>NC_136057.1:1690819834-1691419834 GCF_964261635.1 Lissotriton helveticus | reverse complement strand
AGCCCCTTGGCATTATGGTTGTTGTAGTCTGATTAAAGCCATAGTGGAACGCTGTGCCTTTTCCTCCTCACGTTAATTCTGTCGGGCCACTGCGAGACACTGGACCAGCTTGTTGCTCTTCTTGCGCTTGCCAAAACAGGTACGTTGTTCCGCTGAGTGTCTCAAGGATATGAGACACACGGACCCGCTTCGCAGGCAGTGGGGTGTCAACCGTGGCCAGAGCAGGCCACCATATATTCCAAATGTATTTGCTCGCAACGTTGGAGACACCCACACAATGTGTGTTTTCACCTCTTTATTCTCGCCTGCAGCAACAACCAAAGTACAGCTCATGCAGCGATGTATTCTGCCAATCTGCCATACGCGTTACGGGGAACCATCCCCTTGATCACTGGCCTGGCTTGGGGAACATGAACAGCATGGGATAGCACGCAGGGGATGGTTCCCCGTAACGCGTATTGTGTGTGAGTGGGTGTCTCCAACATTGCGAGCTACTACATTTGTATTATATGGTGGTGGTCAGTGGGGGGAGTAGCTGCCGGGCGGTGACTTGGGGAGAGGGAGGGGCAGGGTGGGGGGTAGTAATCTATGGATTACGGAGGAATACAGGTAGGTAAACATATAAATAAATAAAACACATTTTGTTGCCTGCACTGCATCCCCAAATGCGATGCAGTGCACGCAACGAAATTCATTTTATTTATTTATATGTTTAGTTACCGGTAATCCTCCGTAATCCACAGATTACTACCCCCCACACCCTGCCCCTCCTCACGTCACCGCCCAGCAGCTACTCCCACCACCGACCGCTACTGTACTTATATATATATATATATATATATATATATATATATATATATATATATATATTAATATCCAAGAAAGAAGTGACTCAAACAGATAGATTCACCAAAGAACAAAAATATATTTCCACTACAACGTTTCAGCTTCCGCCTTCCTCAGGTAGTTTCAAGATGGTAAGCTCAGTGGCTGCACAGATGACACAGCTGAATTTTTAAAAAGCATCATGAGTGAAGATTCCATTTGGAATGTGGAATCAATGCAGTCCTGAGAGTTTTTGAGATATGCAGTAATCAGGTTGTATTGTCAGTAATGTTCAGTCCATCTGGATGCACTCATTTTAAACGGTACATCCAGAAGTTTTCCCTGGAGTCCAGTAGTTCTTCTTTTGAGACATGTTGCACGGGGAAAATCTTCAAATCTGATAGTGAATGATCCACAAGGTTAAAATGATTGGCTACAGGCTGGTCAATTTTTTTATTAATTATTGCTGATTTGTGGTTCCTGAATCGTGTGCGGAGGTCATTCACTGTTTGGCCTACGTATTGTTTTTTACAGCTTTGCCGTTGGCACTGAATCACATAAATAATGCATGTTGAGCGACATGTAAGATGCTGCCTTATTGCATAGGTCCTTCTGGTTACATAACTAGTAACTGATGATGTTTGTAAAATGTATTCATACGTGATGCACCTTTTAGAGTCACAGCAATGAACCCCTGCATTTGTTACAGCTTGCTTGAGTTCAGCTCTCACAATAAGAGATCGTAAATTTGGAGCTCTGCGGTAAGCAATGACTGGCGGTTTTGTCAAAAAACACTGGCCCATATTAAAGACAGACATTACATTGGCACAAATACTCCCCCCTCAACCTTGTATTACCTTCAGAAGGGGACCATCAATGAGGGATACATTGATAAGGTCTAGCCCTGAGGTAGTAACCAACAGTAATTGGTTGTCAGCCAGGAGAGGATTTTATAAATGCATTTCATGCAGAGCATGCACATTCGGGATCAATACAAGTGAATACCAATCTATACTTCAATCTACTCCCAGTAAGATTCGTGGGCTATACACATGTCGTACTGACTATGTTGTATATGTGGTTGTATGACGTTACAACGCATACTTTTACAACGCACACCTTTACAACGCATTTTTTACAACGCAACATCCATTACAACGCATGCCATTACAACAAATTTTTTAAAACTACCTTTACAACGCATTCCATTACAACGCATACTACCTTTACAACGCATACCATTACAACGCATATTATTACATTGCATGTATGGTAAGTATTGGATAGTGTAAGGGTAAAAATTACTATTCTAACTCCAGGGGGTGCAACAGTAGGGTTAGTGTTGGATGGTAATGGTATGCGTTGTAATGGTATGCATTGTAATGACTGCGTTGTAATGACATGCGTTGTAATGGTATGCGTTGTAGTGTCATGCGTTGTAATGGTTGCGTTGTAATGGCTTGTTATGTAATGGATGTTGCGTTGTAAAAGTTTCATTGTAATGGTAGTGTGTTGTAAAAGTTGCGTTGTAAAGGTTGTTTCCCGTATATGTATTAGAATGTACATGCAAAATGAAGTATGTTGCAAGCACCAAATTACAAGCGTATGTCCGAATTTTACAACACATTAGAGCAATTGTAAATTCAGAAAACAACTACCCAGTAGCTTGTCATTTCAAGCTCGTGCATGCCAAGAATTTGAAGGATCTGAGTTATTTTGTCATTGACTCTGTACCGAAAAACATCAGGGGAGGCAATAGAGAAAAACAGCTCAGACAACTGGAATCGAAATACATTTTAATGTTAGATTCTAGAATCCCTAATGGGCTCAATATGGGGGAAGACCATCGTAATTTCCTTTAGAACATGCCTCTTAAAACAATGTACTAATAGATCAATAATTTCCATACTTATTTTTCTACCGTGATGAGCATTATTTTGTATATATATCAAATGTTTACAATATATGATTAGTCAAAAACCACAACAACAAGGGTGCACCACCACATTTAACATTTAGTATATAGTGTTCAATGAGTCACGAAGGATGACGTTCCTCATTTAGATATCTTTTATTTTTTTTTAAACGGCTGAAGCACCATACAGCCGACGCGTTTCGTCCCAACAGGGGGACTTCTTCAGGGCTGTTAAATACAAACATATAAATAGACAAAATATAAAAACTCATGTTTGACAAATGCATATATACACATAAATATACACTACAATTTATATACACATACATATAAAAATGCGTCAGAAATTTACAAGACATGGAAACATATTGTCCTTTTCTCATTGTAGTACAAAGGATGTGTATCTGAATGAATTATCTCCATACCTTCTGCAAATGTAGTTAATTTAAAAAATGATGAGAACTTGGAGATGATAGAAATATGGCACCGTTGATGGCGTGATTTCGACTTCTTTTATATGAAATGTAAGCAAAAGAGTCATTATATTAATGGCGAAATATCCACCAGAGTAATACCATCTAGTCAGATCAAGTAGCTAAGGCTGAATAAAGAAAAAGTTAAGGGACTTCCAGGAAATTATTTGGATTTATTTGTTCCTGTAAGTCCCTTAACTTTTTCTTTAATCAGCCTTAGTTACTTGATCTGACTAGATTGTTTTACTCTGGTGGATATTTTGCCATTAATATAATGACTCTTTTGCACATTTCATATAAAAGGAGTCAAAATCATGCCATCAACGGTGCCATATTTCTATCATCTCCAAGTTCTCATCATTTTTTAAATTAACTACATTTGCAGAAGGTATACTCTTCAGACCCATATTCTCTGCGTTTCCTTTCATTCTCTCACTTCACTTACTATTTCATATTCTTCTCATCCCTCTCTTTTCCTTTTCTTTGTCCATTTTCATATGCCTGTCACTTAACCTTGTAAACTGAAATGAATTAGTTGACATGGGGCTTTCAATGTTCAGAGTAACTAAATAGGAGTGTTCACTAAGTGATCTAGATGATGTTAGTACACATATCACACGTCTCTGTTAAACCCTCTTCCATGCTGTCTGTCAAGATGTGTTTGAGTTTGTATGGAGATAATTCATTCAGATACACATCCTTTGTACTACAATGAGAAAAGGACCATATATTTCCATGTCTTGTAAATTTCTGAGGCATTTTTATATGTATGAGTATATAAATTGTAGTATATATTTATGTGTATATATGTATTTGTCAAACATGAGTTTTTATATTTTGTCTATTTATATGTTTGTATTTAACAGCCCTGAAGAAGTCCCCCTGTTGGGACGAAACGCGTCGGCTGTATGGTGCTTCAACCGTGTTTTTTGAAATAAAAGATATATAAATGAGGAATGTCATCCTTCGTGACTCATTGAACACTATATACTAAATGTTAAATGTGGTGGTGCACCCTTGCTGTTGTGGTTTATGTATTGAGTTCCTGAGGGAATTAGCACTGTTGCAGTGGGTGCTACTCGGTGTGCACACAGCGACTCATTGATAAATTAAGAGTTTTTACTTATATATGGGGTTATTAGTTGTTAGGTGCTGTTCAGAAGAAGGTTCCAATGTTAGGTTTCTGCTCCCTAAATATATGATTACTCTTAGGCCAAAACTTTTTATTGTTTACTCTTGCACTTGCACTTTATAACTAAAAGGTTTTTCATTAATGGAGCATTTTAAGACCATGGTTTCTCTTATCAAATTACTAGTTTTTTTATACACAAAATACTTTTTATCCTGGAATCTATTGATATGACTGTTAATATCATGTTTTTCCTTGATATTAGGCACTGATTTTGCACATTGGAAATTTGTACATTTTGCACTAGCACTTTTCTAGGAGTTAATTGTACTTTACAGGTAGAACAGACATCTCCTTTTTTTATATTGAGGGATCTATCAAATCTTTATGGTTCCATCATTTATGGCCACTTGGCCGTTATGTCAAAGATGTTTACAACAATATGAATTAACTCTGATTTTTTTACAGTTTTAGCTATATTGTTTGTTTTATATGGAAATATTTTATCGTAATTTATATACTTGTTCTTAAAGCATATTTATATGTCTTTTAACTAGTATTTACGATTTACCATGTGGTTTGGATCCAGGATTTCAATGTAATTACAATAGTATGTTGTCTGTTTTTACTTGTAAGGCAATTTAGCCTAACCAGGAAGTGTACGTATATATACTGAGCACTATGTCTGGGGTGTCATGTGATCATGGCTGCTTCCCTGCAGCTGAAACACGTCATGCTGGCGAACACCATAACTGAATAAAAGATTCATGCACTGAATTGCTGACTTGGAGCACGTTTTTGTAGTCTGTACCTGTTTCTGGCGTCTGAGGATTCAGGACTTGTTCTGTTTTATATATATATATATATATATATATATATATATATATATATATATATATATATATACATATATATATATATATATATATATATATATATATATATATATATATTTTCACTGAAAAAAACATAGGTTATAGACCATATATAGTTAGGAATTTGCATTTACAAAACCTTGAAAATTCACAGAAAAAACCATAGGTTAGAGACCATATATAGTTAGCTGGACATTTTATTGACATAAAACCAATGAAATTCCATATATAGTTAGTTGCACTAACTATATATCGCGCACCCGCAATCCACTGCTGATGATGTCACATATTACATCATTCATCACATGGTCAGTGACATCACTGATGACATCACTGATTACATCTCAAATGACATCACTGATGACATCACTGATGACATCTCAAATGACATCACTGATGACATCACTGATGACAACATCCAGTGACTGTATGTTTCTGTAAAGTTAAAATATGTCTTACATATTAAAGAATGAGTGGATTTATAAGTGTCTGGATGAAGGATTTAGTAGGTGCATGACTGACTGTATGAGTGAGTGATTAAATGTGTCTCACTGAGTGCATGGGTTAGTGACTAAACTGTCTTAATTTGTGCATCATTATATCTGTTGTTCTGTAAACTGCTGCATGTGTTGATCAGTAGCTATATGAGTAACTATATGGGTTATTGATTGATTGCCCATGTATTTGTATGGGAGACTGAGTGTGTGTGTGGGTGTCTGGGAGGTGTATGACTCTGTGCATAGATGTGTGAGCAGTTGATTCACTAGATGTATGGGTTCAAAAGTGCATGTGGAAACAGCTGTATGGGCGGTTGACTGTGTGCATGAGTGTATTGGTGAGTGAATGGATATCTCAGTGCTACATGTCAAAGTAAGTACATATGTAAAACACAGTACATGTGAGAGTTGACATATATAAATAACTGTGCATAAGAGCCAGTGAATGTGTGAGTGGCTGTATGGATCATTGTGAACTTGTATCCGGGATTGTATAAGAGAGTAAATATGTGTTAGTATGTGTTTGAATAAGTAAGGTGTGTATAACTGTATAGTTGAGAAAATGGAGGTGTGATTGATTCTTTGCATGACTGACTAGGTGTGTGTGTAACTTCATGGATGAGTGACAGTCTGTGAGTGTCTGTTTACACTGAGTGTATCTAAGGTTATATTAGAGTCTGAAGAGGTTCATCGTATTATCACATGAATGATGTCATCAGTGATGTGATCAGTAATGTCAAATGAGATGTCATCAGTGATGTCATCAGTGATGTCATTTGAGATGTCATCAGTGATGTCATCAGTGATGTCATTTGAGATGTCATCAGTGATGTCATCAGTGATGTCACTGACCATGTCATGAATGATGTAATATGTGACATCATCAGCAGTGGATTGCGGGTGCGCGATATATAGTTAGTGCAACTAACTATATATGGAATTTCATTGGTTTTATGTCAATAAAATGTCCAGCTAACTATATATGGTCTCTAACCTATGGTTTTTTCAGTGAATTTTCAAGGTTTTGTAAATGCAAATTCCTAACTATATATGGTCTATAACCTATGGTTTTTTCAGTGAATTTCATTGGTTTTTTAAAAGCTAATATCTATATCTGTAAAATATATTCTTTATTACGTGACGTATCACGTAGCCACGTGAGACGCCTCATGACGCGTCGCATAACCGTGACGTATCGGCTCTGCAGCGCAAACAAAACCCGTAACGTAAGCGCGCCGGAGCACGCTTACAGATATATATATTTTTTTAACCTTAATTAGACAAAATCCACACGTGCACAGTCCCTACAATTTTTCAAAGTTTGCTGTAAATCTATTCCCTTATTCTTTTTTTTACTGTTTCTCTTGTTACGCTTACCGGGACGCTACCCGGTACGCGAACCGGACGCTCCAAAAACACAAGATGGCGGACTCCCGTTACGCTGCCGGTTAGCTGCCCGGTTCGCGTACCGGGACGCGCCTCTACGGCAAAAAATCGCAAAATATATATATATTTTTTTGCCCCGCGGGGCACTTTAATATCCCCCTCATCAATCCTAGGGGGTCAGGAGGGGTCTACCTTGCCCCTTTTCCTTAATTCCCCCCTTTGTTTTTCACCACATCTTCTCTCTCGATCCTACCGAGAGACAAGATGGCGGCCGCTCCGGACTGTTTAGAATGTTGAAAGACACCGGAGAGCCAATCAGCTTCGCTTCGCGAAGTTCCGTTACGCGTCAGGTACGCGAACCGGGGCGCTGCCCGGAGCACGCTTACAGATATATATATTTTTTTTAACGTTAATTGCTCAAAATCCACTGGAGCACATATATTGAGACCTAGCAAAGGCCCATCGGGCTACCAGTCCCTACAATTTTGCCAAGTTTCGTGGAAATCCATTCAGCCGTTCGAGCTAAAAGTGAGGCCAACCGCCCTATGGAAAATTGCATGGGAAAAACGCGTTTTGGGACCCCCCTTTTTTCTCGGCCCCCCCTTGACGAAACCCCCCCAAATTTTCAGGGGCTGCTCAGAAACAAAATGTTCCATTTTCCTGAAAATTTCAGCCAATTCCGTCCTCAAACGCCAAAGTTATTCGACATAGAATTTTCAAAAATCCCATAGAGAAAAAATCCTAACTATATATACCTACTGGCTATCGCCAGTAGGTAATATATATATATATATATATATATATATATATATATATATATATATATAATATATATATAAAAAAACCTCCAGGGAAGAGAAGTCAGAGGCCACTCGGGGAAACCTCAGAAGACCTTTGTTATACCCTACTTAGTTGTAGTTGCATGTATTCCAGCCCTGCTGCCTCTAGCTGCTCAGCCAGAGTGTGAGATGGGCATGGAATGTTGGTGTGCCAGTGATGCGTGGAATGCCTGGGTGCCTGAGTGGATGAGTGGTGACAGTTAGAGATGGGCTGAGCAGCTAGGCATGCTGCTCCTGGTGGGACCACACCAGTGCTGGCTGGATTCAAGATTGATGTAACTTGGACTTATGTAAATTAAGAAGACTTGAAAATACATCCTGGCTCCTGGTGTCTACCTTTACAGGACATAACATATTTTGGCGAAGAGCGGACGTGGACCCCAGCGTCTTCAAGGATATCACAGAAACATAGTGTCCACTAAGAAACTACAAGAGAAACCAAGAGATCCCACTAGCAGCTACATCTACAAAGAAAGTATTTCCAGGCAAGCCAGCGCCAGCCCCACCAGTGTCCTTCCAACGGACAGCCCCACCAACCAGTGTCATCATCCAACTGACACTACAGCCTGGGAATACTACAGCCACTTAAAGGACTACAGTGAGTTGGAGGAGAAGTTAAACTACAGCTACATCTGGTGTTCCAGCCACATCATACTCTAATGGATCTACCAAGCTACAGTGAGTTGGAGGAGTAGTTGCACTACAGCCACATCTGATGTTCCAGCCACGTTGTTACCTACAAAAGGATTTGGTGAGTTGGATGGGTAGCTTCTTTACTGCCAGTTGTTGATGTTGCAGCCACATTGCTCTACATAGTCTACAGTGTTTTTAAGGAAAAGGCACCATTTGGGATTTTTAGTCATAAAGATGTAAGAACATACAGTGTGCAGTGGCTGCACAGATGGAGAATTTGTGGTGCTTAATTGACAGTTGCAGCGATTTAAAGTGCCTCAAAGACCATAGTGACTTTAAAATTATGATACATATCTGTTATCCTGCCACATCACACAATGAGATAATCTAGGAATGGATGACTAGTAACCACAGCACGTTAAAGTACTCATCTTGCTTTCTACAGAGGTGTACATGCAGTTGATTGGCACGTGGATCTACAAGTTTGGGGCACTGCGATATGTATCTGCACAGAGGAAGAAGGTACTGGAGTTTACGTTGCTTTGTGGCAGTTAATCTCTCTGCAAGTTGTGTGTGGCTTGGGTAGTGCACTGTTTTGTGGGGTTGCGTTTTTTGCCACTAGAGTGTGCACATAACCTATGAGAGGATATACTATGGGCCACATAGGTTCCACTGAGCACTGTGCAAGTTTTTGATTTTGGCAACCCATCCAACTATTTGCTGTGCCTGGCCAAGAGATGTTAGACACTTTTTGTCTTTTGTTGGTGGAGTCCACTGAGTCATTTAGTCTGCGGGCGTTATTCAACCGCTGTGCGGATTGCAAAATTCTGGGGCGCGGTTCTCTGACAGCGCGCGCAAAGTTACCTCATGTTTCCTCATGGGATCCTGCATGACGTGCTCATCTTCGAGGGATACTCTATGACCGTTATGCTTCACACAGCACGTATTTGGAGCAACTACGCGCCGGGAGCCACCCGGCACAACGTAAAAAACGTGCCGCTATCTGAGGGTTGGTGGTGGCACATTGTATTTTTATGTGATCTTCTTTCCTTGTGCCAACCACGTTGCTCTGTCTCAATAAAGTTGACTGTCATTAAGTCCAAGGTCAACGCTGCGCTTGCGATAACTGAACATGATGAGATATTGTCGACTTGGGAATCTTCCTGGAGATTCTCCATTTCAAGTATGTCAGAGGTAATATGCATTGGGTTTCATTCCCGCTTTGTACATCATTCATCTTTCTGGAGCCTGTCAACTGTAAGCGCATTTGATTACACATACCACGTGTGTTGCAAGGACCATGAGTAACGTTTTGGAGCACAAGCTTGGGATCATCTTAGTGAAGATCTTTTTGGGGTGTTCTAGATCCATCTTATAGTATTCATATTTTGTTAATGCCTACATTGACTATTATATTGCCGTGTCCTGTGTTATTTAATTCTACTAAAAGGTCACATTGTTTGGCATTGCTTTGGGGCTCTTTGTTCCATCTTACGAGACTGTGTGTTTTAGTATAATGTAACATAGGCGAATATTGAAATGTACCTGTGTGCACTGATTGGCACATCTTTGGTTGTTTTTGCATTCCTTTTTATAATGGCCATTGTTTGCTCATTGTCTGTAGAAATTTTGTGTGAGACTTAGCTCACAGGTGTGGAAGAGACAAGTCTAGCAATTTGGTTTGTGTTGTTGTGTTTTCTCTTCCTTGTGCAGGGAAAGTATTCTCCTACCACAACTCGGGTGAGACATTGTTCACCGGCATGGGGCACAGTTAAGTAGTGTCCAACAGATATTTGAATTTTATGTATTCCTATTATTCTACAGTTTTGTTGTTGTTGTGATGCCACAATTTGTGCATGTTTAGTATAAGCTAATGAAATGATATTCTACTGCACATTTGATGTTGTGATGCCACAGGTTCATGTTTTTCTGAGAATTGGTTCTTACTTGATTTTCTGTGGGTGGTCATCACATTGTTTCCATACATGTGGGATGGTTGTGGGCTTAATTACCCATCTCTTTTCACTTTTTGCTACTCCTTCACGGGTATGTAACCTCCACAAGGGTGTTGGCACATGGGTTAGTTCCCATACATACATATGTACCTAGGTTAACCCTTACGCGGGGTTGGATGTGGGTTTTTACTCCTGTTACAGTTGCACATAGTAAAATTGGACATCCCTTCACGGGAGTTTCTATGGGTGATAACCCATTTTTTTTTGTTTCCCTTATTCTTGGGATTGAGGTTGTAGGGTGTTCTATCTTTTTTGCTTCCCTACGTTATGCTTTTTGGCATTTGTGTTGAGGGGTCTTTCACCCTTTGCATTATAGTACATTACGCTACAGAGTATGATACAAAATGCTACGAACTGTATTTCTTGTATGTTATGCTTTTGCTTACGCTTCAAAATCTTTTATAATCTCTTATTAGGGAGGATGGGGGATTTGTTGCTCAAATGTTTGCATGCTGTATCTTAACCATCCTTTCTTGTCTTAATGGTTCTCTCTCTAGTGATGTTCTGTCTTTATTGCTGCATCCTAGAGCTTAGCACCATTATTCATTTTTGCTGTTTAACGTTCTTCCCCGTTGTTATTTATTTTTACTTTGAAGAAAAAGGGATAATGTTATACCATACTTAGTTGTAATTGCATTTATTCCAGCCCTGCTGCCTCTAGCTGCTCAGCCAGAGTGTGAGATGGTCATGGAATGTTGGTGTGCCTGTGATGCGTGGAATGCCTGGGTGCCTGAGTGGATGAGTGGTGACAGTTAGAAATGGGCTGAGCAGCTAGGCAGGCTGCTGCTGGTGGGGCTGGTACCACACCACTGCTGGCTGAACTCAAGACTGATGTAACTTGGACTTATCTAAATAAAGGAGACTTGAAAGTACATCCTGGTTCCTGGTGTCTAGCTTTACAGGATACAACAACCTTTATTGACAAATCTGGCATGATGCATTTCGGCTCATTAGCCTTCTTCGGATGCTGCTGCTTTCAGGGTGCTGCTGAGCCCTTGCTTTTGAATATCATGTCCCTCTCCCATTGGTGGGAGTACGTTTTCGACTTGTCACATGATAACTGCAGACAGAATGGAACTACAGTTCCCAGAAGA
Organism: Lissotriton helveticus; assembly: GCF_964261635.1. Taxonomy (NCBI): domain Eukaryota; kingdom Metazoa; phylum Chordata; class Amphibia; order Caudata; family Salamandridae; genus Lissotriton; species Lissotriton helveticus. The sequence goes on along the minus strand of NC_136057.1, from coordinate 1,691,408,153 downwards.
AACCATTCCCGGGTAAGTGATAGCGGGTGAAAACATGAAAGTTTTAAGACCAAATAGGCATTGCTGTTTCAGGCAAAGGCACGGAGTGTCCAAATGCAATGTTCCTGTTTGTTTATATGTCCTCTGGCTTCCTTGGGTCCCCTTTACCTTCCAGCCCCATGTACAAGTGCCTGCCGGGCTGTGAGACAAAGTTACAGTGAACCTGGCTCCTTGTGTAATCACGAGCTGTACCTGACAGCAACCCATGGCTTGGCACACACTCGAGGCGGGCCGGAGTCCTTCCAGTACCTTAGACTCGAAAGAAAGCTGTAACAGCTGATGCCAGCATCTCTCCGGCCGTTTGCAGAACGGGGCCTATTTCACACCTCTGGCTGGCGTGATAAAATCCATTCCAAAAACCCCTCCAGTGAAGAGAAGTCAGAGGCCACTCGGGAAACCTTGGAAGACCTTTATTGACAAATCGGATTTGGTATAAATGTGTATATATATATGTGTGTGTATGTGTGTGTGACCTACTGGTAGCTTCCTAGTTTCCATCAGAAAAACGTTTTTTGTTTTGCTCATAACTTTGGCGCCGTTTGACGAATCTTCACACAATTTTCAAAACTAGTTTGCCACTCACTTCAGCTGCAGTCTGAAAGGTTTTGGGGTGATTCTCCTAGTGGGGACTGAGAAAAAGTGGAGGTCCCAAAATGCATTTTCCACATGCAATTTTCCATAGGGATTTTAGTCACAACTACAGTTTGAATCACTGAGCGGAATTACACCAAATTTAACAGAAAGCTAGATCTTGGTCCAGAAGGATCTCATTTTGTAATATCTTTTATATCTGTTCAATAGCTCAGCTGGAGTCCCAGGAAAAACGTAAATAAACTCCCACAAGGGGACAGGGTAAGAATACCCTAAGCCCCTATGCCTAGATGTGGGGTCCCATAGGGACTTCATCGAGGGCCAAAAATCTATTTTCTAAATATTGTGCTGCTAATTTGTGGAGGAACCACAGCAAAAAAAGTAATTTTCCTGTGAGTGTTTTTAGCCCACTGGGTGGCCAGGTCCTTGGGGGCATATTTGATATTATTATGGGGGAGGTGGGCACACGTGGCACCATCGAAGGCCGATTTCGGCCCCGGGGACCACATTTGCGGGGTGCAGCTGGATTAGTATTGGGGAGGGGGCCACACAGCCCTCCTCCCCAGGTCTATTTTGGTCTGGGGACCCCATCCCACAGAGCCCGCCCTCATTTTCAAATGGTAGGGGGCCCCCTTCTGGACACATTAATGGCCCTGGGGACCCCAGTGCTGGCTCCTAATATGTCTGGGGTGGATCACTGACATTAAATCGACGGACAGAATATCGACTTGCAAAAATATCGAGGACAAAATATCGACAGACAGAATATCGAGTTTGTATCTACAAACAGGTAAGTACAAAAATATCGAGTACAAAATATCGTTTACAAAAATATAGTTTATAAAAATATCGACTTTATTAAAAACAGGGTTAAATTAAATTATTAGTAAAAATTATTTACTAAAATATACTTAAAAATACTTAAATTAACTTATAATAATTAAATAATTAATGAAAGTTATAAAAACATTTTTTTACAATCATAGTTGTTGAAACTTATATATATAGTAACATAATATAATTAAATAATATCCAATATTATTACCGTACAATAGCAGAAGTGTAAAAAATACTATTCCCACTCCAGAGAGTGCAACAGTAGGGAAAGCGTTGGATAGCGTAGAGGTAAAAATTACTATTCCCACTCCAGTGGGTGCAACAGTAGGGAAAGCGTTGGATAGCGTAGGGGTACAAATTACTATTCCCACTCCAGTGGGTGCAACAGTAGGGAAAGCGTTGGATAGCGTAGGGGTTAAAATTACTATTCCCACTCCAGAGGGTGCAACAGTAGGGAAAGCATTGGATAGCGTAGTTGTTAAAATTACTATTCCCACTCCAGTGGGTGCAACAGTAGGGAAAGCGTTGGCTAGCGTAGGGGTAAAAATTACTATTCCAACTCCAAAGAATGCAACAGTAGGGAAAGCGTTGGATAGCGTAGGGGATAAAATTACTATTCCCACTCCAAAGAGTGCAACAGTAGGGAAAGCGTTGGATAGCGTAGGGGTAAAATTAATATTCCCACTCCAGTGACTGCAACAGTAGGGAAAGCGTTGGATAGCGTAGGGGTAAAAATTACTATTCCCACTCCAATGGGTGCAACAGTAGGGAAAGCGTTGGATAGCGTAGGGGTAAAAATTATTATTCCAACTCCAAAGAGTGCAACAGTAGGGAAAGCGTTGGATAGCGTAGGGGTACAAATTACTATTCCCACTCCAAATAGTGCAACAGTAGGGAAAGCGTTGGATAGAGTAGGGGTTAAAATTACTATTCCCACTCCAGTGAGTGCAACAGTAGGGAAAGCGTTGGATAGCGTAGGGGTTAAAATTACTATTCCCACTCCAGTGAGTGTAACAGTAGGGAAAGCGTTGGATAGCGTAGGGGTTAAAATTACTATTCCCACTCCAGAGGGTGCAACAGTAGGGAAAGCGTTGGATAGCGTAGGGGTTAAAATTACTATTCCCACTCCAGTGGGTGCAACAGTAGGGAAAGCGTTGGCTAGCGTAGGGGTAAAAATTACTATTCCAACTCCAAAGAATGCAACAGTAGGGAAAGCGTTGGATAGCGTAGGGGATAAAATTACTATTCCCACTCCAAAGAGTGCAACAGTAGGGAAAGCGTTGGATAGCGTAGGGGTAAAATTAATATTCCCACTCCAGTGACTGCAACAGTAGGGAAAGCGTTGGATAGCGTAGGGGTACAAATTACTATTCCCACTCCAAATAGTGCAACAGTAGGGAAAGCGTTGGATAGCGTAGGGGTTAAAATTACTATTCCCACTCCAGTGAGTGCAATAGTAGGGAAAGCGTTGGATAGCGTAGGGGTAAAAATTAATATTCCCACTCCAATGAGTGCAACAGTAGGGAAAGCGTTGGATAGCATAGTGGTAAAAATTACTATTCCCACTCCAGAGAGTGCAATAGTAGGGAAAGCGTTGGATAGCATAGTGGTAAAAATTAGTATTCCCACTCCAGAGAGTGCAATAGTAGGGAAATTAAATACTTTATATATTATTTCAATAAATATAAATTAATATCTATAAAAAATTATTTAAAAGTAATTACCAATTTAATATAATTTAATAATTAATCAATTAAAATTAAATGTTTAATTAATTATTACAATTATTTACCAATTAATACAAATTCATTACAAATTAACAATCAATATTTTAACATTTAAAAATTAATTAACAATTAATTCTAATTAAATACTATTAAATAAATTGATTTATTTAATTAATTATAAATAAATTACTTCCCACCCTATTCCCCAATAAACCCACAACCCACTACAGAAAATAAATTTGTAAAATTAACATAATAAGCAATTAATCGATTAAAAAAAATTATTTGGCAATTCAAATTTTATTAATTACCCATAAAAAATAATTTAACAATTAATTCTTAAACAATACCAATAAATATTTTAACATATTTAATTAATTATAAATAAATTACTTCCCACACAATTCCCCTATAAACCCACAACCCGCTACAGAAAATAAATTAGTAAAATTAACATAATTAGCTATTAATCAATTAATTAATTAAAAATAATTGCCTATTAAAATTTAATTAATTACCAAATATACATTAATTAACAATTAATTAAAAATAAATACCAATAAATACCAATAAATACATTTACATATTTAATTAATTATAATTAAATTACTTCCCACCCTATTCCCCTATAAACACAACCCGCTACAGAAAATAAATTAGTAAATTTAACATAATTAACAATTAATCAATTAATTAAAATGAATTGCCAATTAAAATTTAATTATTTACCAATTATAAATTAATTAAAAATTAATTAAAAATAAATACCAATAAATACATTTACATATTTAATTAATTATAATTAAATTACTTCCCACCCTATTCCCCTATAAACCCACAACCCGCTACAGAATTAAATTACGCAAAAATGTAAAACAAATTCATTAATTAAAATACATTATAACATAAATACACACTTTTCACACATATAATAACATAAAAAACAATTTTTTTTAGATATTATTAAAAATTAGATATTTTTAATAACCTATATTATATACTTCAATATTTTAACTGTCTATATTTTTAACAATCGATATTACATTACTTACCTTAAAAACGATATTTTTGATGTCTATATTCTGTCCAGTCGATATTTTGTCCATTCTATATTTAAAACTCGATATTATGTCCATTCGATATTTTGGAGTCGATATTTTGACTGTTTACCATCTGGGGTGCTTACCTCCGGGACATAATGGTTTCCCTGACTGCATCAGTGTGAGCAGGGGAAACTGATGTTTGCCGTTGCTTGGCAGGAACAATTTTAAAGCCCCTGCCAAGCGAGAGCAAACAAGACGTTCGCTCCCAGCTGGTGGGAGCTTTAAAAAAGCTCCTGCCAGCTGTGAGCGGACTTCAGATCTGTTTCCCCCTCCCGAAACAGATCTGAATATTTCTCCTGTCCACAGGGAGAAGCATTTTTGCTGCTCCCTGCAGGTGGGAGCAATGCCGGCTTCACCCGCAGCCCACAACGAGAATATGGTGGGTGCCCTGGGTAGGCACCTGGGCACGTACCCTTTATTGGCCAGGCCCCGTGGGATGGGATCCCTGGGGCCATAATCCATGCAGCCCCCTCCCCCTTTCGTAATTGGCCAGGCCCCGGGGGAAAGGGTACCAAAGGCGCCTGGCTGGCTGCATGTGTGGCGTTGGCCACACTGCCCCACTTCCCCTTTAGTAATTGTCCAGGCCCTGAGGGATGGGATGCGCGGGCTGATACTGGCTCAGGTGGGGGATGCACATGCTCCCCTCCCCTAAAACAATGTGTGTGCCCCCCATAAATATAGTGGAAGGCCCCAGGGGATGCGGTCCCTGGGGTCAAAAGCGACCATGGGATGTGCGCCACACTCCCCAAAGAAAGACGCCACACCATGGGGGACTTTAGGGCCAAAATCAGCCCAGGGAGGGAGTAATGTGCCCCCTACCTCACAAAATATGTGTGCCCCAAGGGATGGGGTCCCCAGGACCGAAATAGACCTGGGCGGGAAAGGGTGGCTGTGTGCCCCTTTCCCATTAAATATTGTGCCAGGCCCCAGGGGATGAGGTCCCTGGGTACCGGAATCATAGTAAGAAGGGGAGCCTTCTCCTGAAATATGTTTCCGGACCATAGGGGATGAGGTCCTTGGTCCAAAAGAAGCCCAGGGAGGGGGGCCCCATGCCCCTCTCGAAAAAATGCCCTGGGCCCCATGGGAAGGTGGTCCCCAGGGGAGTGGGCTTATGGGGTGGCTTCCTTTGAGGAGTAAGCCCCAAGCCAGACCCTGCGGCCATCCCCACACAGCCAGAGACCGTGCATGGTTGGCTGAATGCGGGGGGGAGAGTGGTTGGCAGGGCCTGGCCACCCTGCAACCAAACACTTGCTATGCGTGGCGGTACTTGGAATAATGTACGGTAATTAAATATTACATCTGATAGAGACCTCTAGCCACGCATTCCTTACCTTTGAATTTCCCAGGCGTCAGACTGGAGCAGGAGGATTTTTTTTTTAGCAATAATCCTGCACGCCAATAGAGCTGTCCATGTCAAATATGTAGGTTCCACCTCGGTGCGCTGACGTCAGTTCTTTTCTTTCCACACCAGTTAAACGCTGATTTGTGAAGAGAGAACCCTCTGTTTCTTTTTTACAGGATTTTTAAAAACTTTTTATCAACCCCTTTTTAGGTGCAATCTGGTCAGGGCATGTCTTGCTGCGAGGCATGCAGTAGTGGAGTATGGCTTTGAAGCCCCACCAACTCTCCAACCATATTTTTAACTGGCTTGTGTCATTGTCCTTCCTAAATGCTGGCTTCCGAGTCATTATTAGCCTTGTTAGTCCCTCCTTGGTACTACCTTGCCTGCATTTGTTACCTCCCATAACGACTGGACATTTTACCGGTGTTGTTACATGGTCTGCTTTATAAGTCGGTGAGCACTATTTTATTTAATGCTCTTCCCCTATTCCACCCACTAGCTCGCAGCACGCCTGCTTTATTTAAATTTATAACAAAGGGAGACAATTTTAACTATAGGGCCACTTTTATATTTATTTAATTTAGCGGCTGCGCTTACTTATTTATTTATATATTTGGTTTACTTGCGCCAATGCCGTGCTTTCACATTCAAAGAGTCCATGCCCCTTTCTTTACACAAATCGCGTCTGAAGAAATGTATGTGGCTGATATTAATATGAAAGCGCGGCATGGGTGCTTTTCCAAAACAAAACCATCTGTATGTCAACTTGACAATCATATGCTTTCTTTTTTTGTTAAAGCCTCCATGCTGCGGTTTCACTTTAATGTCGGACACGCCCCTTTCTCTAGACGTGGCTTGTTTAAAGAAAGGGACGTGACCTTCATGAGCGTGAAAGCGCTGCATTAAGCGTTTTGTCAACCCCTTTTTAGGCGTGTAGACTTTTTTCTATCATTGCTAGGAAGACTTCTGCATTCAAACCGTGCGGTGCCTGTCACCGTGCCATGTCGGTGATGGATCCACACCTGACTTGCCTCTGGCACCTGGAGCGCGACCATTACTCGAAGGCATGTGTCTCATATTTGGGGGGCCTAACCCCGGACCCCCTAGGCTTAGAGGGGGCTTTATTGGGTTCCGCACCAGTGTCTCCAGCCCTAGCACCGATGTCCCCACATGGCTGCAGAGATGGATCTGGTCTGGAACCATTTGTGCCATTGCAAGCTTTGCCGGCACTGGCCCAACGCCGATGCTCCCGGCGCCACTAGTGCTCCCCGGCGACGCCAACCCCATTCTGATTCCTAACAACCTGGAGCAGTACTGCGTTGACCGACGCTGATACCAGCACTGACAAAACCTTCAGGTCCTAGGTCATTTCCTGAGCCCTATTCCGAAGGGATAGGAGTGGAAGCAGATTGGAAGGGGTCACTGGACCCTTTAGAAGACCAGCCTTATCATGAATTTGACTGGTGTGAGGTGTTGGGGAAGGCCAGTGGACAGGACACCTCTCCAGATTCTGTCATGCTTTCTCCCCCTACTGTGGCTCCCTTTGGTGCCTGTCAAGACTAATATCTTGACAGAGGTCTTACAGCCATTTGTCTCCTCTTTAGAACCCTTTAATGAGGCCCTTACAGATGTCCTACTGGGTACCTGGTCCCAACCCTGTCCAGGGGCTCCTGTGAATAGGATAATCGCCACCACCTCCACCCTGCTCCGGATGACCCAAGCTTCCTCACCACCCAACCTAGCCCAGAGAGCTTGGTGGTCCAAGCCTCTACCTTCCATGGTGTGTTCCCTTCCACTACCCCCAACAGGGAATCCAAAAGACTGGATAATTGGGGTAAGAAAATGATTTCTTCCACTTGCTTTGCATTGCAGTCAGTAAATACCATATGCTTACTGAGCCTTTCCCACTCCCTGTGGGAAACAGTTGCCACTGGTCCCAGAGGAGGACCGGGCCACCCTCTCTCAAGTGGTATCAGACGGGAGAAATGCAGCAAAGTTTCCAATCCATTGTGGTCTTGATATTGCTGACCCTCTAGGCAGAGCAATTTCACCAACTGTGGCTGTTGGATGCCACTACTGGTTGAGGATGTCTGACTTTTCGGGGTATGTCCAGGCATCTCTCATGGACATGCCCTCTGATGGCGTTGAAGAGCTTTAAGGACTCATGGGCAATGGCAATGTACTTGGGCCTCTCAGTGGCCACATGTGCCTTGTCTGCCTTTTGCCCCTTTCGTAGCTAGGATAGGGGATTTCAGCTGCACAAGCCGTATCTCAGCCACAAAAAGTTGCACAGGTTTAGCAGCCTCAACGCGGCTGAGGGTACATCTCGTTCCGACCCAGTGGGTCAGGCGACTGGAGGTTGGATCAGTCCACCACACCCCTGCAACCTCATCCTACAAATCCTCCTAGTCTTATCCTTCAAGATAATGGACTCCCAGTTGGTGCCAGGATCCGCCATCACCTCAACCGCTGGCTTGATATCACATGAGACAGGTGGGTCCTCCAGATAGTCTGAAGGGGCTACTTCCCTCTCTTCGATGCTACTCTTCCCTCCATGCCTCCATCTTATGACTGGCTGCCGAAGGACCATCTTATTTTTCTTTCGAGAGGAAGTCATGGCTCTCTTGGTCAAAGGAGCCATAGAGAGTTCTGATGCCAGAAGTAGGGTGTGGTTGTTGTTCCCGCTACTTTCTGGTCCCAAAAAAGGCCTTTTTCGTTTTAGGAAAGTGCCTCTTTTGGACATGGTAAGCCCCCACTTTTGCCTGAAAAATTATGTATCTTCAATTGGAAGTGCCCAGGTTCCCTGCCAACTAGGTCCCCTGTGCCAGAGCTCTTTCCCTGAACTGTACTTTTTGTTTCTCAAATGGCACAACTTCAGTGCCCCTTGTAAGTCCCTAGTCAATGATACCCCTGGTACCTAGGGCATTGCCACTGAAGAGGGGCCCCAAGGGTAGCAACACAAATTGTGCCACCCTAGGGTCCCCTCACCAAGGCCAAGCACTCTGCCATTGCAGACTGTGTGCCTTGGTGCAGACAACACCAAAAAGTCAACATGGCACATATCCCTGTATGCCAAGCCCACAGATACTACATGGGATATAGGTAAGACATTCCTCTAGCAGGCCTTAGCCCTAAAGCAGGGTGCACTACATCTCCAGTGAGGACATATCTGCATGACCAGATATGGCCCTGCAATATCCATGTAGTTTCTTGGGTATTGCAAGTGAACTGGGAAGCCATAGAGTGTACATCGGCTGGAAACTCCTCATTACGAGTTCCACAGCTCCATGATGGCTTCACTTTATTACATAGCTGCCAAGGTTTCCAATTGCGTATGCGTGACATTTTCATAATTTCAGTGTAACTATGAGTGACATTCAACAACTATGAGTGACACCTTCTTGCTAGCAAAATAAAGCAATGAAGATGCAGGAACAATGGATCCACATGCATTCCCACTCACCTAGCAGCTGTTTTAAGGAGAATGAATTGAAAGGGAACTGGGGTCATTTCTGTTGCTGGGGTTTCCAAAAAGAATGCAAGGTATAGAGGCATCAAGTCATGTAATCATAAAAACATATATTTTTTAAATAGCACTCACTCAGCATTTCTATAAAGAATGTTTTTTGGTGTAACACAACGTTGCAATGCTTAATATACTGGCCTCAGGAGGAAAAACACTTTAATCTGCCTCTTTCGGATTGAAGGTAGTGGTGTTTAAATTACTCCAGTTTTTACAAGCGAGCCGTAATTCATGTAGCTGATGTACAAACACGCCTGTTAAATAGTCAAGCTATGACTATTATGTAGAATACCTAAATCCCTATAATGTTTGCTGCAATACTAGACTCATACCTGGACTCAGCTTTGAAGAGTTGGCACCCTGGGCGGGTCGTCGTTGCGGTACTAACCCAGGGCAGGTCGTCCTTGCAGTTGATAAAACCGGATTCTTATCTTATCTTACTATCACCAAGAATCCTCTCAGGTCGCCAGGATCTTTTCATCTGCTAAATAGTGTGAAGGTGAAAAAATCCAATTTTACCACATAATCAAACTGAATCAATTTGTTTTAACTCTAAAAGACCACTGACTCCGAAATAACATTTTTAGGGGTTTATTACAAAGCTAAAAATAACTGAACATACAAGCACCTCAAATGCAAAACAACAGTTGATGGACGGAATGCAGAACAATGACATACATTCACCCCATTACGGAGATCTGGGCCTAAATCCATCGTTTATTTGCTCACCATGACATTCCAGTTTGAACCCAGCCATATGCAAATCAGTCTTGACCCTGTGCTCCATGGGAACAGTCCAGCCCAAACTGCCAGGCCAGGTCCTCCCTGGACTGGAAACAAGCATCCCTGGACCGGTTTCGGGCCTTAAGCCTTCATCAGCCAGGATAGCTTGACTCCAGTGGCACGGAGAGCACAGGACACACGTCTGAGCATACCCGTCCCACTCGGGGTGACAAATGCAAAAACAACAGTTGAGGGACAGAATGCAGAACAATGTCATACATTCACCCCTGTACAGAGATCTGAGCCTGAATCCATCTTTTTTTGCTCACCATGCCATTCCAGTTTGAACCCAGCCATATGCAAATCAGTCTTGACCCTGTGCCCCATTGGAACCGTCCAACCCGAACTGCCATGCCAAGCCAGGTCCTTCCTAGACTGGAAACAAGCATCCCAGGACTAGTTTCGGGCCTTCAAACCTCATCAGCCAGGATAGCTTGACTCCAGTGGCATGGAGAGCACAGGAATAATGTCTGAGCATACCCGTCCCACTCGGGCAGACACATGCAAAAACCACAGTTGATGGACAGAATGCAGAACAATGTCATACATTCACCCCAGTACAGAGATCAGGGCCTAAATCCATCGTTTTTTTGCTCACCATGCTATTCCACTTTGAACCCAGCCATATGCAAATCAGTCTTGACCCTGTGCCCCATGGGAACAGTCCAGCCCGAACTGCCAAGCCAGATCCTCTCTAGACTGGAAACAAGCATCCCAGGACCAGTTTTGGGCCTTCAGCCCTCATCAGACAGGATAGCTTGACTCCAGTGGCATGGAGAGCACGGGACTCACGTCTGAGCATACCCGTTCCACTTGGGGTGACAAATGCAAAAACAACAGTTGATGGACAGAATGCAGAACAATGTCATACATTCACCCCAGTACAGAGATTTGGGCCTAAATCCATTGTTTTTTGCTCACCTTGCCATTCCAGTTTGAACCCAGCCCTATGCAAATCAGTCTTGACCCTGTGCCCCATGGGAACAGTCCAGCCCGAACTGCCAAGCCAGGTCCTCCCTGGACTGGAAACAAGCATCTCAGGACCGGTTTCAGGCCTTCAGCCCTCTTCAGCCAGGATATCTTAACTCCAGTGGCATGGAGAGCACGGGACTCACATCTGAGCATACGTGTCCCACTCGGGATGACAAATGCAAAAACAACAGTTGATGGACGGAATGCAGAACAGTGTCATACATTCACCCCAGTACAGAGATCTGGGCCTACATCCATCGTATTTTTACTCACCATGCCATTCCAGTTTGAACCCAGCCATATGCAAATCAGTCTTGACCCTGTGGCCGTGGGAACAGTCCAGCCCGAACTGCCAAGCCAGGTCCTCCCTGGACTGGAAACAAGCATCCCAGGACCGGTTTCGGGCCTTCAGCCCTCATCAGCTAGGATAGCTTGACTCCAGTGGCATGGGACTCACATCTGAGCATACCCGTCCCACTTGGGGTGACAAATCCCAAAACAACAGTTGATCGACAAAATGCAGAACAATGTCATACATTCACCCCAGTACAGAGATCTGGGCCTAAATCCATCGTTTTTTTGCTCACCATGCCATTGCAGTTTGAAGACAGCCACATGCAAATCAGTCTTGAACCTGTGCCCCATGGGAGCAGTCCATCCCAAACTGCCAAACCAAGTCCTCCCTGGACTGGAAACAAGCATCCCAGGACCGGTTTCGGGCATTCAGCCCTCATCAGCCAGGATAACTTGACTCCAGTGGCATGGAGAGCACTGGACTTACGTCCGAGCATACCCGTCCCACTCGGGGTGACAAATGCAAAAACAACAGTTGATGGACAGAATGCAGAACAATGTCATACATTCACCCCAGTACAGTGATCTGGGCCTAAATCCATCGTTTTTTTGCTCACCATGCCATTCCAGTTTGAACCCAGCCATATGCAAATCAGTCTTGACCCTGTGCCCCATGGGAACAGTGCAGCCCGAACTGCCAAGCCAGGTCCTCCCTGGACTGGAAACAAGCATCCCAGGACAGGTTTCGAGCCATCAGCCCTCATCAGCCAGGATAGCTTGACTCCAGTGGCATGGGGAGCACGGGACTCAAGTCTGAGCATACCCTTCCCACTCGGGGTGACAAATGCAAAAACAACAGTTGATGGACAGAATGCTGGAGTGAGCTAAAGAATGATGATGGATTAAACCCAGATTAGTTTACTGGGGCTGAGTGTTTGATTTGCTCAAGCACTCCGTCCATCATCCCCTTTGGTATCGCTTTGTTCGCCCTAAGTTGGCAGGATATGCCCCGACGTGGGTCCCTTGCTCTTTTTGCCTCTGGATTCAAGATAGCCTGGCTGATGAGGGTTATGAACCTGAAACAGTACCAGGATGCTTGTTTCCGGTCCATGGAAGACATGGCTTGGCAGTTCAGGCTGGACTGTTCCCATGATTCACAGGGTCAGACTGATTTGCATATGGCCATGTCGGAACTGGAGTGGTGGAGTGAGCTAAAGAATGATGATGGATTAAACCCAGATCAGTTGACTGGGGGTGATTGTTTGATTTGCTCAAGCGCTCCGTCCATCATCCCCTTTGGTATCGCTTGAAACAAGCACCTCAGCAAGAGGTTAAGAAAAATACAAACATAATCCTACACAAGAGTCTCATCCGACTCAGAATAAGAAGAATAATTAAATCTAAAAGCATCAGGCATCCATTGAGTACTCCAATCTCTATTTTAGTCTTCATTTGCCTAGATAAGAAAAATAATTATTCTGTCCCTACACTGTTGCTGAGGTGACATCCCTACTTAGCATTTTCCCCAGGCAAGAGAGAAAAAGGTGTCATTAACGAAGATGCTCCTTCTAGCTTCCCCTCTAGTCCTCAACTCCTCGACCCTCTGGGGCCTGTCCCTAATACAAAATCAGAAAACAGTAAAACACGCCCTTTACACGTCTCTTTGGACAGGTCTTCCTTTCTGTACTTTTCCACTGAAACTCTGACTTCATCCAGGAACCGTTGGTGTGTCCTTGGGTCCCAGGCACCTTCTCCACTGAAAGTATCATATCTGCATTCCTGTACACTCCCATGGTGTCTTCTCCTACCATCCTAACTCCTAAAACAAAGGGTTATTCTGCCTAATGAGACGTGTGTCCTTGCACCTTCAACATAAGCATGTTAACAACAAAACTTTCCATTTCAGAAATCTGCTGACTACTGAGAGCCTTCTGAAGGGAAAATACATTTCAGCCTACAATATTCAGCTAACATAAGAAACGAACAGGCCTTTTTCTTGAACGTATATGTGATTAGGCCTTTACACACTTGAACCACACATTAATAGCATTATTTCCATGAACATTTAATGTGTTACATTTTCTTAATTGAATAAGCAAACCTACACGTGCAGACTTTATTATGGTGCACATTAAATCTAATGTATCATTTTCTACACAAACTAATATCATTTAAACACCGTTAATATACTATTTCACCTATACATCCTATCAATCACTATAAATAATATGATATTAATACTAACACACTTGAATATAATTTGCGTTAATGCTACTTCATTACTAATCACACATTAATATATATCGTAAGCATGTAGGTGCGTGCTAACCACGATTATGATGCACCTCTACAAATTTCAGAATAACATGACGCTCTAGCCCAGTACTAACGCAATGTGCAGAGGAGTGCGTTACCAACAGTACTATGGCCCCAAAACATATCCTGCTCTATTGTTTGATGCTGGTTTCTTACTGCTTTTTTCTGATGTTCGAGACCTGGGTCTTCTCGCTGCTGGAGTAGCTTCGCAAGGACGATGTGCGAAGGGCCCCGTGTGCCTCTCACAAAGCCTTCCTCACCAACCGATCTTCTCTGCGTGACTGAGGCTGAGCTGGAGCCATTTCAGGTGCAGTAGGCTGCCACCTGCACCATAGGGTTGTTGGTGCTGCGTAACATTTTGGGCGGTGTGCAGTGGCCTCGGCAATTGAATTTGCGGCCACTGGGTCACTTATGGATTGGCTTAAGCGGTGGGGATTTCCATTTCAAAAATCTGCTGACTACTGAGAGCCTTCTCAAGGGAAAATACATTTCGGCCTACAATATTCAGCTAACATAAGAAACAAACAGGCCTTTCTCTTGAACGAATATGTGATTAGGCCTTTACACACTTGAACCTTACATTGATAGCATTACACCCATAAACATTTAATGCGTTACATTTTCTTAATTGAATAAGCAAACCTACATGTGCAGACTTTATTATGGTGCACGTTAAATCTAATGCATCACTTTATACACTAATTATACACTAATATCATTTAAACAAATTTAATATACTATTTCACCTATACATCCTATCAATCACTATAAATAATATGATATTAATATTAACACACTCAAATATAATTCGCGTTAATGCTACATCATTATTAATCACACATTAATATATATCATAAATATGTAGGTGCATACTAACCACAAATATGATGCACCCCTACAAATTTCAGAATAACGTCACGCTCTATCAGTTCCCCCCTTTGATGACTAGTGTCATCACACCATTAGAACTCCCTTGGAGAAACAACCGACCTAAACAGAAGTTGTTGCCATTCTTTCCTGTCCAAACCTTTCCAAATTCTTGATATTCTGGTAGTGACTGACCTGCAGTCTAGCCATTCTCATCTCATTTTCTCTAAGAGATCTCTCAACTTTATTTGCCTTGTACCACTGTTAGTCTCTAGCAAATCCCCACAAGCAAACTACACAAACCACAATGATAATGAGTGGCTTCAAAACATATCCAAGAAAACTCTTTACCAAATTTGCAAACCAACTTCCCACCTTACCAAATCCTTTCCCAAACTTCTCCCAAACACCTTCTTCTGTCAGATCCTTTATCTCATGATGGATCAAAGTGATGTTATCTATATACTTCTCCAGATCTTTACTGTTATCTGGAATGTACGTGCAGCATTCCTAAACTTTCAACATTTTAAAGACCCCGCCCTCTTTTGCTAAAAGGAGATCTAAAGCAAGACGGTTCTGTATCATCATTGTCCTTATCGACAACATCTCTCCATCCACAAGTATCAATGACTTAGCTGTATTTGCCGACAACTTATCAACAACAGTTGCCAACTTCCTGATCTTCACATCATTCAGAATCACTACCAACCTTGGTACTACGGCACCAAAAATATCTCCAATTATTGCTTCTGCACTCGCATCTCTCTTTGGTCTATGATATTTTTCACCTTCCAAAAGTTCTAAATCCTCTGCATGGTAGATCTTTGGGAAATAAATAATACTCAAATAACATGTACCATACGAATTTGCAGGCAATCTCACATAAGCATTTTTTCCACACACATAGTAAACTGTTGCTATCACTTGTACCGATCCTTGCAGAAAGTTCTTTGCAGACTCTTCCATGGTGAAAACATGATCACATGCACTTTGTCTCACACAGAACTTATCATAATAGGTCTGCACACATTTCACACATAACTTTCCTCTCTGCTCTATGTCCAAAGCTATAGGACCATAACTCCCCTTTGCTCTGTGATTTCTCTTCTCCTCTGTGGAATCTACTGAACTTTCCCTAGTATGGCTTGTTTGCGTTAGTTGTGTATAGCTATCTTCTACCTGATCTATACATTTCTTATCTACATCTGTTAGTGAACATGTCAAATTGTGTCTGTGAGCATATGAAGTATCTAACTTGAAGTCGGTATGAAATACTTCCCAAGCCTATCATCTTGCTTGTAATAGTCATACTTATTCAGGTGCTTAAAAGCTGGAACCTCTGAAAGCACTACATCATAATTGGAAAAGAAATACTCATAATGACTTCTTCCATAAAACACACTCAATAATAAACTACACGAAAACCCACACGTCAGTGGAAGATGGTGATACCTAATACCCTCATCTACTGAGGCAGGTAACTGCATACACGCATAACAATCTTTCGCATCCATCGCCTCAACATACTCATATAGCAGCTTGGCATAAGCATTAAGCCTAAAATCACCTTTTGATAAATCTACATGCAATCTACGACTATTTTGATCTCACATATCTTTTTCAGCTCCAATTATACCCTCTTTCTTGGTCGAAGTACTAGGTGTAGGAGTTCCCCCCACAGCTACATCTTCTTTTAGCATATTTACAACAGAAGTGCACTTCTCAGTCCAAAATAAGATCAGCTCCAATTATCTCTAAAACATGCTGCAAAAGTTCAAGATGAAGAATTATTGTTTCGAGAGATGGAGCATCGAAACCAAATGTAAGAAAGGTTAATCTGTTCAAAATAAAATCCCGAACTCTGCTCAAACTGGAGGAGTCTTAACTGTGATAGTCAGCACTCTTTCGATTTCAAGTCCTGGAACCAACAGTACCACATTGATTTTCACATTAGGACTATTGCTGATCACTGTCAGGGACCTCAACCTCCCGGAACTCATTACTCCTGGCATCAGTCACAATAGTACCGATTCACAGAACTAACTTAAGACAAAATCCTACACTTACTGCCATTTTGGTATTCACAGAAGGCGCTTACTCATTTTAGTATTCACGGAAGGCACTTACTCATTTCGGTATTCACAGAAGTTAGGATTTCTAACTTTAGGACTCCTAAAGGCCTTCTGTGAATACCGAAAGTCTTAAAGTTAGGATTTTTCTCAGTTTAGGAGTAGTAAAGTTAGGAGTCCTAACTTTAGGACTCCTTAATGCCTTCTGCGAATACCGAAAGTCTTAAAGTTAGGATTTTTCTCAGTTTGGGAGTCCTAAAGTAAGGAGTCCTAACTTTACTACTCCTAAATTGAGAAAAATCCTAACTTTAAGACTTTCGGTATTCACAGAAGGCATTAGGAGTCCTAAAGTTAGGAGTCCTAACTGTACTACTCCTAAACTGAGAAAAATCCTAACTTTAAGACTTTCGGTATTCACAGAAGGCATTTAGGAGTCCTAAAGTTAGGACTCCTAACTTCTGTGAATACCGAAATGAGTAAGTGCCTTCGGTGAATCCCAAAATGGTAGTAAGTTTAGGATTTTGTCTTAAGTTAGTTCTGTGAATCGGGCCCACTGTACGTCCACTCCGGAGTAGGGTATCTCTGACAAGGCACTCTTGTTCGTCTTGATCTTCTCATACCTCCTTGAGCTTACCCTTCTTCATTCTCCTTGGATTCAGAGTTCTCAGACACTGAGGCAAGATCTTTCTCAGGAGCCAACCTCAAATTCAGTCTTCTCCGTCTCTCAGGCCAAACTTCTTCTGTTATGTGGGCTCTTCCGCTTTCTCCCTGTATGCCCTTTGCACCACTTCTTTCTTCTGCTGAGTTCGATTCTGTACCATCCACAATGACACTTTCTTCGTCTGAGTCAACGTTAGGGTTCTGTGTGACGTAACCCTCTTCAGCTTGTCCTGGTACACAACCAGCTGCATCAGCAACCCTCACAGCTTGATTTGTTCTCTCTTGTGGCCTTGCCACATCAGCTGGATTTTCATTCGCAAGAGGAGCTGTTTCTTCCAAGGGTGCTGGAACTTTGCGGGTATGGGAGGCATGCACCCAATTTGGCGATCCTTCTCACTTCACTGCTGTGTTCATTATAAGTATCACTTGGTATGGGCCTTTCCAATGAACATCCTAACAAATCTTCCTCACGTGCTTTCGATCAAGCACATAATCACCTGGGCATAGGTCGTGGCAAAGGTCACTCGAGGCTGGAACAGCTGCAGCTTGCACCTGCTGAGACACAGAACGGACCACATCAGCTAGTCCCTTGCAGTAATCAAGAATCAAGTCATCAGTGATGTTTATCAAAGCTGTGGTTGGCACTGACGGCAGTCGCATCGACCTCCTCATCATCAAAATCTAATGTGGAGATAACCCAGTCCTCCTATCTGGGACACTGCGGCTACTTATTAACACAAGGGGCAATGCATCAGGCCATTTCAGAGATGTCGACGAACACACTTTTGCCATCCGAGCTTTCAAAGTCTCATTAATCTGTTCCACAATCCCAGAAGCCTCTGGTCGATAGCTGCAATGCAATTTCTGGTCGACATTTAAAGCAGGACAAAGCAACTTCATGATTTCACTGTGGAAGTGTGTTCCTCTATCCGACTCCAAAGAGGTTGGAAAACCGAACCTTGGGACAAGCTCCCTCAACAACAACTTAGCTACCGTGAGAGTGTCACACCTTCGTGTCGGGTAAGCGTCCACCCACCTTGAGAAAACGCACACCACCACCAAAATGTACCTCAATCCATTACACTTAGGCATCTCAATAAAATCCAACTGCATTCTATTGAAAGGTCCTCCCGACCTCCCAATATGACTCAAATTAACCACAGTTTTCTTTCCAGCATTTATCTGTTGTCAAGTAACACACCTCTGACACACTGCTTCAGCAACTGCACACAACCGTGGATTGTACCACGTTTGTCTGAACACTTGAACTATTGCATCTCTTCCTAGGTGCACCGCACCATGAATCTGCCTCGCAATCAGATTCAATAGGCTTTTTGGTAGTACTGCTCGACCATCACTTGAAACCCAAACATCCACATTTCCTTTCTCACACCCTGATTTGATCCACCCATTTCGCTCCTGTTCTGAAACCTCATCCTGCAATCATTTGAGTTCCTTCCAAGTGTCTGCCATGGCTAACATCATGTTGAGCTTGGTTCTCTCTTGGCTCTCTCCTGTGTAACCTCCTGTGAAAATACACCCTAGCTCTGCACAAAAATAAGCAATTTCATCCGAGTAATTATTTCCCAATGAAACAAAATCAGTCCCACTTCCGTGTGATGAACATTTAACAACTGCAATCCCTTGGGGGCACTGTAACGCTTCCAACAGTTGCCTCACATACTCCCCGTTTTTAATAGGAGCACCAGATGATGTCATAAATCCCCTCTTTGACCATAGCTGTCCAAAGTTATGAACGACATCAAACCCATACTGACTGTCAGTGTAGATAGTAACTCAGATTTGATCAGTGGCTAAACAGGTACGAGTCAAGGCAATGATTTCAGCTACCTGTGTGGAATGTACTCCTTCAAGACAAGCAGCCTCAACCACTCCTGTAATGGTACTTACAGCAAACGCTGCTCCCAACTGGCCAACATTGTCTCTAAAGCATGAACCATAGAAAATTTCATCAGGGTCCAGCAGAGGTTCATCGACAATGTCAGGTCTCGGTTTGGTGCATAGTTCAGTCACATCGAGACAGTCATGATCCTCACAATCTTCATCATCTGTATTTGGTGCCGGCATCAATGTAGCAGGATTTAAGACGGAACACCTTTTTTATGGTCACATTCTCTGCAGCTAGTATAACTTGCTTGTATCGCGTTAATCTGTTGTTTGTAAGGTGCTGTGTGTTAGTCCTTGTAATTAACAGTTCAACAGAGTGTGGCACATATACAGTTAGAGGGTGACCCATCACAATGCTTTCACATCTTTCAATGCTGACACCTGTTGCTGCGACGGATTTAAGACATCAGGGCAACGCAGACGCTACTGGATCTAACGTTGCTGAGAAATAAGCAACTGGTCTCTAGACACCTCCATGATTCTGAGTCAAGACTGACAATGCGCTACCTTCCCTTTTGCAACCAAACAATGAGAACGCCTTATTGTAATAAAGCATTCCCAAAGCCGGAGCACGATACATGCTTTCTCTCAATTTAAAAAATGCCTCTAGGCAGTCATTGTCTCAGGGGACCGAATAACTCACGTCCTTGTGCATCAGCATTTGCAAAGGCTTTGCTTGCAAGGACAAGTTGGGAATCCACTGGTGACAGTACCCAACCATTCCAAGGAACATTCTAACCTCCCTCTGAGTGGTCGGTGCAGGCATGTTTATAATTGCCTCAATTCGGTCTGGTGACACCTTCCTCTTGCCTTTCTCAATGCGATGTCCCAAGTACTGCACTTCACTGATACGGTACTGCAGCTTGTTTGAAGACACCTTATGTCCATTTTCTGCCAAATGGTTCAGTAATGCAATTGTATGGATCCTGCAAGCATCTTCTGTCTCTGATGCTATTAGGAGGTCGTCTATATATTGCACAAGAACTGAGTTCTGTGGCAATACAAGACTCTCAAGATTCTTCTTCAGGATCTGATTAAAGTTCGATGGACTCTCTGTATACCCTTGAGGAATACGACACCATGTTAATACACGATTTTCCAGCCGGAAAGCAAATACAAATTTGCTCTCCTCATGGAGAGGTATCGAAAAGAATGCTTGACACAAATCAATCACCGTAAACCATTCACCTTCACATGAGATCTGAAACAGTATCACTGATGGATTCTGTACCACGGGACAACAATGGACAACTATCGTGTTGATCTTTCGCAGGTCTTGCACGATTCTGAATTTCCCGCTCAGTTTCCGTAGTCCCATGATTGGTGAATTACATGGGCTACCCATTGTCTCCTTCAAAATTCCCTGCCTAACCATAGACTCAATTACAGGTTTGATCCCTGCAATAGTGTCAGGTGACAGATTATAGTGAGGTGTCCTAGGGTATTCAACATCCTGTTTAACCTGAATCTTCACTGGTTCAGCCCCTTTGATCAGTCCAATTTCTTCTCCTGTGAAGTCCCACACTTTGAGCAAAACAGAGTCTCTCAAATCAAGTGAAAGCCTTTCCACACTCAACACAGGGTACATTTCTATACACAAGTGGTAGCATCATCGTCCTTTGTCTGCACTTCAACTCCCTTAGGAGTACAATAGATGGTACAGTTAAGCTTGTACAACACATCACGTCCTAGCAAACAGACTGGACTTGAGTCACACACCACAAACTGGAGTCTATCTTGGAAAGTTTCTATTCTAACATTAATCGCCTCTGTCAATGTGCTCATCATTCTCTTGTTTGCAACTCCTACAATTCGGATCATTGTCCCGAGAGGGGTAGGCTGGGAACTACTATAGATCTCACAGTAGACTGGGTAGCACCAGTGTCAACCAAAAAGGTGGTAGGATGACCGTCAACATCGGGCTCTATAAACAGTCCCCTCTGGTCTACATCCAAGACCGCCCCAAGAGTGCAGTCTTCCTCCCCTCCCAGACACCATCATGCTAACGGGTCTGGACTGTACTCATCATATCCTTCAAAAAGAGGCATCTGCTGGTATGTCCGAATTCCCTGCTGGACTCTCGGTGGCTCGGGAACTTGTACTTGTGGACCCAGTGTTCCCCCTTTCATCAATCTCGGCCTCACCACAGTATTGACCACTTCAGGTACCTGCACTATCTCTGCCTCCTGCTGTATCTGATTTGCTGGGTTCAAAGGACACTCGCGTTTCCTCTGCCCGATCTGGTGACAAGATGACACGCAGTGGTCTTTTTCAGCGTTGCTACATCCATTCCTGTCTTGGGGTCTACCGGTTTCCCTGTTCCCTGACCTTGCACGTTCTGATTCCCTCCTTGATTATTTCCCTGCCTTCTGGTTAGCGTCCCTCCATTAAACTGGCCCTGATATCCCTTATCGGCAATTTGCATTTGGACCAGCATCAGCTTGTCCTTCAACTCCCTGTGCTTTAAGCCTATTTCATCACTACACTACCTGGCATACCTCAATATTTCATCCATTAGCTTGTTCTGCCAGCAAATAAAATGTTGCTGAATCATGAGGCTAACCTCTGGTCTTAATCCCAAAACAAACTTCGAAACAAACTGTCCCATATCCTTGGGGTCTAAAGTGTCCACCCCACTGTACTGTTTGAAGGCTTGCAAGAGCCTTTCATAGTATTCATGCACCGTCTCTTTTGGTTCCTGAACAGTTCGATCTGTTTTTACCCAATCAATGTTTTGTGGTGATACCTTTAACTTCAACCATGTGATGACCTGTTCATACTTTTTCATGACTATAGGTGATGGACCATTCGTAACAGAGTCCCTGTCTGGTTCTGTAGTCGTCCATTCGACTGCAACCTTACAAGCAGCCCACAAATCTCCTGGTACTACAATGTCAAACAATGTGTTCAAATCAATCCACAACACTTTCGAGATTTTAACAAAGCGATAAACCTGTTTGTACCATTCTACAGGCTTTTCCCACAGCAGAGGAAAATCATTAGTAAACGCTGCCAAACCACCTCTACTCCAAGGCACATGTATGTACCCTGCATTCTGTACCTCTCGCAAAGAATAGTTCTCTACCCCTGTCATCCCTACTCCTGGAGACGGTGTTTCCCCTACATTCTTTTGGCACTCTTTCTCCTTGAACCACCATTCTTCCCATTTGTCAAGCATGACTCATTCACGCATCCCTATTATCAATTCTCGAATATGAGTCTTCAATCCTAGGACTCTTTTCTCTTCCAATTCATGATCACTATACTGCAATCTATGACTTCCGTGTAGTGATTTAGTTTTAGGCAAATCCACCTCATACCTCTTTGCCAAATCTGTCAATTTTTCATGTGCAGTTCTCACCTTCCGAGTCACATCCGTTTGCTACAAACAGCAACTCATCTTGTTCGTAACATTCTATTCTTTCTTAAGGCAAGTTCCCATTAACTATCTCTCCACTAGGGTGGGAAAGAGGAGGGGAGGGGGTGGTCACGGGGTGGGGAGCACAGGGGAAAAAACAAAAAAATAAGTCAGAAGCGCTAAAATAAGTCGTTCAAGAAACACACTACCCATGTCGTGAGAAATGGCACACGCTATGACTGATCGGGCATTATACCTAAAGGTTTTGTCATGGAACCTGAATGGACTGAGGGTAAAATATAGAATGGAGAGAATTCTGCAATACTTAAAAGATACTCCTGAACAAATTCTCATTCTTCAGGAGACACATCTTACAGAAAAGGAGATGAGGGATATGTGCAAGACCAAAAAATGGATTTAGGAAGTAATATGTACTACACAGCACCTGACTATGAAGGGAGTGGCTATTCTCATTAAAAACAACTCAGCTCCAGCAGTGGAAGGGTTTAAAGCAGACAAGATGGGCAGGTGGGGCATAGCCAAGATCAGGTTTCATATGTATAAATTCACAGTGGCAGGCTATTATGGACCCAAGCTGCACGATCAAGCTCCGCTGCCGGAATTGCTGGCAGTGTTATTAATTTTTCAGGATCCATTAATTTTAGCCAGAGATTTTAATCTGGTGTTAAACCCCCTGATGGACAGAATTTACAAGAATAGATCAGCACAGAATTGCCAAATGAGATCTTCTTTAATAAGCGCAATGAAGCAAATGGGATGGATAGATGTATGGAGAAGTAGAATGGGGAGTAAAAGGGCGTACACTTTCCATTATAACAAATATGGCCATAAGTCTAGATTAGACTTCTTCTTAATCAGTATGGAGCTGCAAAGCTGGGTGATAGACTCGAAACACATAGGAGATCACTTATCTGACCATTCGGCAGTATCGCTAGTCTTGAAACTCCCAACTAAGCAGGGTACTAAAAGATGGACCTTGGATCATTCCATTTTATTAGAGGAAGAAGTTGTGCAAAAGCTGGCAGTAGAAACAGAGAACTTCTTCTTGACTAATTTAGAGACCACTTCAATAGAAACAGTATGGGACGTGTACAAATCCTTTTTGAGAGGCCAGATAACATCTATACAAATTGCTAGGCAAAGGAAATATAGGCCTGAGATAGAAGGAATAGTGGCAAAAATTTGGAACCTAGAGCAAGAACTCTCTGCCCAGAGGCACACAGTCCAGGGGGACATTGATGGGATTTTGTCATCGTGTAAGTTAGAACTGACAGGGGTGCTAGACACCAGGTTGAGGAAAAGGTGGGAGGCTAGTAAGCTGGCCCATTTTGAATACGGGGAATCTAGTGGTAAGCTCCTAGCCTGGAAAACCAAACAGGATCTGAGCAAAAATAATATAAACAAGTATTATGCGAGACCTCTGGAAAACTACTGGAGAATCATACAGATATCGAAGAAGCTTTTCACAAGCATTTTGAACAGGTTTACAGGGAAGATCTAACCCCACAAGATAACTTGATCCACTCATGGCTTGATCAATATTCTCTGAATAAAATTGATGAGGGGAAGTCTATCAATCTTAACAAAACGATTATCTCCAGTGAGATAATTAAGGCAATTGAGGCTGGGAAAAAGGGCAAGGCGCCGGGACCAGATGCGTTGCCGGCCGAGTTGTATAGAGCGCTAGCGGAAGTCCTCGCCCCGGGATGCAAATGCTATTTGCCCATATTTTTGAGAATAGAGGGAAGATGCCCCCCTCATGGAACGAAGCAACGGTGGTCTTGATTTTAAAATCTTCTAAGCCACCAAGCCAATGCGACTCATACAGGCCAATCTCTCTGCTTAATCTTGACTACAAGATCTTTGCCAAGATTTTAGAAGAGATGAAATTGTGTCATAGGAGAGTTATTACATAAAGACCAAAAAGGTTTTGTTAAAGGCAGGAGCATTCAGGACTTTACACACAATCTGGTTGGTGCTATAGATATAGCGACACTGCACAAATTGCCGCTGGCCATCATTACACTAGACGCCACAAAGGCGGTTGACCGTGTGAACTGGGTATATTTGGCTCAGGTATTAGACAGATGCAATCTGGGTGAACATTTATGCAGAACAATTTTATCAATTTATCAAAAGTCCTAAGCCAGAATTTTGGTAAATGGTAACCTTTCGGCGGCTGTAACAATCAAAAGAGGGTCAAGGCAGGGGTGTTCTCTGTCACCACTGCTTTTTAATCTCTATATAGAGCCACTGGCGGAGAGGTTTAGGAAGCAAGACAGCATAGGTCCTTTTAAGTATAGAAGCTGGGAAAAGAAAGTATCCGTATATGCGGGCGATATGATGATATACACATCCGACCTAGTAGCGGCAATCCCAATAATATACAATATAGCTTCGCAATTTTGACAGATTTCAGGTTACGAGATCAACCAGTCAAAAACAGAGTGCATGGCCTGGAATAAGAATGTTCAACTCCCCATATTGCAAAAGGAGATAAGGTATCTGGGTATTAGAATCACGCAAAACATTGATCACATCACCGATAAAACCCTACGCAGAATAGATATAGAAATTGCTGACTCCCTAAAAAGCTGGCGTTCCTTCCTATGACATTAATAGGTAGAGTCAACATAGTGAAAATGATGCTGTTACCAAAACTTACATTTCTATTTCAGAACATCCCATTAGCATTTAAGAAGGAGGTTCTAAGGAAAATACAAGCCAAAATGAATTCCTTCATCTGGGCTTTTAAGGGTAAAAGAATTTCATGGAATAAACTACGAAGGAAGAAAAATAAAGGAGGATTATCTGCACCGGACTTAACTCTTTATGCATGGGTATTCTTAATACGGGCAGGGAAGATGCTCTTGAACCAGCCAGATGACTCAGACATAGGAAAAGTGTTTAAAGCAATGCTATGGGACATAAAAGGAAGTGACAAAGCCTTTATGTATAAGTTCGGAGACCCAGGCACTCCAAGAAGGTCCGCTTAAAGTCGCTAAGAGATAAAGCGACTATTTGGTATAAACCAGAAAGCTCTTGAAAATCAGCTACTATAGTGCCCTGGCTCCTATATGGGAATCTCCAGGATCACCGGAGTGGGCCAAAGACGCATTGGCAACTCCACTGAAATCGGCAGGGCTGGAACGTTGGGCTCAACTAATGCCGGAGGGCTCCCTGCTACCATGGGAAGAGCTGAACAACATCACAGACAGTAAATTATCAAAATTCAAATATCTACAAATAAGTAGCTGGAGTCAGGCAATCAGTACAGTGGTGGGTGTATCAAACGTTCTGGAGAGGGCACTATATATGAGAACGCAGAACAAGAAAGAGGTAGCAAACTTATACTGGAGGATGATGGACATGGCTGATGGAGATTTCACCTTATCTTTCTAGCTCTGGGGAGAATGCTTGCCAGACCTAAGCCCAGAAGAAATTTGGCAAGTATCTTATGACTTACTACACTCAACAGTAGCAGCTTCATATTTAAAGAGAAATCATCTCTTTTCTCTTCACAGAGTTTACTGGTCCCATTACAGGTTGTCTAAATTTTCAAGGGGACCCATCCCCCACTGCCCGAAGTTTCAGCAGGAAAAAGCTGACGACATCCATATGTTCTTAAGATGCCCAATGGCAATGATACACACATTGTGTGGTTCGGTTATTGAAGGTATGAAAGCTATGTTCAATTTCGATATCCAGGTGAGCATAACTTTGGTATTTTTTGGTATCTTCTCGAATTCTGAATCGTTACCTCGAGATGTAAGTAAATTGTCCTTTTTTTTAATTCTACTTGCTAGCAGAGAAATCTGCAAATGCTGGCTTAAGAGTATCTCCCCGACTGTTTTAAACTGGGTAAATGCGATTAAATATACAATAAACCTGGATAGGGACATTTGGAAAAGGAAAAAAGATTTTTGGTTGCCATGTATGGGTTGGCTTGACAAGTTGTGACAACAGAGACCTATTTGTCCAATGATTATGCCTTTCCACAGATATACGTATCTCCCAGATCAGTTTCAAGGGCCATCCAGTTAGAAAAAGAAAAACTGAACTGACTATTCAGGAGGGTCTCTGTGTAAAGTGCTTCCTTTAAGATCAGATCAGAATCTTCAAACTGCTGGCGCCAATCAAGCGAATGGGGGGGGGCGCAAAAGGAGCAAAGCAGATTCTGGACATATCTAAGGGCGTATGAGGACTAAAAAAAAAACGATCTCATCCACCACCGCTTTCAACCTTACCACATCCAACATCCTCGCCCTCATGGCACCCCTCAAGATCTCTCAACTAGGATCGCCACTCTGTTCGTTGTTCTCACAGCTCTGATCTCAACACCTGTTTTCTTCTGCTATATTCTTAAGCCTGGATCTCTTTCCTAGATTGTCGCAATCCCCATCTACTGCCACCCTGTCATTCTGATTTCTCACAGGTGGTACCCACATTCTTATATCAGATCTCGACTCAGCTAAAGACCTGAGTCTGGCTGTCCTCGCATCCACCATTCCTCTAGAGGAGTCTGCGGTGGTTGGTAATGGCATACTCGACTCTATGGGTCTTGGAGTCTGTATTATTTTGCCCACTGTGCCATTCCCTCCAGTACTAATCCTCTCCCCAGATGTTGACTGTGCTAAACTCACACTTCTCTTTTGGTCAGCATCATATACTGACACTATAGGTCCAAAGGTGACCGGTACTGTCAGAGCATCCGGTAAGCTCATACCTCCTGTAGCCTCTGCAACTGCTGGAGACTGCATCCTCATTTCTTCTGTTCCTGTTGATATTGTTCCTACTACTCTCACATTTGACTGAGTTTGTGATCCCCCAGTCCCCTCTACTGGTGTTGATTTTCCTTCCTCATATCCTGGATTAAACAGGGTGGTCTTTCTGACAATAATCTATCTAGCAAGCCATCATCCGTATCACTGTTGTCTTCCTCAACACTTTTCGTTTGCCCATCCTTTACTAACAGTGGATACAGTCTATCCCCTTCGATAATTTCCACCCTCCATCTTTTCTCCAGTGCATACCACCTTGTATCTTGAAATGCCCTGATAGACTTATTCACCCTTTACTGACTTCTGCCTCTTTTCCTGTCATACGCTGCTCTAATCCATGCATGCAATGCTTCAAATTGTGTTGGTCTGGGCAGTGGTCGCAAAGAAGACATCATAGATTTCAATTGGTACAACACTTCCAATCTAAAGGTGCCATAGCATGGAAATGTCAATTCTCCCTCTCCATGTGTCATTTTATGCCAATTTTCAAGCCAAATTATGGTATGCAAACCCACATTCTTAGCCATGTAATGAGCTGGCGTATCCTCAGTAGGGGCTTCTTCTCCTCCCCGAGTCACCACTTGTCTATCGCCTCTACACATATCACGTAATACTTTTAACATTTCATGATCAAACCAACTTTGTTTGTGCCCAATATTTCAGTTTTTACTTCCTGATGTCAATCCACCAATACCAGCGTGGCTTCACACCAACCAACCGATCAGAGCATGGCACTTTCTGACGTCACTCTTCCTCTGCAATCAGCAGTTCCCCTCCTTTACAATTCGCTTCACACACTTTTACGCGTCTCTTTCACACTTAGAAGTAATTATTTGTCCAAGAGACGAACGTATAATCACTTCTCTGTTTGTCTGTCCACAAAACGACCAGACAGTCTCTCGAAATTGTTGACCTCAAAATCTGGCAATCGTCTGTCCGCGAAACAACCAGACAACTGCCTCTGACTATCTGCCTACCACGGCCGGACAGTCTCGTACTTGATAGGATTCAAATACTCGATGTTCCACATACAGTGACCTACAACCAGGGTCGGCTACTCATACACTCACACATACGCTCCCTATCATTTGTGGGTCAGTCAACGACGTCTCATTACTCCCACAATCTCTGGTCAACCAATTTCAGCTCTGGGTGTCTTCTACACCACAGTCTCTTATCCCGGGATATCAAATCAAATCTCATGGGCCGTGCACGCTCTCGGTCCGATCCTCAATCACACGACTCTCAGACCAACTCCGCAAAACAACACACAATCACATCAATACCGCAATGTAAACAACACACAATCAACCTGTTCATACTCACGCTACCACAAACTCCTACTTCCGCAACACTCCTACTCTCCGTCGGTTTATATCGAACGCCGTCGTCCTCCACTCACGATCCACTGGATCCTCATCGCTTGAATTCTCTGGGGCTCGAGAATCTCTTATCCTAATCTAGATCTCCCCCTACTATCAGAGATAACCATCCTACTCTGCTACCAACTGATAAAGCCGGATTCTTATCTTATCTTACCATCACCAAGAATCCTCTCAGGTTGCCAGGATCTTTTTATCTGCTAAATAGTGTGAAGGGAAGAAAATCCAATTTTACCACATAATCAAACTGAATCAATTTTTTTAACTCTAAAGGACCACTGACTCCAAAATAATTGTTTTAGGGGTTTATTACAAACCCAAAAATAACAGAACATACATGCACCTCAGCAAGAGGTAAAGAAAATAGATGGGCACTAATACAAACATAATCCTACGCAAGAGTCTCATCCGACTCAGAATAAGAAGAAGAATTAATTCTAAAAACATCCAATCTCTATTTTAGTCTTCATTAGCCTGGAAAAGAAAAAAAAATAATCTGTTCAGACACCATCGCTGAGGTGACATCCCTACTTAGCATCGTCCCGAGGCAAGAGAGAAAAAGGTGTCAGTACTGAAGACTTCCTCAGAAGTACACTCACTTTGCATAGGTAAGTAGCCAAAGCTACAGAGCTCTTCTAAGATGCTCCTTCTAGCTTCCCCTCTAGTCCTCAACTCCTCCACCCTCTGGGGCACTGTCCCTAATACAAAATCACAAAACAGTAAAACACGCCCTTTACATGCCTCTTCGGACAGGTCTTTCTTTCTGTACTTTTCCACTGAAACTCTGACTTCATCCAGAAACCGTTGGTGTGTCCTTTGGTCTCAAGCACCTTCTCTGCTGAAAGTATCATATCTGGTTTCCTGTTCACCCCCATGGCATCTTCTCCTACCATCCTAACTCCTAAAACAAAGGGTTATTCTGCCTAACGAGACGTGTGTCTTTGCACCTTCAACAGAAGCATGTTAACAACAAAACTTTCCATTTCAGAAATCTGCTAACTACTGAGAGCCTTCTCAAGGGAAAATAAATTTCAGCCTACAATATTCAACTAACATAAGAAACAAACAGGCCTTTTTCTTGAACGTTTATGTGATTAGGCTTTTACACACTTGAACCACACATTAATAGCATTACTTCCATAAACATTTAATGCGTTACATTTTCTTAATTGAATAAGCAAACCTACACGTGCAGACTTTATTATGGTGCACGTTAAATCTAATGTATCATTTTCTACACAAACTAATATCATTTAAACACCGTTAATATACTATTTCACCTATACATCCTATCAATCACTATAAATAATATGATATTAATACTAACACACTCGAATATAATTTGCGTTAATGCTACATCATTACTAATCACACATTAATATATATTGTAAGCATGTAGGTGCGTACTAACCACGATTATGATGCACCCCTACAAATTTCAGAATAACATGACGCTCTATCCCAGTACTAACCCAATGTGCAGAGGAGTGCGTTACCAACAGTACTATGGCCCCAAAACATATCCTGCCCTATTGCTTGATGCTGGTTTCTTACTGCTTATTTCTGATGTTCGAGGCCTGGGTCTTCTCGCTGCTGGAGTAGCTTCGCAAAGACGACGTGCGAAGGGCCCCGTGTGCCTCTCACAAAGCCTTCCTCACCAACCGATCTTCTCTGCGTGACCGAGGCTGAGCTGGAGCCATTTCAGGTGCAGTAGGCTGCCACCTGCACCATAGGGTTGTTGGTGCTGCGTAACATTTTGGGCGGTGTGCAGTGGCCTCGGCAATTGAATTTGTGGCCACTGGGTCACTTATGGATTGGCTTAAGCGGTGGGGATTGGACGCTTTTACTGTTTCTGGAGATCGTATTGCAGGGAACGTAAGATTTTAAAATCATTAGTGAGTTAAAATATTTACTTAATATGCAAAATGCTACAGTGATCAGAAATACTGGTGCCTTGACTGAAAACAGATGTCGGCAAACATGTGCAGTACTGTGTTCACATTTGGAGCACACACACTCGTGTGACTGCAGCACTGCACCACTGTGTCTCATTTCAACATCACTTGTTGCAGCTCAGGCCCGAAACACTGCCGCAAATTAATTACCGCTTGGAGCCCACCTGTTTACAGTCCCTGGGTCCTCGAGTCCACAAAGCCTGTCATGTGCAATCCAGTGACAGTCGGTAATCCCAGTGTCCCTTTCGGCAACAGCAATTAAGATCGCTGCGGCACGGCCGGAGCCGTCAAATTTACTGCACCCGATCAGAGACAGCTGAGCCACGCAGCGGCCTTTGGGAGTAGGTAGCACTGCTGTGCCATGATTTGCCTCAATTTAAAGTACAAGTTAAATGCTTTGCTGCGCTTCCCACAAGTTAACTCCGGCAGGATTTCGCAGTCATGTCTCGGTAGTAGCCATTGGGCACTACCTCGACGTGGTCGGTGACTTCAGTCTGAGAGCGCAACCAATGAATCTCTGCCTGAGAGGGTCTGAACTAGATGATTATACATTGTAGCATGCAACCTACCAGCAGAGCTGCTATTAGAGCATGCACGCCATGGGTAGCCACAGCTGCCTGCCAGTCTGATTTTACAGTTGTAGGTAGCGCTAACAGCTTCAGTAACAGCTGAGGCGCTATGAATATAATGTGGGACAATGCATTTCAGTGCGATGATGCGGAACACCACACTGAAATGGGTTAGTCTAGCGCCTTATGCGTGATACTTGGAAGGACTGGTATTATGGGATATTTGGTACCAAACATCTCGCCTTAATAAACCTACACTGATTCCAGTGGCAGATGTATTAATAACTCCACACAGAGGATCTATTACCGGGTCCTCTGAAACCTAGCAACCCTTAGTGTGGTCACCGACTGACTTCAGCCAGCCTGTCACCTCCAGACAGAGTTCTGACTTCATGGGGGAGAACCTCCATGCTCAGAGGTCGAGAACAATGCCTGCCTAGCGTGGAGCTGTGCACATGTACACCTGGCCAGGGAGAGCCATCTGTGACAGTAAGCTTCATAGCGCTTCAAAGCCCTTGCTGCCTTTGAAACACAACCCCAGCCTCTCCTCAACACCTTTTGGTGTGAAAACAAAGAAAGAGTAGGAGCTGTACCCCCCTCTGCCAGCTCCACCCCTCAGGTGCTGGAGATGAGGTGAAGTGCATTTTTCAGCACCCGCCATCTTAAAGATTGTGGAACTTCTCCAATCAGGGCTAGGGGTATGTCCCCATCCCACAGGAGATGGATATAATACACAGAGGAGCTCACCCCATGCAGTCAGAACTCTTTCTGTTGGTGACAGGCTGGCTTAGACCAGTCGGTGACCACACTAAGGGGCCCTCTGTGTCATAAGCCACCTACCTGGATCCGAGGTGATTCCAGTGGGGTGGCGACGCTAGTTCTCGAATCCCCTCGAGACTCGCCCTCGGTGTACATAATAAGACACTGCTTCGGTGGCCAATCCCAGGAGAAGGGGTTTATTATTTAGTTTAAAAGTTTTATAGCGGGCGCACATGACCCTTGCGGGTATCAGAGCGCTGTACATAGAGGCAAAACCATGTATAAGTTCAGTACATTAGACATCAGCAAAGTAATACCACACAGAGTAACCAATTCAGATCAGGGACCAGGTAGTGGGCCCGCTAGTTCAGTTTCACAAAGCGTGCAAAAGATTTCCGGTACATTTCAGCCAGGACAATCATAAAGTGAGTAGTCACAACACAGTAAAAACAATGACAAGTCTGAGATCGGCCCTGCTAGTATAGATCCAGAAAGGCCCTGGTGTAAAATAGCAATTTACCCACCAATCATAAAATAAATAGAGCACAATAAGTTGGGATGAATTTCAATTTAGTCAACAAGGGCACTTGGGAAACAAAGTATAGGTGCTGAATTTAATGTTCACTCAGGAAAATCATTTGGCCTGTTTCTTGAAGGCAGCAGTGGAAGGATTGACTCTAATCTCAGTAGGAAGCTTGTTCCAAATTCTAGGAGCAAGGCCGGAGGAAGCACGTTTGTGCATACTTTTCTTTTTGAATTTGAAGGTTTCAAGATTAGAGT
This sequence comes from Lissotriton helveticus, assembly GCF_964261635.1. NCBI lineage: Eukaryota > Metazoa > Chordata > Amphibia > Caudata > Salamandridae > Lissotriton > Lissotriton helveticus. Next base: position 1,691,375,517 of record NC_136057.1, on the reverse strand, counting down.
GGAAGTACTTCTTAAGTTCTGACCCGTGTCTGAAAGAGCAAGCTTGTTTGCCAGATAGGCCGGAGTGTGGTAGTGCAAGGCTTTTTGCGTGAAGCAAGCTATTTTAAAACGAATCCTGTCTTCAATAGATAGCCAGTTAAGCTGAAACAGGTCCGGTATAATCTTTTTGGAGCAAGTGATGAGCCTGGCCGATGTGTTGAGCGAGGCTCTGAGAGGGGCCAAGCTCTCTTTAGGAAGCCCCCCAAGAGTCACCAGACCATATTCAACATCCCCAGGGATTGTACTGCAGGCTGTGTGTCTTCAGGCGGAAGGAAAGGCTTAATTTTCTTAAGGTTGTTAAGATGAAGGGGCGCTAGAGGGTGCACAAGCGGAATGGCCGCCTTGAGGTGTTGCTCCCGCGGCTTGGAACAATAATCCTACATTAATCCTACACAAATGGTTCACTTGCTGGAACCCACGACCTACATGAACTCCAAATACTACTTCCCAGACTCGGTGAAAGTTTGAGGCTCCTCGCATGTTCCCTGCCTGAGAGACGCGAACAAATCGTCTTCCCCGGGACAGGGGCTGGAGCGCCAGAGTGCATGCAGGGCGGCGACTAGTGGCAGGAAAGCCCGAGGCTTGCCACGAGGCAGGTGGGCCCGGATGGCTGGCACCGCACCACAGACTGTCGGAAGGTGGCGGTTACCACTGCGGAGGATGAGCAACTGGCCTGCGAGAACAGTGAGTGTCTTCCGACTGGACATGTCGAGGGGCGCAATTGGAGTGTGTGTCAGTTCATACAAATACACATCAGGACAGGCCGTGGGAAACGGAGAGCGCGCCATAGGAACTGTATGCGCTGGCCGCCATTGAGCAGTCACCCACCAGTGAGGCACTCGCTCAGACTGAAGGAGCACCGGGAAGCACAGATTTGTTCCCTCCAACCGGGGAGCAAGACTGACGGCGGTAGGTTGAGGCAAGTGAGGCAGCCCTGTCAGCGAACTCATCTGCTCATGGAGACAGGCCCACTGGCGTGAGGGGTGGTACGCAGAGGAGGAATAGTGGGCTGGCTGCTGCTTGGGTCATTGCTCTTCCGTAGCTTGATGGCGGACAGGCCTACTTGATTTCCCCATGATGTCTGCGGCTGCATAATATTGGGCGAGCGCTGCTACTACATTTGAGGGGTGGACGGAGCCAGAGTGCGTAGGCGACTGCTATTTACGAGGTCATAGGACAAGGAGAGTTGGAGTGTAACCCGGGGCCAGTGGACACCCTTGGAGATTGGCCCGGGTGTGCCGGTGCCGCGCCAGCAACGAGACCTACCCACAGTCGCCATGGGAAAACCAGATAACCGCCAATCGAAACTCAGTTTTGAGGCGCCAAAAAAGGGACTCAAGCCAAGCGCCACGACGGCTGTATCGCAAGGGGCGGAGTGGTGACTGGGGGAGAGACGTCAGCGGAGAGTGATCTGCGCCAAATCCTACAAGAAATGCGGCAGGGATTTGCCACTGTAGTGGACAAAGGGGACCGGATGTCCTCCAGGATGGACGCACTGGTATATAAGGTTGATCTACATGAGGAACGGTTATCAGAGGCGGAAAGACGCATTTCTGAATAGGATGATGCCACCGCCAGTCACGCAACGAGACTGGGGCAGATGGACAACATACTTCGGACAATTGCGGCAAAAAATGAAGACTTGGAAGCCCGTAGTAGGCGAAACAACATTCGCGTAGGCAATGTACCAGAATCGACAAACACGGGACGTATGGAGGACTATATAGAGAAGCTGTTACAGGTTGCGATTGGAGCTGACGCCTTTTCTGCACAATTCATAGTCGAGCGGGCTCACAGGTCTCTGGGCCGGCAGCCGAAGCCGGGCCAGCCGCCTAGACCAATCATCGCCCGCCTGCTGGACTATCGTGACCACGATGTGGCCCTGCGGGCTGCACGCACGAAACAGAAATTGGTGTACGATGGTGTGACGTTTTCGATATACCCGGATTTCACGCCGCTGGTCCAAGAACAGCGTCGCAAATTTCTGGAGGTGAAAAGGAAACTACGTGCAGCCCAGATTGACTACGTGCTACTATATCCACGAAGCTGCGAGTAACGCATCAAGGCAAACAACGGTTTTTCACCAATCCGCAGCATGTGGAGGCCTACCTGCGGCAATGGAAGAGGGCGCAACAAGGAGCGGATGATCGGACGTGGAACAGCATGAACAGCCTCAAGAAGAGGGTGATAATGTATGATCTCTCATGGACGAGCTTGTGCATCCCCTTTCTTTGTTATGTTCACGGATGAACAGCTGCTTCATGGTGGCCAGAACAGGAGCTTAGAGACTGGGGACACTTCATACCATGCAGGATGTAGAAGCGGTGGTGTTCCAGTGGTAACGTATTCCAGGCCCCACCATCCCTTCTTGACTAAGAGCCCAGAGGTCATACAGTTTCCAAGGCTCGGGAGGGTCGGTGGTCGTGTGACTTTCTAAAGCGTTTCCTCAATGGGTGATCCCCCATGTTGAACTGCACATTGGGAACAATGTTGAGTTGGTTGTTGAGCAGGATGGGTGGGGGATTGGGAGAATCATCTGGCATGTTGGGATTGCTTCAGTGGGTGGGGGGGAGTTGGGGAGGGAGAATGGGAGTGAGTTGCACTCTTTTTGATAGTATGAGGGGAGGGGTAGGGGGGTTGGTATGGGAGGGGCGGGGCATGGTTGGTAGTTGTTGGTGGGATGGGGCGAGAAACTTTGGGCAGGCACTGTTACAGGAGGCAGTTGGGGGAGGTATCAGCAAGGGAGGGGGGAGGGAGGTTGGCTACAGGTTCAGTTATGGATGGTTAACACACGGTTCACACAACGGAACAGCATCGGAGGGGGGCGGATGGAGACAACATGTAGACACCCGTGGTTCTATGATGCAGGCATGATATACTTTTCAGATAGGTGATACTGTCGCTACTAAATGCACAATACTATCATGGAATGTTAGAGGCCTTAAAGATCCTCGAAAATGCAGGCAGGTATTGGCCTATCTAGACAGGCATAATGTAAGCATAGTTCTCTTGCAGGAGACTCATATGGCCCCGCAGCCTAACCCCACATTTGCCAGTAGATGGGCAGGAGTCAGGGCGTTCTCTAATTATTATTCTTATGCTACGGGCACTGCCATATTGATACGTCGCTCTGTCCCCTTCACACTGCTGGGTTAACAGGTGGATAAGGAAGGAAGCTATGTTATACTATGGGGACGGCTGGGGGGGCTTCATCATGATAGTCAATTGCTATGCGCCGAATACGGATGACCCGGGTTTCTTCACGCTGTTATGGGGCAAGCTACTAGATGTTGGGGCACAGCAGATTGTTTGGGGTGGAGATTTTAACGTAGCATTGGTGCCATCCATGGATAGGACAGATGGCCAGCCGCACTATCACCCCAGAAAGCGAGAGGCCCTGAGGGGCATTATACTAGAGGGTGGGCTGGTGGACGGTTGGAGACATATACACCCCACACAACAGGAAGGCACGCATTTTACATCCTACACGGGTACGTGGGTGAGACTGGATTATTGTTTTTTAACCAATGGTTTAGCGCTCGGGATTGTTGAGGCTCGTCACCTTGCTAGAACCCAGTCCGATCATTGTCCTGTCCTAGTCAAGCTGAAGATGTCCGGATATGATCGTCATAAGCGTGTATGGAGACTTCAACCCACGGCGTTACTAGACACAGTCTTTCGTGAAGGACATTGAGGATTTTTTCCCCCGTAACAAGGACTCGGTAAACAGTGTAGAGACAATTTGGGAGGCTTTTAAGGTCACCGTCAGAGGATGGTGTATGACCAAAAGCTTCGGGGTACTCCCGGATATCCGGCGTACACTAGCTAAATTGGAAAGGGAGATGCGAGAGCTGGAGAGACAGATGGCGGGACGGGATAGTGGAACAGCACATCAACAGTTCTGCACTAAGCTGACTGAATATGAGGAGGAGGCGAAGTACGATACAAAATTTAGAAGCACATACTGGGTCGCTCGCAAATACAGTGAGGGGGAACGACCTGGGAGGGCACTGGCGGAGGTTGTGCGGTTTGACAGAAGCACCAATATCATATTGGAAATAGTTGATCAGGAGGGGGAGATCTGTCGAGACAGCAAACGGATATTATGGACACTCCAGGCGCACTATGCGCAATTATGCACCTCTCAATCCACTGGGGAGGTTGATTTTGATGGGTTTCTGGGGGAACTGGCGCTATGTTGGTTAAGTGATGTGCATAGAGCCTTCCTAAGTGCACCGTTCGAGAAAGGTTGTTAAGATGAAAGTTGGCACCCCTAATGGTGGCGCTGATATGGGCTTGCATATTCAGAAATGTGTCCAAGGTAATGGCTAACGATTTAGCGGAATCAACCAGGTGAGGGGTGCAGTTAAGGGCTGTGAGTTGTTTTAGCCAGTCAAGAGTAGGAGCAGAGTGCTTGTGGGGGGCAATCAGCAGGAATTCCGCTTTGAAGGCGTTCAACAAAAGATGGTTCTGTGCTAGCCATTGTTGAGTTAGCAAGAGATCATCATTTAGAGTTTTAATGTCATCTAGAGAGGAGCTCTTCAAGTAAAGTTGTATGTCATCCACATACATGTGGTAGTGGATGTTAGCATGGTTCAGAATGACAGTAAGAGGTTCCATAAAAAGGTTGAAGAGAGTAGGCGAAAGTGTGTATCCTTGCGGAACTCCAATCCTGACCAGGGTACTGGATGCAAGGGACTGGTTGAGTTTAATTCTTTGTGTGTGGTTATGTAATAAAGGGGGTTGGGATGGAAAGAGCGTGTGGAGTCAAAAGATGCATGGCTCATCTACTCAACCCCAACACTGCGGCAGGCATTCACTTCAGTCTGATGAATGGTATCGGCAGATATGTTATCTATGAATAAACAAATAATAAGACTTTAGTCTAGTATTAGCTATATCTTTTAAGGATTCACCTCACAAAAGCTTTTTATATCCCAACAAACCTTTAGTTTTGTTGCCAGTTGTTTTTAGATGGTCCATACAGGTTCCTTCATCAAAGTTTTGAAACTGTAGTGAGTATGATTCCAGCATCAAACCAACAATCTAATTTGGATTAGGGTGGCTTCACCCAAGTCCTTTCTGGCAGAGCTCTTCCAACAAAAAGGACTGGTCACCTTCTCTGCAAGCACGATGTTACAACTGTACTCAACACGTAGCGAAATCAAGTCTGTCCATGCATCTCTCCTTTTCCTCTTGTTTTTCCATCCAGGTGCAAGACTGACGCAGGACATTCTTTGCAGTGAGGTTGAAGTGGAAGGAACAAGGAGCTGGCAAGACAGATTCCTGAAAGCCGGAAAACAGGTAAGTGGCAAGCAAAGAGGCTAAGCGAAAGGGAGGAGTGTGGACGGTCTTTAAATAAGAATGCTTTAGAACGTTCATAAAGGTCATATTCTAATTGTTTGTAGCAAGGAACAGGTCCAGAAAATGTACTTGATGAGGCTGCCTTCTAGAAGGTGCTTTAGAATGTTCACAAAGGTTGCGTCATAATTGCTTATAGCAAGGAACAGGAGCAGATTATTAATTTGAAGAGGCTGTCTTCTAGAAGGTGTTGTAGAATGTTCACAAAGGTTGCATTCTAATTGCTTATAGCAAGGAACAAGTGCAGGGGATTAATTTGATGAGGGCTGTCTTCCGGAAAGTTCACGTTGAGGTCATCCATGTTGGTTGATTGGTGTTTATTCTGATGGATTCTCTGGATGTTTTTGTCCCCCTGAAACCTGACCTTGCATATGCATGGTAAAACATTTGGAAAAGTTATTAAGCCTTTTCAAATTAACCAGGGAACACCAGCTGCAGCTAGCTATTACCAACAGCATGTAAAATGGTCGAAAGTCAGGGTACAAGACGTTTGTGCATTCATAAGTGTTGGGAGGAATGATATGAGTCATGCTGTTATATTTTGATAGTAAGATACTAAAGGAGTATGACCCATAAACCAGGTTGGGATCTGGGTTGAAGGATAAAATGAACAGACAATATCCCAACAGGTATCAATATATAGACAATTAAACATGTATGCCAAAGGCATTACTTAGAAGGAAAAAGGAGACGCAATTTGTTTTAGAACGTGCTCATCGCATCATATAGATAGGGAATACAGTTATAGCAGCACTGTATAACAGTGAATTAATAAACAACCTGAATTGCACTTGGTGCTCGGTATGTGCATGTAACATAGGTGGCGATGAAAGTGACAATTGTGGACAGCGTGAACGGTGCAAGGTGTGAAAGTGTAATAATATATACAGTTTACTTACTGTAGGAGGCTTGCTTAGTATATGGTGCACACTTATTCAAGTGAAGCACCTTGCACTAATCCAGACTGCTTTTAGTGGTCTTAGACAACCGTAGAACGCTCTCTAAGTGGTAGCTGTGGAGAGCAGCTTGTTTTACCAGATCTAATCATGTAGTGTAGGTTAAGTGAAAAAGAACCACACAATGTAGTTATAAAAATATGTATATTTATTACACAACACTCACTAACACATTGCTACCCAGAGATATCAACACAATACACAATCATACTTCAATTGCAAGAGGTAAGGAAGCACAATACACAGTGGTCTCAGGGGGAGACCAAATCATATACTAATAAAGTGGAATGCAAGCTGCAGCCAAAGGCAGGACTTGGACCAGGAGACTCAGAAGAGCTGGTGACACAAGGAACTGAGGTACTGGGTTTTTAAGAACCGGTACAGAACCGGTAACCCAGCGGTGCCAGGGGATCAACACACCAGAGACCTCGGGTTCTCCTGAGTCAGACCCACAGAAACTTCAGAGTCTTCCGGGTGAAGTCAAAGATTAGTTTATTGGCTGCAACCAAGGTGACAGGGTCTTAGAAGTACAATACCAGTATATTCAGGAGACTGCACACTTTCACAAAGTCAGGCTTCTCTTCTTATACCTAATATTCAGCCTTGAGCAATACATTCCTTGGATTCGTGGTATTTCATTTATGGTTACTGTTTACAAAAGAAAAGCAGAGTCATGATGACATGTACATATTTCACGTCGTGCTGCTCATAACAAATCATCCGGCAAGGCTCAACATTTCATCAGATATCGCTGGACCCCTAATAAAAACGGTCACCTCCCCATCATAAAGCAAGTGAAGGAAGGAGTGGAGAAAGATGTGAGCGAGATATGGCAGGTGTGCGTGCTGAAATGGCTTTATGGCTGGTTGGGCTTAGATGCTATCTTGCTCGGCCACTGGGAGGGAACTGACCTAACGAGCTCGGCCTGGGGCAATGGTTCTAACTTGTACTGGGGTCAGGAAGAAGTCGATTAAGGAGTATGTGTCCTTGTGGAATCAAATTCGACTGGATTAAGGCCTATGTAAAGGGCAACATGCAGCTAAGGGTTTAGAAATGACGATTTCGAGGTGAAATCGTCACTCGAATATGCCGAAAATACATGTACTTGATGTACTCGTCATTCTCGGTCTTTTGATACCAAATTCGTCCTATTTCGACGAAGTTTTTATTCTCGAGTCCAGAACTATAATATGAACCCAGATTTTTCAGAACCACAGAACCATCCAAGGTAAGTACCCAGGAACCTCACTGAGGCTGTGTGGAGAGCAGAAGAGCAGGCTCGTATTCAATACAAGTCAACGGGAAAGGCACGGTTGCAGGATTTAAGAAGAAGGACCCTTCCCAGTGGGCCCTAAAGAAACCCAGTGGAATACAAAAGGTTGGAGAGTCACCCCACCCGTGGATACCCCAGGAACCAGGATACCTACACCAGAGAAGCTCAGTACATAGGTACAATATGATGTCGGAAACCGCCATAAACCACAATTGAGAACTTCAGTGCAGATGCCGCTGGCGAAAACTGCATGAGTTCTAAGGAATCGCAGACTGGATTCTTCAAGAGAAGAACCATCAAGCAGACAGGACAGAGTCAATGCCACTCGGTGGTGATCAGGAGGCATGGAAGAGTAATGCCCATTGATGATGGAAGATCCAAGAGTGATTATGGTGACCTTGTCGCTACAGCTGTGAGGACCAGGCGATGCAGAGGAAGACCATGAGCTGTTCACGAGCTGTCCCATGTCGGAAACCAAGAATCAGGGAGTCGGTGTCCAGCAGGAGGCCCAACAAGCCTTTGCAGCAACAACAGACGTGGTAAGCGATGAAGGAGCAATGTTGGGACCAGCACAGTCCAAGGGACTCACCAAGTGCAGGAGAGTCGGAGAAAGCTCCTAGTAAGCAGGGGAGCCCACTGAAGCAGGAAAAGACCTGCGAGAGGACCCTCAGGCCAAAGGCACAGAAGTCGCAAGAGGACCACAAACAGCTCACCAAAGATGAAGGCCCACGATGCAGAGGATGGGGAGAGGACGAAGACTTTGGTAGGAAGACATGCTGGAGACTGGAGCTTCTTGCAGTCCGAAAATCTCTGGGGTGCAGAGCCAGCAAGTCTTGGCAATGGCACATTGGCGCAGTGCACAGGGGTACGGTCCCAGCTTATCCGACAAGGGATACTGGCCTCAAACTTGCTGAAAGGACAGGTCAGGCCTCGATGGAGTTGCAGAACCACCACCTTTATGGCTAAGCCTTTCGAAGTCTATGGGACGTCAGGAGCAACAGACCGATGAGCTTCGTTGCGGTGGCTGCAGATGCATGGGAGTGACTCCTTCACTCCAAGGGAGAATACTTTGGGTGTATTTGATGCCCACAGGTCTGCTGAAGATCTGGAAGAAGCACAGACACAGGCAATGAGGCAGACTTGCAGAACAGCTAGATCAGGAACAGCAGGAATCTTCCTTGATGAGTGTCAGTTCTAGACGAAGTCCATGAAAGTCCAAGTGTCCAGACGGTTATAAGAGTGATGTGGTTTCAGGCTTTAGTCTTGTCCCACAATGAATTTGAGAACCCACCCACAGGTAAGCCCTTTTATACCTTAAGAAACGGGTTAGGACGACTCAGATATCCCTCTAAGAGGAGGGGCTGGGCAGAGGGGAGAACACTCCCATGTCCTTTGTCCAGTTTTGCGCCAGAGTGGGAGCCAAGGGCTCCTTAAACTGGCTCAAACCGGAGTATGCAAGAAGGACACAAAATGTGCCCTTCAAAGCAGTGTGGTGGAGTTGTCAAGTGCCCCACCCCAGCCCAAAACACTTCTGTGAGGGGGTCCACCTCCCTGTGACAGGAAACCTATTGTTCTACCTTTCCCTGCTCAAGCTCAGCTCAGCAGTAGATGGGCAGAATTGTGTCTTTGGTCCACAGCAGGACTAGCTTGGTAGCAGACCCTGAAAGGCTGTTAGTGGGAGTGTTGGGGGCTTCCTGGAGAAGCCCTCCAGTGCATGGAATCATACCTCCAATACCGGTAATGGTGTTGAGGTATGATTCCAACATGTTTGATACCAAACATGCCCAGGTTTGGCCCAGCCACTATATAGTTAGCCATTGCATAATGATGCATTGGCCATTATATGTATCAAAATGGCTTCCTGCACTTACAAAGCGAGGTGAATCGACTCCGGGGTTTGTAGGGGTGTCCTCCTCATGCAGGGGCAGCCTCAAATGTATAACCCAGCACCTTGCTTTCAGGATTGAAAGGCCTTTCTTTGGGGTGACTTATAGGTTTTAAGTGTAGTGACCTCAGCTATAAGGAAACGTATATCTGTCGTAAGTGGTGTTAGCACCAGCTTACACAGGTTGCAATGGCAGGACTGTAGTCGCAGTTTGAGTGGTCTCTGATGCATAGCATAATACATGCTGCAGCCCATGGGAGAACCCTGCTGTCCATATGCCCTAGGTCCCATTGGTACCATATACTAGGGACTTATGGGGGTACACCTGTGGCCAATTGTGGCGGTACAGAAGTACGTATCATGACAAATTTAGGGAGGTGCAACACAAAAAGATGATGGACTGAATGTTAAACAATGTCAAACATTCACCTCAAGTCACAGATCTGGGTTTAATCCACCGTTATTTTGCTCACCATGCCACCCCAGTTCAGACATAGCCATATGCAAATCAGTCCTGACCCTGTGCCTCATGGGAACAGTCCAGATCAAACTGCCAGGCCATGTCTTCCCTGGACAGGAATCAAGCATCCTAGGACCGGTTTCGGGCTTTCAGCCCTCATCAGCCAGCATAGCTTGACTCCAGTGGCGTAGTGAGCACAGGACCGACGTCTGGGCATACCCTTCCCACTTAGGGTGAAAACGCAACACAAAAAGATGATGGACGGAATGATGAACATTGTCAAACATTCACCCCCAGTCACAGATCTGGGTTTAATCCATTGTTATTTTGCTCACCATGCCACCCCAATTCAGACATAGCCATATGCAAATCAGTCCTGAACCTGTGCCTCATGGGAACAGTCCAGACCGAACTGCCAGGCCATGTCTTCCCTGGAAAGGAATCAAGCATCCTAGGACCGGTTACGGGCGTCCAGCCCTCATCAGCCAGGATAGCTTGACTCCAGTGGCGTACTGAGCACGGGACCCACATCTGGGCATACCCTTCCCACTTAGGGTGAAAATGCAACACAAAAAGATGACGGACGGAATGTTGATCATTGTCGAACATTCACCCCCAGTCACAGTTCTGGGTTTAATCCATCGTTATTTTGCTCACCATGCCACCCCAGTTCAGACATAGCCATATGCAAATCAGTCCTGACCCTGTGACTCATGGGAACAGTCCAGACTGAACTGCCAGGCCATGTCTTCCCTGGACAGGAATCAAGCATCCTAGGACCGGTTTCGGGCTTTCATCCTTCATCAGCCAGGATAGCTTGACTCCAGTGGCGTAGTGAGCACGGGACCCACGTCTGGGCATACCCTTCCCACTTAGGGTGAAAATGCAACACAAAAAAATGATAGACGGAATGCTGAACATTGTCAAACATTCACCCCCAGTCACAGAACTGATGTTTAATCCATCGTTATTTTGCTCACCATGCCACCCCAGTTCAGACATAGCCATATGCAAATCAGTCCTGACCCTGTGCCTCATGGGAACAGTCCAGACCGAACTGCCAGGCCATGTCTTCCCTGGACAGGAATCAAGCATCCTAGGACCGGTTTCGGGCTCTCAGCCCTCATCAGCCAGGATAGCTTGACTCCAGTGGCGTAGTGAGCACAGGACTCACGTCTGGGCATACACTTCGCACTTAGGGTGAAAATGCAACACAAAAACATGATGGACGGAATGTTGAACATTGTCAAACATTCACCCCCAGTCAAAGATCTGGGTTTAATCCATCAGTATTTTGCTCACCATGCCACCCCAGTTCAGACATAGCCATGTGCAAATCATCCCTGACCCTGTGCCTCATGGGAACAGTCCAGACCAAACTGCCAGTCCATGTCTTCCCTGGACAGGAATCAAGCATCCGAGGACCGGTTTCGGACTTTCAGCATTCTGTCCATCACCTGTTGTTTTTGCATTTGTCACCCGGAGTGGGACGGGTATGCTCAAACGTGAGTCCCGTGCTCTCCATGCCACTGGAATCAAGCTATCCAGGCTGATGAGGGCTGAAAGCCCGAAACCGGTCCTTGGATGCTTGTTTCCAGTCCAGGGAGGAACTGGCTTGGCAGTTCGGGCTGGACTGTTCCCATGGGGCACAGGGTCAAGACTGATTTGCATATGGCTGGGTTCAAACTGGAAAGGCATGGTGAGTAAAAAAACAATGGATTTTGGCCCAGATCTCTGTACTGGGGTGAATGTATGACATTGTTCTGCATTCTGTCCATCAACTGTTCTTTTAGCATTTTTTCACCCCGAGTGGGACAGGTATGTTCAGACGTGAGTCCCGTGTTCTCCATGCTACTGGAGTCAAGCTATCCTGGCTGTTGAGGGCTGAAGGCCCCGAAACCAGTCCTGGGATGCTTGTTTACACATTTTCTTGTGTGCCCATTCAGGGCATAATAATAATAATTTTTACAATTAACCCATGGTTCCTCTGAATATATATGAGTCAGGATTGTTAATGGTCATCAAACCTGTTAAAATTCTCATTTTTTCTTGAGGGCAATTGGAGGCTTGATATATTGGGAAGTCGATGAACGAGGAGTTATTGGTGATTTGTGTTCAAATATATATTTTTATACTCATTTTTATAATTATAATTAACCCTGGGCGTAGTTCGCGTAGCCGCACTCCGCGACGCTACGCGAAGACGCACTTGCACTCCGCGAGCTACACGTAGCTCCGCGGACATGCGTAGTAGCTTGCTAGACCCGTTCGCGCGCCGTTTTTCGTCTTCGGGAGCGCGGTGCGCGTGTTCGGGGCGCTGCCTGCATGCTCGAGATAGCTAGTTACTCAAAGAGGTTTGTCCCGCCCGCTTGCGTTCCCTTATTTCCGGTTCCGGGTCACAAGTAACGTGTTCGCGTTGTGTTAGACATGTTCGGGAACTCATCTTCTCGTTCGCACTGCCAAAGTGCGTGATCGCGTCAAATATCGCGCGAACTTACCGCGGCGGTCGCGACGGGCGGAGCCATCTTCGATTTCACACTCTGGCTATGGTTTTGGGCCTACTTTAGCATCTAACTCCTATCTCTTCCATCCTGGTCTTTTCACTCAGTTTTTCTAACTTTCTTTACTTATTACCTATTTCTCTCTGTGCCTAGGTTTATATTTCTCATTTTATTTTTACTTTTACAACTTTTTTTGCAACTTTTCTCTTGTTTTATATTACTTCCTTCTTTTACCTTGCTTCTTCCTTCCCCTACCTTTTTGTCTTCAACTTTCCTTCTCCCCTCCACCCAGAACCATGGTGAAGGGTGCCAGCAGCATCGGCGGCTCAAAGGGCAAGGCGGCTGTGCCGAAAAAAACCCGGCTGCCTTGCGGCAGAATGCGCCCCGCAGGAGTGACGCCCCGCCAACTTTTTGGGGAGGAGGAGGTGGCCGCCCTGGTCTTTTTTATCCAGCGCCACCTCCCCTTGACTTTGGCAGCAGGCGGCAGGCCCGGCTCCGGCTACCAGCGCATTGAAGAGCGTCTCCGGCGGTGGGCGAAGGTGCGCCGTGCAGTCTTCCGCTGCTCCGGTATCCGGCGTACCCACCATCAGCTGTCCCACCGCTGGGCCGACATTTTGGACCGGGAGCAGGACCTGTTGGACCTGCTTGGTGTGGAGGTTGTGGGTCTTGGTGAGTGGCTACCCCAAAAATAAAGTGTGTATATATATTATATATATATATATATATATATATATATATATATATATATATATATATATATATATATATATATATATATATAATATATATAGTTTTATATATATATATATATATATATATATATTTATATTTATATATATATATATATTATATATATAGTTATATATATATATATATATATATATAGTAGTATAAATATTGTTATTGTATCTTTGTAAATATTGGCTGAATAAGTAACGCGATGACTGTTGCTCCTAGTTACATTTCCGATGTATTCCGGTATATCTACTGTAATTGTATGACAGTGTTCTTCTTCTTCACTGGCTCTTGCGTGTTGTTTCAACTTGGCGCTAGCTGTTGCTGTTTATTGATGTGAGATTTTCTTTATTGTAGAGAACTGAAGTTAGTTAATGCAATTAATATAGTCTTGTCCTTCCTTTGTCCGTCAGTGAAATAGCGGTGGATGGATAATTGTACGTAGTTTGCATATTGTAGCATTTTTTTCACGGCCTTCTCTTCTGCATGAATCGAATCCTCCTCTGGCAAAGAATGCTAACGTTACTTTGTTCTTCTTACCTCAGCCAGGGCCGGCTCTAGGCATGTGCAAGCTGTGCAACTGCACAGGGGCACCAAACTTCAGGGGCCACCGCACCAATAGATATCCTTAATTTAATAATACTCTAAGGATGGATACATATTTGCGTTACGGCCCCTGGCATGGATTTGTTGCCTCCGGCTCTGTTCCACTGTAGCAGTGTTTTTTGCAATGATGTCTATGTTTCACAGCACTCAATGTTTTTCTCTTTGTTTATTATTTTTTACATGAACCACAGAACCCAGGGGCAAGCTGAATACAGGGACCGAGTCGGCGGGTGAACCACCACTTACACAGAGCTCCTCTACTGAGGATCCTGCTGCTGTCCCCAGTAAGTCCAACAGTGCTTGTTTTTTCCTCTGTAATGTGTCTGCTTTGGCAATTGACAGCAACCAAGTATGCATCCAGAATGATGTTTGTCTAGTATTTTTGTAAACGTTAGTATACCACTACTAGTCTTGTGGGTATTCTATCTCCTATGTAGTTATATACATATTACACAACTATGTATGCACACGAAAATTGGATGTTGGTACTGATAGGCAGGTTGGACCTTACTTACACCTCAGTCACAGAACTCTGAGGAACGCACAATTCACTGAACGACAGCCTATATGGCCTGAGTCATTGGTCAATTATTCAATTCACACTCCTGAACCCCAATACCAAGATGCCGAATGCTTTTAGTACACAAACCGTTACCTAAGAAACCCCGTTTTGCTCACTCACTCGTGTGAGTCTCCAAGACAACAGACACTGAAAATAAACTTCAGAGTCAAAGTGGTCATTCAAAAGCTTTATTTTTATTTTGTTAGAAGTAAGTAAGTAACATCAATGTTTTTAAGTTGTTCCGTCAAATACGTTGAAGGGCCCACCAGAAAAAATCCAGAGTTAAAAAAGGCAGAATAAAGTAATCAACATTTGTACAGCTACTAGTGCACAATAGGGAAATGTGGCAACTATCGGAGACCTCTCACCAACGTATACTGGTCAGATATTCCTCTTTTTTTGTAAGCTATGGAAATGTCCGCTTCGTAGAAGGCAATCTTCTCATCTGCCGAAAACTAATGACAAAAGTGGTGCACGTTAGACAGTATGAAATACATTTATGCCAGTTTTATGCAGCCATGCTAAAAAGAAGTTGTAACCTGTAAGCAAACTCTATTCCACAATCCACATAGAAAACGTAAATACGGGCCCTTTTACTTTCCCACCTCTTCAGGTGTATGCATTGAACAATGATGTGTTGCCTCAGAGCGTCTTCTCGTACTGCGCAACAAGCTGCGAGTTAACATGCGCAAAACTGGATACATTGATGTACAAAGGTTACATAGTTCACTTCCAATTTCCAAGGACTAGAGTAGCAGGACAGATGAGATGAGCTTGGGTACCATACCATAACAATGAATGCTAATATGTGTATAGAGTCTGCTGTACTATGCAATGTGGACTCCTACTGATTACGTACGTTGTACTTAACTGTTTTGAAGAACTCCATTCTTGGTGAACAAGTACAAAGGGGGCTGTGCATCCATCTAAAAAGGTGTACTTATTTTTATAGGTGCAGAACCCTTACCATCGACCAGTGCCGACGGGGACAGCGGCGCAGCTTCAGCGATCCCGGCGGGGACAGGAGGAACAGAGGCACCTACACCTACACCAGCAGCAGTGGGGGGGGAGCCAACAGCGGCGGGCGATGGTAAGTTACATTCAATAGTGATCTGCATTACTTGGTGGGAGGGGAAAACTTTCTCACTGTACTCTACTGGAAAATATATGATGTTACCTTTACTTGTCATTAGCATGCTAAGCATTACCACTACAGTAATGCAAGTGGCTGATAGCAGTCGGATGCATGGGTTGTTGTTAAAGCATGTAAAGGGGAAAACACAGCTGCCAGCGTGGTTGGGAGACACACCCAATACCGGTGGTTAGTGGATAGTCTCAGCAGCAGCGGTGTTTTGGGCAAACCCAAAGGCAAGGGAAGGAGGGGACGACTGGGTGCATGGGTCGTTGCTGGTGAAACACAAACCAAATAAGGTTTGTTGCGCGGTATAAAGTATTATAGTCTTTACTAGACATGTACTACTAGCTGCCCCCTGTTAATTAATGTTACTTTGAGAGTGTTCCCGCCTTCCCGGAATCAGAGTATATAATACAAAAGGAGATATGAAAAAGACAGGTGTTCGTTCTAATGTGTGTGACCGTTGAAGTACACCCATGCTAATAGGGCAGGCATAATGCCGTGCCAAAAAGTTCCAAAAATTAATAGAGGCTGTAGAATGTTCAAGATAGACGCAACACAATTTTTGGTACTCAGCTTGCTTGCTAGTGCTACTGTGCCGCCCACTATGTGTTGAATCAATGTTGTGTTCTTGATTTGCGGGGAGTTTGGATTAAAACAATTCTGTTTCTTTCTTTATAGTTACTCCTTCCCAAAAACCAACAAGGAAGGAGTTGGCAGTCCGGGCCCGGCAGCGGAAACTGCAGGCAATTGTAGAGGCCTACCGCCGGCTGGTGGATCAGGCCGAGGAGGAGGAGGAGGAGGCGGCGGCAGCAGCTGCTGCCTCTTCCAATGCCCCGGGCCCCAAGTCTGCAGGACTACGTCGCCGTGGTCAGGCAGCCGCCCGCCGCCGCGTTGTTACATCTTCGGCGGCCCCCCCACAACAACAACAACATGCATGCAAGTGTAGGTGCCGTGATTTCCAAGCGAAGATTCTCCGCCGGGTAGCGAGTAAGTTGGAGGAGGAGCGGAAGAAGCTGGAGGACGGTCTAGAGGAGCGTGTGAAGATAAGGGTGGACAAACACCTGAAAGCCCGCCGGCTTTGAAATGGACCCTGTTTTTTGCCCCTTTTTTAATCCTTTTGTTGGTGGGTGGGATGTGGGAGTTGGGGTGTACATTTGGGTTGAAATTTGGTTGGGGTTAGGGGAGGGTAGGGACAGCTCTGGGTCAGGGGGGTACATTTGTTATATATTTTATTTTTCTATTATCATTATGAAAATATAAAAATAAAACAAAGATATTTTCACAAGAAAACATTTGAAGTTCATTTGTGTTTGTTGGGGGGGTGGAGGGGGGACTGTTTCACCAAATAATGTACGTTGTGCAACATGAACATGAACTACGAACGATAAATTAAGTACTGACTGCACCTGTAGTAGTAGGGTCACAAGTGCATAAATAATTTATATTATTAAATAACATGGGAAAATTGCCCATCACGTGAGTCTGAAGTTACTAGTATACTTTAATTCCATGCACATTTGCTCAGAGTCCGCTAAACAATCCTATGCAATGCATTGCATCATTCCTTTAATATACCTGTCCTAGTTGTCAGGGAAGAGGAGCTCGTCCTCAAACTCTGTGCGTTCAGACAGAAGTAGGTCATGTAACCCAGTAGTGAGGACGTCTTCGCACTCGCTTTCTTCATCCGGCGGTGATTCACGTACTTGATAGTCTGGTGGTATGAAGCGTTGATTCATTTTTATCATTGTCAGCCGCTCCACGCTTTTGGGGGAGAGACTAGTCCTTTTCGATGTGACAATGGCACCAGCAGCACTGAAAACCCGCTCAGAAGAGACACTGGCTACAGGACAAGCCAGATACTTTATCGCCAGCCTGCTCAGCACTGGCCACTGTCTCCTTCTTTCATACCAATAGACCAATGGGCTTTGCTCCATGAACACCTCTGTTGTGTCATCCAGATAGGCCTGAACCATCCGCTCAATGTTCATTGGGGCTCGGCTTTGCTGGTCCTCTTTTCCCTTTGCAACAGCAACGGACTTACCCATCCCTTTCTGGAGAAAAAAAGCAGTTATGCTTTTGGTTGGGTCTGCTGAATCAGATCGTGTAGGTGCTGCTTTTGGTACTGTTGGTGCCTGCTGGAAAGCAGACGCACTGCTCTCATGCTGTGAAGAACTTGCGTCAGGAGTACTTGGACTGGCCTGGGCTGGCAGTGGCAGGCCTTTAAGTAACAGCCGTTCAGTTTCTAACTCATTAGCTTCCGCAGCTATGGAAGTTTTGTACTTGTCAACATCCTCATCTGAAAATGGAATTACTGCGCTACTGCTGACAAATAATTTGTACCGTGGATCCAAGATTGTTGCAGTTATGTAATGTTCACCTGACACAATATTGTTGAGCCTTACATTTGCACACAAGCGGTTGCCTAAGCCCTTGGCTAAGGTATATGCATCAACTTTTTGTTCGTCACCTTCGTATGTTTGACAGACCTCCTTCACCTGTTGCTCAAGCATGTACAACAATGGGATGGCTTGGCCCATAGTACAGTCCTCCCTGCTAACTGCACGTGTGAAGACCTCAAAGGGTTGTAGCATCTCTGTGATGCATTTAATGAGGTCCCACTGCCACATCTCAATGGTCAGGGCTTTAAGATTAACACTAGGATCCCCTAATCTTCTTGACATGACATAAGCATTCAGTGGGATGTACTGCTCAAAGAGACGCTCAAGCATGAAATAAGTTGAGTTCCAACGTGTTGGGACCTCCTGGATCAGTGCTTTGACTGGCAACCTATGCTCATGCTGAATGACCCGTAGCAGCTTCCGTCCTTTAAAAGAATGGTTAAAGTGCGTGCATATTCTTCTGCAGATGGCCATTATGTTGCTGACTTTGGCTTCATTTTTCAGAAAGTCTTGCACGACTAAGTTTATGCAGTGTGCCAAACAGGGTACCCTGAAATAATGTCCTTCTCTCATTGCCTTCACTACATTACTGCCATTGTCGGTGGCAACAAAACCAATCTTAAGGCCTCTTGGTTTCAGCCATTCAAAGACCTTGTCGTTAAAGTCAGACAAAATGTTTTCAGCAGTATGACTTTTGTCCATACCAAACATGGCTATAGTTGCATGTCTGCGCGTATCATTAAAAATTCCAGCAACGTCACGGAGGCCTGAAGTTAACTTGTCTTTAACACCTGCAAAAGAGATCCAGTGTGCGGTGATGCACATGAAATCTGTAGCATCACAACTGCTCCACATGTCTGTTGTCAGGTGGATACAATGGACAACACTCTGTTGTAAGGCTTTCCCAATCAATTCCAGCACGTCGTGGTGTAGTGCTGGAACAGCCACTCGGGCAAAATAGTAGCGACTGGGAACGTTCCATTTTGGGCAGAGGGTTGCCACTAATTCCAGAAATCCAACAGCTTCAACAAATGAAAATGGGAGAAGGTCCAGTGCTAACATTTTCGCAAGTTTGGCATTGTACAAACGTGCTACTGGGTGGTTCCGCTCGTACTTTCCCTCCTGCCTTAACATGCTAGGAATGGTAAGCTGCTTTGCATGTCTTTGAGTTATGCTAGACGGACCACCTTGCATCGCAGACTTTGCACTCCTTGGTGTTTCCAGCTGACTCTGGTGCCACTGAGAAGTTGCTGATGCGGCGGATGTGGACTTTACCACTCCAGTGCTGGCGACAGGGGTCCATTGTGTACCACTCCTAGATAGAAGGTCATCGTCTCCCTCTTCTTCTACCTCCTGGTCAACCATGAGTGGACCTTGTACCACTGTATCCCCACCAACACGAGTGCTAACATTTTTTAAGCTTGCAAGGTGGTTCTCCCACCTGATCAAGTGTGTTTTTTTCAAATGGGTCGTTTGGCCTCCAGTCCCATAGTTTGTACCAAGCTTACCACGACTAACATTGACATGACAAATGGTGCATACAGCAATGTTCTCCTGAACTGGGTGAACCGTAAAGAAGTCCCACACTGGGGAGGTAAACATTTGTCTCCTGCCATAGGAAGAGGAGGACCCACTGCCAATGCCGGATGGACTGGAGGATTGTGGAATTTCACTATGGGACAGCTCAGTCCTAGTACTGCCACTACCTCCTTCTGTTGAAGTGGCGCTTCTGCTGGATGTCGGATGCTGCCGGGCCTTCGCTGATGAAAAAATTGGAGCTGGTGTTACTTTGGGTGTTGAGTGTGTAGGAGTTATGCGTGGTACCTGCTCATCAGTCATTGCAGCATTTCTGGATAGGGTGAAAATGTTGGTCTCTACATCCTCTGCACCAGGAATAACGCTTGTGATGATGACAGTGTCAGACCCGTCTTTATCACCAGCAGTATCCTGCTCACCTACATCGACCTCCATAAGTTCAAGCCTGCCTGGAAACTTCCTTTTTCCTAGCATGGTCTTCTTGGGATGTCTCTCTTTGAATGTGCAGATAGTTGTGGCTGCCAATCCGTATCAAGGTCATCGGAAGGGATGCTTTGCGAAGAACTCGATGCACTAACCCTCCTTTCCCTTGGTGAATTCAAAGGAAATAGATCACCTGCAGAAGTGGCTTCCTCTTCTTCTTGCTCGGAAGGAGGCTCTACTTCCTGAACTGCCCCGACTTCGGGAGGAACAACTACTACTATTTGGTGCGGAGATGGTGGTTGTTGTTCTTGAGGAAGTACTATTGCGGGCTGGGGTTTTTCAACAACAACTGTTGCGGGCGGTGGTTGTGGTTGTTCAACAACTGTTGCGGGAAGTGGTTGTGGGTGAACAACTCCTATTGCGGGCGGTGGTTGTGGTTGTTGAACATCTACTGCTGGCGGTGGTTGTTGAGAACTTCCATCTTGCGTGGATTGTGTACTACTTTGAGACAGCGATAAGTTTAGTTCTGGCTCAGTATCACTGCTCGCAAGCAGAAGGCTGGCTACCTCTTCGACCCTCATCATGTGCTTGGCCCTGGGATGCTGGCTTGCCCCCACTAATGCAGATGTGCTGGTCCCAGCTTGCACCCCAGACACCGCTGCTGCAGGCGTACCTTTTGGGGTGCCAAAAAAGGTTTTGGGGTCCATACCAGACTTAAGTGACACTTCCTTCTGCTGTTCCTTCTTCTCAGCAACTTTCTTTGTGGTGGAGGACCTGGTAGCTTTCTTAGGGCCCATCTTCTTCTGATGTCAGTCAGCTCACAGCAGCACAAATTGCAGAGATGTCTGGTCAGATGAGTCACACACCACACGTGGCGTACAACTGAAGGACGTCCGTCTGGCAGTAGAACGAGCGATGGATGAAAAAACAACCAGCACCTCCTCAGTCTTTTTTTGTGCACCTACAAGTAAAGAAGGCAGAACAACATCAGTCAAACAAGCAGTAAGGCAACATGAACAATTGAAAGACACACAGGCCAATGTATAAAAGACAAAACAGAAGACTAATAATACCAGTCCAGCAGCACCACAGCTCAAAGGCCACATGAAGTCCAGAAAGAACCAATAAAGTCAAGCAGGCCTATATATACCAATATGGACAGAAAAAGGAGGATGCCTGCTGCACATGACAGGTTAATGTGCAAGGAATAAATAGCCCATGGCTAAGACAGAGGTTGTAAACCTAACACCGCAAAAACACATACAAACAAACCCCTGCCCAGACAACACATTGTTGAATGCAATGCCATACACACACATGCCCTAATGAATGATGTTAATTGCATACACCGAACTAAAACAGCTACATAAAGGCAGCACCCCCGCTAACTACTACCTCTGGGACTCTGGCCTACTGTGAGATCAGACAGAAAGCTGGGAGTCCAATGATAAATGCACAAAGGAAGTACCTACAAAATGGCCGCCACCACATGGCCTAGCCACCACCAGCAACATGAAGAGTAAGAGAAAAAAGAAGACAGACAATAAATGCCTATGGGAAAGGGACAATGCTTTGTTTTGTTTCACAAACTAGCCGCACCGCTGCCCACGTGGTCAGCCCACCCACAAACAAGAAGACAGACACAGTAATTGTTCCAGGCTCCAAAAACTACAACCAAATAACAACTTCTGTTTTTTTGGGTGCACAAGAAACACCTGCAACATTTTAGAGAAACTTTTATGCAACTCGGGACATATTGTCCGCGAGAATGCAAAATCGGCGTGTTCGGCAGCGCGAATAGAAGAAAACGTCATTTTCGCATTCCCGAGCAAGTACATTGAGCGCGCGAACAAGACAAAAAATGTAATGTCGCGTCAAGAGTTGATTTACTTTAATGCACCTATGGCTATGAGTAGTAGTAACTCTGCCCTACTGCCACAATACAATAGTCAAAAACCTTGGATGCCTATGGCAAAAGCACAAAGGAAGGACACACAAAATGGCCGCCACCATAGGGCCTGGCCACCAACAACAACATGGCAAAATCACAAAGGATGTATACACAAAATGGCCTCCACCACATGGCCTGGCCACCAACAACAACATGGCAAAATAAATCACAAAGGAAGCATACACAAAATGACCGCCACCATAGGGCCTGGCCACCAACAACAACATGGACAACTTTAATGTATACACAAAATGGCCTCCACCACATGGCCTGGCCACCAACAACAACATGGCAAAATCACAAAGGAAGCATACACAAAATGGCCGCCACCACATGGCCTGGCCACCAACAACAACATGACAAGAAAGAGAAGACAGACAATAATGCCTATGGCAAAGGGACAATGCTTTAATTGCTTCACAAAATGGACACACCACACCACCGCCCAAATTGGTCACCCCACCCAAAAAAAAAGAAATCGTTACATAGAGGACAGAAAATGGAAGTGGTCCATGCTCCAAAAAGAGAAAACTACAACCAAATGACAACATAACATAAATGAGGACTTTTTGGGTGCACAAGAAACACCTGCAACATTTTCGAGAAACTTTTATGCAACTCGGGACATATTGTCCGCGAGAATGCTAAATCGGCATGTTCGGCAGCGCGAATGGAATAAAAAGTCGTTTTCGCGTTCCCGAGCAAGTACATTGAGTGCGCGAACAAGACAAAAAATGTAAGTTCACGTTCTCACACTGTGCGAAGTTACCAAAACTACCCAAGCTGTATTCCTAGGGTTACCTAATGGCAGAAATTGACAGAGTATTTAAACACACCCAAAACCAGAAATACCCCACACATAAAAATAAGATTTTCTACATCAATCCAAGCCATCCATGATTTTCACATTAAGGGTACACCACAAAAACAGTTGATTAACTTTCATGACCCTATGAGTAGTACCTATGGCCTACTGCCAGAGTAGGCCACAAGGTTGGAGGCCTATGGCAAGAGCTAAGTGGCTGGAACCATAAAATGGCCGCCAACACATGGCCAGGCCAACCACAGAAAGTTAATACAATGAACTCAAGCATGCCTACACACTAACTACATGGGGTACTAGGGTCAGATATTGGCTTAAAAATTAGAAACATTTTAAATTCCACAAACAGAAATTCCACAACAGACATTGCTATTGCATAATGAACATAATCCAATGCCATCCATGATGTTTGTTTACAAACTGGAATAAACATTTAAACACAGACTACAGAAACATGATTGGACCCATGGGTACCTCTTTATGTAGCCTGGATGCAAGTAAAAAAAAAAATACAATTTGGGACCTCATGAAAGTACAGGCCTCCATCAATAATTTAATTCCAGGATTGAATACTGTAGTTAAAAAAAAAATCAAATCAAACAAGCACAAGTCTACATCATACTCACTCATACATTACACAAACGTACTTGAAAAAGAGAATTCCAATTCAAAAAGTCCTCATTAAATCCAAGATAAATCAGTAATGCAGCCAACACAGACAGAAAGTGATCCTTCCAGCTCAAAATCCAAAGGAAAGTGAGCACCACATGGACAAAGCACTGGGAGGAGCCTGGTGGACAGGAACAGGAAGTTGTAAACTCAAGAGCCCTTCCTCCTTACTCTTCAAAACAAGAGTAGAAACAAAAAGAGGGCTCCTTCCCCCCTAAAAATAAAGCCAAAGGTACAACTTTAAGGTTTTTTGCTTTTTTTTCCTAACCAAAATGGTAATTTATTATGGTTTTAACATGCTCGCGAGTTATTCTGTGCAAGAATGCAGTTTCTGCGTGTTCGGCAACTCGATCTTACCAACAAGCATCCTCGCGCATCCTTATGACGCTATCGCGCATCCAAATGACGTTATCGCGTTCGCACAGTCGCACGGGACTGTGCGAGAGTGTTTCCAAACATGGTGGCACACGCGACCAGGAAAAAACGAACGCAGAACGAAGGTAAGACATTGCCGCGCACGCGATAATGTTATTCAGCGCGCGAGAACTACGCTACGCACCGGATCGCGGAGTAATCGACAGCTACGCGTTCTCCGCGGAACGCGGAGCTGCCGAAACTCCGCAAGCTCCGCAAACGGAGCGTAGTTCTTCGCCCAGGGTTAATTATAATTTGAGGCTTGTGACTTCCCTTGCCACTCCACGGGTTTGCTTAATGTGGTTAATGTATTGGACATGGCTCTGAAACACTCAATGTGCTACATGTTAAGATGGCTGACACAGTAATCATGTTTGAGACATTTAGTAGCCTTCTTTCATGTTCATTACGATTTTAACTTGCACGTGCACTTTATAATGGTGAAACTTTATCAAAGTCATTGACATTGACAAAGCCAGAGCGGCGAAACGCGTCTGTCAAATGCTTGGAGGGGGATTTTCATTTATGGAATAAACACAACTTAAACAGATTTGCAGTGTGCTCCTGTTTGTTAGCTGACGTGATTTCAGCGGGGATATATATGTATATAAATATATCCAAACCACGTTCCCCTCCAAGGAAAAGAACAAGCCACACCAGTTCTGCAGGTCAGAAAACGCGCTTTATTTAAGCATCCCAGGCATGACGCGTTTCGTCGTTTGACTTCATCAGATGCCCTAGTGATTGGGAAGTGCTTTCCGTGTCCACCTTTTCAAACCCAGCTGGCCTCATTACGATTGGGTGACGCCTGCTGGTAAACGTCAGGGAGCATCGTGAAACTCAGCACTCCGAATTTCACACTAGGCAGTCACGTAGTAAGTACTCCCCCAAGTGGGCAGTGACTGCCTATTCTCACCTGGCGCTCAGATCTTTGATGGAAAAGCGGCTGACCTGGAACCATCACCCACCCGCAGGGCACACTCTGCAGCCTCGGAGCGACACCTCTGTGTGCAACGCTCCCTTGTGTGATCACGATCCAAACAGTGGGCAGGTCACAGAAGTGCAATGCGGTGGTTCGGCAGCGTCCTCAGTCTGTGAGGTAACACCAAATAGAAAGTTTGCCACTACTGCCGCCGAACAGCTTCGTTGGGTGGGGGGCTCAATTTGTGCTGTGGCCGCACAAAAACATCTCCAAACCACGTTCCCCTCCAAGGAAAAGAACAAGCCACACCAGTTCTGCAGGTCAGAAAACGCGCTTTATTTAAGCATCCCAGGCATGACGCGTTTCGTCGTTTGACTTCATCAGATGCCCTAGTGATTGGGAAGTGCTTTCCGTGCCCACCTTTTCAAACCCAGCTGGCCTCATTACGATTGGGTGACGCCTGCTGGTAAACGTCAGGGAGCATCGTGAAACTCAGCACTCCGAATTTCACACTAGGCAGTCACGTAGTAAGTACTCCCCCAAGTGGGCGGTGACTGCCTATTCTCACCTGGCGCTCAGATCTTTGATGGAAAAGCGGCTGACCTGGAACCATCACCCACCCGCAGGGCACACTCTGCAACCTCGGAGCGACACCTCTGTGTGCGATGCTCCCTTGTGTGATCACGATCCAAACAGTGGGCAGGTCACAGAAGTGCAATGCGGTGGTTCGGCAGCGTCCCCAGTCTGTGAGGTAACACCAAATAGAAAGTTTGCCACTACTGCCGCCGAACAGCTTCGTTGGGTGGGGGGCTCAATTTGTGCTGTGGCCGCACAAAAACATCTCCAAACCACGTTCCCCTCCAAGGAAAAGAACAAGCCACACCAGTTCTGCAGGTCAGAAAACGCGCTTTATTTAAGCATCCCAGGCATGACGCGTTTCGTCGTTTGACTTCATCAGATGCCCTAGTGATTGGGAAGTGCTTTCCGTGTCCACCTTTTCAAACCCAGCTGGACTCATTACGATTGGGTGACGCCTGCTGGTAAACGTCAGGGAGCATCGTGAAACTCAGCACTCCGAATTTCACACTAGGCAGTCACGTAGTAAGTACTCCCCCAAGTGGGCGGTGATTGCCTATTCTCACCTGGCGCTCAGATCTAAATATATATATATATATAGGAATATATATATATATATATATATATATATGTATGCTCCAAAGTTGCCCCCAGGACAAAGACGCACTCTGCATTTGTGTCTCGAGTATTCGTCAGAGTCAAAGCTGGAACAGCATGCCGATCGGCGTTTAACAGCAGACTGAAAGTTCGATGCCTGACGCGTTTCTGTGCTTCAATGCACGTCTTCAGAGGCGGGACAGCCTATAGTGCGGTGCTGACACACCCCCCATTTTAAATTCATGCCCTCCAATGGGCTTCTCAAAGTACTCACGCTGCATTATGGGGCTTGTGGTGTTGCCAGAATTTTACCGTCATATTGATGCACTCAATGCAACTGTTGCCAAAATTGTTTCAAGCCCTTGGATGGGCCTCAGCATGCAGGTCCAGCTTAATATCCCACACAAATGCTCATTTGAAGCTTCATAGGATGCGGAGCTCCTGACCCCCAGACTTCGAGGTGGTGCGTCTTCAGCGGCTGGGCTTGCCGCTTAAAATGTATGCTCCAAAGTTGCCCCCAGGACAAAGACGCACTCTGCATTTGTGTCTCGAGTATTCGTCAGAGTCAAAGCTGGAACAGCATGCCGATCGGCGTTTAACAGCAGACTGAAAGTTCGATGCCTGACGCGTTTCTGTGCTTCAATGCACGTCTTCAGAGGCGGACAGTCTATAGTGCGGTGCTGACACACCCCCCATTTTAAATTCATGCCCTCCAATGGGCTTCTCAAAGTACTCACGCTGCATTATGGGGCTTGTGGTGTTGCCAGAATTTTACCGTCATATTGATGCACTCAATGCAACTGTTGCCAAAATTGTTTCAAGCCCTTGGATGGGCCTCAGCATGCAGGTCCAGCTTAATATCCCACACAAATGCTCATTTGAAGCTTCATAGGATGCGGAGCTCCTGACCCCCAGACTTCGAGGTGGTGCGTCTTCAGCGGCTGGGCTTGCCGCTTAAAATGTATGCTCCAAAGTTGCCCCCAGGACAAAGACGCACTCTGCATTTGTGTCTCGAGTATTCGTCAGAGTCAAAGCTGGGGGCAACTTTGGAGCATACATTTTAAGCGGCAAGCCCAGCCGCTGAAGACGCACCACCTCGAATTCTGGCAACACCACAAGCCCCATAATGCAGCGTGAGTACTTTGAGAAGCCCATTGGAGGGCATGAATTTAAAATGGGGGGTGTGTCAGCACCGCACTATAGACTGTCCCGCCTCTGAAGACGTGCATTGAAGCACAGAAACGCGTCAGGCATCGAACTTTCAGTCTGCTGTTAAACGCCGATCGGCATGCTGTTCCAGCTTTGACTCTGACGAATACTCGAGACACAAATGCAGAGTGCGTCTTTGTCCTGGGGGCAACTTTGGAGCATACATTTTAAGCCGCAAGCCCAGCTGCTGAAGACGCACCACCTCGAAGTCTGGGGGTCAGGAGCTCCGCATCCTATGAAGCTTCAAATGAGCATTTGTGTGGGATATTAAGCTGGACCTGCATGCTGAGGCCCATCCAAGGGCTTGAAACAATTTTGGCAACAGTTGCATTGAGTGCATCAATATGACGGTAAAATTCTGGCAACACCACAAGCCCCATAATGCAGCGTGAGTACTTTGAGAAGCCCATTGGAGGGCATGAATTTAAAATGGGGGGTGTGTCAGCACCGCACTATAGACTGTCCCGCCTCTGAAGACGTGCATTGAAGCACAGAAACGCGTCAGGCATCGAACTTTCAGTCTGCTGTTAAACGCCGATCGGCATGCTGTTCCAGCTTTGACTCTGACGAATACTCGAGACACAAATGCAGAGTGCGTCTTTGTCCTGGGGGCAACTTTGGAGCATACATTTTAAGCGGCAAGCCCAGCCGCTGAAGACGCACCACCTCGAAGTCTGGGGGTCAGGAGCTCCGCATCCTATCAAGCTTCAAATGAGCATTTGTGTGGGATATTAAGCTGGACCTGCATGCTGAGGCCCATCCAAGGGCTTGAAACAATTTTGGCAACAGTTGCATTGAGTGCATCAATATGACGGTAAAATTCTGGCAACACCACAAGCCCCATAATGCAGCGTGAGTACTTTGAGAAGCCCATTGGAGGGCATGAATTTAAAATGGGGGGTGTGTCAGCACCGCACTATAGACTGTCCCGCCTCTGAAGACGTGCATTGAAGCACAGAAACGCGTCAGGCATCGAACTTTCAGTCTGCTGTTAAACGCCGATCGGCATGCTGTTCCAGCTTTGACTCTGACGAATACTCGAGACACAAATGCAGAGTGCGTCTTTGTCCTGGGGGCAACTTTGGAGCATATATATATATATATATATATATATATATATATATATATATATATATATATATATATATATATATATATATATATATATATATATATATATATGATACACACTTGTCTCCAGACAGCCAGCGTACCCGTAATCATCAGGTGTCGTCGGTTGAAAAACGAAGTTGACCCAGGCTAGGGTGAAAGATATTTTTATTACGTTTTCAGAATCGCCACCAGCATAACGTTTCGGCCTTCTCAGAGGCCTTGATCACATGACGTTAGGGGAGGGACAAAGGTTTTTTAAAGTGCAAGTGCCGAATATATTAAAGCATGATTGGAGGGTTTAAATACAAGGTGATAGACATAGTAAACAGTCTTCAAATGAACTACACGATCATATTTGGCTGTACATACATGTAAAGGCATTATCCTCGGGGGAGCAAAGATTTCACAACATTTTATAAAATCAGATTACACACCCTTAAAAATGCATTTAGTTTTGGGAAACGAGCAGGAAGAACCACCCATTATTGTATAAGATTACAAAATCTGTGATAGTTCTTCATAACGTTCCTACCAGCATTGCCAACACCAATGTCACTGTACAACTTAGATTATATATATATTTTTTTATATATATATATATATATATATATATATATATATATATATATATATATATATATATATATATATATATATATATATATATATATATATATATATCGAACCAAACCTCCCCTCCGTTCTTAAAGGAGAAGAGCACAAGCAGGATTTCAAGGAGGGCTGCTCTTTATTGGAACATGGCTATGCATGACCCGTTTCGTAATTAAACTTTCTCAAATGCTGCCAAACAATTCTCCTCGTTAAGCTACTGACCTCGTTGCGATTGGTTGAGGCAGTGCTGACGTCACCTTGCAGGAAAGCCCAAAACCAGGAATCCAGGTACTTGAGGATCAGGCACCAATTCGTAAGAACTTGCCCCAGTGGGCGGTGTCTGCTCCCATCTCCCTGTGCACGCCTTGACTGTAAAGATGGTAATGTTTAGAGGGTAGGGAAGCAGCCTCCTGAATCCATCACCCCACCGCACAAGTCCCAGTTTCAATCTGTGCACACCGCTTAAGTAAGCAACGTGTCCCCCGCAAAGTTGCTTTCCATCCATGATGGCTAGGTTGTGCTTGGGAAAGCGGCGTTCCGACGTTACCACAATGTCTGTATATACAACAACCAGTGCAAGTGCAACTGAGGGCGCGACTTGCTTAAACTCCGAAAAACGCCAAAACTAAAGGCGATATGTCTAGCATAAAGGAACGAGAGGAAATTGCCACGGGAATGTTTAAACCGAGCTCTGGAGGGCGGCCAAAACAAACTGTAAGCAATCAGGCCACAGCGAATCCGGCCAGCAACCTGACAATACTTTTCCAAACATTAGAGAAAGCCCATGAGAGGGAATTAAGAAAATGGTGGGAGGCCACCTCCCTACAGGGCTATGTGGACTGTGACCGAATACCAAGGGGTCTCAGAATTTATACAGTACCAGCCTATGAGAACCCGGATCCCCAACTTCTTAAGGACTGGGCTCTATACACTACTGACTCAGCGAAGGGCATATTGAAGATGCTAATTCACTACGCCTGGAGCGAGAGAAAGAAAGCCCTTGCCGAAATCGAAAGATTGGAAGATCTAATGGGGAAAGAACAGGATATTGAAAGTGCAGCTGACTTAAAAAAACGCCATGCTGAAAAGGTTAAAAGACTATGAACAAACGATCAGACGAAGAAAACAAAATAAATTTGATTGTGATGAGCAGGCCTATGCGACAGGGCGTGTACTGACTTTCGCACGCAAATATGATAGCGCCCAAAAAAAACTAAATAAAGCGAGGGTCAGGAAACATCTGAATCAGATGCACATCTATCTGAAGAACGCTCAAATAGAGAAGCAGGCTCCAGTGGACAGAATGTGGAGACCGGGACAGAGCCTCAGTTTTTTCGCGAATACAAACTGATCAGAGAAAGCCGTCAAAGACCAACACAACAGATGCACACTCCGGTACAACAAAAATCGAAAAATCAAAAAAGCGGAAAACAAGGAGGGGTAAGAAAGGTGGCAGAAGAAGTGCCAACACAGAGAGAAACCAGGAGCCAACGGAACAAGAACAAAAACAAACATTAAACAAACGACCGGTACAAACTGTAGTTAATCTCTAAAGTAGGACTTTAACCCAAGAAGAGCAAAAGGTCTTGGAGCTAGGCCCTACTTTGTGTCCCACTACAGGATATGACTACGCTAATGTTCGCATAGACCTGTTCAAGTTTATACGAAAACTGAAATTTCAAAAGATTTTCCTGATTAACCCCAGAGAGGAGGTGCAAAGATCTAATACCGCTACCAATGACGATGAGTCAACTTGGATACAGTGCACAGTAAACACCTTTCGAGCACTGTCAACGATGCAAGCACTGGAAAGTTTGGGCGACGGTGAACCAACAGTGCCCAGCACCCAGGAGTATTTGGAACAAGCAGGCATCTAACAAGTTAGCGGAAATAGCAAATTTAAGAAGAAATCAAGGAAAATACCACAAACACCTTTTGACGCTATAGACGTTTTTAATGAGGCTGTTATTGCAGACTTAAAAAATCTTGCCAAACACACGAGCAAAGGAATTGAACATTATAACATCCCACGCAAGTATTGGGAAGCATTGAAAACGCTAAGAAATGATAAGACTATTGAGATTAAACCATCAGATAAAGGGGGCAACATGATGATCTTTAATAAAGAACATTATCAAAGGGAGGCAATGCGGCAACTGGAAGATGTTGAATGTTATACCCCAATCCACCGCAATAAATATGTGGAATGCATAGCAAAATACCATCAGCTATTGGGCCAGTGGAAGGAGGAGGGTATGTTAACCAACGATGAATACCTCTTTCTGTACTGTGATGAACCAACTTTACCAACATTCTACCACTTGCCAAAAATTCACAAACACTACAAAAATCCCCCAGGAAGACCTATTGTGGCCTCAATTAACTGCCTCCTGGAGAATACAGCTATTTATGTAGACTCTTTTCTATCTCCTTTGGTGAGAAATCTGGCGTCATATATACAGGACACACAGGATTTTCTCAGACACTTAGAAGGGATTAGATGGGAAGAAGACTTGTTGCTCATAACCCTAGACATTACCAGTCTATACACCTGTATTTGTCACTCTGATGGTTTGAAAGCGATAAGATGGTTCCTGGGCCAAAAACATTCCAAATTCACCCAACATAATGAAATGCTGTTGGACATGATCTCGTACTGCCTCCACAACAACATCTTTATATTTGGAGGGCAACTGTATCAACAAAATCGGGGTACAGCAATGGGTACGTGCTTCGCCCCCAGCTACGCGAATCTTTTCGTCGGCTGGTGGGAGAAGCACGTAGCCTGGGGGGAAGCCAATGACCAATGGCTGGACAGGATCGTACTTTGGTCGCGATTTCTCGACAACCTCTTTATTATATGGAGATGCGATCAACCCTCGGCCGAGGAGTATATCGCATCTCTGAATAATAATGAATTGAATCTGATATTTACAGGGAATGTCAGTAACAGTACGGTTAACAATCTGGTGGAGTGGGTTGTTCTTCGGACAGGTTTTCAAAGCTGTTATGAATGTCGGCGATTTTGTTATGGAAGAAAGAGGATAGAGAGTCGCAGAGGTCTTGGGAGGGAGTGATGTCGTTGGTGCTGGCGGTAGGGTTGGTAAATTCTTTGATGTTGAATAGTTCCTTGCTGTTTTGGGCGTTGTTGTCGAGTCGATCCTTGAATGCTGATTTCTTGGTGGATCGGATCAATTGGTGGTGTTTGCGGGTGGCGTCTTTGAAGCTGGTCAGGTTGTTAGTGGTTGGTTTTTTTCCCCAGGTTTTCTCGAGGATACGACAAAACTTCTTGGATTTCTTAAGGTCATCGTTGAACCAGTCGGCCTTTTTGCTACCTTGTTTGATCTGGTGGTTTTTCAAGGGTGCTAATTCGTCAGCGCTGTGGGTGATCCATTGTGTGAGTTTGGTGGCAGCTTGGTTTGGGTCCGATGATATGGCGGGGGGGTTTTGGTTAAGCGATGTGAAGAGTTGGTCGGTGGTGATTTTGTTCCAGTTTCTTCGAGGAATAGGTTGTGGGGGGTTGTGGGTCGAGGTCTTTTTGTAGCTGAAGTGAACGCAGCTGTGGTCCGTCCAATGGAGAGCTGTGGTGTGATCGAAGGAGATGTGTTTGCTGGAGGTGAAGATAGGGTCAAGCGTGTGTCCGGCTAAGTGGGTGGGGGTGTCAACAAGTTGTTTGAGTCCGAGATTGTCCAGGTTGTCCAGAAGGGTGGTGGTGTTGCTGTCGTTATTCTTTTCCAGGTGGAAGTTGAGGTCTCCCAGTAAAATGTAGTTCTCGGAGATGAGGGCATGTGGGCTGATGAAGTCAGTGATGTCTTCATTGAATTGTGTGCGGGTTCCTGGTGGTCTGTAGATGAGTGTGCCTCTAAGTGTGGTCCTGGGGTCGGTGTGGATCTGGAAGTGAAGGTGTTCGGCGTTCGCGAGATTATCGTCGGAGCTGGTCGTGATTCGGATGGTGTTCTTATGGGCGATGGCGATGCCTCCTCCTGTTTGGTTGGTGCGGTCTTTTCGAATGATCTTGTAGGTGTCCGGGATGGCTATGGCGATGTCGGGTGCTGATGAGGCGTTCATCCATGTTTCTGTAAGGAAGGCGACGTCCGGTGATGTAGTGTCGAGTAAGTCCCAGAGTTCAGTGGCATGTTTGTGGATC
This sequence comes from Lissotriton helveticus, assembly GCF_964261635.1. Classification (NCBI taxonomy): domain Eukaryota; kingdom Metazoa; phylum Chordata; class Amphibia; order Caudata; family Salamandridae; genus Lissotriton; species Lissotriton helveticus. The sequence continues at coordinate 1,691,342,610 of NC_136057.1, read as the reverse complement.
GATCGGGTGTTCAACAGGATACACTTCAGGTGGTTAGAGCCGGAGTTGTGTTTGGAGGGGGAGGATTTGGCATGGGTCCTGATGCAGGCGAACTTGCAGGAGTGGCAGGCGAATGGTCCGTGGGTGTGTCCTGGGGTAGCTACGCAGCATTGTGTGGTGCGTCCGGGGTTAAGGGCAAGGAGAGTAGCGACGTCATATGTTAAGTGAGTGGAGTGGGTTTTGCGAGGGCCAGGGGGTCTGGCGCTGGGCGCGGTCCAGGCGCGGACGGGCGTAGACGGGCTTATCTTTGGCGCACCTTCGGCGCGCATGGGGCGCGACCGCTGCGCGTGGACGCTGCGCGTAAAGGTGTCTGTCATATGTAGATAGTGTAGGGGGGAGGGGTGAGGGAGGAGCAGCTGGGAGGCGGGAGCGGGGTGGAGAGGGCGGGCTCCGAGTCACAACAACAACAAAAATGGCGGCAGAAGCGAAACCGGAACCGATTGGGGGAACTAAACAAATAACGCTGTGGGCAGAGAGGCACTAACGAAATAAGGCACTACTAATTTATTCTATCTGGCAATGCGAGCGCTAGTCAGGGCAAAGCGGGCAATTGATAAAGGCAGGGTAATACAGTCAAGCAATGCGAGCAGGCACAGTACAGTACAACAAACTGGGCAGCAGAGCAGCACAACGATACCCAGGCAGCAGAGCAGCACAGCGATAGCCAGGCAGCAGAGCAGCACAGCGATAGCCAGGCAGCAGAGCAGCACAGCGATAACCACGAGAGACCAGGGGCCCTGGGGAGCGACCGCTTCTGACGAAGTCAGGACGGTCACAGCGCTTCAATCGACAGGGTGAGCCTTGGCACTCAGTGGGAGGGAGGAGCAGCTGGGAGGCGGGAGCGGGGTGGAGAGGGCGGGCTCCGAGTCACAACAACAACAAAAATGGCGGCAGAAGCGAAACCGGAACCGATTGGGGGAACTGAACAAATAACTCTGTGGGCAGAGAGGCACTAACGAAATAAGGCACTACTAATTTATTCTATCTGGCAATGCGAGCGCTAGGCAGCCCAAATAACAGAAAACACACCATTCCACCCAGGGCCAGCCGAACTCACGGTAGGTGCAACCGAAAAGCGGAGGTGGAACCGCTTTAAACATCAATAAACACAGGGCAACTTTGGTGCACACTCGGGGCATTAGTGGGCTTTGTCATATCCGCAGACGCGTTTCTGGCTTCTGCCTTCATCAGTGCGGAAAAGCCATTGATGATTGGCCACAGTCTTTTAAACAGTCCTGCCATTTAATAGGTGTATCCTTGGCCAATGAGCGGCCAGCAATGGGGCGTCTTCATTCCCGTTGTTTCTTGCCAATCGCAATGTTCATGGCACACCCATCGTTAAAATTAAATGACAGCTGCATTTCCTGTGGTCCTGTGTCCCCTCGCCTGCCGCTCTACACCTGTGAGTGCCCCACGTATTAGAGAGACATTCCTGCTTTGTATAAGCAACGACTTCACTCGGTCGACAGTATCTGTTGGCGGCGTTTCCGGCAGCCCAAATTAACAGAAAAAACACCATTCCACCCACGGCCAGCCGAACTTACGGCGGGTGCAACCGAAAAGCAGAGGTGGAACCGCTTTAAACATCAATAAACACAGGGCAACTTCGGTGCACACTCGGGGCATTAGTGGGCTTTGTCTTATTCGCAGACGTGTTTCTGGCTTCTGGCTTCATCAGTGCGGAAAAGCCATTGATGATTGGCCACAGTCTTTTAAACAGTCCTGCCATTTAATAGGTGTATCCTTGGCCAATGAGCGTCCAGAAACGAGGCGTTTTCATTCCCGTTGTTTCTTGCCAATCGTAATGTTCATGATGCACCCATCGTTAAAATTAAATGACAGCTGCATTTCCTGTGGTCCTGTGTCCCCTCGCCTGCCGCTCTACACCTGTGAGTGCCCCACGTATTAGAGAGACACTCCTGCTTTGTATAAGCAACGACCTCACTCGGTCGACAGTATCTGTTAGCGGCATTTCCGGCAGCCCAAATTAACAGAAAAAACACCATCCCACCCAGGGCCAGCCGAACTCACGGCGGGTGCAACCGAAAAGCGGAGGTGGAACCGCTTTAGACATCAATAATCACAGGGCAACTTCGGTGCACACTTGGGGCATTAGTGGGCTTTGTCATATCCGCAGACGGGTTTCTGGCTTCTGCCTTCATCAGTGCGGAAAAGCCATCGATGATTGGCCACAGTCTTTTAAACAGTCCTGCCATTTAATAGGTGTATCCTTGGCCAATGAGCGGCCAGCAGTGGGGCGTCTTCATTCCCGTTGTTTCTTGCCAATCGCAATGTTCATGGCTCACCCATGAACATTGCACATATATATATAGGTTCGCCGTATACTCCGGTAACCCCACACCTCCTTAACAAAAGGCGCGTCAGAGTTTGTAGACCTTCGAAACCAGGTCCAAAATACGCTCACTTCTCCAAGAACGGAATGTCGACGCCGTGTCGTTTAGTTCAATCCTTTATTGTCAGCTGTAAAGTGTCAGATGCGTGTCGCCTGCCTCAATAAATATAGTCCATATAAATACATAAATAAATAAAAATGCACAGAAATATCTAGTAAACTAGGCACCCGGGCAATTTTTGCATATGTGCAAAAAAAACAGCAATTTGATCATAAAGAGCATAATGCATAGTCAGAGATTTAGTTTTTGTTAATATTTTTTTTATCATATTTACACCCTAAGTGAGCTGAGTGTGACCCTTTATAACCCTTACTTGATATATTATTTCTATCATTCATCTCTATTTACATCTTCAAAGTATTTATATATATATATGCTTGAGATCTACAATTATTAACAGATGGTGTAATTGACATCAATACAATGCCACTGGTGCAAATGTATACAAAAACTGTAAACTGACACTCTTTTAATTCCTGTAGCTAACCTCCAATACCCTAAAGTGATAAGTGCAGGATGTGAAAAAGCATTTAGGAGAGATATCGCTGCAGTGCATTTGAAAATGTATACTAAAACCTTTATTTTATGTTCATCGTTGGCTCAGTATTTATCATATTTGGTTTAGGGTAGGTGTATAAATCCTCACTAATATTTAAACCATTTGGCAACTTGGTATCTAGATTTAAAATATACTGTGTCTCCAAATGTCTTAACTGTTTCTAGCAGTCTTAACATTCTTAACATTAATTCTATGTTGCCACCTCGTCTCAATTTTGGCACTGTATCAATTAAGTAATAATTGAAACGGCTGAGGTTATTGTCATGATTTTGAGTAAAAGGACGGGCTACCGGATAAGTATGATCAGAATTTATGATGGCTCTTATAAGTTGTAATATTCATTTGTGGACTTGTAGTTTGCTGCTCTCAATGTAGCGAAGCTTACATGAGCACTCAAGCGCATATACGGAAAATTCAATTTTACAAGTGAAACATTTTTCAACCTTAACTGGCCTGTCATGTAATGGGTATAATACTGTGACATATTGACTCCTAGTTTGGCAAGGTCCACAGGAATTGCATTTGTAAATTCCTTTCCTGGATGAGAGCTATTTTGTAGATTCAGTTATCCCTGGGCTATTCTTTACTGAAACATTACTCATTGATGTTGCTTTTCTGAAAGTAATTGTCGGTTTTTTAGGGAGTCTTTAGCCAATAACTGGGTCACTCAGAATTATTGGCCACTGCTTTCTAAGTATGGACCTGTTTCTTGTATGTAATAATCAATCTCACCTCATTTTCTGTTGTCTCACTGACATCTTTATTCTTTGTGGTATTTTATTTGCCCCAAATATAAGAGCTTGCCAACTTTTCTCAGTAGCTTTGGTAATAGCCCAATCAAGAATATTCACAAAATATTCACAGGCTAGGATTCTTTGTTTGGCTTCCTGTTGTTATATTTTTAGGTCATTGTCACAACTTCATTTTCTCTTCAGTCTAAGCATTTCCCCATATAGAATACTGTTTTTCAAATGCTAGGCTGAAAACTGCTAGCATGCAGTATTGAATTGCCCACCTTTTCTTTTCTATGTAATCAAGATTCTATTTTGTTGTTCTTTATATATACCTGTACATCCAATAATTTAACCATTTGACTGCTATGTGCTGTAAAAGTGAGATTAACAGAATTGATGTTAATATTTGCTAAAAAATAAATTCAGCAGTATCTAGAGTGACCTTCCATATAATCAATAGGTTGTCTATGTAGCGGAGCCAACAAATAATGATTTTCCCAGTATTCACTGTGGTCAACCATGAGTAGCTGCTCTTCCCAAAAGCCCATGTGTAAACACGCATAACTGGGGGAGAAGCAGGCACCCATGACGACCCCACGTACCTGATGGATTATTCCATTATTGAAATGGAAGACATTTTTTTCCAAGCATCCAAAGTAGCATCTTACTGTCTTCCTAAAGTTTTAATGGTCTACTTCTATGAAAATATTCTACAGCTGTTAAACCATCATGATGGTTAATGCTTGTGGAGAGCGACCTAACATCCAATGTCATTAAAACGTATTCCTGACTACATGGGAGATCATAAATTCTTTTCAAGAAGACACCCGTATCCTGAATAAAAGATGGTAAATTGCGCATGTGTTCTGCAAAAAGAAATCTACATGCTGTTATGTATATTCAAGTATACTGTTTCTGGGAGAAATTATAGGTCTACCAGGAGGGGGAACAATGGGGCATATTATCAAGCAGGGCAATAGACAGTTATCGCCTCTTTAGTGGCTGTTTTCGGCCACTAAGCGGCGATAATTCTATCGCCCTATTAGCAAGCTGTCGCTAACTGATGTTAGCGACAGCTTTTAGGCAATAGCGAGCGGTTTGGGGCCCCATTGCATGTCAGCGATGTTTATCGCTAATGACATGCAAAGTGGGCGTACCAAACCAGTTAGCGACTGAAAGCAGTCGCTAACGTCGCTATCGCCTATTAGCAAGGCAGGCGTAGAGATGGAAATATTCGCGCTAACCGCGAATATCTCCAAATACTAACACCTGCCCAGACCAGTTCTTAGCCATGTTATCCAATGGGAGGTGGATAACAAGGCTAAGAGCATTTTGTCGCTAATGCGTGAATATTGCTGTATTCTCAGCGATATTCACGCATATCGCCGCTATCGCTGGATATTTTAGAACAATGGAGAAAAACGTTGCTAATAGCATGTTTTCTCCGCTAACATATCCAGCGATAGGCAGCGATAAAAAAAATGCGCTAAGCGCATTTTGCGATAAATATCGCTATTCCTTGGTAATATGCCCCAATGTTTTAATGTATTTTTTTAATAAAGTATAGCACAGGCATGGTCGGATATTCATTGCGAAGATATTGATATTCTTCCATAGTTAGTAAGCTTCCTTCTTGTAAGTTCCAACTGGAACCTATTGTTCATATCTCTTAAGTCCTGGTTATTGCTTCTTGTATAACATTGAATATTATTCATTTGTTTGTATGCCTCCAACATGTACTCTGATCTTGGCCATATGACAATATTACCGCCATTATCAGCATTGCCTATTACAATCTGGTTCCTGCTCTTAAATTTCTTGATTAAATTGGCATATCTCCTTTTGTGATCATTTTGCTTTTTTCGTTCTCTTTGAGTAGTATGATTGAGTCTTTTAATTGTTCAATTACCTTTTCATTCAATATGCCAATTGCATGCCGCAGCATTATTGGTATAAAGCCTTGTATTCAATTCCATATCAACATTTTGCATTTCCTGCAGATCCTGCATAAGGTGAATATCTGAAATTTGTAGATTTTCCTGCTTGCTATCATGATCCCAGGGTCCTTTTGATGTCATTTTAGGCTTTTTGTTTGGTTTAAGCATGTGATATTTTGTAAGTATCAATTTTCTAATGTATATAAAAATATCAATTCTGGTCTGACTGTAGCAAACGGTGCTTTCTGGGCAGTATGATAATCCTAATGATAGCAGTTGTTTTTTCACTTCATTTAATACCACATTTGATCAATAAATCACTATTTTACTGTTTTTATCATCTTTATTCACTTGTGTCTCCATTTCCACAGGTGATGATGGACGGAGCGTTGACAATACAAACACTCACCCCCAGTCAACTGATCTGGGTTTAATCCATCACCGTTCTTTAGCTCACTTCGCCACCCCAGTTCAGACATGGCCATATGCAAATCAGTCTGACCCTGTGCCTCATGGGAACAGTCCAGCCCGAACTGCCAAGCCATGTCTTCCCTGGACAGGAGTTAAGCTTCCCAGGACTGGTTTCTGGCATTACAGCCGTCTTCAGCCGGGCTTGCTTGACTCCAGTGGCAAAGTGAGCAAGGGACTCACATCTGAGCATACCCTGCCAACTTAGGGCGAACAAAGAAAAACCAAAGGTGATGATGGACGGAGCGTTGACAATACAAACACTCACCCCCAGTCAACTGATCTGGGTTTAACCCATCACCGTTCTTTAGCTCACTGCGCCACCCAGTTCAGACATGGCCATATGCAAATCAGTCTGACCCTGTGCCTCATGGGAACAGTCCAGCCCGAACTGCCAAGCCATGTATTCCCTGGACCGGAATCAAGCTTCCCAGGACCGGTTTCTGGCATTACAGCCGTCTTCAGCCGGGCTTGCTTGACTACAGTTGCAAAGTGAGCAAGGGACTCACGTCTGAGCATACCCTGCCAATTTAGGGCGGAGAAAGAAAAATCAAAGGTGATGATGGACGGAGCGTTGACAATACAAACACTCACCCCCAGTCAACTGATCTGGGTTTAATCCATCTCCGTTCTTTAGCTCACTCCGCCACCCCAGTTCAGACATGGCCATATGCAAATCAGTCTGACCCTGTGCCTCATGGGAACAGTCCAGCCCGAACTGCCAAGCCATGTCTTCCCTGGACTGGAATCAAGCTTCCCAGGACCGGTTTCTGGCATTACAGCCATCTTCAGCCGGGCTTGCTTGACTCCAGTGGCAAAGTGAGCAAGGGATTCACGTCTGAGCATACCCTGCCAACTTAGGCCGAACAAAGAAAAACCAAAGGTGATGATGGACGGAGCGTTGACAATACAAACACTCACCCCCGGTCAACTGATCTGGGTTTAACCCATCACCGTTCTTTAGCTCACTGCGCCTCCCAGTTCAGACATGGCCATATGCAAATCAGTCTGACCCTGTGCCTCATGGGAACAGTCCAGCCCGAACTGCCAAGCCATGTATTCCCTGGACCGGAATCAAGCTTCCCAGGACCGCTTTCTGGCATTACAGCCGTCTTCAGCCGGGCTTGCTTGACTACAGTTGCAAAGTGAGCAAGGGACTCACGTCTGAGCATACCCTGCCAATTTAGGGCGGAGAAAGAAAAATCAAAGGTGATGATGGACGGAGCGTTGACAATACAAACACTCACCCCCAGTCAACTGATCTGGGTTTAATCCATCTCCGTTCTTTAGCTCACTCCGCCACCCCAGTTCAGACATGGCCATATGCAAATCATTCTGACCCTGTGCCTCATGGGAACAGTCCAGCCCGAACTGCCAAGCCATGTCTTCCGTGGACCGGAATCAAGCTTCCCAGGACCGGTTTCTGGCATTACAGCCGTCTTCAGCCGGGCTTGCTTAACTCCAGTGGCAAAGTAAGCAAGGGTCTCACGTCTGAGCATACCCTGCCAACTTAGGGCAGAGAAAGAAAAAACAAAGGTGATGATCGACGGAGCGTTGACAATACAAACACTCACCCCCAGTCAACTAATCTGGGTTTAATCCATCGCCGTTCTTTAGCTCACTCCGCCACCCCAGTTCAGACATGGCCATATGCAAATCAGTCAGACCCTGTGCCTCATGGGAACAGTCCAGCCCGAACTGCCAAGCCATGTCTTCCCTGGACCGGAATTAAGCTTCCAAAGACCGGTTTCTGGCATTACAGCCGTCTTCAGCCGGGCTTGCTTGACTCCAGTGGCAAAGTGAGCAAGGGACTCACGTCTGAGCAAACCCTGCCAGGGCGAACAAAGAAAAACCAAAGGTGATGATGGACGGAGCGTTGACAATACAAACACTCACCCCCAGTCAACTGATCTGGGTTTAATCCATCACCGTTCTTTAGCTCACTCCGCCACCCCAGTTCAGACATGGCCATATGAAAATCAGTCTGACCCTGTGCCCCCTTTGGTTTTTCTTTGTTCTCCATTTGGCACCCAGTTGTTTCTTGCCCTTTGGGGAGTTTTTTTATATAGCCCTTTACATGAGCACCAGTTTCGTTACAGATGGACACATTCATATTTTTTTGTTTGTTATGCACAGGGAGATTAAGTAATTTGCCCAGAATCACAGGATGTTGAGCATTGTTGCTGAGGCTCGAATCCGCATCCCCAGCTTCGAGGTCGACCGCTCTAGCCGTAAAACTACATCCTCTGTTTCCTTTGTGGTGTTTTCCTCTCTCTCTACGTCTTTTGTTTCTCCTCTGTTTGTTCCGAAGTTTAGTGCTCTCTGTTGTAATGTTTGGCGTCGGTCGGGCCTTAAAAAATCAAATTTTTCAGCCAGAGTTAATTTAGTAAGTCCTGCCGTTTGGCCTCCTGCAATCCTGCCTTCCTCCAAACCCATTTTGCTTTCTTCGACTGAGCTTAAATCTGAGGCAGACACAGTAATGGATGTTATCCCACTGATTTTATCTTCCTGTCTTACTATATTACGATCCGTTAGTCTTTGTTTTTTCAATGTATAATATTTTCTGGAGAACGTGAATATTTGCTCTGTTTCATAATCAATTTTATCCTTCTGGAACGTGTGTACTTTCCTGGTTTTAATGATTTCCTCCTGTTTCCGGAGTCTTTCTACCATCTCCTCTCAATATTTAGTGATTAAATCAATTTGATCAGAACTTTCCAATTCGTTATTGATATTTTCTATTTCACGTTGCAATTTTTCCCAGTCTATTTCCGTATATTTGACCAGTATCTGGACCAACCTTGTGGACACATCTAGAATATTTTCTGCCCATTCTTTGAGCATCAGAGTTTAGGATTTTTGAAGCTTGGTGGTAACTTTATCCATAGTCTCCTTGGTATACTTCCAGGTATTTCTGCAGGGACTTTCTTTACTACCTTTTTGCGTGTTCATTTTTCATGAGCTTTTCTAGAGTTTTTAAACGTTCCCTAATGTCCTCTTTCCCTGTAGGATTTGTCAGTGGTGGCTGTGACGAGTGAAAGTGGTGGGGCGTAAATACTGCACTGAGGCGAGCGAGCGTAGCGAATGAGCCCGAACCACCTACGGGGGATTCGGGGGTGCTCCCCCGTGAACATTTTGAAAAAAGAGTGGGCAAATGGTGCATTTTCAAGCAAATTTGAGTAAGGCGCACTGTCTAAATGTAATTATCTGCAGGATCAAAGGACTATCGGTGCCAGAGCGCCTAGAGGTGCCACGTGTGCAGTGCACTGTATAAGTGTCCATTTTTGCAGAATCAAAAGACTGCCGGTACTGGAGCGCAAACAGGCGCCAATTTTACAGTGCACTTTATTAACACCCTCTTTTGCAGGATCAAATGGCTACTGGTGTCAGAGCGCCTATAGGTGCCACACATGCATATACAAACAAACAAACAAAACATAGAAACAGCGGTAAACACAGATAAACAATAACTTGCAGACGGACAGAAAAACACTTTGAAAAAAAAAAACACTTCAAAATAGCACGTTGTTACAGAAACACCTTACACAGTCGGACCACATCAGCTCTTCAACACACCTGCAACGACCGTCATATGCAGCACTTTATGTGTGCGATTATCCTGTATCACAAAACTTTACCTTAGTCCGATACCCTGCACTCACCCTGCACTCATCCGAGTATAACTGCATCCTGCCCTACTCCAGTGCCTCAGGGCCAGGCACAGCTGCTTCTTGGCGCGTCTAGGTCGGTGGAAGGCCTGGCACTCTAGTATTCACTATATTGATGTTGTTTCAACAATCCGGTGTTCAATTGCTGCAGGTAAGCACTGGCAGGCAGGAGTCTTAAATCTGCAAATCCTGGTGCATCTGCAGCAGGGTGGTTTGATCCTCTTTGCGCCTGTGCTGGTTCCTGCTAGTACCGCCGCCGGGGTGTCTCGAGGTTCAGGCGAGGATAAACCGTGTGTTTGGGTAAACAAGCCTCATGAGAGCAGCAGCGGGAGAGCAGCAGCGGAAAGGGGTGCCCTTTTGATACATTTTGGCTGTGAAACCAGGTCTTACGTGGTCACATTTCGGAATGGCCACTTGACCAAACTGTGAGATCTTCGACAAGCGAGTTTCCTGATCTTCCCAAATCCAGAGCGCTTACAATCTCCACAGTCTCAAATTCTGCTTCAGAAAATGCATGTTTACATTGAAAGAGAGCAGTTTAATGCCAGCCAGCTATGTACAGTCGAACGAAAAACAACGGAAGCATGGCAATTCAAAGTGCCAAACACGGCAGCAGGGGTCGGGGTTCAGTGAGATATGCCCTCTGCAGAGACCTCGGGGATCCCCAAATCGGCTGAGGCCAGTAAATCCTATAACCCCCAAAAAAAGAAAAATGCAAGGGGTTCTGGCAAGTTTATCTTATGGTGTCTCAAAACGTAAATATAAAAAAAATGAAACTGCGAAATGTGCTGTCCAGCAGTGCCCCAGACACGCCCACCACATCCTGTTGTTGTGATCTGGTCTCGCCACACACCAGCTGTTCTATGTACAAACCCTGACATTTGGAAGCCTCTGCTACAACAAAAATGTTCTGTGCAACGCTCCGTGTTGCTCCTTGGAGTTATATGGTTAATGTTGAAAAGACACCTCAGAATCTAAAAAGCATTGGGTTCTGGTAACGTTAACTGAACTACTCACACTTTCCACCAAGTCTAAACAATGAACAAATGCTGCAACCACACAAAACCAAACACACCCTGTTAACCAAAACTTCCTGCAGTTTAATGGCTTTCCCCGATCTGAAAGTAAGGGCACCCAAATAGAACAAGTGCTCAAAGTGCCATGACAATGGTGGTTGGCTCTTTACAAATGTGAATAAGGTAAGAAAAAGGGGCAGCGCACTGAAGAACAGACCCCCGCCCTAATAGTTTAAAAAATACTGTCCTCCTACAGTAAGCTGGCCACACCCGAGTGGCTTCTCTGCGATGTAGCTACTGTCACTAATCCTCGAAGCATGAGCCACCCTGAAAAAATGCAAGCGTTTCCAAACAAAGAACTCACGCGCCCTGCTCATACCATTGTTGTGTCCTACCGGACACATTCTAGTTGTTGAGTCATGTGACCTAACACTAAACACCCACCCACCACTGATGTCACGAGGCACGTGATACAGATAATAAAAGGAGCCGAGCGCACGTGCTCTTGGCTCATTAACCCACCAGACAGCCTGTGTCCGTGTGCAGTCATTACCATAATGAGGGCCTAGGGCCCGCGACATAACAATGGCGATGAGGAGTGGGAAGTGCCCCCGGCGTGAAACAGCCAAAGATGCAGGGGGAGAGAATGCTGCCCGCCTAGGGGCACCCCCTGCAAAGATCGGCGCCGGCCACCGAGAAGCCTGTGGGGCGTGTGCAGTGCCCCGGGCCTTTATGCAAATGAAGAGGTGACCGGGAGCCCACCCCACACCTCGCACGCCTGCAGTGAACTGCCCCTCGGCGAGACCGTCCTGGGGGAGAAAGGGCTGACCACGCGGAGCCCACCCGCGGTGGCCACAACCCGGCGACCTCACCGGAGAAAGCGGACCGGACAGAGCCCACCTGCACCGGCCGCAACTGTGCCCCCGAATGAAGCGGACCGACCGGAGCCCACCCGAGTCGGCCGCAGCAGCGTGCCCCACCTGAAGAGGCCCGCAGGCCGAAGGTGAGCCAGTGTGAGAGGGGCGGCCCACGGACAAAACAAGGCCAGCGGAGCCCACCCGCGGCCTGCCTGCAGCGTCGCCTCCCCCGCCGCGAAGCGTGTGTGATCTAAGGCTGCGGCGGTGGGGTGAATAAACCTAAAAGGGAGCGCCCACAGCATGTGAAGAGCTGCTGGGCGCTGTCACAGAAAGCGGAGCCCACCCGCATGATTATGGAGCCCGGCCGGGTGCAATGCGGCTGAAACGAATTGTGCAGTGCAGCAGGGCCAGCGGAGCCTACCCGCGGCCTGCCCGAAGCGTCCCCTGTCCCCCCCGCCGAGCAGCGAGCGACTGAGGCTGCCGCGGCGGCAGGGTGACTGAACTAAGGCGCGAAACGCCCGCAGCATGTGGGGAGCTGCCGGGCAAGAGAGCATGACAAGCGGAGCCCACCCGCTGTATGGAGTGACCGCGAGCTGAACTGAAGAACCGGCCCGTCGCGGGGCCGAGACATGAGGCAAGCCCTTCACCAGCAGACGAAAAGAGGTCCCGGTGCACCGCGAATCTACCCCTGCCGCCTGCACAACATGAACACTGAGGGAGGCTTCTGGGGAGGAGAGCTGATGGAGGTGTAACGCCCCGGGAGGCAGCCGCGTGCGTTAGTGTGGCCGAGAGGAGCAGCTCCTGACAAACGTTGCCCGCCCCAAGGACAGAGCCTGTTGGGTGGCCCCAGTGCAACCGGAGCGGCTGCGAACCAGCAGGAGGCCAGCCCAATGCCGAGATTCAGAGAGCTGCCGGGCGCTGATAACATGAAGTGGAGCCCACCCACATTAACAATGAGCAGTGCCCCCCCCTGCAAGTATACACGCAATGCCCTGCAACAGCAAGTAAAGCGGTGGGGACAATACAGAGAGTCTGCCCCCCCTTCGCACCCTAAACACTGTTGTGCCCTACTGCCCCAAAGAGAAAAGAAAAGAAATTTGACTGTACCAGGTACTGCAGGAGGGGATACAAACAAGCCTGTGACAAGCCAAGGAATCACAGCCTGGAATTAAATCCAAAAGAAGCAAACAAACACAAGACGCAATAGTGGAGAGTCAAGACTGTCCATCGCAAGCAGCAAGATTCAAAGGCAACCGACGGAAGCGCGCAAGTGTACCCCGGACGCGGACAGTACATGACAGCGCCTGAGAAGGAGGAAGCCACACCCAAAGCACTAGAAGATGTGCGCAGCAAGTACCCAAGTACTGGAAGAAGCAGAAGTGCAACACGCATGTGGAGTAGAGCGATGATGCCAAAAAAGCTAAAGAAGAGCAAGGAACAAAGCAACACTAAAGATGTACCACGACGATACGAAGTGAAGCACAAACTTGCAACTGCCATGCACAATGACGTGCAATTAAAGAGTGACGCAAGATCACCACGCCAAGAAGCTAAAGAGCCTCACCGGCAGCGCGCACGAGAAGTGCACCCACCGGAGAAGGTCCATGGAGCGGTGAAGTAACCCTCCGGAAACAGCAGAGCACACGAAGAGCGCAGATGAAACTGCGCCAACGCAAAAGCACTGCAGCAGAAGCAAATAGCGATCCCAACGATCGCGGATGGCGAGAAGACTCACGAAGAGGAAGCTGTCCACCCCATCTGGTAGCAAGGAAGATCGCTTAAGAATAAAAGGATGATCCGACCAGCCAGATGCGCACACACAGAAAAAGCCGACCAGTCAGATGGTTGCCCGAAAAGGAAAAGAAGAAGCCGACTTGCCAATAGGTCGCCGATATGCTGATCTGCCATAAAGGCGCAGCGAAGGCATTCTGCCAGGAAGTCAGGATGAAGATGTCATGTCAGAAGGTCCGATGTGAAGATCAAGAAGAGGTCCAGGGATGGGACCACGAAGAAGTCTGATGACACCGACCTGAAGAAAAGAAGTAAAACGGAGCCAAGAGAAAAGATCGTAACGACCGGTCCAGTCACAGAAGAGAAGAAGATAGTGTCCGAAATCCAGGACAAGACCAGAGAGAAACAGGCGGAGTGCACGCTGCTTGAAGAAGCCTGGTCAGGAAGACAAAGACAGAAAGGTGACAGCACCGTGTCGTGAAAAGGAAAATGAAGAAAGAAGTCATGTGGCACGGCGCCAAGAACCACATCTGGGAAAGGTGAGGAGAGGTGTGATAAGTTTACACACTTACAAGAAGAAGAGGTGACACACACCACAACATCGTGTACAGTGACCCACACGTCCAGGAGAACACTGATGGCACCAGGAACAGAACAGGCACCTATTCACAAGACCCCGACGACCCGTCGACGGTAGGAGAGCACATGCCGGACCATTGGCAACACCCACCTTTGGGATTGAGCGGAAACCTGGATGCGGAGGGAGCTCAGATGGCCAGAACAAGGAGAACTGACCAATCCACAACAGCCCGTGGAGATCCAAGGGGCAAAGGCCTCAGGGACACCGGTGGCAGAGGGTCCCGACAAGAGAGATGGATCCATTGCCGTCTAACCTGCACGTCCCAGGAAGAAGAGGAACTTCTGCGCGAAGGCAGGAGTCAACAACAACCCTTCAGGTGGAACTACGGACTCTGTGAGGTAGTACTCTCATCGTCTCCTCCATTCACACGCAGACTATGGAGTTGGAGCAACGCTGTGGAGAACACCCGGCCCAGTGGAAACCTGATGAAAAGGGCCTCCGGGACATCTCGTGGCAGGAGAACACCCGAGAGAGGGGCGTCCTAGTGAGAAGAATGTCCTTCATATACTCCATCCTTTGTAATGTAAAGCCAAGCTGCCTTAAGTGAAGAAACCGACGGACCAGTAGAAGACAACATCCTTCAAGTCAAACATCTGGTCATCCTGTTTGGCGTCACCCTCAAAAGCAAGATCTCAGTGGACTGACCAACACACTTCCAGGGCGCAAGTGCAGAAGAGCATGCCCACCGAGAACCAGGACGTCAAGCCAAGAAGAATAAATATTTCAGCAGCAATTTATACCGTCGTCATCAAGCAAGCGGCTGAAGAGACTCATTGTAAATTTGTAATTATTGTATATTCATGTACTTCCTCCCACAGGTTCGGACTTTTTGTCTTTCCTTATTTTTTATCAAATTTTGGGAGGAATGTTGTGTCCGACCGAACACATTCTAGTTGTTGAGTCATGTGACCTAACACTAAACACCCACCCACCACTGATGTCACGAGGCACGTGACACAGATAATAAAAGGAGCCGAGCGCACTAGCTCTTGGCTTATTAACCCACCAGCCAGCCTGTGTCCATGTGCAGTCATTACCATAATGAGGGCCTAGGGCCCGCGACATAACAACCATGACGCTTGCAATTTATTGATCACATAAAAGAATTGTACAACCTCATAGACGGGGAATACATCGGTAAAAGCTACATAATTTGTCTGTTGAACTTAATCCATAATTAGCAGCTGCGGCGCCGACCGGCATAGGTGAATGTTTGGCGCACAGCGAAAAATTAAATCACAACTGTATGGGCCGTTCTTTTGGTTGGTTGTGGGCCCGTTTTATTGTCTGGTCGACAGGTTTTACTGCTAATTTTCCTACTATTGAAATTAACATTGCATTCAGCCCACAAAAATGCTGTCTCTCAAAATTAGCAATTTCCCTACAGGTTACGGACTCTAAACGGCCGGCCGAGCTGGGGAAGAAGTTGATATCTGGCAAAATCAGCCCGGAACAAACCACTGACTCTGTACCGGGGGTGCAGGTCTCGGGCTGCGCGCCCTCCCAGCCACCATTTTAGGTTTGGTGACCTGGTGGCTGGTAGCGCTGCGCAGCTAGGTTTTTTGTCTGTAGGATAGTTGGAGTTGTTAGAGGCAGGTGTTTTGATTAGCGAGTTACCGGTTTTGTGAAGAATATGGCGGAGGGAGATTTCCGGGTTCTGGAGGCGGTGAGGCTGCTGAGTGAGGCTTGCCTGCTTGATCTGTTAATGCCAGAGGCCTCTATTGCCACACGCACGGCGAGGGATGCGTCTGCCGTTGTG
Organism: Lissotriton helveticus; assembly: GCF_964261635.1. Classification (NCBI taxonomy): domain Eukaryota; kingdom Metazoa; phylum Chordata; class Amphibia; order Caudata; family Salamandridae; genus Lissotriton; species Lissotriton helveticus. The sequence continues at coordinate 1,691,326,788 of NC_136057.1, read as the reverse complement.
GCGGCTGCCGATGTGGCCTGCTCACCCCCCCTGGAGGTCAGGGAAGGTTAAGGTGAGTAAAGGGGGTCGCTTGGCGGGCGGTAGCGTGGCTCCGACGGTGGTTGCAGGTCCTTGCGGGGTTGTGGGTGGGGCGGGGACTCCCTGGTCTTGAGGCGTCGTCTCCTTGTAGGGAGCGCACCCGCATCTCCCCGCCGGGGTTTTCTATGGTTGGGGGCCGCTCATATGCAAGAGGAGCGGCCCTGTTGGATGAGTGGCAAGGGGCGGCACGATGTGATCCAGCGCTGCCCCCGGTAATGGGGAGCGGTGGTGCCCCTGTACAGACCCCAAAGGTTAGCGGGAGAACCCGTTGCGGAGGCACAACGCACGTCTCCCAGCTGCGGTCCCAGGATGATAGGGGCCACTCGCAGGAGAAGCGAGTGGCCCCGTGGGCCAAGAGAGGAGGCGGAAGGCGGGGGCGGGAGTGGGGGGGGGGCAGGAGAGCATGCAACTGGGGAAGTTGTGGGGAGTGGGGGACAGGGATATACCCCCCTTGTGGGGCCCGGAGGGGGCAAGGGAGGGAGTTGGGCGGCCGGGGCAGAGGGAGACTGGATACTGGAGTGACAGCCAGGTAGGGAGGGGGGTGTTTTGGGGGGAGGGGAGGGGATGGCGCTCATGAGGGGGAGCAGGAAGGGGCTGTTGAAGACAGGGATGGGGGTGAGAGGGGGGTTAGGGGGGAGGGGTTGGAAATGTCCCTCTTTCTGATTGAGTCAGAGAGTGAGAAGGACTGGGAAAGGGCTGGACATTTTTTCGTCCTGTGCGGAGGGAGTGAGGGGTGCGCAGGGAGGTGGTGTTTGTGGGAGAGCCGTAGGAGGGAGTTGTCGGGGGCACGTGTGGGGGGGTGAGGGGTCGCAGGCCCTGGGTGTCAGGGGGGGGCAGGTGGACGTGGGATTTGGTCAGCAGGTTGAGGCGGCGGGTCCGAGTTGGGCGGTGGCTGGGGGGGTTGCCAGTTGGGAGTGGAGCGATGGGGAGGGGGATTCGGGGGACGCGGACGTGTGGAGCTTTCTGCAGTGGGTCGGATGTGGGCAACCAGTACATTAGGCGTAGGTTTGAAGAGGAGCTGGGATGGGAAGGAGAAGAGGGTTGGGCCCAGCACACAAGACCATGCTTTTCTTTTGCAGGCAACGGAGCGACGAGGGGTGCCAGACTTGGTAGTGCTGGGATCGGCCCGGTGGCGCCAAGGAGAAGGGAGTGTTGAGCCTCGGGCGGCGTGCCCAGTACCGGCAGGGGATCCCATTGTGGCTGGCATATGTAGGCCCACAGCGGGCTCGCCGGCCCCAACACCCACCGGGCCGCAATGGTCCAGGGGACATCGCAGGAGGAGGAGAGCTGAGAAAGTTGATTTTTGTGATGATAGGAGGTTGCAGTCTGCACCCCGACTGCCAGAGCTGGTGGTTCTAGGGATGAGGAACTGGATTATGAGGAGGATAGCATGGAGGAGGTAGAATTGAGAGAGGAGTGAGAGGGAGGGCCAAGTAATGGTGTGCATAGTATTTTACAGGCGTCACGGCGCCCAGCGGAGCCAATGGGTCGGCCATCGCGAAGTGCGGACAGGTCGGCCTCCCCGGCAGGATGATCAAGGCAGCGGCGATCAGAATCGTTGGCCCCAGGTAAACAGGCGGCTAGATTGGCCCCTTTTTATGGTGTCAGTGGGCATGGGGGGTATCGGAGAGGTGGGGGGTAGGTTGAACAGGGGTACGTATGTGATGGATGTGGGGGTAGGGACGGATGGCCCAGGTAAGGGATCGGCAGAGGGCTCAGGTAAGGCGTCAGGGGGAAAAGGGGGTAGCGTGGATGACAATAAATTGACAGTTGAGGCAGTTGACACAGGTAAGGGGACAGCAGGGGGCGCAGGTAAGGTCCCTGGGGCGGACCAAAAGGTGACGGTAGAGGTGGCCATGGGGTAGACGGAGACCAAACTAGAAAGCAAGGAGTTGAAAATCAAACGCCTACCATAAATGGGTGTCACAAAACCATTGGGGGCGCATTTAATGTTGACAACTAAGGAACGTATTTGGAAGGGAGAATTTGTTGAGATACTCAAGCTCCTTCATAGGGAAGTCCGGGCAAATGAAGGGTGAAAGGAGGAGGAATATGAGATGGCGAAACGGCCAAAGCTGCCTTCCTTATTTATGCCTGCGTGTACTGTGAGAAATTCCCTGAGAGATCGGTGGCCATGGTTAAATACAAGGACTTAATTAGGAAGGCCCAGATTACCCGGGGTGGTTATGCGTGGGCGCAATACGATGACGAGTTTCGGGCATGCATGGCGTGGCATTCAGAGGCGAAATGGGGTGAGCTGGGCACGGACCTGTGGAGGCATATGATGAGGCTAGCCGGGTCCGGGAAGACCATTTTTACGGTCAGCGGGCTGCCACTAGTGTATCAGCCCTTTCAGGGTCGCCCCACCCAAGGAGGGGTGGGGGGAGTTGGGAGGGGACAGGCAGTGTCCAAGGGGACATGTTGAGATTATAATAAAGGCTTGTGCACCCAGGAATACTGCAGGTTTCAGCATGAGTGCTCAGGCTGTGAAAAGGGAGGACACGCATTGGTTAAATGCTGGGGGGACAAAGTCAGCAACAGGGGAACTAGCAGTGGCAGGCAGGGGGGGTAAGTCAGAGACTCAGCAGCAGACCGTGGGGATGGTGGGGGGCCAAGGGGCCTGGGCCAAAGGGCTCATACGCCAGTTAGAGTGGCCAAGTTAGTGGCAGCCCTGCAAAGATATATGGACGCGGAGGCTGCAGAACGTTTAAGGTTGGGATTTCTGGAGGTTTTCCGACTGGGGTACGACGCACCTAGGACAAGATGGTGGGCAGACAATTTGAGGTCCGCAAAGGAGCACCCAGAGGTGGTGCAGGACAAATTGGACAAGGAAGTGCGTGAGGGCTGCATGGCGGGCCTCTTTGATAAATGGCCGTTAAAAAACTTGATTGTGTCACCCATTGGAGTGGTGCTGAAGAAAGAGCAGGGGCAGTTTCGCCTCATACAGTATTTGTCGTGGCTCGGTAAATGATTACGGTCGACGTGGCCATGTCACTGGTAGTGACCACTGGCGCAACGGTGATTATGGCAAAGTGCGACCTAAAGTCGGCTTTCCGGCTGCTTCCAGTCCATCCAGAGGATTGGGACCTTTTGGGGATCCAATTTAACGGGCACTGGTACGTGGACAAAGCGTTGCCCATGGGCTGTTCTATGTCTTGCTCACTTTTTTAATGCTTTAGCACGTTCCTGCAATGGTTGTTTACGGAACGGCGGGTCACCAAGGAGTAACACACTACCTGGATGACTTTTTCTTTTTGGGCACCCCAGACTTCACGGACTGCCAGAAGATGCCTGACAGGCTCAATGAGATCATGGGGGAATTGGACGTGCCGCTGGCCCCGGAGAAAACTATGGGACCCTGTACGGCTATGTCCTTTTTGGGCATTGAGTTGGATTCTAATGTGATGGAGGCACGCCTTCCGGTGGATAAAAAGCAGCAAATGTTGGAGCTGCTGGCGGCAATGTTGTCAAAACATAAGGTCACGGTGACGGAGATTCAGGTGCTATTGGGGCACCTTAACTTTGCCTCTAGAGTGGTAAGAGTAGGGAGGACGTTTTGTAGGCGACTGGGCAGGGCATTAGCAAGATAGAGACCTCCGCAACATCATGTGCGACTGTAGTTGGGGGTGAGGGAAGACCTCAGGATGTGGCGGTTTTTCTTTTAGAATTTCAATGGGATCCCCCTGATGCGGGAGACAGACATGGTGTAGGATGTGCAAATCTTTTTGGATGCAGCAGGGATCAAGGGTTGTGGCTTGTACTGGTAAGTTAATGGTATGTGGAGTGGTGGCCCTCTGAGTGGGCGGGAGGTGGACGAAGCATAGCCTTTCTGGAGTTCTTCCCTCTGGTGGTAGCGGTCACGCAATGGGGGGAGCAGCTGGCACACAAAAAGGTAACGTTCAGTATAGACAACATGGCAGTGGTGGAGATTGTGAACCGTCAGTCCCCTAGGGATGAGCAGGTCTTGAAATTGCTGAGAGTGTTTGTGTTGGGCTACTTGCGGCATGATATTGCCTTTTGCGCGGTGCATGTGCCCGGGGTGGACAATGACAAAGCTGATGCTTTGTCTCGTTGACCGTGGGGGAAATTCCGTGGGTTAGCCAAAGACGCAGCATTTGTGGTATGTAGGCAACACAGGATGTTGCAGCTGGTTTTAGGTTCTTTGGCGCAATCTACGAAGGTGGCATACGGTACGGCATGGGGGGAATTTTTGCACTCTGGGGCCAAGCGGCTGGATTCACTGGCGCAGCGACAAGATGTGGTTCAGTTTATACTGGAGCTGATTGAGAGGGGTCTTACGAGGGTAACAATTGCGGGGAAATTGTCAGCAATATAGCTTTCGTGGGAAAGTTGTTGTGGGGCTATCCTCCATTCGTGGGGGAAATAGGAACACGCATGCTGGAAGGGTGGGCCTGGGAGTGCGGCCGGGCGGCTCGGGTGAGGAATCCTCTGTCATGGGAACTATTGGAGAGGGTTTTGCAGACTTTGCAGGGGATATGCATGGACGGATTTGAAATTTGCCTTTTTTCCACATTGATGACATGTATGTTCTTTGGGGCTTTTCGGGTTTCGGAACTGTTGGGTTCCAAATGGGGAGGGGGGCTGTTATGGAGTGAGGTCTCTCTTGGTGGGGACAGAGTCGGGTTATGGCTTAAGAAATCTAAGACGGATCAGAGGGGAGGGGGAAGATGCGTTTCTTTGCAGGCAGCGGTGCCGTCACAGACTTGGCCGTACAGGTGGGGCTTGAGATGGAGGTCCTTGGCCTTGGATACGTTTGGGTTAGTTTTCAGGCATGCCGATGGGCAGGGACTGAAGGCGTCCCAGCTCTTGGCTGTGTTGCGGAAGGGGTTGGCCGAATTGGGGATTGACGGTAAAGGTTTTGGAACACATTCATTTAGGATTGGGGCTGTATCTAAAGCAAGCAATCTGAGTTGGGGGTGAGGGGACATCATGAACTTGGGTAGGTGGTCGTCTAACTGTTACCAGCGTTATGTGCGCAGCGCATCAGGGTTGCTGTAGTGCGGTCATGTGTTTTCCTTGTGTTCATTCATTTTTCTCTTTTCAGGTTCTGTGATGGGTCCCCTCGCCAGGGAGAAGTCCATATGGATTGTGGGTCATTCCTTTGTGAAGTAGTCCAGGCCCGCGCCAGCTATTTCAGGGAGAACCTTAGTTTTAACAAAGTAATGTTTTCCGTTTGTTGGCGGGGGAAAGGGGAAATGCTTTGGAAAGAGTAGCTGCAGGTCTTGAATGGGATTTTGGTGGCTGGCAGGTGCCCCGATGTATTGGTCATTCATCTTGGTGAGAACAACATGGTGAGGGAGACAGGGTTGGTATTGATGAGACGCATGAAACGTGATTTGGACTTGATCAGGCGTCAGTGGTCGTGGTGTGCGGTCTTTTGGACGGAGTTTGTGCTGCGTAGGGTTTGGAGGGGTGCGGTGAATCTGGGGGCAGTGGATACGGCCAGGAGGAAGGTAAATGTAGAGATGGTGCTTTTTTGCCGGCAGGTAGGGTTTGACAGGATTCCTCATAAGGACATCAAATACGATACGCCTGAATTTTGTAGAGGTGACGGGGTCCATTTATCCAGGCTGGAAATGGACCTATACTTGTTAGAACTTAGGGAAGTCTTGACCAGATTGTTGGGAGTGCGCAGACGGTGAGGGGTGGTGCGGCGTCCTAGACCTAGGCGGTGAGGGGGCAGGAAAATGGGGAGGCGGCGTTTCCACGTACCCTCCCGCCTTTTCCTGAGTGGCAGGGTTGTTTTTAAGTTGGCCAAGTTTGGCTGGAGTTTTGGTAGTTTCTTGTTAAGTGTGGGGAGTTTGTGAACAGGAACAGGGAAAGAGTAGCCAGGTAGGATAAGTTTAGATTAGAGGTTCGTTAGTTACAGTTGCATAAAGGCAGGTAGGGGCTTTGGGTCATGGGAGGTTAGGATTTGTAAATGCTATATTGTGTTTATTATTGTTATGGAATGTTATTTATTTTATTTTGCAGGGTGTGGTTTATAGTGTGGGGATTGTAGGGGTGGGGGGGACAAGGGGTTAGGTATTTTATATATAGCGAGGTTTTAGTTTTGTAAGGCAAGTGCCAGTGTTAACAAATGTGATATGCTCCTGTTTCCATAAAGCGGCCTTTTACACAAACAAAATTGACTCCGTTTGGCTTGCCCCCTCCCTCCCAAGGGGGGTTTGGGGGGCAGTCGAGCAACGCGAAGTCCCTCCCGGCAGATTGGGAGGGGGAGGGGCCAGCCAAGCGCAGGCATTTTGAAGACATTGGGATTAGCCCAATTGTAGCCCAAAAGGTATTTATGGGGGCTGTGCGTCCTCCCAGCCACCATTTTAGGTTTGGTGACCTCGTGGCTGGGAGCGCTGCACAGCTAGTTTTTTTGTCCCCGCACCCCCTCCCCTTGTTTTTTGGGGTTTGTGGGGAGGAATCTTTAGTCAGCGTGGTTTATTCCGATAGAGGCGCTCATTGGGACAGGTACATAGGGGTCTGATATATTGTATGTTTGTCGCTTGAAACAGGTGCTGGCGGGGTTGTTTTTAAGTTGGCCAAGTTTGGCTGGAGTTTTGGTAGTTTCTTATTAAGTGTGGGGAGTTTGTGAACAGAAGCAGGGAAAGAGTAACCAGGTAGGATAAGTTTAGATTTGAGGTTCGTTAGTTACAGTTGCATAAAGGCAGGTAGGGGCTTTGGGTCATGGGAGGTTAGGATTTGTACATGCTATATTGTGTATATTATTGTTATGGAATGTTATTTATTGTATTTTGCAGGGTGGGGGTTCTGATGTGGGGATCGTAGGGGTGGGGGGGGACAAGGGGTCAGGTATTTTATGGAAAGCGAGGCTTTAGTTTGGTAAGGCAAGTGCCAGTGTTAATAAATATGATATGCACCTAATTCAATAAAACGGCCTTTTACACACACACAATTGACTTGGTTTGTCTTGCCCCCCTCCCTCCCAATGTGTTTGCTAATTCACTTCTTCCTGATGTGTTTTTTAAGCTTAACCACACGCAGAGTCAGCACACCTATCAAATTGCCAATTGCAATGCTTACCGCGGCGTGTCTTGCCCTGTTGTTCGCGTCCTCCGACCCGTACTTCAAAGTTGCACTGCTGGTTTCTTATTGTGGCAAGGGGCTACCACGGCTCTCTTTTCTCCATAGATCCAAAAAACAAACTCGACAGCTGTCGATTACGCTACTTGCGCTCGACCACAATCTGAGGGGGGTCTGTCAAAAAACGAATGATACAAGTGATACTATGCACGCCAAACCCGTTACGTGGATTGTTACATCAAACCCGGGACACAGACTCCAAAAGGTAACTGCCAATTTTCTTTATTGCAAGTAGTTTGCCATGACATGTTTCGGCCAGGCCTGGCCTTGTTCACATATTTTTGTTATTACATCTGAGTTGTGCGGTCTCCAGTAACCTCCAATAGAGAAATTACTTAGTTTCCCAACAACAATAAGGGTTGTATGACATTACAACGCATGCTAATACATCGCATGCCATTACATCGCGGTTTTTACAACGCAAGTCGTTACAATCGCGGGTACAGCGCGAGTCAAGCGGCAAATCTCAGCAAATGTCAAGTTTCTGTGCAAAATGACATTTGAGTGCAGATTAAAACATTAAAACATGCAACCATGAGCTTTGATATCTCCCCCTCGAGTCAACAGCGCCACCGCGCTGCGGTGCGCATTAAATGCCTGGGGGGCACAACTGGCTCCTCCTGGGCTGATCTCTAATTTGCTAGGACTGGTCAATCAGAGCGAAGCACCGCAGATAGCTATAACTACAAAATATCAAGTGCTGGTTCAGCGCAAGTCAAGCAGCAAATGTCAGCAAATGCCAGGTTTCTGTGCAAAATGGCATTAGAGTGAAGATTAAAACACTAACACACGCAACCATGAGCTTTGGTATCTCCCCCCCTCGAGTCAACAGCGTGACTGCTCTGCGGCGTGCCTTGAATGCCTGGGGGGCACAACTGGCTCCTCCCGGGCTGATCTCTGATTGGTTCGGACTGGCTAATCAGAGCAAAGCACCACAGATAGCTGTAACTACAAATAACAGGTGCGGGTTCAGTGTGAGTCAAGCAGCAAATGTCAGCAAATGTCAACATTCTGTGCAAAATGGCATTAGAGTGCAGATTAAAACATTAAAACACGCAACCATGAGCTTTGGTATCTCACCCTCGAGTCAACAGCACGACAGCGCTGCGGCGTGCATTAAATGCCTGGGGGGCACAACTGGCTCCTCCCGGGACTGGCCAAACAGAGCGAAGCACCGCCAATAGCTATAACTACAAAATATCAAGTGCGGGTTCAGCGCGAGTCAAGCAGCAAATGTCAGCAAATGTCAAGTTTCTCTGCAAAACGGCATTAGAGTGCATATTAAAACACTAAAACACGCATCCATGATCTTTGGTATCTCCCCCCTCGAGTAAACAGCGCAACTGCGCTGCTGCTTGCATTAAATGCCTGGGGGGCACAACTGGCTCCTCCCGGGATGATCTCTGGTTGGCTAGGACTGGCCAATCAGAGTAAAGCACTGCAATAGATATAACTACAAAATATCAAGTGTGGGTTCAGCGCGAGTCAAGCAGCAAATGTCAAGTTTCTGTAAAATGGCATTAGAGTGCAGATTAAAACATTAAAATACGCAACCATGAGCTTTGGTATCTCCCCCCCCGGGTCAACAGCGCAACAGCGCTGCAGCGTTAATTAAATGCCTGGGGGGCACAACTGGCTCTTCCCGGGCTGATCTCTAATTGGCTAGGACTGGCCAATCAGAGCGAAGCACCGCCGATAGCTATAACTACAAAATATCAAGTGCGGGTTCAGCGCGAGTCAAGCAGCAGAAGTCAGCAAATGTCAAGTTTCTGTGCAAAATGGCATTAGAGTGCAGATTAAAACATTAAAACACGCAACAATGAGCTTTGGTATCTCCCCCCTCGAGTCAACCTGTAACAGATTTTCAGAATTTCTGCATAGGATACTTTTACATACAATGGGGAAGATTTACAAGTCCCATGTGCCGCTTTTATGCCGCCGTTGCGTCACTTTTTTGACGCAGAGGCGGTGCAAAAGATGCGCCATGGTGCGGGGTTTTTTACAACGTGACGCATCTCCCAGATGCGTCACGTTGTGAAGCCCTGGGCCAGAAGAGGCGTACCATCGCAGGAGGAGGCGTTCCAGTGCAGGAACGCCTCCCAAAAGTGGCTGAGTGAAATCTAGAAGATTTCACTCAGTCACTTTTGGGCCCATGCTGCGTCAAAACCCTGCGCCTGCTTGAAGCAGGCGTAAGGATTGACGCAGCATTGTGCACATAGGGCCCCCCTGATCATTGCTGGAGCTGCGCCGCGCTTGCGACGCAACTCCAGCAATGCGCCGCTTTTACGGCACAGATGCGTGACGCATCTGTGCCGTTTTTGCCCCATGGTGCGCCGCATTGTAAATACGGCGCATCAAGGGTGGCGGAGCAGCGCCGCACAATTACTGGCGCATCATGCGCCGGTAATTGTAAATCTGCCCCAAACAGTCTAAATTGAACTCATTAACAAATTCTAAAGGTAGCCTGAAAATCTGTCATGACGTATGCCTCTTGAACTTAGAGCGGTGAATATTGTGTTTCTTGTTAGTTAGAGAAAGGCTTATTGTTATGTATTACACTACTGATAAGGCTTGGCGAAGACTCAAAATGGTTCTTTATCTCAGCTACCGAATGTACTAATTCAGAGAATGCAAGGACCTAACATGCCACAAGTTCCAGTAATGGACTTTTCTCAAGCCCCTAAGCCTCAGCAGAATATGAGTAGTCCTAGGTTTAATACTAACCAGGCACCAAAATTGAATCAGCACTCTTTCCAGAATCAAAACCTATTCCAACCGTTCCCCATTTTTGACTCATTAGAGGGCTACAGTTCTGACCAGTCACAAAGACAGTGCCTGGGTGCAGTAAGTGAAGGAACCACTCTGATCAGCTTCAAATGTATTTTATTCCTCTTCAGCTTCACCCATGATATCGAGTGACTCTCTGGTCAGAAGGTCAAACCACAACTGTCCTTGCCATTTGAACCTTACTACAAGCGTTTGCTCCATGCACGAGAACACAGTCAAATCAAAACAATGAAAGAACATTCCAAAGACATTCCCATACTAAACTGAGGGGGAGGAAGGTTGCTTACCTGACACAGTCTTAGAGGTAGACTAGAGTGGTCCATTCGTAGAAGGGGAGGAGAATGGCCACCCCATGTCATTCCTAATTGAAACAGGTGCTACCTGTTAAACTGTTGGAACAGCAGAATTTCCAAACCAACCCCTTTCTGTAAAAATAATTCAAGTTGTAGGAATCGCTAATAAACATGTGACAAACCCTATTACCAAAGACGTTTCAGTTAGGATAGGATCATTTGAAAGAAGCCACCAGTTTGTGGTGTGTGATTCCAACCCTATAAATCTCTTTGGGTGTGACCCGGTGTGTAAATTAAACTGCACTATTTCTTGTCCTCCAAAAGGTGTGGACTTTCCGACCCATGATGAAGATGTTGATTTCAAATTGGCAAACCAAGGGACAGCCATTGGACTGTACCCCTTTTTGACTATCGACGATCTACCACTGGATCTTAAGGATACATGAAGCCTGAAGTTTAGTACTTTTCCAGGAAAAGAGATAGATCTCATGAAAGGAGTTGAACCTGTCCGAATAAGTGTAAAACCCATTACTGAAGATCCTAGACACCCTTAGTATAATTTAAAACCTGAAATTATCCTGCCATTTCCCCAGTGAATGAGGAAATGATATAGCAAGGCATTTTGAAGGAGATAATGCGAAGTCCATGTAACTCACCCATTATGGGCCTGCAGACACCAAACAGTAAATACTGGAACGTGCAGGACTTTAGAAGATCAACAACAATGTTATCTCTTGTTGTCCTGTGGTACTGAATCCAGCTAAATGGTTCACTGTGGCTGATTTGTGCCATACCTTTTCCTCTATACCCTTGTATGAGGACAGTCCTTTCCTTTTCGATTTCTAGTTCCAGAAGTGTGTTTTGGCATGGTGCAGAGTCCCCAAAGGGCATACAGAAAGCCCCTTAATCTTCAATCAGATTCTCAAGAAGAAACTTGAGTCCTTGGTAATGCTCTATAATATTGTTATGGTACAGTAGATAGATGACATTCTGGTCACGTTAGATACCCAAGAGACCTGAAAACAAGACACTATTGTGTTTCTGAACCACTTGGCTGAGAAGGGGCATCAAGTTTCCCTAAGTAAGTTCCAATATTGTCAAAGGGAGGTCCTGTACTTAGGGCACCACATTGAGAAGGGAGCGCGAAAGGTGTTACAAGAAAGAAGCTCTGCGATTCTAAAAATGAATCCATCTACAACACAAAGAGAAGGCAGGATTTTTTGGGAATGGTGGTCTACTGTCAACAGTGGATACCCAACTTTTTCCTAGTGGCCAAACCTTTACAGAGGCTGACAAACAAGAACGTGCGTGATCAACTACCATGGGACAACAACTGTTTGGCTTTGTTTCTAGAGCTGACAGAAAGTCTCTAACGTGCCCTGGCACTAGGAATGCCTGATTACAATAAGGTTTTTATGCTTGTCTGCAGTGCGAGGGAAGGCTTCGCTCTCTCAGTGCTTACCCAAATGCACAGGGATGCTAGAAGACCTATGGCTTATTTTCTGCTACACTACTCTTATCCTGTAACCTCAGGACTACCCAGTTGCCTTAAAGTTGTAGTGGCAGTAAGTGTTAGCATTGAAAGATGTGAGAACATAGTTAAGGAACATCCTCTTACTGTGTTAGTACCCCACTTGGTTAAGATCTTGTTAACAGCTACTCACAAACAGAACCTGGCAAATAGAAGGCTGACCAAATATTAACAGATTATACTAACACTTGAGAGCATCACCCTGAAGAGGTATGCCTCACTGAATCCTGCTACCTTGTTGCTATTGCCCGAAAATTAGAATGATAATGGGGAGGTGGAACATGACTGTCTAGACGTCACAGAAATATGAGCTAAGCTGAGACCAGATATTCGAAATGAGCGTCTAACAGAGTTGGATTATATACTGTTTGTGTTTGTTTCTTGCCTAAGAGATGATGTTGGAACTCTGAGAGCTGGAGGAGAGTTCAATGAGGAGGAGGCAAGATGGCGGCCGTGTAGGACGGCCGGGAAGCAGCTCGATTGAGGAGGTGCAGGAATGAGCGAATGATGACTCCACAACATCGTACTTACAGAATTATGGTGCCATGGAGCATGTAGAGGTTGAATGCTGAATACCCAACCTAGCGGGAGATGCAAGACACGAGACGCGGAAGACCCGAGTTGTTACGCCTCGAGTAATCAAAACGTGCCGGAGGGAAAATCTGCTGAATGAGACTGTCTTGCCGTCAGTCGCTTAAGCGGCTGCTATTGGACGTGCTGCAGGTGGCGAGGAGACTGAGAGGCGGGTCGGCTGTTGGGTTGCTGGCGGAGGCTGCAGAGTTCGCCGAGGCTGCTCTCACCAAACAAACGGTGCGGAGCTTTCTGACGAAACGGAGCCGGCAGCGGAGCAGACAGCTCCGGTCAGCAGGATTCCGGCAAATAGAGACCCGATCGTGTTGGCAAGCAACCTCACAACAAAGTTTGGAGGGGGAGAAACTGAACGCCCTGGAGGCTCCGTTGGACCTGAATCTGGTGGATAATAACGGGGACAGCATTACTGGCGGTACTGGTGGTAAGGAGCAGTTTGGGCTGGAGGAAAGGAGGAGGGAAATCATGGCTCCTAAGATTAGCGCAAGTGCCAAAGCCGCCGCAAGGAGGAAGGCGGCAGCAGAGCTCGCGGATTCAGCGGTAGAACTAGAGGGTGATAAGAGGAAGAAGCAAGTCTCCCCATTAAAAAAAAAAATGGTACAGCAGCAAGGGGGCAGTAAAGTGAACCCAGACTCTCAGGGTACCACCCCGATCTCTGATATATTTCAAAAACTGAGTAAAAATAAAGACTCTAAAGACCTCAATATTGACGTTACTCAGATAATGGTAAAGACTGATGAGGTGAGCTCCGATATTACAGGAGAGGTATCCACTGCACAGCTCAATGCTGCCGGAAACATAGAGGGGCGCGAGCAGGAGGGGGCGGATCCTGCAGGGGATCCCGAGGTCAATGTATTGTCAATTCCCCGAGTATTAGAAGAGATCTTGGAGGATGATACCGGGGGGAGCAGCAGTGATAAAAAAGAAGTTCCAAGCGAGGCATTCTACTCAGTATCAGAGGGTGGTGAATGGTCGGAGGAAGAGGAGGACAGCCTGGATCAAGAAGTCAGTGGTCCAGATACAGACAGTGACTTTGAGCAAGATGAAGTTAGCCCCCCGATTACAGCAGTGAAAGCCATGGTGGGAGCAAAAATACACTGCCAGAAAAGAGAACAACTGTTGACCAATCCAACCCCAGACAGCCCTGGCGGGGAATCAGCACAAATGTCTCTTCTGGAGGTCATTCACCAGGAGATTATAGCGCACAGGGAGGAAGCAAGACAGGAAAGCCGTAAATCTCAGGCGGCAGTCAGAAAAATGCAAGGGGTGGTTAGGAAGCTGACTAAGGTATGTGTGAACCTGGGAGAGCGGGTTACTAACTTGGAAGACAGAGTTGTCTCAACAGAAGCTGAGTCAGCGGCAGCGTCCAGCAAGGTTGATATGCAAACAAAGCAGCTAACTGATATACAGTGGAAACTCGAGTCGTTGGAGAACAGATCGCGTCAGAATAATTTACGCATTCTTGGAATCCCTGAAGGTTCAGAGGATACAGACATGAAAGCATTTGTTGTCAAACTTTTTGAGCATGCCTTTACCGACTTGAAAGAATGGGATTTCGCCAGGGAGGTTCAGAGGGCACATTGTATCCCCGCCAATATCTACAAGAACGCGAAAGAGGGAGACAAGCCCAGAGCGATCTTAATTTTTCTGGGCAATTTTAATTTGAGGCAAGCAATCTCTGAGAGGGCGAGACCAGATAAAAAAAAGACGGTTGATGGTTATTCTTTTTTTGTTCGCCCCGACTTTTGCCATATTACGGTGGAGAGGCGCTGGAGATTACGGCAGATGATCAAACCGTTTCAGGATAGGGGTATGCAGGCATACCTGATAAACCCCGCACAGCTGAAGATAATCAAAGACGGAAAAACATTATATTTCTCCTCCGAGGTTAAGGCCAAAGAATTCCTGATGTCACAGGGGGTCTAGAAATATGTTTAGAATTGTTAGGCTTCGATTGATAATAATGGTGGGTAACTATAATTGAGATCATTATATTGGCAGTATTGACAAGAATTGATACCATGTCAACCTTATGTAAAACTATAAAGTATGAATACAGAGTGTGGGGTGGATGGCATTGTATATGGTGGGGGGTCACAGGAACTAACAAGCATTTACAATGCAACGGTTTCGCCTTTGCCAAAGTTAGAGCTATTGGCATTGTAAATGACAAAATTTTTATTTATGTGTTGGTTTTGAAAACTGATAAATAAATGGCATTGTCATTTACATTGCCAACAGCTTAATCTCTTGCAAATGTAAGACCTATTGTACCCTACTGGATTTCACTGAAGAAATTCAGAGTCTGGTCTGCAGGTGTCACGTGACAGACGGCCAATTGACAGCTGAGGGGGTTAAACCGTGCTGGGGTGGCACATTAAGGCGACGCTTGCTGTCCGTGCTTGTGAGGAGGTAGTGCACCTGTTGAGGGAGAGAGAGTGTGTTTGCATATGTGCGTGCATGCATGTGTGTGTGTGAATAAGCACTTCCAAGATTTAGTGGGACTAGAGTTTTTATCTACAAATCATTGTTTTCAGCTGTGTTCTAATGGAATCAAAACAACACTACACCCCCCATAATGCATAGTGTGATCACATAAAAGTACAGAACTGGAAAGAGTGTCCATAATGACCAGCTAGACGGTTGTCACCCTAAGAAGGATGTGCTTCAGTCTCCAGTGCCACGGGCGAGTGCAAACACACACTGTGCTGGTGGAGAAGTAGAAGAAGTACAAGTGTCCATAGAAGAGAAGTAGAGGGGATGCACTCTCCACTCTCTATCCACTCTGCACTCCCTATGCACTCTCCACTCTGCACTCCCTATGCACTCTGCACTCCCTATGCACTCTCCACTCTGCACTCCCTATGCACTCTGCACTCCCTATGCACTCTCCACTCCCTATGCACTCTCCACTCCCTATGCACTCTCCACTCCCTATGCACTCTCCACTCCCTATGCACTCTCCACTCCCTATGCACTCTCCACTCCCTATGCACTCTCCACTCCCTATCCACTCTGCACTCCCTATCCACTCTGCACTCCCTATCCACTCTGCACTCCCTATCCACTCTGCACTCCCTATCCACTCTGCACTTCCTATGCACTCTGCACTTCCTATGCACTCTCCACTCTGCACTCCCTATGCACTCTCCACTCTGCACTCCCTATGCACTCTCCACTCTGCACTCCCTATGCACTCTCCACTCTGCACTCCCTATGCACTCTCCACTCTGCACTCCCTATGCACTCTCCACTCACTATGCACTCTCCACTCTCCACTCCCTATGCACTCTCCACTCCCTATGCACTCTCCACTCCCTATGCACTCTCCACTCCCTATGCACTCTCCACTCTCCACTCCATATGCACTCTCCACTCTGCACTCCCTATGCACTCTCCACTCTGCACTCCCTATGCACTCTGCACTCCCTATGCACTCTCCACTCTGCACTCCCTATGCACTCTGCACTCCCTATGCACTCTGCACTCCCTATGCACTCTGCACTCCCTATGCACTCTGCACTCCCTATGCACTCTGCACTCCCTATGCACTCTGCACTCTCCACTCCCTATGCACTCTGCACTCTCCACTCCCTATGCACTCTCCACTCTGCACTCCCTATGCACTCTGCACTCTCCACTCCCTATCCACTCTCCACTCCCTATGCACTCTCCACTCTGCACTCCCTATCCACTCTGCACTCCCTATCCACTCTGCACTCCCTATCCACTCTGCACTCCCTATGCACTCTCCACTCTGCACTCCCTATGCACTCTCCACTCCCTATGCACTCTCCACTCCCTATGCACTCTCCACTCCCTATGCACTCTCCACTCCCTATGCACTCTCCACTCTGCACTCCCTATGCACTCTCCACTCTGCACTCCCTATGCACTCCCTATGCACTCTCCACTCTGCACTCCCTATGCACTCTGCACTCCCTATGCACTCTCCACTCCCTATGCACTCTCCACTCCCTATGCACTCTCCACTCCCTATGCACTCTCCACTCCCTATGCACTCTCCACTCCCTATGCACTCTCCACTCCCTATGCACTCTCCACTCCCTATCCACTCTGCACTCCCTATCCACTCTGCACTCCCTATCCACTCTGCACTCCCTATGCACTCTGCACTCCCTATGCACTCTGCACTCCCTATGCACTCTGCACTCCCTATGCACTCTCCACTCCCTATGCACTCTCCACTCTGCACTCCCTATGCACTCTCCACTCCCTATGCACTCTGCACTCCCTATGCACTCTGCACTCCCTATGCACTCTGCACTCTCCACTCCCTATGCACTCTGCACTCTCCACTCCCTATGCACTCTCCACTCCCTATGCACTCCCTATGCACTCTCCACTCTGCACTCCCTATGCACTCTCCACTCCCTATGCACTCTCCACTCCCTATGCACTCTCCACTCCCTATACACTCTCCACTCCCCACTCCCTATGCACTCTGCAGTCCCTATGCACTCTCCACTCTGCACTCCCTATGCACTCTCCACTCCCTATGCACTCTGCACTCCCTATGCACTCTGCACTCCCTATGCACTCTGCACTCTCCACTCCCTATGCACTCTCCACTCCCTATGCACTCCCTATGCACTCTCCACTCTGCACTCCCTATGCACTCTCCACTCCCTATGCACTCTCCACTCCCTATGCACTCTCCACTCCCTATGCACTCTCCACTCCCTATGCACTCTCCACTCCCCACTCCCTATGCACTCTGCAGTCCCTATGCACTCTCCACTCTGCACTCCCTATGCACTCTCCACTCCCTATGCACTCTCCACTCCCTATGCACTCTGCACTCCCTATGCACTCTCCACTCTGCACTCCCTATGCACTCTCCACTCTGCACTCCCTATCCACTCTCCACTCTGCACTCCCTATGCACTCTCCACTCCCTATGCACTCTGCACTCCCTATGCACTCTGCACTCCCTATGCACTCTGCACTCTCCACTCCCTATGCACTCTCCACTCCCTATGCACTCCCTATGCACTCTCCACTCTGCACTCCCTATGCACTCTCCACTCCCTATGCACTCTCCACTCCCTATGCACTCTCCACTCCCTATACACTCTCCACTCCCCACTCCCTATGCACTCTGCAGTACCTATGCACTCTCCACTCTGCACTCCTTATGCACTCTCCACTCCCTATGCACTCTCCACTCCCTATGCACTCTGCACTCCCTATGCACTCTCCACTCTGCACTCCCTATGCACTCTGCACTCCCTATGCACTCTCCACTCTGCACTCCCTATGCACTCTGCACTCCCTATGCACTCTCCACTCTGCACTCCCTATGCACTCTGCACTCCCTATGCACTCTCCACTCTGCACTCCCTATGCACTCTGCACTCCCTATGCACTCTGCACTCCCTATGCACTCTGCACTCTCCACTCCCTATGCACTCTGCACTCCCTATGCACTCTCCACTCCCTATGCACTCTCCACTCCCTATGCACTCTCCACTCTGCACTCTGCACTCCCTATGCACTCTCCACTCTCCACTCCCTATGCGCTCTCCACTCTGCACTCTGCACTCCCTATGCACTCTCCACTCCCTATGCACTCTCCACTCCCTATGCACTCTCCACTCCCTATGCACTCTGCACTCCCTATGCACTCTCCACTCCCTATGCACTCTCCACTCTCCACTCCCTATGCACTCTCCACTCTCCACTCCCTATGCACTCTCTACTCCCTATGCACTCTCCACTCCCTATGCACTCTCCACTCCCTATGCACTCTCCACTCCCCACTCTGCACTCCCTATGCACTCTGCAGTCCCTATGCACTCTCCACTCCCTATGCACTCCCCACTCCCAATGCACTCTCCACTCCCAATGCACTCTCCACTCCCTATGCACTCTCCACTCCCTATGCACTCTCCACTCCCTATGCACTCTCCACTCCCTATGCACTCTCCACTCCCTATGCACTCTCCACTCTGCACTCCCTATGCACTCTGCACTCCCTATGCACTCTCCACTCTGCACTCTCTATGCACTCTCCACTCCCTATGCACTCTCCACTCCCTATGCACTCTCCACTCCCTATGCACTCTCCACTCTCCACTCCCTATGCACTCTCCACTCCCTATGCACTCTCCACTCCCTATGCACTCTCCACTCCCTATGCACTCTCCACTCCCTATGCACTCTCCTCTCCCTATGCACTCTCTATGCACTCTCCACTCTCTATGCACTCTCCACTCTCTATGCACTCTCCACTCCCTATGCACTCTCCACTCCCTATGCACTCTCCACTCCCTATGCACTCTCCACTCCCTATGCACTCTCCACTCCCTATGCACTCTCCATTCCCTATGCACTCTCCACTCTCTATCCACTCTGCACTCCCTATGCACTCTCCACTCTGCACTCCCTATGCACTCTCCACTCTGCACTCTCCACTCCCTATGCACTCTCCACTCCCTATGCACTCTCCACTCCCTATGCACTCTCCACTCCCTGTGCACTCTCCACTCCCTGTGCACTCTCCACTCCCTGTGCACTCCCTATGCACTCTCCACTCTGCACTCTCTATGCACTCTGCACTCCCTCTGCACTCTCCACTCCCTATGCACTCTCCACTCCCTATGCACTCTCCACTCCCTATGCACTCTCCATGCACTCTGCACTCTCCATGCACTCTGCACTCCCTATGCACTCTCCACTCTCTATGATGCTCTTCAGCGCTTTGCAGTGCGGTTAGGATATGAAGCGCTATATAAATTCAACTGTAATGCATTACGAAAAATGCCAAACCATGAAAAAACTCCCTGTTGCAAATCTTATGAGCAGTTTTACAAGTGTCTCACGAGGGGCACGAGCTGCTTAGCCCATACGAGTCTATTTAGGCCGTTTGGGTACTGAACACCCGCAGTTTTAAGGACATTATTAAAACGGACTGTAAAGTCGAACTGAAAGAATGAAAAGTTATGCATGCTGCAACAAAGGGGATCAGCCGAGCAATTTCACATCAGACAAACCACTGCGTAGTCCTCACTACAAATAAAGGGGCAAAAATTAGTTTTAGCGCCCATGCACTTGATGAACAGCCAGATCGTGGCCTGTGTCTTCATCATGTATTTTTAACTAACGTACACTGGATTCACGTGCTCCACCACTAAAAAACAAGCACTCACCTGGGCTTCCTCGCATGGAATGACCAAAACAAACACAGAAGGAAAAAAAACGAAGCTCCGCCCACCGCCGCGATGACGACATCGCAGAGGCGGAGAGGGAAAAAATCGCGGAACGCCCCCGAATCTGGTCCGGCCTTGACGGACAGATCCGGCTCCCAATGGCTAGCCTCCATTTATGGAGCTAGCCAATGGGAGGTGGGGGACGTTCCAATAGCCAATATGGTAAACAAAAGATTTCACCTGCGCGAACTGCTTGCGCAGATCGCCAGGTCGAAACCTAAAAATGGGATACAGGATTGAATCTCCTCAATCAGGGCCGCAAACCATCACGTGCACAGACCTTGGGTCTGAGCGCCTCTGAACAAGGGGGGTGGGTGACGGGGTGCTCCGTCTTGGAGCTAGGTAAGGGGAGGGAGAGGGAGCAGGGGGAGGGGTGGGTGGGGGAGGGGGGGAAAGGGTGGACTAAAAAATTAAAAACTTCGAGATGGAAAGGAATATGATTTGGGCTGATATCAGATACATGGTTAAGAGTCAACGTAGGAAAAGTAAACGTGTCAACAATGTCACACATTAGGATTTGTACCATTAATGCAGGTGGCCTAAACGACTGGAAGAAACGGCAAAGACTGAGTCACTTGGTTAAATCAAATAATATAGACATTGTCTGTATTCAGGAAACCCATATTCCCTGGGCAAAAAGGAAGCTGTTGGAGATGTATGGGTATACCTTGATTGGTTGTTCATCGCAATCATCTATGATCAGAGGTGTGGCTATTTTAGCAAAAAGTAATCTGGGCGGGGTGAAACGTAGTAAAACAGATGGGTCTGGTAGATGGGTATTAGTGGAACTGAACCTGGGATTCACATTATGCGTGATATATGGTCCTAATGAAGATGACCCAATGGTTTATGATAAATTGGAAGAAGAGTTGGCTAATTGGTCCACCCCGATGATAGTATGTGGCGATATGAATATTTCAGCAGACTGGCAACAGGGAAGTAATTATATAGGTCGTAAACGTAAAGTAAATAGAGCTTTAGGTTCCTTGATTCAGTCTCATGGTTTGTTGGAGGTATGGGGAGAAAAAGTGCCCGGAGACCGAGGTTATACATATTTTTCCCACCCGGCACAGAAATATTCCAAACTGGATTATTTTTTTGTCACAGTGGGGGAGATCGGCAAGGTTAATATAGCCAAACTACCGAGAATAGTCTCCGATCACAACCCCTTGATTTTGACGTATAAGGTTCCCAATATACAGAGGAAAACATCAAGATGGACCTTTGAAAGGAAACTATTAAATGATGAAAGGTTCGTAGGTCATATTAAAAATTGGGCGAAGGAATTTTTTGAGTGTAATAGATATAGCGCTTCCAGAAATGGAGTTTGGGAATCCTTTAAGGCTGCATTAAGGGGGGAGACGATTAGTTGTGCAGCAAAATTAAGGAAAGAGGATAAAAGTAAGGCTGAAAAACTCATATCAGACTTAGCAGAGGTAGAGAGATGTCATAAAGAGGAAATAGTTTTAGGTAAAGATAGTGGGGAGACTGTTAGAAACATGGCTCGGATCAAGGGCGAGATTCTAAAAATAATCACGCAGAAGGAGATATGTGAATATCAAACACATAGAGCAAGGAGGTACGAGACTGGTGAACAAGCTGGAAGAGCATTAGCGTTGCGCATCAGGCAAGAAACAAATCGTAACAAAATTGGCAAGATTAAGTATAACGGGGTAGAATATACAGATCCAAAATCAATAATGGATGTATTTCAGAAATTCTACCAGAAACTTTACGACCAAGAGCCAGGGGTGGTACTACCCGTGCAAGATCAGGGTCCCCCAATCCCAAGGGTGGAGGAGGAGGATAGGGTCCAATTGGAACAGGATATAACAGCAGAGGAGATAAAGATCGCTTTGAACGAACTGGCATCGGGTAAAGCGGCAGGCCCAGACGGTTTACCAATAGAGGTTTACAGGGTTTTAGGGGATGAAATCCTTCCTTTGCTTGAAGATCTATTTAATGGAATAATCTGCTCAGGTAATGTCCCGGATACCTAGAAACAGACCAATATTGTAATATTCCATAAGAAGGGAAAACCGGAGGAGAACCCCGGCTCATATCGGCCGATCTCGCTGATAAATGCGGACGCCAAACTATATTCCAAAGTATGGGCGAAAAGGTTAGGAAGGATTATTGGTCAACTAGTCTCACCCTGGCAGCATGGGTTTGTCCCAGGGAGAGGTACCACGGAACACACAGCGCGGGCAATCTCATTATTTGATGCTATGGCTGCTGCGGGTGGAGATATGGCCATGATCCTTTTAGACGCCGAGAAGGCTTTCGACCGAGTGGTCTGGGATTTTATGTGGGAGGTATTGGCCAGAAGGGGCTTTGGGGAGAAATGCAGGAAAGCAATTAAAGCAATGTATATGGATCCTGTAGCCAGAATCACTACAATGGGACTCCAATCGGACGAGGTGGTGATTAGAAGAGGCACCCGTCAAGGATGCCCCTGCTCTCCTATACTCTTTTCACTCTATATAGACCCGTTAATTAGGAAGATTCTCGCTTCTGATAAAATATCTCCTGTTATATCCCACGGGCATACCACTAAGTTATTGGCGTACGCGGATGACCTGGCAATTGTTACCACTAATCCGCAAACGGCAATACAGGAATTAAACCATTTGGCTCAGGAGTTCGGGAAGTATTCTGGTTATAAGCTCAACACGGAAAAAACGATAATAATCTGCACAAATAACATTCATAAAAGGGATCAAAGGTATGTGGACTCCGCGGTCTATCTAGGAGTAAAAATTAATGCAAATGTAGGTAAAATTATTCAGGAAAATTATGTGCCCTTACTTACATTAATAGACAAAGAGTTGAGAAGAATCGATGTATTACATCTGTCCCTGATCGGAAGGGTGAATGTTTTGAAAATGTCAATGTTTCCAAAATTACTGTATTTATTCCGTGCTATACCGTTACTAGTTGATGAAGGTCTGATGAAAAAAATGGAAGCAGTGTTTTCACAATTTCTATGGCAATACGGTAAAATTCGGAGATCACTAGCCCGACTCTCTACACCATTAGAGGGTGGAGGATTATCTGCACCTAATTTACGGCTTTATCACTGGGTCTGTTTAATGCTGCATATGAATCATCTATTGTATTATGATGCTCCCGAGATGCCGCCCGGTTCCTACAGAATCCCCACAATATATGAATTATTAATTGGTGAAAGGGCTAGGGGGATTTTAACACGTGAAATCAATGTCTTGTATTTTAAAAGAAGTAAAAGCAAAGTGATGTTAAGTGCGTGGGGTACATGGAAGGCGATACTGAAATTTCTCAAGATCCCTAAGATCAATGTTATAATTGATCTCTGGAACTCAAGCCCATTCATGCATCTTGGACAGAACAGGAATAGTGGCTTATGGAAGAGTCTAGGCATCAGATGTTTGGGGGATGTTATGTGTAAGGATGATCTTTTAGGGTTTGAGGTTTTGCAACAAAAATATGGTATCCCTACGAACCACTGGTTTTTATATAAACAACTAGAACAAACACTGAATTCACTAAGACCTAGGATTTCTATTCAGGAGTTAAATCCAATTGTGAAATATATAATGAACGGGGGCAAGAAGATCAAAATAGGGTATAGACATCTTCTACAGGGTTTGGGAGAGGACATTGGACAAATAGAAACTGCCTGGGCTCAAAGAATTGGGGACCCAGACATAGACGTGGACTACGCTCTGGCATTGAATAGAAAAGTACTAAGAGCAACCAACTTAAAAGCGCAACATGATAAGATGGTGTTTAACCTTTACTATACCCCCGCTAAGTTGTTTCAATGGGGTAAAAGAGATACTGATAGATGTCCAAGGTGTAATCAGGGCCCGGCGGATCTATTGCATATGTTTTATTCTTGTCAGAACCTTAAGCCAGTTTTAACAGAAATGGAAAAGTTTTTATCGGGGCTGCTAGAGTGTCAAATTCCTCTATCCCCTACTACTGTTTTGATTGGCAGGGATGAAAACCTTAGAATCGGACAGGAAGCCGAAGCTTTTATTTTTCTGTGTGTTGCTGTATTTAGAATTTTAATTGCGGCGGCCTGGAAAGATCCGACAACTCCCACTTTTCAGATGTGGCTTACGAGACTGCTCGGGACTCATAACATCGAGGAATGTCTTTACAGCTTTAAAGGCAAAAAGAGGAAAGAGTACGGTAAAAAGGTCTGGGCTCCTCTTAGTAATTGGAGGAAAATGAGATGAACAATTTGAATAGACTCTGAGTCACCTCTATTGTCTTGGAATGTAAATTCTTCTCACAACGCTAATCTTTTGTTAAGTTCTTTGGATGTTTGCTAAGAGCCGGAAGATGTAGAAGATGTATATATATATCTGCATATTTTTAATTCTAATGTCTGATTTTATCATGTTCTTATCCAGCTGATATTTGTAAATGTGTATATTTTCTTTTTATATTCTGATCCATCTCAATAAATAAAATTAAAAAAAAAAATGGAACTCTGAGAGCTGTGCGTCTGTACTGTAGGAGGAGTGGTGGAAGCCTCTGTACAGTGGGAGGAGTGGTGGAAGCCTCCTTGTTCTGATGGGTAGCATTAGCACAAGTGGCTAAGCTGAACATCTTGCTCTTACTAGAGTCTGCTGTGTTTTCGACCAACTGAGAGTGACTATCTTCACTGATAGTCAGTATGCCTTTGGGGTGGTCCATGATTTTGGGCAATTATGTTCCCAAAGGGGATTTATGACATCTTCAGGATCTCCCATTGGAAAGGGAAATATGCCATTAAACTGTTAAAAGCATTGCAATTCAGTAGTGGCCTGTCCCCTGCCAAAGTGTTGAGGAGTGCAAAAACAACAGTTGAAGAACAGAATGCAGAACAATGTCATACATTCACCCCAGTACAGAGATCTGGGCCTAAGTTCATCGTTTTGTGGCTCAACACACAACCCCAGTTCAGACATGGCCATATGCAAATCAGCCTTGACCCTGTGCCTCATGGGAACAGTCCAGCCGGAACTGCCAAGCCATGTCTTCCCTGGACCAGTATCAAGCATCCTAGGACCGGTTTCTGACTATCAGCCGTTTTCAGCCAGGATAGCTTGACTCCAGTGGCGTGGAGAGCACAGGACTCACGTCTGAGCATACCCGTCCCACACGGGGTGACAAATGCAAAAACAACAGTTGATGGACAGAATGCAGAACAATGTCATACATGTACCCCAGTACAGAGATCTGGGCCAAAATCCATTGTTGTTTTGCTCACTACACCACCCCAGTTCAGACATGGTCATATGGAAATCAGCCTTGACCCTGTGCCTCATGGGAACAGTCCAGCTCAAACTGCCAAGCCATGTCTTCCCTGGACTGGAATCAAGCATACTAGGACCAGTTTCTGGCTATCAGCCGTCTTCAGCCAGGATAGCTTGACTCCAGTGGCGTGGAGCGCACGGGACTCACATCTGAGCATACCGGTCCCACTCGGGGTGACAAATGAAAAAACAACAGTTGATGGACAGAATGCAGAACAATGTCATACATTCACCCCAGTACAGTGATCTGGGCCTTAATCCATCGTTTTTTTGCTCACCACCCCATTTCAGACATGGCCATATGCAAATCAGCCTTGACCCTGTGCCTCAAGGGAACAGTCCAGCCCAAACTGCCAAGCCATGTCCTCCCTGGACCAGAATCAAGCCTCCTAGGACTGGTTTCTGGCTATCAGCCGTCTTCAGCCAGGATAGCTTGACTCCAGTTTGCATTTGTCACCCCGAGTGGGACGGGTATGCCCAGACATGAGTCCCGTGCTCTCCGCGCCACTGGAGTCGAACGATCCTGGCTGAAAACGGCTGATTGCCAGAAACCGGTCCTAGGATGCTTGATTCCGGTCCAGGGAAAACATGGCTTGGCAGTTCGGGCTGGGCTGTTCCCATGAGGCACAGGGTCAAAGCTGATTTGCATATGGCCATGTCTGAACTGGGGTGGTGTGGTGAGCAAAAAAACAATGGATTTAGGCCCAGATCTGTGTACTGGGGTGAAAGTATGACATTGTTCTGCATTCTGTCCGTCAGCTGTTGTTTTTGCATTTGTCACCCCGAGTGGGACGGGTATGCTCAGACGTGAGTCCCGTGCTCTCCACCCCACTGGAGTCAAGCTATCCTGGCTGAAGACAGCTGATAGCCAGAAACTGGTCCTAGGATGCTTAATTCTGGTCCAGGGAAGACATGACTTGGCAGTTCGGGCTGGACTGTTACCATGAGGCACAGGGTGAAGGCTGATTTGCATATGGCCATGTCTGAACTGGGGTGGTGTGGTGAGCAAAAAAATGATGGATTTAGGCCCAGTTCTCTGTACTGGGGTAAATGTATGACATTATTCTGCATTCTGTCCATCAGCTGTTGTTTTTGCATTTGTCACCCTGAGTGGGACAGCTATGCTCAGACGTGAGTACCGTGCTCTCCACGCCACTGGAGTCAAGCTATCCTGGCTGAAGACTGCTGATAGCCAGAAACCGGTCCGAGGATGCTTGATTGCGGTCCAGGGAAGACATGACTTGCCAGTTCGGGCTGGACTGTTCCCATGAGGCACAGGGTCAAGGATGATTTGCATATGGCCATGTCTGAACTGGGGTGGTGTGGTGAGCAAAAAAACGATGGATTTAGGCACAGATCTCTGTACTGGGGTGAATGTATGACATTGTTCTGCATTCTGTCCATCAACTATCATTTTTGCATTTGTCCCCCCGAGTGGGATGGGTTTGCTCAGATGGGAGTCCTGTGCTCTCCACGCAACTGGAGTCAAGTTATCCTGGCTGAAGACAGCTGATAGCCAGAAACCGGTCCTAGGATGCTTGATTCCGGTCCAGGGAAAACATGGCTTGGCAGTTCGGGCTGGACAGTTCCCATGAGGCACAGAGTCAAGGCTGATTTACATATGGCCATGTCTGCACTGGGATGGTGTGGTGAGCAAAAAAGCGATGGATTTAGGCCCAGGTCTCTAAACTGGGGTGAATGTATGACATTGTTCTGCATTCTGTCCATCAACTGTTGGTTTTGCATTTGTCACCCTGAGTGGGACGGGTACGCTCAGACGGGAGTACCGTGCTCTCCACGCCACTGGAGTCAAGCTATCCTGTCTGAAGACGGCTGATAGCCAGAAACCGGTCCTCGGATGCTTGATTCCAGTCCAGGGAAGACATGGCTTGGCAGTTCGGGCTGGACTGTTCCCATGAGGCACATGGTCAAGGCTGATTTGCATGGGGCCATGTCTGCACTGGGGTGGTGAGCAAAAAAACGATGGATTTAGGCCCAGATCTCTGTACTGGGGTGAATGTATGACATTGTTCTGCATTCTGTTCATCAACTGTTGTTTTGCATTTGTCAACCCGAGAGGGACGGGTAAGCTCAGACGTGAGGCCTGTGCTCTCCACGCCACTGGAGTCAAGCTATCCTGGCTGAAGACAGCTGATAGCCAGAAACAGATTTGAGGATGCTTGATTCTGGTCCTGTAAAAAGACATGACTTGGCAGTTCGGACTGGACTGTTCCCATGAGGCACAGGTTCAAGGCTGATTTGCATATGGCCATGTCGAACTGGGGTGGTGTGGTGAGCAAAAAAATGATAGATTTAGGCCCAGATCTCTGTACTGGGGTGAATGTATGACATTGTTCTGCATTTGTCAACCCGAGTAGGACGGGTATGCTTGGACATGAGTCCCGTGCTCTCTACACCACTGGAGTCAAGCTATCCTGGCTGAAGATAGCTGATAGCCAGAAACAGGTCCTAGGATGCTTGATTCCGGTCCATTAAAAAGACATGGCTTGGCTTTAGGCCCAGATCTCTGTACTGGGGTGAATGTATGACATTGTTCTGCATTCTGTCCATCAACTGTTGTTTTTGCATTTGTCACCCTGAGTGGGACGGGTACGCTCAGACGGGAGTCCCGTGCTCTCCACGCCACTGGAGTCAAGCTATCCTGTCTGAAGACGGCTGATAGCCAGAACCCGGTCCTAGGATGCTTGATTCCAGTCCAGGGAAGACATGGCTTGGCAGTTCGGCTGGACTGTTCCCATGAGGCACAGGGTCAAGGCTGATTTGCATGGGACCATGTCTGCACTGGGGTGGTGTGGTGAGCAAAAAAACGATGGATTTAGGCCCAGATCTATGTTCTGGGGTGAATGTATGACATTGTTCTGCATTCTGTCCATCAACTGTTGTTTTGCATTTGTCAACCCGAGAGGGACGGGTATGCTCAGACGTGAGGTCTGTGCTCTCCACGCCACTGGAGTCAAGCTATCCTGGCTGAAGACAGCTGATAGCCAGAAACAGATCCTATGATGCTTGATTCTGGTCCAGTAAAAAGACATGGCTTGGCAGTTCAGGCTGAACTGTTCCCATGAGGCACAGGGTCAAGGCTGATTTGCATATGGCTATGTCTGAACTGGGGTGGTGTGGTGAGCAAAAAAATGATGGATTTAGGCCCAGATCTCTGTACCGGGGTGAGTGTATGACATTGTTCTGCATTCTGTCCATCAACTGTTGTTTTTGCATTTGTCAATCCGAGTGGGACGGATATGCTCAGACGTGAGTCCCGTGCTCTCCACGCCACTGGAGTCAAGGTATCCTGGCTGAAGACAGCTGATAGCCAGAAACAGATCCTAGGATGCTTGATTCTGGTCCAGTAAAAAGACATGGCTTGGCAATTCGAGCTGGACAGTTCCCATGAGGCACAGGGTCAAGGCTGATTTGCATATGGCCATGTCTGAACTGGGGTGGTGAGCAAAAAAACGATGGATTTAGGCCCAGATCTCTGTGCTGGGGTGAATGTATGACATTGTTCTGCATTCTGTCCATCAACTGTTGTTTTTGCAAAGTGTTAAGGAGGGCTGGGTTGGAGGAGGGAGGTGAGGAGAGAGGGAGGGTTTAGGGGACAAAAGTTATATATTTTTACACGTAGCTGGATGCCGCTGCCAGCCATATCGCCCTCCTCCAGGCTTCTTCTTCATGGCACAGGCTCCCAGACTGCCCTGCAGCCAATCATGGAGCTGCATGAAAGCCGCGTCGGGATTGGCCTGCGCGCCAGCAACTTGCGCTCCCAGGCAGACTGGGGGCCTGTGCCTGCTCTCTTCAGCCCCAGCAACGCAGCTGGGGCTGGAAAGAGTTTCACTGCGCATGAGGGTTTGGCTGGCCTAGACGGCTGGCCTGACCCTCATGCGCAGTGAAGGGAGTGCCCACCACTCCCCCACCAGCAGTGTCATCCCCTTGACCCATCTCCAAGACTTGTCAGATTGCTGGGAATGGGTCCAAATGATCAAAATCAAATGATAATAAAACAGGTTTAAAACCCATTTTATTATCGTTTTATTAGCTGTTGGTGGCAGGGGGAGTGGTGCACCTCCACTCTAATGGAGCGGCTGCTGCAATTGCTGTTGTTAAGTGCTCGGCACATAGGAGTGTAAGCTACTATGTGACAGTCAGCAACCATATATGCTGATGAGGTTGCATGGTATTGCGCTCATGCCTCCCAAATTTTCAATGGAGAATATGTAAATTAATCTGAAAATAAGATCAACTTCAAGCTTTTGTTGACAGTGGCTAACATTTGGGAAGAACTTAAGAGGCTGCAAGAGGAAGTATCAGAGACAAAACAGCAGGGTTTGGTCAGAGCAGGTTGTATCAAAAGAGATGATGAAATTTGGGTATCAACTTATGGGAGACCTGTGTTGCTTGATAGCGTTCTATCTCCAAAGGCTAGGCGTTTCCATGGTTCCACACACGCTGGGAGGGATGCCATGGTCAGGTTGCTTCTAGAGAATTGGTTCAACCCCGGTTAATGTTAATGGCTAAGAGTTTGTGTTACAAATATGTTGTGTGACAGAAAATGAATGAAGCAAAGAGGACTCCGGTGATGATGAGTCCCATAGGGAGATCAGGAAGTCCATTCAACAGGATGCAACTGGATTTCATTGAAATGCCTGTGTGGAATGGGCTAATGCAGTTGCTGCAGGCACGTTCTGCATATCCTGGCCACATGTTAGAATTCCAACAAAATAATTTTGAGGTTAATGTGCCTGCTGAAAGAGAACTAACACTAGGTCACAAATGTGTATTCTAGGTAGAATAGCTCAGTGCGTGAATGCCTATTTTGCAGAGACATTGTTTAACCGGTGGGTTTCGAGGGACAAACTTGGTAAAGTATTTCAGTGAGTTGTGCACTAACTGCAAACTGTAGCTTGTACTACGCGAGGCGTATTTTAATGTTCGAGGCATGTGGGCTGCTAAATTCATATCTTTGCATTAGATCGCCGCCTAGTGTTGGGTCCGGATGATCGCACATTGTTGTCCTGGAAGAGTCTTCGAAGTATCCTGAGATAGGTGGCTCCTCCCCTGGACTACAGTGCGCATGGGCATCGGCTCCATCCCCAGATTGTTTTTTTCCGCCATTGGGTTCGGATGCGGTCTCGACGTCTCTCTGTCGGAACCGAGAAAACTAGCTTTTTTTACGGCCAAAAGGCCTTAGTTTCATTACGTCGGAATTGTTTGCGTACGGTCTCGAGTTCTTCCGTCTCTTTGAGTCGGAATCTGCGGAGTCGTATCACTCTTCGGACATCGAGGCCTTCTCATCGCGACACGACCAGAACTTTTCAGCATGGAGCGGAGCCCGTTTAAATACTGTCCCGTCTGTGGGTCCAAATACCCACATATCGACGTGCACCCGGTCTGTAACAAATGCCTCTCGCCAGACCATAATGAGGACAGCTGCATGGCCTGCTCCAGATTCAGGTCAAAGAAGACGCTCAAGCTTCGGCGCGCGGTGCGCCTCGAGGCCCGACAAGCGGCCCCGGCTCCAGAGAACATCTTCGGCGAACAGGAAGAAGAGGGCCTAAGCCATCATCTTGAAATCTCGCCGCCCGCGACGGAGGTCGAGGCGGATCCGGAGGACGACGATGGAGTCGTGGATCAAGGCCTTGAATACGTCGACGAGGTAGGGGACGTCGAAGAAGTTTATGGGGCCGCGGAAGATAGCTCAGGGGATGAGCTATGCCCCGAAGGTTACGCGGATCAGGCTCGGGTCACGGGATCGCCACTCGGCCTTACCCAAGACCCCGTACCGCAAGCCACGGCCCCGCCTTCAGGCCCGGCCACGGACATACTTGCTACGCAGCCCGTATCGAAACCGAAACCGAAACAAACGGTATCGACTACACCTACAATGGCCGACCCGAAAACGAAACCGAAACTAACGGATTCGAGTGCATCTAAGATGGCGGCCGTTCCACCGAAAACACCAAAGCCTGCTACCTCATCGACTCCGTCGGCCTACGGTCCACAGAAGTCGAAGAAGACTGTCGATTCGACAGTGCCGAAGTCGTCAACGGAGGAGGCATCCTCTAGGAAGGTCGTCCGGCACGGGTCGACCGGGACGACGCCGTCAAAGTCCGCCAAAGCCAGCGACAAGACTCCGGTGCCGACTGGGACGTCGTTAGTCGGATGCGTGGTTGACACGGAGCCTGTGCGATCCCACGGATCAAAGAGCGGAACCTCAACACATCGGTCCAAGGACTCGGTGTCTACGGCTGCAGCATCGACGTCTAAGACTCCGAAGGGCCCACAAGACGTCGGTTCCGAAGGCAAGGTGAAGGCCTCCTCGTCGGCGCCAAGTGACGCCGTGAGTGAAGCATCCCTCATCGCCGCTTCACTCCAGAAAATTCGGGATAAGGCCTCTACGACGTCGGCTCCGGCGCCGTCGCAACAGAAGCCGATGGACATGCCGGCGAAGCCTGCTAGCAAACTTCTCTTCCTTCTGCCGCCAAAGGAGGCACCAAAGGCCTTTGCGCCAAAGACGGCGCCAAAGACATCGGACTCGTCCACGTCTGCTGGAGTATCGGGTCGACAACTCGACTCAGGAGACGATTCGGAGCGTTTTATCGACGCAGACACGGGCAAGTTGACCCTTTACAAGAGGAAGATCACTTCCCACCCAGTGGATTCTTATGTTATCCCACTGAAGAAGAAGAGGCTTGCACAGGACGCTCCAGTCCTGATTGAACCTATCCAGCCTCCTCCTAGAAGGAGTCCGACACCTTCCCCCGAACACTCTGAGGGAGAGGACTATGGACAAGATGACCAGTACACTTTCCCCATCAATGAACCCGATGCACAGCAGGATTCCTATGACGACATAGGCGACCAAGGGATACAGATTGTGGGGCAGGACCCACAGCCTTTCAGTGCACGTGCATCCCCAACAGAAGACTCTGCAGGTTTTCATGCACTCATTGAACGGGCAGCTGCTAATCATGATGTGGACATGCATGCTGACCCAGTGGAGGAAGATTTTCTGTTTGACACTTTTTCAGTCTCCGAAAAGACAGTAAAGACACTGCCTATGCTCAAAGGTGTCCTTAAGCATGCTGCGGACATCTTTAAAGAGCCTACCAGGGCGAGGGTGGTCAATCCACGCATCGAAAAGAAATACAGACCAGCACCTGCAGACCCTGCATACATTCGGGGACAGTTGCCACTAGACTCTCTTGTGGTCGCGAATGCCCGCAAACGGGCAAACTCCCAGACGACGGGTGAAGCTCCTCCCCCAGACAAGGAGTCTAAAGTGCTTGAGGCAGGGGGCAAAAGGGTAGCTGCGCAAGCCGCAAATTTCTGGCGTATTGCGAATACACAGGCACTATTGGCACGTTATGATAGGGCGCATTACGACACCCTAGAGCAAGTTTTAGAACACCTGCCTTCGCAGTTTCAAGAGGCTACCAAACTGCTTATAGAGGAGGGCAAACTCATCTCCAACGCAGCCATAAAGTGTGCACTTGATGCCGCTGACACAGCAGCTAGGGCTATTAACACTAGCGTCATGCTGAGACGACAAGCGTGGCTACGCATATCAGGGTTTAAACCGGACATTCAAACGACCATACTCAATCAGCCCGTCAATCCTGATAGACTGTTTGGTCCTGATGTTGACACCACCCTCGAAAAGATTAAGAAAGACAACGAAACTGCTAAGTCTATGGGGGCCCTTCAATCACAACAATTCCGGGGCAACACTTTTCGTCGCTCAGGTGCACGTGGAGTCACCAGAGGACAGATGGGTCAACAATCACAGTTCACTAGAGGTGGAGCACAGTCCTCCTACCCAAAGCAGAATAAAGGGGGTTATCGAGGAAACAGCACCAGAGGACGTGGCAGAGGAAACAACAACTCCCGTTCCTCTGCCCCAAACAAACAGTGACTCTCTGTCACTGCCCCCCGACCATTTAACACCTGTCGGGGGGAGACTACAGCAGTTCCTGCCACTCTGGACAAACATCACCACAGACAGGTGGGTACGACAACTTGTCCAGTACGGTTATTGTCTAGAGTTAAAGTCCACTCCACCCAACATTCCACCAAGGCAGCGGCCTATGTCCGCAGAGCACTTGCACTTATTGCAGCAGGAGGTAGTGGTGATGCTGCAAAAAGGCGCAATCGAGCTCGTGCCAGTGGAGGAGGAAGGCACAGGGGTATATTCCCTGTACTTCCTTATTCCAAAGAAGGACGGATCTCTCAGACCCATTCTGGATCTGCGTCCCCTCAACCTGTATATACTATCAGAACATTTCCATATGCTTACACTGCAACAGATTCTTCCCTTGTTAAACCAAGGGGACTTCTTAGCAACCTTAGACCTCAAGGATGCTTATTTCCACATACCACTACACCCATCCCACAGAAAATACCTCAGGTTCACTATCCAAGGCAGGCATTATCAGTTCAAAGTCCTACCCTTCGGAGTGACCACCGCCCCAAGAGTGTTTACCAAGTGTCTGGCGACGGTGGCGGCGCACCTCAGGAGGCAGAATATCCATGTCTACCCCTACCTAGACGACTGGCTCGTTCAAGCCAAGTCGGAACAACAGTGCGCCGCGGACATGTCGACTACCATTCACCTCCTTCACAATCTGGGCTTCTCGCTGAACTACCCGAAGTCGCACCTTCAGCCGGCACATGTCCGGCAGTTTCTGGGCGCGACGATCAATACCCTAACGGCTATGGCTCAGCCAAACCAGGTCAGGATAGACAGCATGCAGTCTCTGATCCAAAAGTTCAGACCACAACACTCGCTTCCAGCGAGAGTGTTCATGCAGTTGATTGGCATGATGGCCTCCTGCATCTTCATAGTCCCTCACGCACGGTTACATATGCGTCCGCTCCAGGAGTGCTTAGCAAACCAGTGGACACAGGCTCAGGGACAATTGACAGACCTAGTGTTGGTTACCAGTCGGGCGTTCAACTCTCTGCATTGGTGGAATCCACACAACCTTTGCAAGGGCCGACTGTTCCAAGAGCCAGTGCCACAGATTACCCTGACGACGGACGCATCTCTCCAGGGATGGGGAACTCATCTGCTCACTTACACAGTGCAGGGACTATGGACGACGCAGCAACAGAAGATGCACATCAACTATCTGGAACTGATGGCAATCTTCATGGCGCTCAAGTCCTTCAATGTACATCTGTGCAACAAGGTAGTGTTAGTCCGGACGGACAACATGACAGCGATGTACTACATTCAAAAGCAGGGAGGCACCCACTCGCCACAGCTGTCTCATCTGGCTCAGAGCATGTGGAAGTGGGCCATTCAGAGGAACATTTTCCTCATGGCAGAACACCTCCCGGGCAAGGACAATCAGATGGCGGATCTGCTCAGCAGATACAGCCATCAAATGCACGAGTGGGAGTTACACCCATCAGTACTCCGCCCGTACTTCCAGCAGTGGGGTCATCCGGACATAGACCTGTTTGCCACAAACGAAAACGCAAAATGACAACACTTTGCCGCCAGGTTCCCTCACCCACAATCGCAGGGGAATGCGATATGGATGAACTGGTCAGGCAAATTTGCGTACGCTTTTCCACCAGCCCCTCTGATACCGCTGGTGGCAAGAAAACTAAAGCAGCACTCAATGACACTCATCCTAGTTGCTCCAACGTGGGCACGCCAAGCATGGTACACCACGTTTCTGGAGCTCTCGGTGGTGCCGCATCAAAGGCTGCGCCTAACGCCCAGGCTTTTGACGCAGAACCATGGAGACATTCAGCATCCAGATCCGCAACAGCTCAACCTGGCGATCTGGCTCCTGAAGTCCTAGAGTTTGGCTACCTTCACCTACCTCCAGAATGCATGGACATCATCAAGGAGGCAAGGAAGCCGACTACCAGAGCATGTTATGCTGCTAAATGGAAGCGTTTTGTTCTTCACTGTACAGCCAATAACATAAACCCGCTAGATGCATCTATCCCTAACATCATTTGCTATCTGTTACATCTTTACAAGTGCAATCTAGCCTACACTTCCATTCGGATACATCTATCCGCCATAGCAGCTTACCTTCAGAACAGGCAACATCTCTCTGTCTTCAGAGTGCCTGCCATTAAGGCTTTCCTTGAAGGTCTGAAACGAGTCATTCCCCCAAGGACACCGCCAGCTCCGGTGTGGAACCTCAATGTGGTCCTCACCAGGCTGATGGGACCACCTCTTGAGCCAATACACTCGTGTGAACTCCAGTTCCTAACATGGAAAGTGGCTTTCCTTATTGCTATTACGTCACTGAGACGTGTTAGTGAGCTGCAAGCGCTCACAATACAAGAGCCATTCATACAAATTCATCCAAATAGGGTGGTACTACGTACTAACCCTAAATTCCTTCCGAAGGTGGTGTCACAGTTTCATCTCAACCAAACTATTGACTTGCCTGCATTCTTCCAAAACCCACAAACAGTGGCGGAAAGAATGCTCCATACTTTGGATGTTAGAAGGGCGTTGATGTACTATATTGACAGGACACAACACTTTAGGAAAACAAAACAACTTTTTGTTGCCTTCTCGCCACAGCACAAGGGCAACCCTATTTCCAAAGCAGGAATAGCCAGATGGATTGTTAAGTGCATCCAGATCTGCTATCAAAAGGCTAAACGCACCTTAACAATACCCCCAAGGGCGCACTCCACACGCAAATTGGGGGCATCCATGGCTTTCCTGGGGAACATTCCTTTAGAGGACATTTGTAGAGCAGCCACATGGGTTACACCACATACCTTTACAAAACACTACTGTGTTGATGTGCATTCCAAACAGCAGGCAGCTGTTGGGCAGGCTGTTCTCAAGACACTTTTTCAGGTTTCTGCAGCTGGCACGGGCAACCGCCGCTAATGGAGGGACTGCTATATATTCTATGCAAAGATATGAATTTAGCAGCCCACATGCCTCAAACTGAATATGCTACTTACCAGTATGCATCTGTTCTTGGCATGTAGGGCTGCTAACATTCATATCGCCCACCCTCCTCCCCGGTGCCTGTCGCAGCTGCAGACATACTCTTGCATTCAATCATTAGCATGGACATCCTTCACACTTTACACTCCATCTCTGCCACAATGGCTAAAAACAATCTGGGGATGGAGCCGATGCCCATGCGCACTGTAGTCCAGGGGAGGAGCCACCTATCTCAGGATACTTCGAAGACTCTTCCAGGACAACAATGTGCGATCATCCGGACCCAACACTAGGCGGCGATCTAATGCAAAGATATGAATGTTAGCAGCCCTACATGCCAAGAACAGATGCATACTGGTAAGTCGCATATTCAATTCGTGTACCTGGTTATATTTTTTTAGAAGGTTCATTTGCAGCTTTATCAAAATAGTAGAATATCTCCACAAATGTCAGTCTTCCAGAAAACTATCAGTATGGTTGACACAAATTGGGGCTTGGATATAGGTAAAGTGTCTGGATAATCTACAAGGATGAGACTACAAGAGCTGTTACATAGAGACCAATTGCTGGATTCCGGGATTCCCAATCATTTCATGCCAAGTTCTAGACCACATCTCCTGGTGCATTGGGTTTTGAAGATGGTAGAGGACCTGCGGCGTAGTGACACATAGCCCCCCACCCCCCGCTTAGCAGCTTAAGCTAGGTTGCCACTACTCCCTCTCCCCCAGCCCCAATACCCCCCTCCCCCGCCCCCCCTTGCCGGCTCAAGAACATACATGTTTTATGGACCTCTTGTCTCTACAGGCTTGCAGACAAATGCTTATAATTAACACTCTTATGGATTATTATGAGAGAGGGTTTATTCTTGGGCTGCACAGTGAAGAAACCAAAAGGAGAAATGATGAAATACAGAAAAGGATAGCGCGGAAAATAGAAAGAGTAAGTGAGAGAGATGAAAAGGAGTGCTAAGGTGAGGATGGGGAGAAAAAAGTTGAGTAGATGCAAAAGGGAAATAGAGAAAGGGAGGGGGGTGAAGGGTGAATCAAAGGAAGATAATATGAAAGGGCAAAGGATGAAAAGGTGAACGATATGATGGAAGGGTAGGGTGGAAGGGTGAAAGAAAGGAAAGAAGGAAGGTAAATGAATGGATGACAGGGTGAAAGGATGGACAAAATGTGAAAGGAAGAATAAAGGAAAGATAAACAATTGGAGTGTAGTGTGAAAAGATTGATAAGTGAAAGTCTGACTGGATTTTAAGAATAGACAGATAGAGCAATGAAGAGAAAAATGATTTATGGGTAGAAAGATGGATTGATACTTGGCTATATTGGTAGGTGAAGCAATCAATGTGTATTTGAACAGGTGAAAGGATGGATGGATTGTAGAAAGTATAGTTGGATAGGTGAGTGGAAGGAAAGGTTAAGGGAAAAACGGATGGATGGATAGATGGTAGAGTGAGAGCATGGATGACTAGTTGTAAGGAGGAAGAAAGTCTGAATGGCACTCTTCTAAGAAGGGTTCTGCTCGCTGGCTTTGTATGCTCAGTATGGCTAGATGTAGGTTTCAAAGTGATGCTTAGTTTCATTTTATGGCTCCTCCCTTGTAGACAAAGTCAGTCTGAGGTCGAAGCTTGGTGTTGAATATCTTTTAGGTTAGTAAGCTCCCAGGATAATTTCTAGGATTTCTATCGTCATGTGATGGAGTTAAAAGGAATGTGGCGTGACACTTTCTCACAGCTCCTCTCTGCCACTGGTAAGCCCAAAGCTGTACACTCTATACATGCAACTTTTTTGTACCTCATCGCCTCCCTGGAACATTACCAGCACTGCTCTGATCATGGGAGGTATAAGGTGTTATAGATAGCAAGGGTCTTGAGCACCCTTCCCTAGCAGGTTGGTGCCACATGTGGGATTTCCTGTTCCTGAACAACAATCTAAAGTAGGTTAATCAATTTTATGTAATTTATTTGATCAATGTCTTGACATAACCAAATTACAGATATGGGGCTTATATATTTGAGGCAAAGGAGATGTATGCTTCTCACCTAAAGATCAACCCTACATTCGGTAGATCTTCATAGGGAGAAAAGCTGGACTGCACCAAACGTAAGCTGTCAACCTGGCACCATCATGCACACAAACCTGCTCCAAACCATCTATCAGGCCAAGTGTTTCCCACCTAAGACACATGCAAATCAAGCTAACCTCCTATATTGTCCTAACTACATAGACTATAATAAAGCTGCTCAGAATGTCATTTTCCAAATACCGTAGAACTACTGGCTATATCCCAGACAATTACCTTTACGTCTGCTGGCACAGCCTGCCTTCTGTCGTTTTAAGTTGGGTTACACACACACACACACCACATTGCTTGCTGGAAAATCTCCGACTTACACCCCCTAACAATATTGACTAAGATACGCCCGGTCTCCTCTGTGGGGGCACTCATGAGCATCTTGAAGAGAACTGGTCCAAGAAAATATCCCCTGAAGACCCACCCAGGCAAGATCACGTCCCTTCTAAATCGTGTTATCTTGCCAGGCCGTGAATTTTGTATATTGTCACTCGACTTAGTGAGTTCTGTTGTGTGCATTCCAGCCTGGGTCTTGCTGACCCACAGGGCAATACGACCATGCCCAATGGGCTTGTCTTTCAGGTCAGTCAGTGCATGTGTCAGTTTTTTTTAATGCTTGAGGCCCTATTTTATGGTCTGGTGGGTCAGTTTTATCTGTTTACTTCCCTGATTTTACCCCAAACATTGCCTGCAGTAAGCACACACGCATACAGTCTTCTTTCTTTCAAAACACCTAAACTGCCTGTCTTAACAAGATAAAAACTGCCCTGATTTGCAAATTTGGGCCATATTTGTTATTTACCTGATTTGCTAATGGGAACCACTTTTATTTTGTGGCGATGTAAACTTAATTTCTTTATGCATTTTTCAGTTTCTGGGAAGCATGCCCTCTTCAGAGGGTGTTAGCATAAGTTGGTGCACACAGTACATAGAGACCTTAGTTGGAACATTCGTCTTGGAGAGGATTATTACAGCAGTAGTGGGCAGCGGGCTGGTGGGCGCGGGCACAGGAGGTCACGCGAGAGCAGTTGTTGGGGGTTTGAGATTGAGGGAGGGAGTGAACAAAATAATAATAAAAAATAACTTACCTTGCCGACGGGTCCCGCGTCTTTGCTCCTGCTCTCCTGCCTCCGACTTCAGAAACAGGAAGCAGGCCTCCAGGCTTCTTCCCAAAAGCCAATCACAACGTTGCATGCAGCGAGGTGATTGGTCTGAGCCCCTTGACACGGCGCTCAGCAAGGGGCTGAAGGGGTGTGCATGTTCTCCATGCAGACTGTAACGCAGCCTGCATGCAGAACGGGGAAAGTGCACATGACTGGTTTGGGAGACCCGAGAGGGCCGACCAAACAGTCATTGCACACTTAGGAGTGGGCAAACCACTCCTCCTCTGCTCTGCTCCGAGAGCAAGGCAGCCGCCCACAATGCAGCACAAACATAAAATGATAATAACTGAAAGTTATTATTATTTTATGTTTTTGCTTCTCGCACTGCTTGAAAGCAGAGGGGCGACGCCCCTCTGCCATAACGGAGGAGCCGCCACTGTATTATAGTACTACAGCCAATGGGGACCGTACCAAGTCTAAATGCGTTACTTGAGACCAGTAGGTCATGGTGGGTCCTGAAGATGGTCATTGACAACTGGGAGTGAGGGAGTGTATGTGTGTGTGCGCAGTGCAAGTCTGTTAAATAGCCATTGCAGGCCACCCGCACCTCATCAGGGGTCCTCTGTGACTTACATCTCAGGGGAGAAAAATAGTCTAGTTAAATGCTTGTTTGACGAAATTGTGTTTTTTTTAAACTTGCATGGTTTGTCTATGGTCCAGTGTCTGGACTGAGCACGTTCCAGAGTCTAAGCATCTGTGCTGTGAAAAACCTGCTTCTAAGCCCTTGCCTGTTGCACTGGTGGTGGCTGCCTGTCTGCTGTGTTTGACAAGTGAAGGGTGCTTGCTCTCGGACAACCTAGCCCCAGGTTCCAGACTTTCCTCTCCAAGATGTAATTTGCCCTTGGATTCCACACCACCTAAGGGATTGCAGGCCATCCTGGATGCTGCAGCCTGTCAATAGGGTTTTGAGACGGTAATCTTTCTTCATCACAAATTAAAAATTGTGAGCTACATCCAGAGATTCCTTTGGATGTTATGTTATGCAAATTTGTAGACGGCACTTTAACCCTAGAGGGTATCCTGGCGCTGAGCAGTCACGAGTCTAGCCCAACTAAGGGCGTAGTGGGACTACTCAAAAAGTCAGGTCTGCAGTTTCCTGAAGAATTCAAGACGTGATGAGGAGGCTTATGTGGAGCAGCAGGTCATTCCACACTTTAGAAGCAATGTAGGAGAAGGACTGTGACTGACATATCTGGTTTTCCTTATGCATGGGAAGAGTGCAAGTAGGAGACTGTATGCATGGAGGGGTCTGGAAGGTTTGTGAAAGCAGATGTGATTGTTGAGCCAGTGTTATGTAGTGCTTGAAAGTGTGGGTGAAGAGTTTGAATTGTGCTTATTTGTGTATGGGTAGGCAGTGGTGCTCCATCAGGTGTGGTGTGATATGAGTGTGGCATGTGAGGTTGAGAATGATTCTTCCTGCTTAGTTTTGAATGGTCTGCTGCCTTCTGGTGAGTTGTTTTTATCTCAGCATAAAGGGTGTTACCATAGTCCAGCTTGCTTGTGACAAAGGCATGCGTAACAGTTTTCCGGCTGCTGATTTGGAACCCTATTGAAATTTGCTTCAGCATTTTCAGGGTACGGAAGCAAGAGGCCATGACGGTGTTGACATGGGTGAGGAGTTTGCTGTTGATGGCGTTCCCAAGAGTTTTGGCATGGTCCTGGGTATCAGTCCTAGTCTGTTGGCCACCACTGGGAGTCCTGTGGTGAAGTGCTCTTTCCGAAGATCATGATTTATGTTCTTGTCTTTGTTTAGCTCAGACATTTGGTCATCATCCAGTAAGCAATTTTAGGCATGCAGGCATTGAACTTGATCCGGATACTGAGCATCCTGTACGAGAGGAAGAGAAGGGGTTATTGTCGTCAGTGTAGGAGAGGACGTTAATGTCTTGAGAGCGGATGGTACTGGAGGGAGGCATCATATATGCGTTGAAAAGGGTCAGGCTCAAGGAGGAAACTTGTGGAATTCCACAGATGAGTTTGTACACATCCGAAGTGCATGGTTCCAGCCTGACTGACAGGTTCCTTCCAGTAAGGAAGGAGAAGATCCATGCAAGTACCCTTACTTGGATTCTGATGTCATGTAGGTGTTGGATGAGCTCCAGGAGGATGGGAGCCACTGTGTTTCTGCTGGCCAGAGTCATGCAGATGTTATTTGTGTCATCCATGATAGCAATGAGGTACATTTCCATGCTGTAGTTGGATCTAAAATCAGACTGAGTGGTGTTGAGAAGTTGATGGTCACTGAATTATTCAGTGAGACATCTGTTGATGATTTTCAAGGAATGGTAGCAGGGGGATACGTCTTTAGTTGATGAGAGATGAAGGGTCTGTGAAGAGTTTCCTCAGTAATGGAAGGACAGTTGCCTGTTTCCAAGATTCTGGGAAGGTCGCAGAAGAGGTGGAGTTATTCAAATTAGGTGTGAGCATAGCATTGATGAATTGTAGTGCTCCAGAGTGGTGGGACAAAGGTCCAATGGTCGTGGTCGATTTGGAGATGGCCGCCGGTGAAGTGAAATTCCTCAAGATTTCTTTGCTTCTGTTGGTGCTGGCTCTGATGATGTTCGTCAGAGTGGCACATTTGGTGGTCTGAGTCATTTGGTGGTAGCATCTCAGGACAGATTTGAACATGCTCCTGTCTGTATTGTTCTGGCACATTCTCCAGGTATTTACAGTGACTTTTCAGCAGTCTTACTTCCTCCATGTACTAGCTGGCCTGGGGTCTAGATTATTTGTGGGGGCCAGGGAGTTGACACAATTGTTGATCACCCCTGTGCCCATTGGATTTTTTTTTAGCAATAATCGATTTATACAGGTTGGTTGTTTTCACTACTAATACAGTTTAATGTGAGAAGGAAATCTCTGAATCAGTTCTAGAACCTAGATTCGCACTCTCTTGGTTGGATTTGGTCCAGGTCACAGGGAAGAGTGCTTCCCACTGGGTAGTATGTTTTCTTTTATGCCATGCTAATGCCTCTTTTGGGTTAAGTGAGGCAGATGATTCTTTCCTGTAACAAACTATAGTGTGGTTCAGGCATTTTGTGATGATGTGGTGTCCCCCTTCCCTCAGTTTGGAATATCTGTATGTCATCTCCATATATCTCAAAGTCCAGAAGGTGGTGTTCAATGATTTAAGGTGAGTGAAAGCACAATGGGGTTGAATAGTAGGATTGAAAGGGTGAATACCTTGAGGTGGCTCAGGGTGCTGAACTGATGAGATTTGAATCTGATAAAGACTTCTAGCCGCAGATTCCTTACCATAGAATAATCCCCAGGTGTCAGACTGGATCCAGAATTTTTTTTGTGAGCAGTACCCAAGCACGCTGGTAGGTGGCATAATTCGGCTTTGCATGTTTTTTTTCCGTGTTGGAAGTGACGTGTGAGGTGCCTATATCGGCACCAGCCAAGCACGCTGACATAAGTAATTTTATTTTCGCACTAGTCAGTGCAGATCCAGGGAGGAGCTACCCCCAGTCCCTTTTTGAGTGACTTATTTTTAACACTTTTGTCAAATATTTTTGAGACTTTGCCTCTTGGTGTGGCAGGGATGTTCACAAGGAAGGCTGGTTTCAAGCCCTGTGGCACCTGTCACTGGCAAATGTCGCTGATGGATCTACATCTCATTTGCCTCTCATGCCTTGAATTGAACATTGATTGATTGATCCATCCGCCGCCACTGCCACTGCGTTCCCGTGTCTTGCAAATCCAGCCATTGTGCCCAAACCTTGTCGATCTGAGCTATTGCGCTCACACTTGATTAAACGCAAAGAATTACCTCAGCCAGACGTACCCCTTTTGAAACGCTAAGGAAGCCATGAGATTATTTACGCAGTAACAAGACCATGAGGAAACCACGCACTAATGTGACAAAAGGCATAGTGTAAATAATTCATGCTTAAGACAACAATGATGTTATTCCTTGTCATGATGATGATGCCCTATATGTAAAACGGCATCGAAACGTCGTCGACCAAAAAACCCCATATGCAATATATGAATGCAATATTAAAAAATGCAATGGTGTGTTCTAAACAATTTAAGTCTGTAACACTGACTACAAGTACATAGACGTATTTGTGCTTTGCCCTTTTGGCCACCAGTTCTGTTGTTTTGTCTTGAATGTTAAGGGTCACGGCTGTGCCCGCTTGGCATCTAATGGTTCTCACATTTCTTAATACTCCTTTGAACAAAAAATAAATTTCTTGTCCGGCTGGACAAAAGACATATCACTTATTAAGTGTGTGATTATTGTTTTTGCATATTATTGTGTCCATAAATAGGGACCACTGTTCTGTGTAACATTTGCCTCTTGGTGTGGCAGGGATGTTCACAAGGAAGGCTGGTTTCAAGCCCTGTGGCACCTGTCACTGGCAAATGTCGCTGACGGATCTACATCTCATCTGCCTCTCATGCCTTGAATTGAACATTGATTGATTGATTCTTTATTGCTCAATTAATGAAAATCATTGCAATTAAAACATTAAAACACAACAATAAAAACAGTTCTCAGTCACTTTAAACAATATGCTACTGAACAAAGGATTGTTACTATAGTTACATGCCGTAACACAATGCTAACATCACACATAAACATCTCTTTTAAACAAACACAATATATTCTTAAAACTGATAACGTATTATCATTACATTCTTGAAAATATGCAGTAAAAACTCAACGTTATATTACATTGGGCAAATATGCGATAAAGTGCCAATGTACATGAACTGAATCATTACAAGGCAATGTGCAAATAAGCAATAAGGTGACGCTGGATAATTAAAACCTGTTATCTGCAGTTGATTTAGGTCGAACATTTGAATCCATAGGTTACATTGTGCGAATAAGGAAAAAAGTGCATTAATATGTTTACAATTTTCCTATAAGGCCTAATTCCAGTGGTAATTGGGTACTAAATCTTTCAAGATGTCAGCCTTCTTAGAACAACCAACGTGGTTTGTGATTCCTTAAGATAAACCTTAAAAAGCAAGTATCAATAATTTGTCAACACTGGTTAAAAATGTTATCAGTTGACTCATGCACTCACCCGATAAACATAAGATAAGGGCCTGGCGGGCTGATTTTACCCTGCCTGAGGGAATAAAGGTTTTAAAAGTGTGCAGCAAATTTTAAACAATTTAGGGCATGCACATACTATATGTAATAGGGTTTCACGTGACCAACCACACAGTCTACGTTTAGTATTTGGCCATTGCTGAATCCAGGTCAATGTACCCTCCTTGGTTGAATTTATGCCCAATCTTATTTTTGGAAAAGATTTTTTCATTTGGGCCGAAAAATAAGCGTTTAGATACGACTGGATTGAAAAAGCCTGATGAGAGTTAATCATAGACCATGAATACGTTTTAGCCACTAGGGCTTTAAATGAATACATTTAATTTGTTTTTTTAAAACATTTTAAAACTAGGCATGGTCAGTTTTGTGAGCTCTGTCTGCAAATCGAAACTCCGGAGGCAT
Organism: Lissotriton helveticus; assembly: GCF_964261635.1. NCBI lineage: Eukaryota > Metazoa > Chordata > Amphibia > Caudata > Salamandridae > Lissotriton > Lissotriton helveticus. The sequence continues at coordinate 1,691,282,212 of NC_136057.1, read as the reverse complement.
ATTGTGATATGAGATCGCCAAGTAGCTGTATAGGAAGAATTAAGTATGGGCGAATTTTGCGGATCTGCGGTCCGCGAATTCACACGAAATCGCAAAAAAGTCAGCGAATTTGTGGATTTTCCCGTGAAATCGCAGATTTTTTTGTGATTTCCATCTACTCAACTGGAGTACTTTCTACTGGCTAATCAGTAAGTGCTACCTCGGTTGGTAAATGTATAGTGCTTTTCCTACACTGCAGCTGCGTAAAGGGCCAGAAAATTTGTCTCCACTGACCATGTGTGCCTGTAACTTTGCCACCGCGCCAAAAGGCGCCGAGGTCCCTTGAGTGAGCTGTCCATCATAGTTGGGAAAGTGCAGGAAGACGTTTGATACTCCTAGTGTGTGGTGCGGGGCTTCTATGCATGTTCACATGCCTCTTGTGTATAAAGGGTCAGAGAGCGAGCAGGGCAGCAGGTGAGGAGAAAGCAGTCTCCTGGTCACCTGCGGGTATTACAGCTAATTATGGGGTTAAAGCACACTTGCCCAGCCTCAACCGTGTTCACTAATGCTTTTGGGCTGATTAAAACTTTACTGAATTTGAGCTTCAACTCGGGCACCTGCTTTATTTATATCTGTAAGTGCTTCCTGTTGAGGTTTAATTTTTGTGACAGGAGCCTCGTGCCAGAATGAATGTTGCCCTGCATAGTTACAGCAGGTGAGGAGAAAGCAGCCTCCTGGTCACAGGAACAGGGATTGCACTCGAGAAACTGAGGGATGCAAAGACCTCCCTTGGGTATTACAGATAATTTTCGAAAGCAGATATGGGGTTAAAGCACACTTGCCCAGCCTCGACCGTGCTCACTAATGTTTTGGGCTGATTAAAACGTTACTGAATTTGAGCTTCAACTCAGGCAGCTGCTTTATTTATATCTGTAAGTGCTTCCTGTTGAGGTTTAATTTTTGGCCCACAGGAAGCACTTACAGAGTTAAGGCAGGTGCCCGAGTTGAAGCTAACTTTGTAACCATTTTAGAATGCGCCAGCAAGCACTCTGGCAGCTTGCCGGCGCCATTCTAAAATGGTTACAAAGTTAGCTTCAACTCGAGCACCTGCCTTAATTAACTGTGCCTCCTGGGGCCCAAAAAAAAATCCGCCCGCTCGCGAATTCGTGAATTTTTTGGCAATTACGCGAGATTCGCGGATCGCGAAATTGCCGAAAATTCGCAAATTTTGCAAGAGTAGCGGATTTTATGCCCATACTTAGGAAGAATTAATTATTTCTTGCCAACATATGTTCTCTAGGAAAGCCGGGTCAGATGTAAACATGGAATACATTCATTTAAAAAATGACCCATGCAAGACCATGGACTGTCTTTGCAGGCCAAACTCCAATCTGATTTCTGCTTGACCTAGGAATCCCAAAGATTGATTTATAGGCCTTAATTATTAATAGGCCCAATAGTTTCTCATCTTTCCCCCAAGTAATGGGTGAACCATATGTAATTATTGTCTGTACCTTAGCTCTCATAACTTTGAGAAGATGATCATATGATTGCCATCTAAAAGTTTAATGTAAACATTTAAAGACATCATTTAAAGTTGCAGTTTTTGCCCTTAAATCTTTAAAATGGTTTTTAACAAGACTCTATTGTCAAATAAAATACCCACATTTTTATATGTCTTTAGCACTTCAAGTGACCTTCTATGGCCCGCCATAAATTTGCCAGACCGATTTTCATGATTTTAGTTTTTTTAACATTCAATTCCAGGCCATTCAGTAGGATGCAATCATCAAATGCATTAATCAATCTTTGTGAGCCTATCGGGTTTGGCTCAGCAAGATGGTATCATCTGCATAGTGTAATTAACTAAAATGCACTTCAGCTATTTTCGGAGGGTGGGCATTAACGGACTCTGACAAAAATCGATTAAAAAGGCAGGGAGCAAGAACGCAACCTTACTTAAGACCGCTATAAGTTTTAATTTTTTGTGATCAAGTACCACTGGCACCTAGCTTAACCTGGACCCAAGTGTTAGTATAAAAGAGTATACTAGCATCTAGTAGTTTTCGTGGGATTGCCCAGTTCTTTCCATATTAAAGATCGAGGTACTGAAACAAATGCGGCTTTTAAATCTATAAAAGAGATATATAGATTTTGGGTTTTTTAAACCAGCTGTTCCGGTAATAATGTAAGGGCCAACAGATTGGTGATAGTAGATTGGCCCTTACAAAAACCTGTTTGATTGTTTGTAATTATATTTTGTTGTGTTGCCCAATCTTCCAAATCAATCAATAGACGGGAGGAAAAAACCTTGGCATTGACATCAGTTAAGGCAATTAACCGATAATTGTCAGGGTTGTCAACTGGGCCACATTTATAGATAGGCTGCACAATACTACCTTGCCAAGATACAGGGAAAATATTTAATGGCAATACTTCATCAAAAATTGGAGTCACCACTTCTGCCAACGTGTCAATGTTGATGCGGAATAAAGCATTGGGAAGCCCATTTTGACCAGGGGCCCATTTGTTCGGAGACAACGTAGGAGAATGACTATTTCTTTAAAACGTATAGAATCCAAATCATTCTCCAAGTAAGGGCTACTCTCTTGCTCTATATACAACTCACTAGGTATCACAATATTCTTTGTTTGATCCGAATCATGACCCAGATTCGAGCCGCTCACTATCTCCATATTTGGCTTGCTTGTTCTATCACAGTTGTAACACAGGTCTTGCTTATTCATATCTAGATTACACACGCCATACAAATTGGTAATACACTTTACCCATTCATCTTCTATGATATTAATACTAAATGCCCTATTGCCTCCCCTTTCAAGTTCATTGATTATCACCCAAAATGCTTTTACATTATTTTGTCTAGAGGCATGGAGTTATCTATGCCATAGCCCTGATTGATAATGTGATTTAGCCAACCAAACTTCTTGTCTATAAGACCTTCTTAAAACTGTCATTTTATCCTTGAAAACACAATAAGTTTGCTGATATCTATGTGAAAAGGTTTCCCATACAGCTTTATTGAGTGAAAGTTTTAATTTAAGCAACTGAAATGTAAACCATTTATTGGGAACTATTGATGATAGATTCGGTTTTTTACGGTGCTGGAAATTTACCCACTAGGGATGAGGTAATATAATTCCATTTATCAAACAATGAACCTGCACCCACCTGGCACTGCTTAGTATCCTTTATTATTGCGTTGGAAAACTTTCTTAGTTCTACTTGTTTGTCCGAATGCCATACCAGTCTTTTCAAATTGTATGAAGAGTGAACCATATTGAGAAGCTCATTAGATCTGGGGTTACAACTTATTGGCAGTTGTAGGATAGGATAGGATAGGATAGGATATGTGTTTGTAAAGCACTCGAATGCAGAGGCGTCTTGGCGCTGGTGTATGTGGAAGTGGTGCATCCTGCATTACAAGGACTATATTGAGGCAAACAGCCAGGTCTTTTGTTCTTTCCTAAAGGATTGTCTGTTAGACTGAAATCGCATGGCTATTGGCATTTTATTCCACAGCGTTGCTGCACAGTTAGACAAGCAAAAACAACAGTTGATGGACAGAATGCAGAACATTTTCATACATTCACCCCAGTACAGAGATCTTGGCCTAAATCCATCGTTTTTTTGCTCACCACACCACCCCAGTTCAGACATGGCCATATGCAAATCAGCTTTGACCCTGTGCCTCGTGGGAACAGTCCAGCCCGAACTGGCAAGCCATGTCTTTCCTGGACCAGAATCAAGCAACCTAGGACCGGTTTCTGGCTATCAGCCGTCTTCAGATAGGATAGCTTGACTCCAGTGGCATGGAGAGCACGGGACTCAGTCCAGCCCGAACTGCCAAGCCATGTCTACCCTGGACCGGAATCAAGCATCCTATGACCGGTTTCTGGCTATCAGCCGTCATCAGCCAGGATAGCTTGAGTCCTGAGCCGTGGAGAGGATTTGGATATGGACATGTCTGAACTGGGGTGGGTTGGTGTGCAAAATAACGATGGATTAAACCCAGATCTGTGACTGGGGGTGAATGTTTTGCCATTGTGCAACATTCCGTCCATCATCTTGTGTGTTTTGCACAGTTAGAAAAGGTTCTTCCACCCCATCTCACTCTTCTAATCCTATCAATGTGGAGAAGACCCAAATTACTTGATCTTAGGGCACTAGCTGAGGCATAGGGCCTGAACATTTTTGGGATGTCTTTATCTACCCCCCCCCCTGCCCCCCCCCATAAAATGTTTTGTGGACCAGGCATAGCGCCTTGAATTCCACCCGTTGCTGAATGGGAAGCCAGAGGAGTGCCCTGATTCCAGCAGAGGTTGGTTGGCCTCTAGGAATATTTAATAGCAGCCTCGCTGCGGCATTCTGCAATGATTGCAGCCTACTCATCTGGGTTTTGTTAATCCCCAGCAGCAGGCCATTACAGTAATCCAGTTTAGATAATAGAAGAGCCACCACCACTGTCTTTTGTAATTCCTGCCCAATAAAAGGAAAAATCTTTCTCAGAATTTTTATTAGGAAGAAGCAGGATGAGGTAAGACTATTTACCTGGGTGGAGAAATTTAACCGACTATCAAAAATAACTCTGAGGTTTCTAACCTTAGTGCTAGGGCATTCTCCTGCTCTCACTAGCCACCAGGAGTCGTTCCACAGGGGTTGCCCCTGACCAAACTCAATGACCTCTGTCTTGTCAGTGTTGATTTTTAAGAAGCTATGGTTCATCCAGGACATAATCTCAACAAGACACACATGAAACCTGATAGCTGTATCTTCAGGCTGTTTAGCTATCGAGATTATAAATTGGGAATCATCTGCGTATGACACCAGGGCAAAACCATGCTTCCTAACATGTCTGGCCAGGGGCATAACATAGATGTTAAACCTTGTTGGTGACAACGCTGATCCCTGTGGACTCCACAGGGCAGATGGAAACTGTCTGACTGCATGCCCTCCCAATGCAGACACTGCTCCCTCCCTTCCAAAAACGATGATAGGAGGGACAAAGCTAAGCCCTCTATCCCTACCTCGTGCAGCCGCTGCACTAACACCGTGTGGTTCACGGTGTCGAAAGCTGCCGACAGATCTAATAGTACGAGGACTGCCTTGCTCCCTCCATCCACTATTCCTCGGATCTCCTCAGCCGCTACATTCAAGGCAGATTCTGTAGAATGGTATGATCGAAAACCATGCTGAGTTGAGTCCAACAGATTGTTGGTATTCAGGTACTCAGTTAGTACCTTATTCATCAACTTCTCCAAGATTTTAGCTGCTATAGGCAGACCAGCTATCGGGTGGTAGTTCTTGAGCTCCGTGGGATCTAAGATGGGCTTTTTCAAGATAGGCCTAATCGTGGCATTCTTCCAACAAACTGGGTAGCTACATGACTGCAGCACTTGATTTATTAACGGAGTTGTAGTGCGATTATCATAGGGTTGTGGTCACTTTCGAGTCGATGTATCACCTTATATTCTACAAGTGTTGGACTTTTCTGAAATGAAGGTGTAATCAATAATTGAACTGTACTTTGATTGTTTAAAAGATGGAATTGAGCTTAAGTTGCCCAAGGATTTTTCTATTAACAAGGTTAGCCCAAGCTGGTGCATATTGTCACAACACTCTTTTGCAATGCCATTGCTCTTTCCTTTTATGTAATTAAAGGTAACCAGACGTAGGTTGAAGTCACCAGGAATAAAACAGCATCTGGATCCTGAATAACTAATGAGCTTATAATATCCTGTAGGATGTACAGCTGTGCCACCTTTTTTTTCATTGCACTTAAATAAACATACAAAATTATCCTCTATGGCAGTTGTAGTGTAGTAAAACACAATGTAACCATTCCAAGTGTAGATCAACTACTTCTACTGTCAGATTTAATTTAGTCGCAATGTAACATGACAGTTCGCACTTTGCCCACTTAATTTGTTTGTGCGTACAGCAGGGAGATTGAGTTAATTAAATCCAAGCAATGGGGTTAGTTGTTCTCTCCATGTTTCCTAGAACAATACATTCCTAAAGTATTTAAAAATGTAATAATATCTGGATTGGCCAGCAAATGAGCCATGTACATTCCAAGAACACATTTTCAGTTGTGAAAACACTTACAACAGGAGAACTTCAACTCTCATCACCTAGAGACACGTTTGCAAGGGTAGCTGGAAGCCATGTCCAGTCTGCAGGTTGACCTTGAACATGACACTAAGATCTGCCTCAATTGTCAAACCATGCACCTTAAGGCATTGAGGCAGCGGTCGCTCAAGGTGCTTGCTGCTTGACGTGCGACATATCAACTGTCTTGATTCTGGTCGAGAGGAAGTTCCCAGGATCAGCCATAGGGCCACTGCAAGCACTAGTAGTTGCAGTCAAAGTCGTCTAGGTGTTCAGGCAAGTCCCACAAAAGACCAAGAGGTCTTTTCCTTTTGCCCTGTCCGTTTAAGTCATCTGACGAGATGAGGGAGCATCGGTATTCAAGTCCTGGCTCAGTGGTTGAGCCGGCACCTGGGCCATCTCCATGCCTCCCCAAGTTTCCAGAAGCCGGAGCGACCCTGCCCAACTCTACAAATTTTATGGGACCATAAACCTCATATTTTGGTGGCTCGTTACCATTGGAGCACCTTCGGACCCCATGGGCTCGGGATGAACGCCTACTGGTTTTTCATCCTTGGGTTCACCCCCCGCATGGATGGATCCAGACTGGCGCTGGTCGAGCCAACTCAACCTTTCCCGGGTCCACTGCCAACATTCCCGGTGCCATCAGGGGTGCAGTCCACATACTCATTCCCAACTCTGATATGGAGCCAGATAAGCATGGTTCTCAAGGAGATCAGGAATGACCGGATCCAAGTCATTCTTATAGCTCTGGACTGGGCACAGGGAGTCTGGAATCCCGAGCAGTTGAGCATATCTCTCTGTACTTTGATCAGGCTGCCCCTTCAGGAGGGTCTTCTGTTGCAGCAGTAGGGGAGGGTTCTCCACCAGAACCTGTCAACGCTCCACCTTCATGCATAGAGATTGAACAGTAACAGTTGACAGCTTTTGACCTTCAGCCTGAAGACTGCAATGTTATTTTGGCAGCTCAGAATCCATCCACCAAGAAGGTATGCGGCGGCCGTTGGAGCAAGTTTGTGGTATGGTGTACAGACAATAGATGGACTCCTTGTCTGCTCCCCTTTCCCAAGCTCTCTTTTCCATCCTGACCCTAGTCCAGCAGGGCTCTGCATGTGGGAAGTTGAAGGGTTATTTGTCTGCTATTTGTCTGCTAGCTCTGCTTTTCTGCATCTGCCAGATCAGCCTTCCCTTTTCAATTCCCCTATTGTAAATAGATTCCTTAAAGGTCTTTAAAGGTCCTCCAGCCCCCTTCATTATGTCTCAATCGGATCGCAATTTGGTTCTTTCCCTTCTAATGTGCTCCCCTTCCGAGCTGCTTCAGGTGGCAATTACATCTGCCCACAGGATCAATGAACTACAAACGCTGTTTTCTAAGCCCCCCTTCATTTCTCTTCACCCAAACAAACTGGCCCATCTGACACAAGCATCCTTCTTGCCGAAGGTAGTCACCACATTCCATGTAGGCCGGTCGATTATATTGCCTACCTTTTAGGCTTCGCCTCATCCCTCTACAGGAGAGAAAAGACTCCACAGGTTGGACCCCAAAAGAGTGCTGTCATACTACCACACATGACCCTTACTGGTGGATGGTCAACTCTTTGTGGGGTATGTCGGAGCCAGGAAAGGGAAGGCCCTGCAGAAACGAACCACCTCCCGAAGGATTGTGCTCTGCATTAAGATCTGCTATGCACTGCCAAGAAGCAACCCCGAGGGCTTGCGTGCACACTCCACCAGAGGAAAAGCTGCAATCAGTACATGCAGAGTTCCAGTCCTCGAAATCTGTCAGGATGCGATGTGGGCTTTGTTGCACTTGTTCACCAAGCACTACTGACTGGACAATCAGGTCTGTTGTGTTGGGCAGGACTTTTTAGTCTAAATTGAGTTCATAGACCCTTCTTCAGGGAGGTATTCTTTGTTTATCTATTATAAAGTAAGCAATCTGTGGCTAGAGGTCTAGTAGATAAACAAGTTCTCACCTACGGTAATGCCTTATCTGTTACAGACTCTACCGAGCCATAGATTTCTTACTAACCCATTCATCCTCCCTGCTCTGTGGACGGATTTTTAGGTACAGGGCTTTTCCCTGTTCAGAGCCCCAGTTCCACACACCAGTGGCCAGTGTCCTTCCTGGCTCCGTACTTCTGGTGTGAAAAGTCACTAAAAGAAACTGATGTCAGTGTGCTGGGGTGGTGCATATATGGTCAACACGCACACCACTTCCGGCGTGGACAACCACGACATGTGGAGCTGAATGATGCCACCTACCGGTATGCATGGGTACTGCCCAAAAAAGCTTCTGGATCTAGTCTGACGCCTAGGGCTTATTCTAAGGTAAAGAATCTCTACCAGATAAGACGTTACAGAAGGTAAGTAACATGTTCATCTAGATGACACAGCAGAACCTAAATGTGCAAGTATCTTGAGATGTTTGCCAAAGCTGAGGAGATTCTTTATTACTCTCTGTTTTTAGTAATAGAAAGCTTTGACACCTGTGAAAGGCAAGAGGGTCCTCTGTATCCTCTTCTGAGACCGTCAGCAGGGCATGTCTAATGAAAATGATTGCTATGGTGGGTGGAGGTTAGTTCACTTGCAGAGTAGAGTTAGATTTTAAAGCCTACCAAAAACAGTTGAAAGTTTAGAAAAAAGACAATCTGTGAAAATGGCTTTTTCCTGCACCTCCATCGAATTAAAAAATGGTCCAGGCAAGGTGGGCCTGTCCGAACTATCGAAGATGGCAGCCACAAGTCACTTTCTGCTCTGCGCGGTCCTCACCTTATCCTATACCATCCACCTAGCATCTGACGGGTTTGCTGGGGAAAAACTTGTAGATTGTTCCGGGAGAGAATGGCAGACTGGGACCAGCCTTGCCTGGCTCATCCCCTGGTTCATGTGACACTGACTCCTAGGCTGGCGGCCGACAGTGAGCTGAGCCTAACTAGACAGGCATCGTCCTGCATCCTATGACATCGGTGAGCGGCGATCAGAGAGTGACGCTTATGTGAGCTGTTGCGGCTGACCGTAAAACTTAGGGGGTGGCTGGACCGCCCTAGCCTGGGAGTGCCCCGAACGGCATGCACCTGGGCTGGGCATGTCTGGCCTGCACCATCCCGGGCCCGATCTTGCTGCGGCTCAGGGTTTCTTGTGGGAGCAGAGGATTACCCCCTATGTTGCAGACCCTTTGGCAAGCTCTGAGTACGACGGCACTGGGGGCTGTGCATAATCCTACCCCTTGGGGTTGCAGGACCCCTCAAGTGAGAACCGAGACTGGGCTTCTGTGCCTTTGGCTGCTTTGAGATTCCCTACCTCCCTGTGGGGCTGGGCAGCACTGCCAATGCAGACTTTATTCCTTGTACACCTGGGAGAGTGGTGGTGACAAAGGAACTAGGCCATAAATAGCAGTCTTGCAGAATCTAACTGCGCACTTCCCGCGGACTGCTCATGCTGTCTTCCCCCAGTAAAGTCTGGGGAGGGCAGGTGGGTCTGCACATGGGGTCCTCTTGCGATCCGGCCATCCATTAGCTAAGGATAAGCTGCAGACGGGGAGAAGCAAGGCACTCTAGATGTTATGTTATGTTATGTTATGTTATGTTAAACTCATTTATTACGCGCACAGATGCTCCAGCAAAGGAGCGTCCTGGCGCCCGACAAGGTAGCAACACAACACAACTGGACAAAGTATAAGGAGGGATCTAAGGGAACAAAAGAGTTTTAACAGCTCGGCGGAAAGAAAGCAAGTCCCTAAAGGCGCGGATTTCAGGGGGAAGAGAATTCCACAGAACCGCAGCACGAACTTGGAATGAGCGGCTGCCAGCCCGGCAGCGCTTGAAACGGGGGACGACCGCAAGTTCTAGGTCCGAAGATCTTAAAGCGCGGACCGGAACATAACGGGACAGGAGGTTGGAAAGGATCAAGGCAGGGGAGCCCTTGAGAATCTTATAGGCTACGCAGAGAACCTTGAACTGGATCCTTTGCGCGATCGGTAACCAATGCAGGGCACGCAGGGTATTAGTTGTGGGACAGAATCTAGGTAGGCCCACAACAGCTCTTGCCGCTGCATTCTGTACGCGCTGCAGGCGGGTGAGTTTGGCCTGATTTAGCCCCACTAAGAGGGAGCTGGCATAATCGAGCCGAGAAATCACCGTTGCCTGGACCACAAGTTGCCTGGTGGTAGCATCAAAGAATTTTAATACGGGACGTAGTCCACGCAAGATGCCGAAGCAACAGGCCGCCGTACGCTTTGTATGGCAGACAAAGGTGAGGGTTGGGTCAAGCCACACCCCAAGGTTTTTTTAGCTCAGCGACCGGAGTTGGCGTAGGCCCCAAATCCGAAGGCCACCACCTGTCTCCCCAGAGTTCCGTATGCTTGCCAAAGATCATAATTTCCGTCTTATTTGCGTTCAACTGGAGACAGTTGGAGGTCATCCAGCTGGCGACCGCCCGGAATCCATTCTGGAATCTTGGGGCATCCACGTCCGCATCCCCGCTGATTGTGACCGCTAGCTGAGTGTCATCAGCATATGACACCATGGTCATACCCCAGTGTTTGACAACCTCAGCCAGCGGTCTCACGTAAAGATTGAATAACGTGGGACTCAGCGAGGAGCCCTGCGGGACCCCAAAATCCAGAGGATGGAATTTGGACTGATAGGGCGGGACGGCCACGCAAAAAGATCGGTTGGCAAGGAAAGAACGGAACCACTGGAGAGCAGGGCCGGTGACGCCAGCTTCCCCCAGGCGTTGCAGAAGGATCGGGTGGGAAACGGTGTCAAAGGCGGCGCTCAGATCTAATAGCACCAGCGCCGCCGTTTGACACGCATCAAGCACGGAGTGCAGGTGCTCCACCATATAGAGGAGGGCTGTCTCTGTGCTATGTCCCGCCCGGAATCCATTCTGCGTGCTGTCAAGGATGTTAGCCCGTAAAAGATGGTCCGAGAGGGCAGAATTGACATGCGCCTCCGTAACTTTGGCTGGCCACGGGAGAAGTGAGATTGGGCGGTAGTTCTCGGGTTTACCAGCATCCAAAGTTGATTTCTTTAGGATGGGCATAACTACCGCCTGTTTCCACTTCACGGGGACCAGGCGGGATGCTAATGAGGTGTTAATCAAAGAGCACACCGGCGAAAGACCATGAGATGTTAGGTCTCTAAACAAAGCTGGCCGTAAAGGGTCAGCTGGAGACCCGGACTTGACCTGCTGAGCCAATTTCCCAAAGCTTTCCGGTGTTAAACTCGGAAAAGAATGTAAAACATCCAGTACTGGAAGCTTAGGGGGTCTGCCAACAGAGGGTGCGGCCGTGGGAAAGGCTCTATAGATGGCATGGACCTTTTCCAAAAAGAAGGCCGCCAAGGTTTCACAGTGAGAAGTAGAACCCTGATTATTCGCTACCACCTTTTTAGCTATGAGATCTTTCAAAGCCTTAAAGATAGTTTTTGAGGGGTTGGAACTCGTGCGAAATGGGAGGGCGTAAAAAGCCGCACGGGTTCTACAAACCGAACGATGATAAAGTTTTACGGTGGCCAAATACAAAACTTTTTTGTTGCTGTCATAAGTTTTGCGCCATTCCCGCTCAGCACGCCTGCAGGTGCTTTTGAGCACCCGCAGCGAGTCATCGTACCAAGGACTCGGGTCCCTTGATCCACACTTACACGAAACTAGCGGAATGAGGGAATCAAGGGCCCTAGTTACCCACTCACAAAAGCGGTCATAGCCCGCATCCACGGTTTCAACTGGACCTAGTGGGTCAGTAGTCAAAAGGTGGTAAAAATCATCGAGTTTTAGTTTGTTCCAGCACCGTCTGGGGAAAGAACGAACCGTGGGTTTGCAGGGAGGCTCGTGCAGTAAACACTGTATACGCACCAAGTGGTGGTCAGTCCAGGCCTAAGGGGAAGGAGTAGAAATACTAGCTTCTGCCAGATTTGTAAAAAAAGGGTCAAGAATGTGACCACCTACATGGGTGGGATGCGACACCAGCTGAACTAGCTGAAGAGCCTCAAGGTCGGCTACAGAGCTGTTTACCGCGGGTATGGCCAGATTGTCGTAGTGGAGATTTAAGTCGCCAAGAATAGAAAAATTGGAGCAGCCTGCTGCCAACGTGCTAATAGCGTCCGGGAGGGCCTCCCTAAAGGCCACATCGCTACCAGATAAGTTTGCCCAGACTGAGAGAGCCACTGCTCCCTCTGCACAGCCCAATTCTAGAACTCCTCAGACTGCTGTGTAAGCTGTCCCCTCCAGGGAAATGGCAACAGACCCAGCAGCAATACTCATGGCCATTGCTCAATAAAAGGAGGCCCTGGGGCTTCACATTGGGGCAGAGGGTGCTGATGTGATCCTACTTAGACAATACATGTGGCAAGTGTTGGATAGGGTTACTGAAGCAGAACTAGAGGACACTCTGCAACAATCCCTTAATTAGAGTGTGACCATGACTAAGGAACTAGCAGTCCGATTGAAGGATGCTGAAAGGAGGGTACTCAGGACCAATCTGCACTTTGTGAGCTATTTGGAGGGCTGTGAAGACCCCTCTCCAGAGAAATCCCTTGAGAGCTGGCTGTGAGATTGCTTGCTGCTCGGTACATGGATCGCTCACCCGCCAACCCCCCCCTGGGAGCCCCACTTGTCCAAAGATAGCAAGATAACTCAGCTATCATTATCAAAATGCCGTTCTCCGGTTGGGCCTGCACTCAGAATTACTTGGTAGTTGACTCCGAATAGATTATGATATTCCCGGATTACACACGCCTGGTACAGCAATATAGGAAGTCTGTAGTTAAAGATAACAGAAACGTAGGGCCCAAGGCATTTGATGCATCCTTCTCTACCTGGCCAAACTCAAAATGCTATGCCTGGGCCGCACGTTCTTCTTTGAATCCTGTAAGAAGTTTGGGAGTGAGTGGAGGAGAGTCGGCTACTGTTCCTCAATGTGATACAGGCCTCGGACAATAACATTGTTGTCCAGGATGGTGCTTGGAGTTAGCCGTACCGCCCCGGACTCACATGAAGGACAGACACCGATTGAGACCCAGAAGGCTTCAGGGGGTGGCCCACAGGGGCACTGTGAGTTTCTCCAGATGAGATGACGAAACAGCGGTGAGAGAGGGGGGAAACGCGAGTGGATCAGAGGCGCCCCAGGATGGCACCCTACACTGATGATGCTTGAGACTGTGTCATGATCAAACACACATTTGCCACAGTAGATGAGGGACGAGCACAGATAGTAGACAAGGACTGGGCAATAAGGTCATGGGACCTTTGCATCACGCTGAGATCCACTGTTCAGTTATTTGGGGGGCCATCTGGAAGAGCCCACATGGTGGACTTCCCACCATTGTCATCTGATTACATTATCCCCCCTTTTTAGGTCGAGCTTAGTGCCAGTGCGCATGCGCAGCTCTGCGAGACTTGTTGTATTGGAGTAGGGAATAGAAGCCCCGCCCACTCTCCACCCATATTTGCCATTGGCTTGTGTCATTGTCCGTCCTAAATGCTGGCTTCTGAATCGTAAATAGGCTTGTTAGTCTCTCCTTAGTACTGCCTCCTCTTCATTTGTCACCTCCCATGGCGACTGGCCCTTTTACTTCGGTTGTTACACAGTACATGTTAATTAGACTGTGAGCACTATTTTCTTCATCCAGTTTCTCTTACTGCAGGCACAACATGCTTTGGTGCCTTCTTTACAACCCTGCCCTCCCTCCCGCTGTCCATACCTTCTTTACCACCCGCCCTCCCTCCCGTTGTCGTGCGTTCTTTACCCCACCCCGCCATCCCTCCCGTTTTCTGTGCCTCCCCCAGACCCCACCCCATACATCATTGTCCGTGATGCCTACCATTTGCAATGCGATAGGTCTCGCATTTACGTGAGTTTGAGCTATTGAAATTGTAAATGGCAATGCCTTTTATTTATGTTTTGGTTTTTAAAACATAAATAAAACACATTGTAATTTACAGTGCCAATAGCTTAAACTTGCGTAAATGCGAGAACTATTGCATTGCAAATGCTTGTTTCCTTTCGTACAGGTTTATGGGAACTGTTGAGGAATCAATGCACGTTTGGGCTTTGTTGATGCTCACTAACATACAGCCAGTCCTGCTCCTTACCATGATATGACAGATGTTTCAAGTTTTTTAAAATGGAGGGTTGGGGGGGGGATTTCAATCATGATATGTTACTTTTTTGTTGGCTTTTGTTCAGAAGTTTTCCTCCTGATGTCAGGGACCCACAACAAGTACAGTTCTCCACCAGAACCCCTCCCAAGATCTCTTCCTTGTGTTTATGACCCCAGTAGTTAACTGGGCATGGTAAAAGTCCTCTTATGGAAGTAAATGGGCTCCTTGACCGGTGCGTGGAGCCATCCGGAGAGTGGCAAAACGATATTAAGTAGACATCCTTCTTCTCCAAGAAACCCACCTCCTGGGCAACCATTGGTCCATCCTGGCTGGATGGGCTTCCCAATGGTGTATCATGCTGGTTTTATGAGGGGATCTAGGGAGGTAGCTATCATTATACTGCATGAGCTGTCTTTTGCGGTACATCGTACCTGGCAGGACCTACAGGGTAGGTATGTGATAGTGACTAGGATATTATATAGAACTCCGCTTATGATACTCTTTATTTATGCCCTTACCCCAATGACAAAAACCGTCCTACACATGGTGGGAAACTTACTTGCACAATGCCCTCCAGGTCTGGGACTGATTGGCAGCTATTTGAATGGCATAAAGAACTGGAACTGGGATTGTTCAATTAGGTGGGAACCTTACTTAACGGAGGCAACCTACCTGGCAAAATTCAAGACGGCCCTGGGGCTCATAGATCCGTGGCAGAAACCTTTATTCAGGGTCTCATATTACTTTCTCCCGATTAGATCACTTCTTTCATGCGAATTCCGAAATTCACTGGGGGGCTATCGCCCAGATCCTTGCTTGTGGACTCTCCGATCACTCTCCCATAGAATTACAATGGCAAATAGGACCTACAGCTGGCTACAGGGTGGCATCTGCACCCTTGATTGTTAGCAACCCCAAATAAATGACGTCATTTTATGGCTTCTAGAAACTCCTCCTTCAAATCCAACCAAAGCTTTGTGACTGCCTCTGTAATTCTGTGGGAGGCATTTAAAGCCACCATATGATGTGAACTTAATAGTTACCAAACAAGATTGGGGAAAAAGAAGCAGCAAAGGAAAGTAGAAGAATAGGTTTCCTGCCACAGGGAGATTTGACCACCTCCCAGAGAGGACTTAGTGTATTGCACTGGGGTGGGGGAACTTGCTGGCACCACCAGAATGCTTTGAAGGGCACATTTGATGCGCTCCTTGCATACTCCATTTTGAGCCAGTAAAGGACATGGAAGCATCATCCCCTCTGTCCAGCCCCTCCTCTGGGAGGGACCCGAGCCGTCCCAACCCTTTCCTTAGGGCAGTTAAGGGTTCCTCTATGCGTGGTCCCTTGGATTCATCGTGGGACCAGACTCAGCACTGAAACTACGTCGTTCTTCAATCATCTGGACACTTAAACTTCGTTGGACTTCGACATGACCTGAGACTGCACCAAGGAAGACTCCGGCTGCTCCTGGTCTCATAGTTCTTCAACTTGTCTTTGTTTCCTGTGCCTGTGCTTCATCCAGGCTCTCCAGAAGACCCGTGGGCTTTAAGGGCATCGGAAGAAATCTCCCTTGGAGTGAAAGAGTCATTTTCCTGCATCTGCAGGCACCGCAACAAAGCTGACCAGTCTATTGCTCCTGCTGTCCTATGGACTTTCCGAGGCCCACCAACACAGGTGCTGGTTCTGCAGTTTCCTAGAGGCCTGACCTGTCTTCTCAGTAGTTTTGAGAACAGTATCCCTCATCGGGCCACTGGGACCAAATTCCTGTACACCATGTTGACTTGCCATTGTCAAGGCTTTTTGGCTCTGCACTCCAGAGATCTTTAGGCTACAAGAAGCTCCAGCCTCCAGCACCTCACTTCTTGAAGAACAGAGCCCCCCAGCATCACCTGCATCATGGGCCTTCGACTTTAGTTCGCTGCTTGAGGTCCTCTAGCGACTCCTGTGCCTTCGGGCTGAGGGTCTTCTCTTGGTTCAGTGGACTATGCTGCTTGTTTGGGACCTGCTCTAACCCTCCTGCCTTTAGAGAGTCCCTTGGAATTTGCTGGTCCCTATGTTTGCTCATTTTCGTTTTCCACGCCAATAGCGACTACCAAGTCTTGTTGGTGCTCCCGCTGGACACCAACCGCCTAGGCACCGACATCTAACGTGGGACAGCTGGTGCCCGGATCCTGGTCTTCCTCAACGTCGCCTGGTCCTCACAGCATCAGGGACATGGTCACTGTTGTTTCTTCAGAACCTCTCGACATCGGTAGGCATTGTGCTTCCGTGCCTCCTTGTCACCTCCGAGTGGCATAGACTCTGTCCCCTGTGCTTGCAGGTTCTTCACTTCCAGAACCCACCCTTGCATTCACAGTTTTCTCCAGAGGCATCTTCTTGGAAGTCTCTCATTGCTGTCTATTGCAGGTTCCGTCGTCACTTCACACCTATGCCCTTGGCTTCCATGGTGCAGGTAACTTGGTTCTTGGGGCATTCAATGCTCACCAACCTTCTGCCTTCCAAAGGTTTTCCTCGGGGTTCTCCTGGAAGGGTCCTTTTTCTTCAAAACTGTAACCGCAACTTCTCTATTGACTTCCATTGGGCATGCGGCTGGGTGTCCATTCTTCACACAGTTCCTGGGTACTTTCCTTGGGTGGAACCTGGTGTCCCCGGCTCCTCTGGGTCTTCTGCTCCAAGTCACCTTCTCCTTTGCAGTTTGCGTTCCACTTTTTAAATACATTGTTTGGCCTTCCCGTGGAGACCAGTTTATATTTGTGCTAATAACCTGATTACTGCAAAGTATTTTTATGTGTTGTGTTAATATCTCTGTGTAGGAGTTATACCAATGTGTTAGTGAGTGTTGTGTAATAAATAGATTAATATTTTTATATAAACACTATGGCCCACATGCATCAAGCATTTTTGTAGTCGCAAACGATGCGATTCCTTAAAATCGGCCGTTTGCGAATGCAAAAGTGCTTTTTGGGATGCATGAAGCAATTTTAGAATTCATAACATGTTTGCGAGTTCTAAAATTTCGGGTGCTTTTAAGAAGTCGCAGATGTGCGATTTCTTAAAAGCAATGCATCATTAAATTTAAAACTGTAAATTCGCAATTAGGGTTTCAAATTTACCGAGTGGTTGAACCACTCGGTAAATTTGAAAAAAGTGTTTAAAATGCTGAAAATGTTTTTTTTTCAACATTCATGTTTCACACACACATGTCCTTAGGACATGTGTGTGTGAAACATGATGCGAAAAATACATTTCAGGGGTGCATGGGGGGGTCCTTTGGACCCCCCCTGCACCCATGAAATTTTCAAAGTGCCACTCGCAATTTGCTAATGCCTTCCCATTGACTCCTATGGGCCTTTTGGCCCATAGGAATCAATGGGAATTGCGAAAATTAACTTAAGAATTCGGTATTCATTTTGGGATTCGGTAAAAATTGCGATTTTTACCGAATCACAAATGAATACCGAAAATAATGATGCATAGCATTTTGCACTTCTTAATTTGCGATTCCTTATTTTTCGCAAATTAGGAAGTGCAAAATGTCACAATGATGCATGTGGGCCTATGTGGTTCTTTTTCATTGACTTGAACCATTGATTAAAGTTGGTAAAACAAACTGCTTTACAGTCATTCAAGATAAGCCTGAAGGTTGCTCTCCATAGCTATCTGTTTAAGAGCTTTCAAAGGCTATTAAAACCACCATAAGGGTTGTTTGGATTAGTGCAAGGTGAATCACTTAAATAAGTGTGCACCATATACTGAGCCAGCCTTTTAAAGGGCCCTTCTGGAGAAACGTCTCATAGAGGACGGGATACGTGAGGCCTTTGGACAGTTGATGGTTGGTAAAACTCTGGGTTTTGATGGGATCCCGTGCATTTTTTTCAATTGGGTGCTGACGTTACAACCTCTCACTGGGCAGCCATGCTAACAGAGGCTGCCTGACAAGGGGCTTTGTCGGAAGATATGTGTTTGGATTTCGGATAGTGGGGATCCACAAACTAGAAAAACCACCAAAGCGGTGTTCGTCTTACCACCCAATCTCCCTAGTTCACATGGAAACAAAAAAGCTGGTGAATTCCCCCACAGTTATATCTACACTTGTGTCTTGAGATCAGCCCATTTTTATGCCGCAACAGTGGACACAACATAATATTAGAAAAGTCTATAATGCCCTAGCCACGAGTGGTAGATTGCAAGGTCGACCTACACTGGTCCTAGCAGACTGTGAAAAAGTCTTTGACTCTGCGGTTTGGGATTATCTCTTTTCCCCCTAAGGAAATATAACTTGGGCACTAGATGTTGCTACTATGTTAAACTCTTATACACAGACCTTAAGGACCACGTCAGAATTTGGAGGGTTATTTCAGATGACTTTGAGGTCAATCAAGGAACCTGACAGGGATGTCCCTTCTTCCTGCTTCTTTTTGCTCTAGCAGTAGAGCTGCTGGCACACTGGATTAGGGTAGACACGCAAATCCAGGGATTCAATTGGGCACCAGGACTAGGGGATAAAATCATGAAAGTTCATCACAACTGTCTTGGATGCCATCATTAGCTTGATACCCTGCTCGGATGTATGACGTTACAACGCATACTTTCACAACGCATACCATTACAACGGAACTTTTACAACGCAGGATCCATTACAACGCATGCCTTTACAATGCATGCCATTACAACGTAGCTGCTAATACAACGCATGCCATTACAACGTAAGTATGGGTAAGTATTTTTTATTTTTTAATTAATGGGAATGTAATAGTAGTGTAAGTGTTGGATAGTGTAGGGGTTAAAATTACTATTCTAACTCCAGGGGGGCGTAATAGTAGGGTAAGTGTTGGATAGTGTAGGGGTTCCAATTACTATTCTAACTCCAGGGGGGCGTAATTGTAGAGTAAGTGTTGGATGGTGTAGGGGTTAAAATTAAATTAAATACTTACCCATACTTACGTTGTAATGGCATGCGTTGTAATAGCAGCTGTGTTGTAATGGCATGCGCTGTAATGGCATGCGTTGTAATGGATCCTGCGTTGTAAACGTTTTGTTGTAATGGTAGTGCGTTGTTTTAGTTGCATTGTAAAGGATGTTTCCCACCCTGCTCAGCTCTTCAGGTGCCACTCACTCAGTGCACTACAACTCATAGACCATTTCTGGTTGAGTTTTGTGCTGTGAACAGCTCACGCAATAATGTCACCTCAGGCAGTGTGGAAGACCTGGGACAATGATGAGGAAGATGATGCATGTGTAACACACCCCACTGCAACTGCAGCAGGAATATCCAGAAGAGACACAATACTAGACAATTTATTTACATGAGCACGCTCAGCTCTGGTGCCCCAACCTCAGTGCACTGTAACTCACAGACCCTTCTGATTGCATATTGCGTGACCTCTGTACTTTCTCCGACTATCACCATGATGCTTCGCAGTTGTTTCTGTTATGCTGGTGTTTTCTGTTTCCGCTTTAATCATGATCACTGTTCAAGTTGTTGCCAGCACATACCACTCCATGAAGGCTGGTTTGCATTCACCCCACACACATCCAGCACAGGCTCACTGTACATGTGACCCTGGCAATAAAGGTGTCGGGCACACGTGCCCGTAGCCAGTTCCACAAACCATCTAAGTGTGTCCGTGTGGTCATAATGTATGCATGAGTGCCCTGGGCCCTACAACATTATATTGTGCTGTGTACAGCAGACGCAACCATGTCACCACAGGCAGCGAGTAAGACCTTGGACATGTAGCTTTGTCGTACCCCACTCAATACGTAATAGGAGTGGACTGGGCCGGTGTACGCAAGTCCAGCATGGGAGTGTGAATGATTTACCCCGGTCTCTAGGCGTGGTTCAGTACTGGGAATGCATGTGTCAGTGTCACAGTGTGGGTCTCCGTTGGGGAGTGTAAGTCGTCCCTGATGGGACTTAGACACCCACGTATGTGATCTAGTTTGTCTTCCATGAGGTTGAACCCCACCCGCACCTGTTTGGCCACCTCCTTCTGGCAGTCTAACACCTGGCCTTGGAATGCGATGTGTGCTTCGGTGAGGTGCTGGTAGTCAGCCGTGGTGGTGGGTGCTTCCTGCTGTGTGGTCTTTGCAGGGGGTGGGGTCTCCTTTATGCAGCTGGGCTGCCCTGCTCCTGGAGGTGGGTTGCCTAAGATGTCCAAGAGCTGTTGTAGGGCGTCGGTGTCGAAGGTGTGGCGGTCCTCTTCAGCATCACTGATGAGTTGTCTGGTCCTCTCTGCTGGAGGTGTTGTTTGTCCCTCTGCAATGTGAGTGGGAGATGCATTTTGACATTGTGTTGAAATGTATGTTGATGCATTGTTCAAGTTTACATACAGACTGCATGACAATGTACATTCTGACTGTTTGAGAGGAGCTGACTATTTGATGTCGGACAGTGGACATTTGGACTACATCTCAAATGTGAGGTTGTACACATACATTTTCATCTCACAGTTTCCTGCTATGTCAGATGTGATTGGCCAGTTTCTACGCAAAAGCGGACCCAGTCGTGTCCTCTGTTCTGCAGTGTAAGTGTTGCACTTTGTACCACATTGTCGTCAATGTGGATGTGCTGTTATTGCTGTGTGTGTGCTGCATTGTGGGAGAGTCGCCCCTTCAGCTGGGATTTTGCTGCCCCTTATCCCTTTGAGGCTATGTGCCTTTGACTTTTGTGCTTTTACGGTGCTGTGATGTTGGCGACTTGGGTCATTTGTGCTCTTGGACGGTGTTTGTACTCTTGTGCATTGTTTGTCTGCAGATGTATTGTTGATGTTAGGGGTTGTTTGTGCACGTGTATGTGTCAGAGTGTGATCTGCTCCTTTCCGGATGTGGTCCACACTGAGCCACCTCAGTGTCGTGGTATGCACAATGTTATGATGATTGTACTGCAGCCATGCTGATGGTCATGTAGTGTCACATGCATTGTCACATGATCCAGGGTCATTGTGGGTGTGCAGTGTGCTACACATCATTGTGCATGTGTGCCATTGTGCCCATCTCCCCCTGTCCCCCAGTCCCTGGTTGTTACTCACCCTGTTGATGTTGTGTCAGGTCATATCGACCTGTGTCCAGCCTCCCAACTCCTTGCACCATCTCCACACAGTGGCCACCATTTCCTCCAGCTCCTCTTGTGGCACAGGACTTCCACCTCCAGTCGCCTTTGCTGCCTTCCTGTTGGCAGCGGGTTTATGCTTGGTTTGGCTTTTCACATCATGCCAGTGCCTCTTGACCTCCTCCATTAACCTCCTTGACACTCTGACTGCATTCACATTGTTCACGATGGACTGCCATATTTCCGTTTGTGTTGCCAATGACACAGTGGAAGTGACGAACAGCTGTTGGTAGTGTTCTATCACCTCCGTGATGATGATCTGGTCTGAACCCCGTCTTCCTCTTCCTCTTCTCCTTGGCCTTCCCCAACCCCGAGGTTCCTTGCTGGTTGTCTTTGGGGCTTGTGGGGTTTAGCGTTGACCTCTGCACTCTTTTTCCCTTTTTGTCTTGTTCTGCTTTTATGGTGCATTTTCCCGCTTGATGCGTGGAAATTGCAGGCCTGTTGCTGGTTATCGCTGATTTTTGTATCGCGATTGGCCTCATCGCTACTTTTTTCGTGTTCGTGTTTCTCGTTTTTTTCAGCGTTGCGTTCATTTTAACGTGGTAATTTGACGCGTTATCATGAGACTGTCGCATGGTACCACCGTGTTGAAAATACAACGTTAACACGGCGTTATTTTCCCGCATTAGACTGCAATGTGAAAAGTTGCGTTAAGCTAATTTTGCGATAATTATCACACGTTCTTGAGAATATCCCCCACAGTTTGGTCCTGTGAGGAGTTGACCTCCTATTGCGATGGGGTACTCCCTATAACTGGGGAGGTGCTGGGTTGGAGTATCCCAAGAGACCCAAAGCTAGTTCTGCAACATATAAAGGTAGACCTGGACAGCAGCACATATAAGATGCCACTGCTTTGAATCGCCCTAATGGTTGCTAAATGGGTTATTGCAAAACATTGGAAAAAAGCACACCCCTCTATGGCAGAATGGAAGAAACGGTTGGACTCCTGCAAGAGTTTGGAAATAGCAATCTATACAGTCAGAAGTTGCCCACACAAGCATTTCAAGAGCTAGGGGGGCTGGGTTCAATACAGGTGAATCCTTCTTGAACCCAATGGAACTCGAGAGGGGTATGTGGCCGAAGATATCTGGAACTTTTCTCACCCCCAACGCAGGAGGCAGACTTGAAAACTACAGTAGAGGGTTGAGTTGGTGGGTTGTTACGGAGGAGACACCGTTATTGCATTGGCTTTGTATGTCAGATTATTGAATCTCGGAATCATATTTTGTTGCAAACCTGACTATGGAGAAAAGATCAATAAAATGTTTTCCAAAAAACCAACACCAAAAAATGGTCAAGGCAAAGGCAGGATGCCCCAGACTATTCTGAATGGCTGCCCAGTTGTCAAGCAGCATTAGCATTCTCTAACCAAAGTGATGGCTTCCCATTGGTTGGGGGCAGCCCTTCAGAATATCTGAAACATCAGGCTGTTTTCCCTGTACTCAATCCATCTGAAAGGTACTCTGAGGTTAAGCATTATTAATAGCTGCTGGGAACTAATTCAGAATGGCACCGCCCAGCCCGCCATGCTTGTCAATGATTGTCCATGACTGGGTGGGCCGGCTGGCATTCTTGCAGCGGTCTGTAGCCCGCTGCAAGGCCATTTTAAGATTGCGCTGTCACTTGCAAAACATTTTGATTACATACAGGGGGTTTAGAGTCCACTCATTGCTTCATTGTCAGTCTTATTTGCTTGCTTCACTTTGGCTTCACTTTCTGTTCATATGCTTCACACGTCCCACAGCATGAACCAAGTACTGCTTCCTTTGTTTGAGATTGTTCTTTCGCTGCTTCTCATCTCTGTCTCTGATTTTTTTTTTCTTGCAACACGTCGCAAGGGTGTATGTGTTTTAAGTTGCATTTGTCTTTTTTTTGGTGTGTGCTGTTGCTTTCACTGTTCATTTCCCATTCACGCAGCAGCGTCGTAGCTGTCACCATCATGCCTAAGAGGAAGACTCCAGAGGGTGCGGAAGGAAAGGATGCATCCAAAGAAAGGAAACAAGAGCCTACCAGGAGGTCTCTTGCACCAAAGCCTGAAGTGAAACCGAAAAAAACATCAGTAAAGAAGGAATCTGCAGCAAAGGGTAATCCTGGTGCAAAAGGCAAGAAAGATGCTGGAAAGGAAGGTACTGCTCCATCTGAAAATGGTGAAACTAGAAGGGAAGAGCAACAGAAAACTGAATCTGGCAAAGACAAAGATTGAATTCACCTTCAAGATTTTAAATTGGTTTTAATTACCTCTTAAAAATGTCAAATATTTTTTATCAAATTTTGTAAATGCAAAAATATTGACTAGTGTCTTGTTTAATCATCATGCTTTCTGATCATGTCCATTTAACTGCCTTCAGTCGGTTGTGCATTAGTTTTTAACATTGCTCTGACTGGGCCCAGCTGCGCTCTCGCTGGCGGCAGCACCGCGGTGGCCCCACGTTATGAGGTAACAATGGGGGGGCCGCAACATCAGGAGCGGGCCCCCTGCTGCCCTTTCATCTTCCCCTGCGGGCGCCCGCAGCTGGTGCAGCCCGTGATCGCCGGATCTGCAGCCTCCATCCGCCTGTGTGGCCTGACCGAGGTGTGTGGATGGGGGCCTATGGCCACAGCGGACGGGCGGGACAGGTTACACGACCGGGAGAGGATTTTAATTACAGCGCTCACCCCCTACATATGACGAAGCCGCTAACGCCCCCCTGGGAGAGCCAAGATAGACATCAGCTTTTTGTCGAGCATGAAAGCTGGGTGAAGACCTGGGGATTTGTTTTAACACCCCTCCAGCTAATGACACGGGTGTACTGTGGTGCCCAATACAGGAGCATGGGAGCATTTAGACCAGGGATCATGTGTGTGCAGCAGTGGTGAAAGGAGGTGAAAATACTGAAGATGCTCCTCCTTTTGACTGTCTGGCTCCTTTTCCCCTCTTGTTCTTCCTCCGTCGGGTCGGCTCCCTGTTTTTTTTTGGACTTGGCCCTCGTAACTTTTGGACTGGAACTTGTGTGCGCCCCGCCATTTTGGAACCCTCTCCTGTTGTCGCTCTTGCCCTGGGTGCATCTTGCCATGTTGAGATGGTTTCCATTGATGCCCACGACACGGGTCCGCCATTTTGTTGATTCTTGTCCTTTCCTTTGGTCCCTTGGATTCCATCCTGCTGACTTTCAGACATTTCACTTACGCTGGACTGCCTTATCTCTTTCTTCCCCTCAGGTCCCCCTATCTCGTCTCACCAATCTCAGCCTCCAACTCTTCTCCCCCACATACCACTCTCTATCCCTTTTTATTTTATTTCTCTTTTCACTCTGTAAATATGTGATATATACCTGTCCAAGCCGAATCGCTGGTAAAATGGAATCCTGAGAAAATCTACTATTTGTATATATATGTATATGGAGATAACTCTAATCACTAGTATATGTAGTAGACCTTTGTACTCACTACCATTTCTATGTGATTCTTAGAGGTTATCCATTTGTATCTCTTCCTTGAGTGACTTTACAACTTGTACATTTGCAATTTTTCTATTTGTACCTCTTCCCTGTGTGATTTTACAACTTGTACATTTGCAAAAAAAAATTCTGTTTGTATCTTTTATGTAACTCATGTAATCCTAAATCCTTATGCATCACAACTGGTTCTTTTGTAAAGCGCTCTGACACCTTCGGGTAATGTTCGCGCCATAGAAAATCACATTAAATAAATCAATAATATAAAATAAAATAAAAGTTGCTTTTAACGATGGTTTCAAAGTACATTAATTGCTTTGCACTATAGATATTCAGTAATCTCTCATTTAGGTTGGAACCAGGTGCTTTTTTGGTACATGTTTTATGATTCATAGGATGTCCTGGGCAGGATTAAATTGTTTTATGCAACAACAAAAAACAGGTGTGTTTTAAACTGGTTTGTTTTTGCATGGTTGGAAGTTAAATAGAACATGCTAGAGTGAAAATATTTATATATTGTTTAAAGCTGTTTTCATTATTTGGCTACTCCTATTGCGCTTCCTCCCAGAGCCTGTGTAATGTTACATTGTAACAAAGATTATCATACCATACTATACAATGACAGGCCATACTAAATCATACCATACCATATACAATGGTAGATCAACCCATACCATACCATACTGTACGACAGGCCATATTATACCATACAATATCATACTATACAGTGACAGACCATACCATACTATTCTATATGGCAGGCCATACAATACCATACTGTGCAATGACAGGCAATAGCATATCAGGCTAAACGATGACTGACCATACCATACCTTATTATACTATACAATGAAAGGCCATACTATATTATACTATACAATGACAGGCCACATCATATCCTACCATATTGTACAATGCCAGGCCACACCCACACCCTACTATACTATATAATGATAAGACATACTATACTCTAAAATACTATACAATGACAGGCAATATCATATCCTACCATATTGTACAATGCCAGGCCACACCACACCCTAATTTACTATACAATGACAGGCCATACCATACTCTAAAATACTATACAATGACAGGTCATACAATAGCATACAATGACAGGCTATATTATCTAATTACAAGCAGTACTGGTGCAATAAAAAAGTTTTCAGCAGTGTATGGGGGTGGAGGCGATTGGTCCATTGATAGACATCACAAAAGCAAAGAATATCCTTTTATGCGGCTCCTCAAGTTGGAATTGCAAAATAATGCAAAATCTAAACTCAGTCTTTTTTAATTGTATCTGACAACTCCTAAGTCTTAGCATATGTCTTCCTGCCAGTGCTGGTCCACCCAAGGATTCTACTCCCGATTGCTGCTCTGTTTTGCCACTAGAGAGTGCCAGAGAGCTGCAAGAACGCCAGAGCCAGAGTCAGAGACGCCAAACCAAACGGGGGGGGGGATGGACCGCCGGTGCTGCTCCTCCGGTACCGCCGGCACCGCCAGTACTGCCATCGGCTCGCAGCTTGCAGACCTCCACAGCTGAGCCTTAACCGTGTCTTGTCTTCGGAGTCCTTGCCGTGGAAACACCATGGAACCCTGTGGGACCGCAAGACTTCACTAAAGCCCCAGCGGTAGCCCGAGAAGTCCGGGCCCCCTGCTCGCCCCTGTTCGCCTGCCCGCCCGCCCGCCCGCCTGCCTGCCTGCCTGGCTGAACTTCCCAGAGTGGAGCGGCGTGGCACGGTGAAGTCCGCAGTTGGCTTGGTTCGTCTTGCTCGTTGCACCGAGGGCAGTGAGAGAGAGACCCGACTTGATCCGCTTCAAGCTGCCCTACCTGTGAGGAGCTGCGAGCGGGTGTGAGTGCTACGTGGAGCGCTGTAAAAACAACACCGCAGAAGCAGCAGCAGGAGCTTCTTTCTGATTACTGTTACCCTCGGCGAGCCACTTTCAGAACCAGCACTTAAGGTAGGGCCCATAAGACTAACGAGCGACAAGTACAGGGTGGACTTAGACTACCATATTACACAGTAGGAAAGCAATTGAGGTAGTCTTCCTTTAAAAAAATGAGCCTTGTGACGCATCCTTTTAGCTAGAGAGCGTTCCAAGCGAAAACACATTAATTCGCCATAAAGCACTGTTTTTTCAGTTCAAAAGCCTTTTTTTCCTTGAATAAACCTCGCAGGCATTGGGTTGCGAAAAGCATATCCGACTATGCAAAAAAGGGCTTAAGCGCATACCATTCCAGGCATTTTTTAACACAATACTCGATTATTGGAGTACATCTGAGGAGTTCTGTTCAGCACAGACACGAGAAAGTGCTCCAAACTTGCCAGGATACCAGACTGTTGGTGGCGCCTGCTAGAAGAATCAAAGCATCGTAGTGGCCACCTACAGCTGACGACTTTCCATAAAATAATAGCTCACAGCCCAGGCCAGTAACCAAATCCCACTGTTTCTTACTGCCAGAGAGTGCCAGAGAGCTGCACGAACGCTAGAGCCAGAGCTGTGAGCGCAGCAATCTAAGGCAGAGGAGCCGCTAAAGACTGTCTTAAGACTCATTCAAGACCCATTCAAGATCCACCAAAGCCACAACCGGCACTTCCTTCTGCGCAGCAGCTTTAGAGGCCTGTGCAGGGGGAGCTGGGAACCGGTGCGGCTCAGAGCGGCAACTAAACCCATCTCTAGCTCTCGGACAGTTATGAGGTCAGGAAAAGTGAGAAGGTCTCTCATAAAACCAGCATCCAGACGGAAAAAGGGGGTAACAAAAGACGCTGGAACCTCCCCATCACCCACAGACGACAATCTCTGTACAATAATAAACGCAAAGGAAAAAGACAACTCCAATGAAACCAAAACCAGTAAAGAAATTACTGACGACACGGGCTGCCTTTGGTTCACAGGCTTGGAACTCACCAAAGACAATAATCCTGCAGCCACAACGGGCCAAAAAAATGCATCAGAACCAAGCAAATCATCGAAAGGATTAAAAAGAGCCAGAACTGAAGATCTCATAACTATAGATGGAGAACCAGTTATTAAACCCTCACACACTTACCAACCAAAAATCTACACAAAATGTGCGTTCCTAAAACATCCTGGAGCAGCAATCTTTACAAAAAACGGGAACTTGGAACAACTACCCACTCCCTTGGAGCCTGGGAAGATAGAATATTTCCCACCACAAGTACAACAACTACCGGAAGCAGAACGACCCTTAAAACTTGTAATGGCGGACATCCACATCAACAGTTACCAGAGGGTACAAACTGAAATCAGGCCAATAACTAACAAGGAAAAAGATGAAACAGCCTGCACGACAATAGATCGGCCAGTGGAGTTTAGCAGTCCACCAAATATTGTATTAAAGAGCGCGCAAAACACACAGACTCCGCCCAGAAGGATAAAAGTAGAAAGCTCCCCAGTCAGGGATACCTCTCCAAGTGGGCCAAGATTAAACGGAGCACTAGACGCCTCCATCATTTTCGAACTTTAAGCCCCACACGATTGGGGCGACCTTTCATCCCGATCACCGCAGAAAAAAGCCCTGAGTGAGCAGGAAGGAATGGGAGCAACATCTCAACCGACCAGCACCCCTCCATCGATGCTCATGAGCTCGCGAGACGTTCACCAAACGGCCCCTAAAGAGCAGAGAGACACAGGCCGTTTTAACATATCAAACACACCTAAAATTCAGAAAAAGGGGAGCATCATCACCACAGCCAACGATATGACCTTTCTTGCGTCACAGGAGTGGCAAGACTTAGTGGCGGCCTACAACTTAAAACCCAGTAAAACCCCCAGTGCCATTAGACCAGAGAACGAGAGCAAAGGCTCGTTCACCACGTTCTGGGCAAACCTACTAAACACAATACAACTATCTGCAACAGCTTTACAATATTAATCTGAGAAATTAGATATGCAACTAACAGTATTACAAACACTCGCGGAGTTTACCTCAGGAATCGAGAGGAAAGTAGGCGACTTAAACAATCTCATAAAAAGGGGACAGGAAGCAGCAGAACTTTCAGCGCTAGCAAAAACAGAATGCGACTGCTTCCCAATAATAAATAAGCTATCGACGCTACCAACTATGCTAGAGAACCTTCTGGACGAGCTGAAACCTCTAAAGGCACCGGCCCCAACAGACACAGTTACTAAGGGAAACAAGACTAGGGACCCACAACCGAACGGAAAACAGCCACAAGCGGAGAAGAAGCGACTCCAAAACGGGAAGACCGGCTCTCCTCAAGCAACTCAATCGCCAAAAAATATAACCCCTACTCTCCCGTCTCCCGAAATAGAAAGCATAGCAGCACCTACAAACTCACGAACCTGCCGGAAACAAAAAAGGAAAGGTAGGAACAGGAGAATGATAGCCATAACTCAAGGACAGGCAAGCCAGTTGCAGGAGTCCTACCACCAAGAGGAAATAGAAGAGACCGCACATTCCCACAATGAGACCGAGCAGACCTCGACCACAGGCAAAGAAATGATCCCAGGAAAAAAACTGACCGCCGTAAGGACCTCCGACAAACTCAAAAAACTAAACACAATAGAAACAATTGCAAGGAGGAGTTAAACACACAAAGCATACAACAGCGGAAAAGTCTTGAGCAAGAGCCCTACAAACGTGGCGTAGCTAGGAGCCATAACTCTGTGACTCAAAGCGAGAGCCTGCCGGCCCTGAAGCAGGATCAGGAAAACTCCTCCGACAAACTCAAAACACCAATTATAATAGAAGCATTTGCAACAATAACCGACCACCCCGGACATAAGGAAGAGTTAATCACACAAAGCATACAACAGCGGAAAAGTCCTGAGCGAGAGACCTACGAACGTGGCGTAGCTAGGAGCCACAGCATCATGCCTCAAAGCGAGAGCCTGCCGACTCTGAAGTGGGACCATGAAAACCTCAAACCAAGGGAAATCACAGTCACAGCAGACTACAACTGCGACCAATCTTCCAACAGGGTTAATGACCCTGGCCACATTGCAGTCGAAGAACTACGTGCCACTCCACACAACAAGACAGACATACTAATATTTATCCCAGAATACAAAACCAGAGGCCAAGTGGACGTTCTGAACAGAGGGAACATTATTAAATTGATAAACTCAATCGAGGGCCTGGAGGGCATCTCCTCAACTGACCTACTCCTAATCGAATTCCAACCAGCACCAGAACAGAACAAACCAGAAGCAACTAAGACGACATGGTCATCAAATGACCTGGCCGATCGCATCTTAGGAAAGCTGACCAAATTCGCACAGTGGGGAATAAAACTTGAACCAGGTAAAAGGCCTTGCTACCCAACACCCTTTTTAAATGAAGGCGGAACAGAATATCACCCCAAAGCTACATCAATACTTAAAGGAGCACTCAGTCAGTCACCAGGCTACCAAGGGAGGCCTTCCTATACCAAAGTGGCAACAATAAAATCTCCAACTTCGAACTCTGACATAATACTGCGAACAATAACAAACAGAGGTGGGCATTGACAAGAGCATCCAGCAGAGCCCCCGGGACTCACAAATTCGATCACCCTCAGAATATGCATCTGGAACATCAACGGCTTGACCGATAAACTAGACGACCAGGACACATTAAAATACTTAAGGTCATTTGACCTAATACTACTCCAAGAAACGTGGGAAGTAGAAGAAATATCCCTGGAAGGATATATGATGCAAACTTCCCCTGCGACCAGGACATCAACCTTTGGTCACAGCTCAGGAGGACTGATGATTTTTGCCTCAATATTATCCATCAGATCGATGAGGGAAATAAAAACCAAAACCATAACTCCTAATGTGTTACAGGCGGCAGTCATCACACTTAACACTAGTAAGCCGGACTGCCCTCTTGTAATAATCAATTCCTACATACACCCGAAGCACAAGCAGAAGGGCGCAAGAGAGCTGGCCAAGGAAACAGCAAGAATCTTGGACGAGGGGAAAGCTGAGGACTTAATTCTGGCAGGAGACTTCAACCTTTTTCTCCTTGGAACCGCGGCAGACGAGGAACTATCACGAGAACTCGACAGAGCATGGGGAATCCCAGCGCAAGTACAAGTGCCGGCAACTAAACGAACAAGGTGCTCAACACAACTGCTAAAAGATCTAGAGCAATTAAACTTAAGGGCGCTAAACGGCCGGTTTAAAGAAGACACCCCCCCAGCATCAACCAACCACTCCGCCACAACCTCCTCCTATCTAGACTACGCATTTGTAACGCTCCCTCTATTTGACGTCATCAGCTCATATCAATTGGGTGCCAGTGACCAAAGCGATCATCTGCCGCAAGAAATAGTTTTAAAGCTTCTTAGTGGGAACCCCAAGGAAGTCAGGGCAACCGCAGGCTCTGAACATACAACATTATTTACAACAAGGGGTGGTGATGGACAGAGTCTCTGAATTAAGCAGAGTACTCTCACCCAGTCAAGAGATCAGGGCTAGATCCAACACCGTTTTTTAGCTCATTGCACCATCCCAGTTTCAGAACCTGGCTGTATGTAAATTAGTCTGTCCCTGGCCCAGTGCATCATGGGAACAGGGCAGACCAGACCACAAAAGCCAGTTCTTACACTGGGAAGGAAACAAGCTTCCGGGGATCGGTTTCTGGCATTTCAGCCGTCTTCGGCCCGGCTTGCTTGAATCCTGATGGTGCAATGAGCAAGGGACTCACATCTGAGTATACCCTTCCACGCTTAGGGTGGACAAAATTATTTACAACAAGGGGTGGTGATGGACAGAGTCTCTGAATTAAGCAGAGTACTCTCACCCAGTCAAGAGATCAGGGCTAGATCCAACACCGTTTTTTAGCTCATTGCACCATCCCAGTTTCAGAACCTGGCTGTATGTAAATTAGTCTGTCCCTGGCCCAGTGCATCATGGGAACAGGGCAGACCAGACCACAAAAGCCAGTTCTTACACTGGGAAGGAAACAAGCTTCCGGGGACCGGTTTCTGGCATTTCAGCCGTCTTCGGCCCGGCTTGCTTGAATCCTGATGGTGCAATGAGCAAGGGACTCACATCTGAGTATACCCTTCCACGCTTAGGGTGGACAAAATTATTTACAACAAGGGGTGGTGATGGACAGAGTCTCTGAATTAAGCAGAGTACTCTCACCCAGTCAAGAGATCAGGGCTAGATCCAACACCGTTTTTTAGCTCATTGCACCATCCCAGTTTCAGAACCTGGCTGTATGTAAATTAGTCTGTCCCTGGCCCAGTGCATCATGGGAACAGGGCAGACCAGACCACAAAAGCCAGTTCTTACACTGGGAAGGAAATAAGCTTCCGGGGACCGGTTTCTGGCATTTCAGCCGTCTTCAGCCCGGCTTGCTTGAATCCTGATGGTGCAATGAGCAAGGGACTCACATCTGAGTATACCCTTCCACGCTTAGGGTGGACAAAATTATTTACAACAAGGGGTGGTGATGGACAGAGTCTCTGAATTAAGCAGAGTACTCTCACCCAGTCAAGAGATCAGGTGAGAGTATTCTGCTTAATTCAGAGACTCTGTCCCTCACCACCCCTTGTTGTAAATAATTTTGTCCACCCTAAGCGTGGAAGGGTTCACTCAGACATGAGTCCCTTGCTCATTGCACCATCAGGATTCAAGCAAGCCGGGCCGAAGACGGCTGTAATGCCAGAAACCGGTCCCCGGAAGCTTGTTTCCTTCCCAGTGTAAGAATTGCCTTTTGTAGTTTGGTTTGCCCTGTTCCCATCATGCACTGGGACAGGAACAGACTAATTTGCATACAGCCAGGTTCTGAAACTGGGATGGTGCAATGAGCTAAACAACGGTGTTGGATCTAGCCCTGATCTCTTGACTGGGTGAGAGTATTCTGCTTAATTCAGAGACTCTGTCCCTCACCACCCCTAGTTGTAAATAATTTTGTCCACCCTAAGCGTGGAAGGGTATACTCAGACATGAGTCCCTTGCTCATTGCACCATCAGGATTCAAGCAAGCCGGGCCGAAGACGGCTGTAATGCCAGAAACCGGTCCCCGGAAGCTTGTTTCCTTCCCAGTGTAAGAATTGGCTTTTGTAGTTTGGTTTGCCCTGTTCCCATCATGCACTGGGACAGGAACAGACTAATTTGCATACAGCCAGGTTCTGAAACTGGGATGGTGCAATGAGCTAAAAAACGGTGTTGGATCTAGCCCTGATCTCTTGACTGGGTGAGAGTATTCTGCTTAATTCAGAGACTCTGTCCCTCACCACCCCTTGTTGTAAATAATTTTGTCCACCCTAAGCGTGGAAGGGTATACTCAGACATGAGTCCCTTGCTCATTGCACCATCAGGATTCAAGCAAGCCGGGCCGAAGACGGCTGTAATGCCAGAAACCGGTCCCCGGAAGCTTGTTTCCTTCCCAGTGTAAGAATTGGCTTTTGTAGTTTGGTTTGCCCTGTTCCCATCATGCACTGGGACAGGAACAGACTAATTTGCATACAGCCAGGTTCTGAAACTGGGATGGTGCAATGAGCTAAAAAACGGTGTTGGATCTAGCCCTGATCTCTTGACTGGGTGAGAGTATTCTGCTTAATTCAGAGACTCTGTCCTTTACCACCCCTTGTTGTAAACAATTTTGTCCACCCTAAGCGTGGAAGGGTACACTCAGACATGAGTCCCTTGCTCATTGCACCATCAGGATTCAAGCAAGCCGGGCCGAAGACGGCTGTAATGCCAGAAACCGGTCCCCGGAAGCTTGTTTCCTTCCCAGTGTAAGAATTGGCTTTTGTAGTTTGTTTTGCCCTGTTCCCATCATGCACTGGGACAGGAACAGACTAATTTGCATACAGCCAGGTTCTGAAACTGGGATGGTGCAATGAGCTAAAAAACGGTGTTGGATCTAGCCCTGATCTCTTGACTGGGTGAGAGTATTCTGCTTAATTCAGAGACTCTGTCCCTCACCACCCCTTGTTGTAAATAATTTTGTCCACCCTAGGCGTGGAAGGGTATACTCAGACATGAGTCCCTTGCTCATTGCATCATCAGGATTCAAGCAAGCCGGGCCGAAGACGGCTGTAATGCCAGAAACCGGTCCCCGGAAGCTTGTTTCCTTCCCAGTGTAAGAATTGGCTTTTGTAGTTTGGTTTGCCCTGTTCCCATCATGCACTGGGACAGGAACAGACTAATTTGCATACAGCCAGGTTCTGAAACTGGGATGGTGCAATGAGCTAAAAAACGGTGTTGGATCTAGCCCTGATCTCTTGACTGGGTGAGAGTATTCTGCTTAATTCAGAGACTCTGTCCCTCACCACCCCTTGTTGTAAATAATTTTGTCCACCCTAAGCGTGGAAGGGTATACTCAGACATGAGTCCCTTGCTCATTGCACCATCAGGATTCAAGCAAGCCGGGCCGAAGACGGCTGTAATGCCAGAAACCGGTCCCCGGAAGCTTGTTTCCTTCCCAGTGTAAGAATTGGCTTTTGTAGTTTGGTTTGCCCTGTTCCCATCATGCACTGGGACAGGAACAGACTAATTTGCATACAGCCAGGTTCTGAAACTGGGATGGTGCAATGAGCTAAAAAACGGTGTTGGATCTAGCCCTGATCTCTTGACTGGGTGAGAGTATTCTGCTTAATTCAGAGACTCTGTCCCTCACCACCCCTTGTTGTAAATAATTTTGTCCACCCTAAGCGTGGAAGGGTATACTCAGACATGAGTCCCTTGCTCATTGCACCATCAGGATTCAAGCAAGCCGGGCCGAAGACGGCTGTAATGCCAGAAACCGGTCCCCGGAAGCTTGTTTCCTTCCCAGTGTAAGAATTGGCTTTTGTAGTTTGGTTTGCCCTGTTCCCATCATGCACTGGGACAGGAACAGACTAATTTGCATACAGCCAGGTTCTGAAACTGGGATGGTGCAATGAGCTAAAAAACGGTGTTGGATCTAGCCCTGATCTCTTGACTGGGTGAGAGTATTCTGCTTAATTCAGAGACTCTGTCCCTCACCACCCCTTGTTGTAAACAATTTTGTCCACCCTAAGCGTGGAAGGGTACACTCAGACATGAGTCCCTTGCTCATTGCACCATCAGGATTCAAGCAAGCCGGGCCGAAGACGGCTGTAATGCCAGAAACCGGTCCCCGGAAGCTTGTTTCCTTCCCAGTGTAAGAATTGGCTTTTGTAGTTTGGTTTGCCCTGTTCCCATCATGCACTGGGACAGGAACAGACTAATTTGCATACAGCCAGGTTCTGAAACTGGGATGGTGCAATGAGCTAAAAAACAGTGTTGGATCTAGCCCTGATCTCTTGACTGGGTGAGAGTATTCTGCTTAATTCAGAGACTCTGTCCCTCACCACCCCTTGTTGTAAATAATTTTGTCCACCCTAGGCGTGGAAGGGTATACTCAGACATGAGTCCCTTGCTCATTGCATCATCAGGATTCAAGCAAGCCGGGCCGAAGACGGCTGTAATGCCAGAAACCGGTCCCCGGAAGCTTGTTTCCTTCCCAGTGTAAGAATTGGCTTTTGTAGTTTGGTTTGCCCTGTTCCCATCATGCACTGGGACAGGAACAGACTAATTTGCATACAGCCAGGTTCTGAAACTGGGATGGTGCAATGAGCTAAAAAACGGTGTTGGATCTAGCCCTGATCTCTTGACTGGGTGAGAGTATTCTGCTTAATTCAGAGACTCTGTCCCTCACCACCCCTTGTTGTAAATAATTTTGCCACCCTAAGCGTGGAAGGGTATACTCAGACATGAGTCCCTTGCTCATTGCACCATCAGGATTCAAGCAAGCCGGGCCGAAGACGGCTGTAATGCCAGAAACCGGTCCCCGGAAGCTTGTTTCCTTCCCAGTGTAAGAATTGGCTTTTGTAGTTTGGTTTGCCCTGTTCCCATCATGCACTGGGACAGGAACAGACTAATTTGCATACAGCCAGGTTCTGAAACTGGGATGGTGCAATGAGCTAAAAAACGGTGTTGGATCTAGCCCTGATCTCTTGACTGGGTGAGAGTATTCTGCTTAATTCAGAGACTCTGTCCCTCACCACCCCTTGTTGTAAATAATTTTGTCCACCCTAAGCGTGGAAGGGTATACTCAGACATGAGTCCCTTGCTCATTGCACCATCAGGATTCAAGCAAGCCGGGCCGAAGACGGCTGTAATGCCAGAAACCGGTCCCCGGAAGCTTGTTTCCTTCCCAGTGTAAGAAATGGCTTTTGTAGTTTGGTTTGCCCTGTTCCCATCATGCACTGGGACAGGAACAGACTAATTTGCATACAGCCAGGTTCTGAAACTGGGATGGTGCAATGAGCTAAAAAACGGTGTTGGATCTAGCCCTGATCTCTTGACTGGGTGAGAGTATTCTGCTTAATTCAGAGACTCTGTCCCTCACCACCCCTTGTTGTAAATAATTTTGTCCACCCTAAGCGTTGAAGGGTATACTCAGACATGAGTCCCTTGCTCATTGCACCATCAGGATTCAAGCAAGCCGGGCCGAAGACGGCTGTAATGCCAGAAACCGGTCCCCGGAAGCTTGTTTCCTTCCCAGTGTAAGAATTGGCTTTTGTAGTTTGGTTTGCCCTGTTCCCATCATGCACTGGGACAGGAACAGACTAATTTGCATACAGCCAGGTTCTGAAACTGGGATGGTGCAATGAGCTAAAAAACGGTGTTGGATCTAGCCCTGATCTCTTGACTGGGTGAGAGTATTCTGCTTAATTCAGAGACTCTGTCCCTCACCACCCCTTGTTGTAAATAATTTTGTCCACCCTAAGCGTGGAAGGGTATACTCAGACATGAGTCCCTTGCTCATTGCACCATCAGGATTCAAGCAAGCCGGGCCGAAGACGGCTGTAATGCCAGAAACCGGTCCCCGGAAGCTTGTTTCCTTCCCAGTGTAAGAATTGGCTTTTGTAGTTTGGTTTGCCCTGTTCCCATCATGCACTGGGACAGGAACAGACTAATTTGCATACAGCCAGGTTCTGAAACTGGGATGGTGCAATGAGCTAAAAAACGGTGTTGGATCTAGCCCTGATCTCTTGACTGGGTGAGAGTATTCTGCTTAATTCAGAGACTCTGTCCCTCACCACCCCTTGTTGTAAATAATTTTGTCCACCCTAAGCGTGGAAGGGTATACTCAGACATGAGTCCCTTGCTCATTGCACCATCAGGATTCAAGCAAGCCGGGCCGAAGACGGCTGTAATGCCAGAAACCGGTCCCCGGAAGCTTGTTTCCTTCCCAGTGTAAGAATTGGCTTTTGTAGTTTGGTTTGCCCTGTTCCCATCATGCACTGGGACAGGAACAGACTAATTTGCATACAGCCAGGTTCTGAAACTGGGATGGTGCAATGAGCTAAACAACGGTGTTGGATCTAGCCCTGATCTCTTGACTGGGTGAGAGTATTCTGCTTAATTCAGAGACTCTGTCCCTCACCACCCCTTGTTGTAAATAATTTTGTCCACCCTAAGCGTGGAAGGGTATACTCAGACATGAGTCCCTTGCTCATTGCACCATCAGGATTCAAGCAAGCCGGGCCGAAGACGGCTGTAATGCCAGAAACCGGTCCCCGGAAGCTTGTTTCCTTCCCAGTGTAAGAATTGGCTTTTGTAGTTTGGTTTGCCCTGTTCCCATCATGCACTGGGACAGGAACAGACTAATTTGCATACAGCCAGGTTCTGAAACTGGGATGGTGCAATGAGCTAAAAAACGGTGTTGGATCTAGCCCTGATCTCTTGACTGGGTGAGAGTATTCTGCTTAATTCAGAGACTCTGTCCCTCACCACCCCTTGTTGTAAATAATTTTGTCCACCCTAAGCGTGGAAGGGTATACTCAGACATGAGTCCCTTGCTCATTGCACCATCAGGATTCAAGCAAGCCGGGCCGAAGACGGCTGTAATGCCAGAAACCGGTCCCCGGAAGCTTGTTTCCTTCCCAGTGTAAGAATTGGCTTTTGTAGTTTGGTTTGCCCTGTTCCCATCATGCACTGGGACAGGAACAGACTAATTTGCATACAGCCAGGTTCTGAAACTGGGATGGTGCAATGAGCTAAAAAACGGTGTTGGATCTAGCCCTGATCTCTTGACTGGGTGAGAGTATTCTGCTTAATTCAGAGACTCTGTCCCTCACCACCCCTTGTTGTAAATAAACTGAACATACAACAGACTTCAAATGCATCAGATTCAAACAAGACAATATCGTGGCGCTGTCTACTGTCGCGAAGGAACTGATACATCACTGGACCTTGGCCGGAAACCAAATAGAGGTCTGGGAAGGGTTCACGAATGCCCTCGGGACTAAATATGCAACTAAACCAATGGCGTCTAAAGGCAAACCCTCGAAGGATATATCGAGAAAGACAAGCACACCGGAGATAAAAAGCCTCAAAAGGGACATCAAGCAAACTTTGAAGCAATTGCGTACACAGCCTATAAACGAGCCTCTACACCACATCTTACGCGGTTTAAAAGCAAGTCTGAAAAAGGCAACCTGGGAAAACAAAAGGCAGATGAACGATGAACTCTGGGCAAAAATAAAGCACGACTCAAAACAAAAACACAGCGCCAACTTTTGGAAAAGAATTCATAGCCTGCAGCGGCCAGGGCACCATGGGATAAGCTCACATATTCGCTAATGACTTGGGTCGTGCACAGCCTCTTTAATCTGCAATTAGTGGTATATTCCGTGCTCCAGGGTATCACTCCCCGCCAGGAGTGTGTTCAATACATTGGTCGGTAGCAGTCATATGCCATATAAAACTGTCCCCCTAGGCACTGGGTGTGTTGCTGAAAAATATCCAGCCTTCCTTATGAATGATGCTTCACTCTCGATCAGTTTAATAAATTGTGTTTTATTTCATTAAACTTGAATCTCTGTGTTCACTTCACACCATATATGGATTTGTAAGAATATACATTTCATCCAAAGAGTAAATTTCATCCAATGCATTTTGGTGGTTAAACCACCTTCATCAGGGAAACCATCGGAAAATAACAAACAATAAATTCTCTGAGCATCCTATATTATAACATCCTCAATCATCACAATCTTCGTTTCATACCTCCAATGTTATCTGTTGTGAACCTAACCAAATGTAGGTCTACATACACTATATTGTTATTCCATTAATAAAGTTAACCTGAATTGCTGTTCTAACAGTCGCAAACTGGGGAAACAACTTGTTCTATGTTACATGGTGTACTCTTAAGAGAAACGCTATTCGTGCCTGTACTGTGGTTATGATTTAGAATGTGCTAACTCTCATGAAATACACTGCGTAAGTCGTTCTCTCTTTTGTTGCTATAACCTATGGGTTTCCTTCCCTTTATATTCAATGGCGCACTGGATTATAAACTACAAGAAGTATACACATGGGCGGAAGTGTACGCCCGGAAAAGACAAACCAAAGTTTACACGTCTCACACAGACACTTCTTCTACCGACAGTTAAAGAACAGCGTCAGAAAGAACCAATGTACAGAAGGATACAAGCCGACAAGGTACAGCAAGTCCATCAACAACCCTGCCTTTTTTAGAGAGAGGTACCGGAGACAAAGGAGACCCCGGAGGGGACAGGGGAAAAGAAAAGGAAAAGGGCCAGCCCCAAACCAGGAATGTCACAAAGAAGGACAAAACGAAGAAACAATGATGGAGGATAACAATTTGGTATTAAACATTTCTGATTACAGACTGAACCCACAGCAAATAAACACATTACAAAATGGATTGTCGTTTGTACCCACGGCACACACTAACTCGCTTGAATTGGAAGTTAGCTTGTTTAAGTTAACTAGGAAAATGAGATTACGGCATTTTTTCGAGAATGTAATCACGGACACCAGACCTCAAGAACCGGATGAATTAAGAGGTCTAAAAACTCATAGCACATATATGGCTCCGATCAGTCACAAGACGATTGACCTTTTTGAACAATTATGTAAAAAAGACATCGTCAACTGAACACCTAGAAGAAAAGCAAAAGGATGAACATGACTAAAAAAGAGTTCGGTACATTAAAATCCATATCAAGCAACAAGAATATCATCTGCCAAAAGGCGGACAAAGGGGGAGCATTGGTAATTCTTAACAAAACATATTATCAAGAAGCAGTCATGGAACATTTGGCTGATGAGCACACTTATATGGAAATAGACTTTAATCCCACCGAAGAAATAAGGAGAACACTACAAACCATCTTGCAAAAAGCATGTGAAAGGGGAGTGATTAATGAACGGACCAAAAAATATTTGACACAAGATAATCCAAACAGTCCCGTGCTATCCATGGTTCCTAAAGTACATAAGGAGCCCATAAGGACCCTATAAGACCACCATGCCGCCCTATCGTATCCACTAAGCAAAGCTTACATGAGCCCATCGGGAAGTTTCTAGATAAACACCTTCAACCTTTGGTACTTAGAACCCCGTCCTACATAAGGGACACCACAGACTTTTTGGTGAAATTAAAGGCGATGAAATGTGAAGGGCAATTAACTATGGCAACCATTGACGTGAAAGCCTTGTACACGTCCATACCTCATCGACAAGGCCTGGAGGCCGTAGAAAGAGCCTTAGTACTAAGTGATTACACACAAGAATTACAGGTGTTCTTAATGGAGCTTATGGAATTTACCCTAATGCATAGCTACTTCCTCTATGAGAATAAATGTTTTATTCAGAAAAGTGGTACGTCAATGGGAAATAGTGCCGCCCCGGCATATGCTAATCTCTATATGGCATCATTCGAAGAAGAGCATGTGTACAACAATGACACCTGGAAGGAACATACCAACATGTATGCACGGTTTATAGATGATATATTCGTGGTTTGGAAGGGCACTAACCAGAGCTTACAGGAACAAATAGAAGCCTTGGATACCAAGGATGAAAGAATAAAATTTACATGGAAAATAAGCGAAACCTGCATCCAATACCTGGATGTTGAAATTACTAAAGTGGGGTGTAACTTCACCACTAACCTCTACCGGAAGGAGACGGACAGAAACAATTTACTCAAATTCGACAGTCATCATCCCCCAGCACTGAAGAGGCATTTACCCTAGTCTCAATTTCTCAGGGTTAAGAGAGTGGTCTCAGAAGATGATCAATTAAAACAACAACTGTCTATCATGACTAAAAGATTTCTAGACAGAGGATACCCGGAACTAACAATACAACAAGCGCAACAAAGAACTCTTTTAAAAACCCGAGAAGAACTCCTATCAGGCAAAACACGACCAAATGACCCACGACTTACATGTGTCAGCAAATACTTTAATGTAAGCCACCAATGTAAGGCAATATTCAAAAGACATTGGCCAATGTTGACATTTGAACCAGATTTCAAAGGAATATTCTCGAATGAACCCATGTTCGCCTATACTAGAGCGAAAAACTTGTCAGATTTTTTAAAAACATCTAATGAATCCTGTCAGGAAAAGAATTTTCGAGGCACTACACCGTGCCTGAATTGCAGCAACTGCCATAACGTGATGAAGGGCAATTTCAATAGCCATCCCATGAAAGGAAATAAAATCTACCTTAAAGTTAATGCAACATGTGACACGTCTAACATAATATATATGTTGAAGTGCCCGTGTGGCTCTGTGTATGTAGGCCACACAGAAAGAAAACTAAAAACAAGACTGACTGAACATAAAAGTAACATCCGAACAAGTTCTCTAAAATCAGCAGTGGCGACACATTTTGTGGAGAAGAAACATCACATAAGTCAATTAAGGGCATGTATCTTGGAGCAGATCGACAGGAAAGAAGGTCCAACAAATAAGAAAAACTTGTTAAAGCGTGAAAATTATTGGATTTTTCATTTGAACTGCCTGAAACCTCACGGGTTAAATGATAGGACTGAATTTTCTTGCTATCTATA
The DNA here is from genome assembly GCF_964261635.1 of Lissotriton helveticus. NCBI lineage: Eukaryota > Metazoa > Chordata > Amphibia > Caudata > Salamandridae > Lissotriton > Lissotriton helveticus. Next base: position 1,691,240,619 of record NC_136057.1, on the reverse strand, counting down.
AGCAATCATATGCGTACTAAAAATAGGGAGTTGTATATTTTTACTTAACATGTGAATCATGGATATGGGTATCTTATAGGCAGATGTTTTCACCGCCACATTGACCATGGGCATGTAGTGTAGCAAGCATAGGTTACACCACGTATAAAGATACACATTTTATTGTGTTGGATGGTTAATAAAGTTAGCTTTTGACGTAAATAAAAAAAACCTTCACGCGCACAACATCAGCGTAATACGCGGTTTTGCGCATGCGCAGGTTACCACGTAACGTTTGAAACCCGGAAGCAATCACAGCGCGTAAACTAAATCGCATTACGGAGCCGTTAGACGAGCACACGAAGGTGAGAGCACTAGCGCGCATATAGAGCTGTGTATAAAGATTATATAAGCGTTAACGAACTCATTGAAGGCAGCGCGCCATTGAATATGAAGGGAAGGAAACCCATAGGTTATAGCAACAAAGGAGAGAACGACTTACGCAGTGTTTTTCATGAGAGTTAGCACATTCTAAATCACAACCACAGTACAGGCACGAATAGCGTTTCTCTTAAGAGTACACCATGTAACATAGAGCAAGTTGTTTCCCCAGTTTGCGACTGTTAGAACAGCAATTCAGATTAACTTTATTAATGGAATAACAATATAGTGTATGTAGACCTACATTTGGTTAGGTTCACAACAGATAACATTGGAGGTATGAAACGAAGATTGTGATGATTGAGGATGTTATAATATAGGATGCTCAGAGAATTTATTGTTTGTTATTTTCAGATGGTTTCCCTGATGAAGGTGGTTTAACCACCGAAATGCATTGGATGAAATTTACTCTTTGGATGAAATGTACATTCTTACAAATGCATATATGGTGTGAAGTGAACACAAAGATTCAAGTTTAATGAAATAAAACACAATGTATGAAACTGATTGAGAGTGAAGCATCATTGATAAGGAAGGCTGGATATTTCTCAGCAACACACCCAGAACCTATGGGTACAGTTGTATATGGCATATGACTGCTACCGACCAATATAAGCTCACATATATCAGAGCCAGTTTGGGCAGACTACCTGCACAATCACTTTAACCAACCTACCAAAGACAACTCTACAGGTCCGACAACACAAGGAAACGAGCTTATTACGGAGACCAGTGAAATAAGGAAGGTAGCAAAAGGGCTCAGAAACGCAGGAGAAAACATCAGAGTACAACATGACCAACAGGAGGCAGGGGGGGTAAACAATAACAGCACATCAACATTTAACACTGGAAACAACATCGAAATAACCATTAATCAGATAAAAACACAAATAAAGAAGGGGAAAACAGAAGGAGCCCCGGGCCCAAACGGGATACCACCGTCAATATTCAAGCATGACAACGAATTCTGGAGCGATATTTTAGTGCCACTCTTTTCGAGCACACTGAAATTAGAAACATGCCCGGAATCCTGGAAAGGATCTATCGTGAGCCCTATTTATAAGCAAGGAGACAGGAGCAATCCTGCCAATTGCCGGCTGATAGCCCTATTAGATATAGAGGCCAAGTATTATGCCGGCATACTATTAGAAGAACTGACTTCGTGGGCAGAGACAATGCATATAATTCCACCGACCCAAACAGGATTCTGCAGAGGACAGGGTACTTCCACAAACATTATGGCTCTATCCTTACTTACAGATGCGGCAAAATGAGGAAAAAACTCGCTGTTCTTGTGCTTCATAGACTACAGCTCAGCCTTTGACCATGTGGACTGGGGTAAATTATGGCAAAAGCTCGAAAATTGGGGGATACCCCACCCCCTCTTGAGGCAACTCATCCTACTCCATACAAACACGTGGGTCAAGATCAAGCTGGGAGACGGGACGCACCTTTCAAGGCGAATCAGCACCTCCAAAGGCCTGAAACAAGGGTGCGTCCTAGCCCCGACCCTGTTCAACCTTTACCTGACAGATCTACCAGGGGAACTGGACAGTACCAAATCGCATGCCCCGCGGCTAGGGGACATTACGTTGACCAATCTCCTCTATGCCGACGATCTTGTCCTAATAAGCCGCACTCCAACAGGCCTCCAACATCTTTTGAACACTACTAGCTCATTCTCGCATCGCAACGGCTTAACCATTAACTTGAAAAAAACAAGAATCATGGCTGTGAACTACAAGAAGGCCAGGAAGAACAATTGGTTCCTGGACAGTCACAAATTGGACCAAGTGACGTGCTACAAGTACCTGGGTGTCTTATTGGATAGCAGAGGGTCCTTTAAACCTCAATTAGAGACGCTACACCGAAAAGGAACTATGAGCTTCCTCTCGATGAAACCCTTGAAGAAGCTTTTGCCTGACCATACGCTCGACCCTTTTCTGCAGGTACTGAGAGCTCGTCTCCAACCGACATTAACATATGGGAGTGAACCAACTTTTGGAAAAGACGCTCTGACACTCGACAAAGTAATCGCCAGAACCTACAGGTCAATCTTCCAGCTTCCTAGCTATGTCTCATCAGCACAAATCCGTCTGGAGTTCGGGGTACAAAAGCAAACAGTGGAAAGAAGGGGCAGCTTCATAAAATGCTGGCAAAAGATCAGAAACGCAGAGCCAGGCACCCTAAATTCCCACCTCTGGACTGAACTGCAAAGACGAGAACGATCACACACTAGAGAGTATCTGACGGAATCTCTAGAAAATCTCGAGCTGACTGGCCTTTGGAACAGCCCAGTAGACCACAAAAACTTTAAGAAGCTAGTAACGAAAGCAACTAAAATAACATCGCTGCTGGAAGACAAAGAAACTCTGGCAAAAAGGGCACACGGATGGATAGTCTTAAACGACTATAAAACTCTAAAGCCTCAAGTGTATTTAGATCAAGGACTTAAAAAGAAGATCAGGAAAAATTCCTAAAGCTGTGGTTAGGCATACTTCCAATTCTCCCTCATCTGGCTCCATGGGAAAGGATTCAGGACGACCAAACTTGCCGACTCTGCAACACAGGTCCTGAAGAGCTAGTCCACACAATATGTATCTGTCCCAGTTTAACGGACTTAAGGAGAACACTACTACGTGTAATATGGAATCAGAAGGGGATTAGATCCTGCCGACAGGCAGTCAAACTGTATTTCAACCCACAAGAGACCCAACTAAACTGCAGAACTACAAAATACCTTGACGCAGTGGCAAAAAGAATTAAGGAAGCACATAAAGACGCAAATGTGCAATAGCCAGACAGTGCCCTGAGCATTTTTGGGTTCGTGACCCAAACGAAGTACATTAACTGACTAATTAACAACACGTACTACACCAATAATTTTCTAATGTTTGATAACCAATTTTTATGTATTTTAAATTGTGAGTTTTAATTAACTGTGCAATAAATTTACTTACTTACCCTAAGTCTAAGGCTCTCGACGACCGAGTACCATTTAAGACTAGAACTAGGCCTTACTCTTCTGTTTGCTACGGCTGGTATCAATCAAATTAATTACTTTATATATTGTAAGCTGGTGGAATCAACACCTTAAAATGATCATTAACAAAAGCTTGACCACTCCTCTGAGTGAGGTATTTTGGTTAGAAAGTTCTATCATCAAGTTGCTGGCAGACTACATTCTCCCCCCTACAGCGGTATTAGTAAACATGTCTTGAACAGCTCAAAAGTTAGTGATGAAAAAAGGCAACAAATCTGCATATTTGTTCAGGGATAGTGAGGCTGCAGCAATGTACAAGCATAATAAGTATGCATCAAAACTTTTACTTTCCTAAAACAGTCTTTTCTGGATTTAAACATGCAGCCTGCGTTTTAATCTCTTTTATCTCACGCTTAGGGACTTTGATGGCTCTTGGAATTCAAAGGGTCAAACCTAGAGGATGCAGGATGTGTAAATTAGCCTATGAGTCCACCGAACACTTAGTCTGCATGTCCCCATCGCTGCTTGAGGCCAAAAAAATACCTAAAACCCATTTTTAATGCAGAAAGTATAAGAAGAATTTCAGAGCCACTATTATACTGTTTAATAGGCACTACATCAAAATCCATGGGTCATACAGTAAAATGTTGGAGGCTGGCTCTCAAGCTTTGGGAAAAAAAATCAGTCTGAGCGTCTCCAGATTTATGTAACAGCTTTAATATATATTACCTCTGACTATTTCATGTGAATGTAATTATGATACAGTATCTAGTATGCATCAGTTTTAATATGTATTGCATTTGACCTTTTCCTTTTAATGTAAACTATGATAAAGTATCTATTATGCGTGGATTTTCCCTGTGTAAATTAATATTTTATGTGGCTGTATGGAACCAGAAACAATACATTCATTTTCACTTCATATAATCCTACACAATGAGGGCCATACCACACCATACCATACTATACAATGACGGCCATACCATACTATACGAAAACGGGCCGTATCATCCCATACCATAGTATACTAAGACAGGCTAAACCATAACATACCATACTATACAATGACAGGCTGCACCATTCCACATCATACTATGACATACAAAACCATTCAATGACAGGCCATACCATACTATACAATGAAAGGCCATACCATATCATACCATACCATACTCATACCATACTATACAATGTCAGGCCATACCATACTATGCCACACTTTTCGGTCAAAACGATACCACTCCATACCATAGAATACAATGTCAGGCCATACATTACCTTACTGTACTTTACCATGACAGGCCATACCATACCATGCTATACAATGACAGGCCATATCGGGTGGAATTCCCATTAATGGGGATTCACCCTGTCCCATGAAACGGGCGCATTGACCTCTGTGCAGGTGGCTTTCCCCGTGCCGGGGTCAGAGGACGGTCGAGCACGTAGCCTGACCCAACCATTCTTCCCCCGCAGGTTCGGGGGTGCTTTCAGAGTTGGGTAGACTGCCATGGTGACCCAAAGACACCCCCTTATCGCCGTATTCTAGTCGCGACTACCTGCAGTGTGAGACTGGCTTGAACAGTTTTGGCCAGGGTTACTATTGGTATCTAGTCGGGCCTTGGCACGTAGGTCTCGCGACTGTGGCACCTGTGGCTGGTTCAACTAGGTGAAAGGTGAGCCGGTGCGACGGCCGTCGTGTCATTTCGGAGAGAGAACGGACAGTTCGCGGAACACTATCTCGCTGTCAAACATTGCAGTGGATTAATGCCTTTGGCTTTTCACCTCGGTAGCCCTGGGAACAAAGGCTTCGGGTTCGTGTGGCAGCCGAAGAGAGGTTCTGCGCACCCGGGTACCTCGTGCCCAGCGCACTCCGCGAAGGTGATTGGTGCGCGCGCCGCGCAGTAAAAGCACCCAATAGCAGACGGGGAGCTTGCACGAGACAACGGAGGGTGGCACTGATTAAACGACTCGAGAAGGCTGAGTGCTAGAAGTCAGGCTGTGGCGCGCGGCACCAGCGGTGAAAGTGACATGCAAATCGAGGAACCTGGGGCGGCAGAAATTAAATACAACGCAGGACAAGACAGAGACTTTGCAATTGTGGTGGTGATAGCAGCAGGAGACAGGGCCTAGCGGGCGTAAGGGAAGGGAAATCCAGGGTGACAATGAGATAGCAATCGGGGTGCCTGTTAGAGGAATGAGGGACTAGCAGTGATAAATAAATCCGCAAGTGACCATGAGTTAGAAATCAGAGGAAGACATTGAAGGAAAAGGGAGTAGGGAGTGAAGTAGAGATCAGTGGGTTACATTGAGGCCGAAATCAGGAAATTACAGTGAGGGAGAAATTAAGGGTAACAGCAAGATCGAAATCAGAAGGGGGGTGGGGGTAGATGATTTCCGGCTGGACAGTGACAAAATGTGCAAGGTAGTTTACTCAGAAGCCTGGTCCCTGCGCTTCCGAAGGGCGGATGCTAAATACAAAGGCTGAGCAGTCTGGATTCTACCTCATGCCTCTGTAAACGCCATAGAGACACTCTCTGATTCTTTATCTCACTCCCTCCTCTTTTCCCCTTTCGGTTTGTTCTATCACTTGCTGTGGGTCGAAGTCTGATGAGAACAGATAAGTGCGGTCTCCAAAATCGATTGAGGTGGGCCCCACCTCCTACCACCGTTCCCAATTTAGCGTTGACTAGAACTGTGCCAGGGTACTTGTCATGATAAAAAAGTGATGATGCAGGTCGGGGTGCACTGGCAGGGCCACGTGTGAATCACAGCAAAGAAAAAAACAAGACCTGTGCTAGTTAGGATTGAGGTTCCTTGGAAGAGTGCATGGGTTCCAATGACGGAATAGTAGGCGGTGTGCAGGCCTAGGGGTTTGAGGTGCCTTTTGCAGAGGTGTGCAGTTTCTAGTTCTAAATTAACTTGGGCTGATGTGGGTCAGGACTGTACTGGACACGGGCTCAGGCGCGGTGCGTCCATAGGGGCATGGGGGCGTAGCCCCCCCGCCCGCAGCCGCCCGTAGGAGACACCGAGGGAGAACTGACAATGCATGCCAGTCAGCATGACGTCGGGAGGCGTCATGTTGATTGACATGATTGTCACCAGGCAGGCAGCAACACGAGTGCGCATGCGTGGGGACGGAGGGTGAATTTTTTACCCGTGCCCACGCATGCGCACTTGTGTTCGTGCTTTTTTGCGCATGCCCATTAGGAGCCCTTCCGTCTCCTAATGGGCGTGCTCTGGGCGTAGAGTAACCTGTGCCCCTGCAGCGCCAGGATTGTCTGAAATATGGAAACAATTAGTGCGGACATGGCAGCCTGTTGACACGAGCTGTGCAAAAGAGTGACCACACGCAAGTAAGGAGGAAAAAAGTGTTTTGACGTGTTTTATTTGTTTAAGATGCCCGACAGCACTGCAGTGCTGAAAGAAGAAAAGCGTGCAGTCTTAAGTAAAGAGTGCACCCTGTACGGATGTGTGCAATGTGGCTATTAATCAACCGTATAGAGAAAAAGGGTGTAGCAAACTCTGAAGATATATATAGACCCTAGACCAACGTGCAATGATATCTACTGTACAGCAACTGAATAAATGTATGCTGAAACACTGATATATTCAAAATTATTAAATCTTTTTATTTCAATCATTTTCTTATTTTTTTCATTTTTACTTATTCATTTCATATTTTCCTTTAAAAATATTTTCAGACATACATAACAATCAAATTCTATGGATGAGAATTATTTACAAATAAAGTAGTGCAGAAACAATCAATGTAAACAAAGCAAATACATGAACACACTGTCATCAAAAACAGAAGAAAAAAAAAAAAAAAGGGGGGGGGGGGTTTGTGATATACGATATAACCAGTCGTTGGAAAATTGGATGAAGGCAATGCGGTTGAATGAAACTACGCGCGTTTCGGCCAAAGGGCCTTCGTCAGGTGACCGTCATTCGTACATAACATATATACAAAAATGTGATACGGACCTAAACAGACAAGACAAATATAAAAAAATTCATATAAGTAAAATGCACATAAATCCAAATCTCTTTCAATAATTCACGATCAAATCTGTACAGTTATTAAAGGGTCTATAACTTTTCACGTATAAGTACATATATATCCGATATTTGTTTTTCAGTGCAACCACTCATGATAATACATAAGAAACCATCTTTTTATTCATTTTAACCCAATGAGAGATTATTATTTCTATTTTATATCTAACTGACATTACTATTTAACACGTCTGTCTTACATTTTGACTTTTGCCTCAACAAAAAATATTTCCTTGCATTCTATCCGTCAACTCCAAGCGAAGTGTATTCATATTGCAAAAGGGGTCATTAACCAACAGTTCCATCAATAGTTAAAGAAGTTTTAAAGAAAAAGAAAAAGAAAAGGCTGCAAAGTACTCTAGATATAAATAGAGTATAGGTTATGTCAAAACATAACTACCGCTACCAATTGAAAGAAAAAGGCAGTCATTATTACTTACATGGAGAAAAGCTGCTTCGTGAAAACAACACGGAATATCTGGTTCCTATATGGGCAGGTTTATTTAGATGGCATCAGATTATGGCATACTGAAAAATAGACATGTACTCTTATTGTTCCACTAGGTATTTATGGTAAACTGTTCTGACAAATGTTAACCTAATGCATAAATATACCTGATAAGTTCAAGTAGATGCCCTTCAGAATAATTAATTTCGTATATAGCCCAAGGGTATTAAATCCAGTCTTATTTTGTAATTTCTTGAAGACTTCAATGAGGTTACCTGGCTCTGTTCAGGTGGAAACAAAAGGGACGATATATTTATATGTCATAGGGCCCTTATTAGTGTTAGTTGAGGTCTGTTCACAAAAAATCTACAATAATGGATGACGATTACAGTCTAATCATTATATGCAAATAGTTAAAACATTGAAACTAAAAGCCTTCCCTCCCGAAGTATTAGTGTATCACAGGGCCCCCTACTCTATCGTTTGTTGTCCATTCAAGAGATTATCTCCAATGTTAACATACCGATGCGGTTTAATAATTATATGTAAACGGTAGATTCTAGAAGGCTGCAAGCCTGCCTTTGCTAAGTATTTAAGCCCGTCAAGTACATTGTTGTCAAAGTGCAGTACATACACTAAGGCTGTACGGGTATGCGCAAAAAGATATTGGTCAAGACTATATATAGTCCATAAACATTACAGCTCTAATGCTACTACGTTAAATCATTTTCCGGAAAAACTTTACTTAGAAAATTCCTACCTTAAACAAACTGTCGAATATTTATTTATAATCGTCACTTCACATGAAAAACGTTTATAAACGCTTTAAACCGGAAACACAAGGTACCGGCATCTATTTCCTTCTCTGTTTAGTTAGTCTAAAAAGAAAAATAAACCAGCATTGTTGCACCATACTTAATGTTAGTTTTAAACTCACTTCAGTAGTTACATCTTTATTAAAGTTACCTTAGCGTGATTGTGAGAATAGATACGCCGGAAAAACGATAATGTAGGTCAGGCAACCTGCAACATAAGGATGGAATAGGAAAGAATATGTTGATGACTATAAACCCCTATTCTAAAACGATGATGTTATCCGACCAGAGTCGTTTTAGTCGTTAAAAAAACATACCTTCGATCTTTGGATGAAGCGTATCAACACAGGGGTTCTGCTCGTTTGCTCCCTCCTATGGCGGCAATAAAAGCGAAGTGTTCGAATTCTGGCTTTATATAAATAAGCCCGCTTTTTTACCTTGCCACTTAAGGCACGACAGCTGATACCTATTACCTCGGCGCGTCCTGATGACGTACACGGGTCTCTAGATGTTTGTCATCATCTCTGTGCTCTCAATCGATATGAACGATAGACTATCCAACAGACCTAGTTAATGTTTTCAATACTGCACGAGCGGAGGAAAAAAGACTTCCGTTCACGGCTACTAATGTGCATATCAGATAAACAGCAATCCAATATTGTTCAGGATTATTTGCAAGGCACTTACGATTTTATAAGGCGAAAAAAAGCGTTTAATTCTTTGTCTGTACCTAATTCGATCTAAGATTTATGGATGTAATTTATAATTGCCCAATGTTGGTAACGAGTTCAGATTAAAATCAGGAGCAGTTATAGTAATATTGCATATATTATCGAAAAAGAGCTTCAAGAATATAGATGGTATTCCTATTCATACCACAAAATAAGTTGTGCAAACAGATAAAGTGCTCTTATAGGCTATTGACCTAATGGTTGATGTTTACTTGGTACTAGACATGATCATCTTATTTTTATATAATTTTCCCCTCAGTACATTAACTTATGTAAGGTACCATGAACATAGCACCAGATGGCCAGACCATTACTACGTTAACAAAGACAGACATGTCTATAATTTTTATGATCATACCCAGATTTTATGATTACAAAATCGCTTGCTGCCAAGGGATTTCAGAATTCAAGCCTGATTTAAAGGTGTCCAGAGTAAATATCCAAAAAACCTCACGTTTTCGGCGAATTTTGTCCATGTTGATACCCGACTTAGCTACAATTTTTTCCAGGATTATCCATTGAATTTCTTCAGGTTTATGGCCCTTGTCTAGGTAGTGAGAGACTAAGGGAGCATTCATTTTTCGCGTGCGAATTGCTGATTTATGTTCCGTGACTCTAGTACATACGGAACGTGAAGATTCGCCGACATATCCCTTGTTGCATGGACAAACTAACAGATAGACAATGTTTGTGGTTTTACAATTTGTCATATGCAACAAGGGGATAGATGTATTGTTGAAGGTAAATTGTGTAGTCTCAATCGCTTGTGGACAGATTTTACAAGTTCCACATTTGTGATTTCCAGTCACTGGAGCCCCAGTTACTATGCTTCTTTGACTCTTAACCTTCATAGTTGGCATCCTGGATCTGACAACTATATCCTTGATGTTTTTGTTTTTCTTATAGGCAAAAAGGGGTTTATTTATAATTTCTTTGCCTATTTTGTTGACATTAAGAATATGCCAGTTTGAATATAGGATTTGTCGTATCTGATTATTTAGCATGGAGTGCCGTGTCACAAATACCAAACTGGCATCTCGTTTGTCTTTTGTGCCTGTGAGGAGATGCTGGCGATCATAGTACCTAGCTCTCTTATACGATTCACGTATCAGTCTATGTGGATAACCACGTTCTAAAAACTTCTCCTTCATTACAGTAGCCCTCTCGTCATAATCTATTAATCTCGTACAATTCCTCCTCAGTCTAAGAAATTGACTGAAGGGAATGCTATCTTTTTGTGACGGAGGATGAAAGCTACTGTAATGAAGGAGTGTGTTGCGAGCAGTGGGTTTAGTGAAGAGGTCCATGATCAGTTTTCCCTCAAGATGTTTAATGTTTAGATCTAGGAATTCAATTTCCGAATTACTTATTTTCTCTGTAAATTTTAAATTGGGATCACAGACATTAAGCCAAGATAAAAATTCTTGCAAAACGTCTTCGTTGTCGTCCCAAATGAAAATAATATCGTCAATAAAGCGTGACCAATAAAAAATCGACTCAAAAAAAGGTGCCACTTCATTAAAAATAAATTTTTCTTCAAATAAAGCCACATAAATGTTAGCAATTGTTGGTGCACATGAAGCACCCATGCTGACTCCTCTGGTTATTAATCAACCGTAGACAGTGTGAAAAAAGTTCAGTGGGGATGTAAATCACAAACTTATAGCCAGTTTCTCGCAGACTCCTGTCAGGTCAGTTTTCCTCCAAAGAGACCACGGATGTTTACAGTAAGGGTAAAATGAATGTGAATATATTAGATGGTGGAGTTGGGGGACCCAGCTTAAACGTGATTGGCCAGTTTCTAAGAGCCGCAGCAAAGGAAATTGAACAGGGAGAGTGAGTGCATGGATGGATGCATGCATGATGGGTGAATGGATGCATGAATGATGGATGCAGGTTGGATGGGTGGGTGGGTGGATGGATGGATGGGTGGATGCATGAATGAATGATGTATGGATGCAGGATGGGTGGGTGGATGGATGGGTGGATGCATGAATGATGTATGGATGGATGTATGGATGCATGCATGATGGGTGGATGCATGATGGATGGATGGGTGGATGCATGAATGAATGATGTATGGATGCAGGATGGGTGGGTGGGTGGATGCATGAATGATGCATGGATGGATGCAAGGTGGTTCGGGCTCGCTCGCTGCGGTGCAATATGCAAATTAGTTTACGCCCACCACTTTCAAATGCACGGGCCTGACCACAATATCATAACAGCCAGAGCTGCCGATTTTGGAAATGGAGAACCCAGGTTCAAGTCTCAGCGACAGCTCAACATACTGTGATTCTGAACAAATCACGTTATCTCCTGTGCCTAAATAAAAAAAAAAGCATGTGTTCTTCTGTAATGGAATTGGTTCTCGTGTAAAACGCTCAAATGCCTTTGGGTCGAGTGCGAGCTATATAAAACTTCAAAAAAGATAGTGTGCCACAGTTCAAAATGGAAGAGCATTGGCAGAACTGTGTTTGGATCCCAGGCTCATACTGTTGAATTTTATGGGTTTATACTAGTCAGGAGTGAAGTGCATTGGGAGAGTTCTAAATATTGGGATAGCAGGAGGTGCTGCAGGACATGGTTGGGTGCATTATCAGAAGTTTGAGTGGCCCAACTACTGGAACAGAAGGGCTGTTAAGATTAAAACTGAAGTGCACTGGTTGAGGAGTGTAAGGTTTCCATCCCTGGGATTTCAGGCCGTTCTGCAGCTCAGGACACAGAGCCTCACCGACCTGTACGATGGTTCCAGTCTTTAAATGGTCGAAGGTTGCTGAACAGCAGAATGGTAGTGCTTTAGTGGAGCGTGTGTGTGAATCTAGTATTGCAACAGTAAAGGATGGTGCAGACTATAATTGACTACTATTGGTGGAGCTGTGTAAGATGGCTGCTATTTCCTTCTAATTTGTCTTTCTCCGCTTACTCTTAACCATGTAAGGCTTGCCTTCTGTAGCAGCCAAGATTTGCATATTCTATCTCTCTCAAAAATATCAGGTTAGACATCCTCTCATTGTTATGGGTGAAACAATAAATATGGGCAAGGTCGTAATGGAAGATTCCTTGCTGGTAGTCATCATTATTCCATGTCCTGGTCTTCCGCGTCACAGTCATTGGTTCCCTCGCTCCCTGCCTTTTTGACGTCACCACAGTGATGGGGGGAGGGAATCGCCCACAGTTGGGGGGGGGGTTATAGGCGTGGGGGGCAAAAAAAAGTATCGGAAAAATGAGGTGCTTGGTGCAATGCTGGTTAAAAATGTATTTTTTTTATCTGTCAGAAAGTCCCGTTGGAGTTATGTAAAAAAAAAAGGGGGGATCATTTACAAAGAGGCTGGGCGAATATAAAATGTGTTATTGTTTTTTTTTATATAGAATATCCAGCTGAATGACTACTAGTAAAAGTTTGAAAAGAGTTTCTTTTAACGTGAATGGGTAAAATAATAAAAAAAAAATGCGTGCTATTGAGTTATGGATTAAATCTGAGAACCCCTCTGTAATATTGTTACAGGAAACACATATTTCCCTGTCAAAAATTGAAGAATTTTTTATGTTTAAAACATGGGCATCGTATCGGGGCTTTTCGTCATTTTCTGAATCACAGCGGGGTGTCGCCGTCTTCTTAAATAAGAACATACAAGCTGAAGTTTTGCAAATAGGTGAGGGCGGCCCGGGTCGTTGGTGTTGGGTAACATGCACAATCCTAAACAGACCAAGACCCATCACTTTTGTAAGTTTCTATGCCCCGGTCGATGAATACTCTAGAATGTATGAAGACTTATTTCAATCATTATTGATGGTGGGAGGGGATATTGTTATTGGAGGCGACTTCAATATTGTTATGGATCCCAAGCTAGACTCTACCTCACACTCACGTAAACAAGCTAAACCCAAATCACTGAAATCTATATGCAATTATATAAGAACACTTGATTTAGGTGACCCCTGGCATATTCAAAATCCATTTAAAAAAGAGTATTCGTGTTGGTCAGGAAGGTTCAATTCTTCCTCTCGTATCGATATTTTCTTGTTTCAAGACAGCTGAATTTTAGTTTTTTGAAATTTTTACATAATGGATTTTCTGACCACGCTATGTTAGTGGCTGAACTCATTTTGGGGATAGATACGAAAATACCTAAACGCTGGGTGTTTAATAAAGCATATTTGAATGAGGAGTTATGGGTTGCTTCGTTAAAATCAGAGATCACAGATTTTCTTGCACGTAATATGGGCACAGCCCCACTGAACATTATTTGGGACTCACTGAAAGCGTTCATTCGCGGTATAGTTATTGGGAAGGATGCTGCTACATTGGCCATTTCTAGGTCTATTAAGAATTCATTGCAGCATAAAATTCAGACGTTGACGGATATAAGACTACAGAATTCCTCTCCCGATATTCAAAATCAGTTAAATAAAGCTAAATGTGAGCTAAACGCATACTTTTACGCCCAGAGCGAGGAAAGGTTTAGAAGGCATTCTCAAAAAATCTATGAGGAAAGCAACTTCACGGGGAAGTTCCTTGCCTGGCAAGCTAGAGAACAAGCTGCGTCAAATTTGATTTGGGTGCTACAATGCCCTGTGACTCAGGCTGATGTTTCAGATTTGGCGGACATAGGCAAAATAATGTTCGCTCATTATAATAATATTTACAGTCAGCAACACAAGATTGATTACTCTAAATTAACAGAATTTTTGGGAATAAATGTTTTGCCTACGCTCTCCCATACAGATTATTTGGCGATGATTACCCCATTCTTGATGGAAGAATTGGAGCTCGTAGTGAAAAACCTCCCGAATGGAAAGGCCTGGGGCCCATATGGGCTTCCCGCTGAGTTTTTTAAGGCTTTCTTTAGTGTTTTTTCTGCTCTTTTTTTGCAATTAGTTAATTCTATGTTGGAAGGGGGTCCAATTCCGGAGTCATTCCGAGAAGGCACGGTGGTGAGTTTTTTGAAGAAGGGGAAGGTAGCTAAAGACCTCAATTCTTATCGGCCTATCACACTATTAAATTCCGACTACAAAATCATTACAAAATTACTCTCAATTCAACTTTGATACATCCAGATCAAAATGGCTTTATCGCAGGACGACAACTGATTACTAATACACACTACTTAATTGAGGCTTTAGATTATTTTGAAACACGTGGGGTTCCAGCATTGGTTTTATTGTTAGATGCGGAAAAAGCTTTTGATTTGGTAGTATGGGAGACTCTTTTTATTATTTTACACAATTTTGGGATCCCTGGGAGAATTATAAATCTAATTCGAAACTTATACTCTGACTCGAAAGCCAATATTATTATCAACACCGCCATGGTAGGTACAGTGGTAGTCAAGCGGGGCACGAGGCAAGGCTGCCCATTGTCACCTGCCTTGTTTGCTTTCTTTATCGAACCGCTAGCAGTAGCAATTAGGAATTGTATGTATATCTCTCCTCCTATTCTGTCCATGGCGAAGATTAAGCTTTATGTGGATGACATTATGTTGATAATTAAGCCTAATGCACAATCCCAAGTGCAGGCTCTTCAGATCTTCGAAGAATTCGAGGCTCTGGGGGTATACCAAATTAATAAAAAGAAGACCGAAATTCTGGTGTGTGGGGGAATAATCCCAGACCTACATTCCGATCTCACTTCTTGTATTAATAATAAATCTAAAAGATACCTTGGGGCTTTTTTTCCTCTTTAGTGAATGATTTGTATAGACTCAATTTTGACCCCCTTCTTCAGAAAATACGTACAATGCTTACACGGTGGAATTCGCTCCCATTGTCCATTCTTGGGCGAATCGCTCTAATTAAAATGTCCATCCTTCCTTTATGTAATTTTCTATTCTCCACCATTCCCTGTTTTTTGCCAGGCACTTTTTTTTCTAAGGTGAAATCTTTGTTTTCGGCCTTTGTCTGGGCTAAAAAGACACCCTTTATGAGGAGCTAGATCAAGGAGGCCTTTCTCTGCCCAATTTAAGGGACTACTATAATGCATATTTTGCGCAATATATATCAAGATTTAAAAATTATAGTAATAGTCAAGGATTGTTTATCAATTTCTTTTTTGATTTAATCTGGTCGGAATTTCAGATATGTCAAAATCAAAAAGGACTAGCTATATAAGGGGGAGGGGGAGACTCAATGAAGTACGCGTGCCAGCAAACCCATTGGTTTGTTCATGAAGCCCTCACCCACCAACCTAGTTGGTGGCATGCTTCATCATCGGGCCCACCACAGTGACACCGAGTGTGTCCCGGGTGTGCTTCAACGCCAGTTTACTGCGGAGCTGGTATGTTCGCTGGGTGTGCAGTGTAGTGAGTGAGAAAGTGAAGGTTAAAAAGCTATACAGTGGCTCCCAGTACCCGAGGGTAAATGGATAAACTTTAATTACTGGGCCCCTGTTAGCTACTAAAAAGGCAAACGGACATGTTGGAGTGCAAATTATGACCTCCTGCGTCCTGTGTGGTCTACATGTTTCAGCCAGGCCTTTTTTGTTTTAAAACTGGCTTTCCTCAGGACCAAGTGAGTATGTGAATAAAGTGCAATTAAATAAAATTACTAAATTATAGTGATTGTGTTATTTCTTTGCTATGTGTCGCACTCCCTAGGGGCACCGCAGATGGACGACAGGTCCAAGGAGGATCTAGACCGGCAATTCTGGTCTCTTTCTCTGCCTGGTGACCCAAGGAAGCTTTTTACAGCAAATAGCCTGTTAAAGCAAGAGGGAATCCCCCTCTAACATATAACGCACCTTAGGGAGTGGCGCGGATTCCTGGAAATTTTTTATTGGTTGGGTCATATAATATAATTTATATAATCTTGGAGCAATTAGATCTCGAACAAATTAGCTTCCTTGACCAATGATATCTTTTTTGACGAACAGCCAAGGAAACCTGGGGCGTGGAAAAAATGCAGAGCGCAGAGCCGGGAAACGGGCATTAATTCAAAAGCAATTGATAAATGGCTAAACCAAGAGAATCATGTGTTAACTTTGAGTACATGGAGGACTATAAATAAACTTAACTTTAGTGTATTAAAAGGAGCCAATTGGCGCAGAATGTTATAATTTGGAAAATGGTTATTATATCGTACTCCTGCAGCGATATTTAAAATGTATCCTAATACCTCTGCTAATTGTTTTAGATGTTTGCATTATGCCCCGCCCAATTAGTCTCACATTATTGTCTATTGTTCCAAAATTAAGCCATTCTGGGACGATATCTTTTCATACTGTCAAAGCTATTTGAAGATTGCAACTCCTCTGAATGTTAAATTAATGCTTTATGGTATTGATTTAGATCTTGCGCTTTCTGATCAGTTGGTCAAATTAATGTATATTGTAATGGCGGTTGCCAGATCTTTGCTCTTGCAGAATTGGCGTTCAGTTCAGATTCCTTGTATTCAGGAATGGCTGCAGAAAATGAAAAAAGTCAAGAAAAGCGAGCAAATGTACGCATTAAGAATCGGGGGGATGAGAAAATTTGATAAAATATGGGGGAACAATTTTGATTAAAATTTTAGACATGATTGTATAGTGTATATTGTGAAAACTATAATATGAATTTTGTTTTCTGTATCATGATTAAGCATCGCACTTAAGAATCTCAATAAAAAATTTAAAAAAAACACAGTGATGGCTGGGCTGCTTCAAGATTCAGGACAGTTTGTGTGCCCCACATGAGGGGGAGAGGACCTAAATAGAGATTGGTGAGACATGTTTGTGAGGTTTAAGCTAGAAAAACTGTGGTTGTTTGAAGAGGCAAACCTCAATTAGAACTGTAACGAGAAAGAATGGTACTCAGAATAATGAAGATTACCGTTAAGCAATTGTGGCAGGACCTGGGGCATAATATAGACCCCCAAAGTTTCCACTGTGGAGGGCGTGGAGACCTCCAGAAATTGCACTTCAAAGCCAACACCCTCAGAACCACAACTAGCTAGCTGTAAAGAAATAAAAAAAACAAGGCTCAGGAGTAGATTTGTTTTACATTGAGGGGCATGGTTGTGGCGCCTTTTGGTGATGAGTGGGCATCCTTACCACACAGTAGTAGATGAAATAGACTGGAGGAAGTACTAGACCACGAGGGCAAGGGGAGACAAGTGTTGCAGCAATGAAGCACAGGCACAGCAAGAGGTGTGTACAAGCCTCTCAACTCTCTCTGCCACTTCATTTTATTTTAGAAATACTTTCCATTTACTGATTGTTTTGAAAGTGGTGCCAAGCAGAAACTATGAGGCATTACACACCCGCCTATTCAGGATGGACTGTGATATGTCCTTTTTTCTGTCTTTGACCACCATGTAGAACCTGGTAGTGAAGGACAGCAATGGCACATAATGACCCCCACACCCAGGGGAACAACTCACTAATACATGAACTACCCGCCATGATAACAGCCACCGACTGTGTTACTGGCATGCTTCCAGTAAGTATCGACCGTTAAATCCAATCGCTTTCAATAGCGTCACGTTGAATCTTTGGTTGAACGTCGTGCGGCACGGTGTTTTTTATCTGTCGACAAGTGCATGTGAACTTCTCTGCTTTTTAACGGCATGATACTTTGGTGATGGTACACTCTGTAAACCGCACGTTTTGTTTTTGTAATCCATTCGAACCCGGCACTAAATCACGGTTTCTCCACACTGCATTTCACTCTGAACCATAAGGTATTATACACCGCTGTGACAGGTTGCAAAGCACGAATAGAACGCGCAATAGATTTATCCTCTTAGACTTTCCTGAGTTTTCACTACGTGCACTACCGTTAGACTTTTTCGCATCACTATCGTATTCACTTGGCACATGTATTTCAGTTAGTTTATTTAACTTTGTCATTCAGGATGTTTTGAGATGTCCCCATAATCAACCCGATTTCTTTACCTTGTTTTCAGAGACTTCCCCTGATGAAGGGCCAGTAAGGCCTGAAATGCATAGGGATGTGTGTTGAAGCCTTTTGGATATATTCATTGAACAGCTTTGGAAAATATTTTTTCTGATACAAGTGATTAAAAGTAATTTGATTAAGAAGAAAAATAACCACGCATGAAGTAAATAAACTTCGACGGATAAAATTGGTTGTGGGTTAACTTTATTATACCATTGGGTATCTACCACGCGGTGCGCAGGGGGACAACTCCTATCTGGATTTGCAATCATTGGTTTAATATCCATAGAGCTCTCACAATGCATATCTATCCAAATCTTGCTCATGCACCATTGTTGTAGCAGCAAGATATCCTCAAAGCTCACTCAAAATATTTGTATCTCAACATTTTATTTTCATGCCCCCACAAAGTAAAATAATTATGTAGTTGCTCCACAATACTACAAACACATTTTCTCACATTTATTACAGAAAGAGTAAACACTACAAGCAAGCAGAACAATTTCAGTGAGAGTTGAAATCACACTATATAGCAGATGCAGACAAATCTGATTTCGAAAAGTGTTTTTCAATCTATTGCGATAAATATATGCTGTGTAAATGTAGTATGAAGCTAAACATTTCACTTGGAGGACCACATAAAAATATAGCGCACAAAATCTATTTCTTTATACTACATTTGTGAAATTAAAATTATAGTGTAAGTAAAGGAGCGAAAATGTGTAAGGGGCATTAGAATGAGTCCAAGAGATTTTCACAAAAATTAAAGTTCACTCTTGGCTTTCATATTTTCTTGTTATGATGCCCAGCTGACAAGTGGCTCCATTCCAAGACTGACACCATTAGTAAAGCTAGGCTTTTAAGCCAAATTAGAACATTGGAATGTTGGGAGCTCCATTGCAGACAATGGAGTGCTCCCTGCTTCTACGGGCCGGTAAAGGCCCGCAGAGCAACATTCCAATGTTCTACAAAGGCTTCTCGAAGTTCGAGGGGATTTATATCCCCTTGAGCTTCGAGAACCCTTTGTTTAATTTGTTATAACATTCTGCCCTCTAGTGGCAAAATGTTCTAATAGCCTTATAGCCCTTCGTAGCAGGGCTATACGGCTATTAAAGTCCCGCTGTTTCGTTAAAGTCCCTCGCCTTCGGCTCGGGCCTTTAACGATTCAGCGGGCCTTTAATAGCCGGTATAGCCCGCTACGGCGGGCTATAAGGCTATAATAACTCTGCGTGCTGGGATTTTTTAGCCCCTACTTACAAGGATAAACATGAAACATCATGTCTCAAGTCCCAAAATACTATATGCTGTTGGTTACAATACAATGACTGGCTGAAGGTACTGCACAAGGCATGTAGACATTTGACAACTGTGACCATACTTAACAATTCAAATATTGTATGTACTGTGAGAAAGTGAATTATTAGTTGGGTGAGTAATAGTCCTTCTTAAGTAAGGATGGCACTGTTCTTGCTGAAGACAGTAAAGATTTCAGTAATTAAAACTGAGCTCCACCTCTGGAAGCTATGGCACAGAGCAGACAGGCTTAACTTAAGAGAAACATGTAAAGAATTTAGAAGAAACAAATTAAAAAGTCAAAACCACAACACAATAAAATCCCCCTGAAATGTATACAAATAGAGAATATTTTAATGAACAAAATTACATCATAGTGATAAAAACCCATATAGGGGAATCAGAGATATGAATCTTTAAAGTTTTAAATAAAAATAGTGGCAATACAAAAAATGCAAAGTGCCAACCATGGGCAGCTGATCCTGCTAGACTGGGATAATGGTAAGGTTTAGCACCAAGCACTATGGCGTGCGGATTGAATACAGAGACCATGTTTGTTCTGGTTGGAAATCTTACCTTCTGACTTAGTCTCTGAAATGGAAGTCAAAAATCATCAGTGGGGCAAGGCAGCAGGCTGTGGCCAAGATAGGTTCCAGGAGGACGAATAGCCTTTGGACAAAATACCAGCAAAGCTGTTGACTTTTGGCAGGAGAGCTGTGCGTGGGAGAATTTAGAATTTTGAGTCCAAGGAAGGTCCCTCACAGGGCAAATACTTTAGAAGCCTTCACCTGTTGAAGATTTCTACCTTTGGACGTAGTCACTTTTTTGGCACTCAGCTTCCTCTGGTGGGGCAAAGCTGCAAGCTGTAGCCAATTAAGGTTCCACAAGGCTAGATACCTTCTCCTTGACATCCCTCTGAAACCGATTTGCTGCTACAGAATAGTTCAGAAAGGGATCAACCTGAATCTTTGGCCCAGGGTCAACACATTATTATTGGATTGACTTGGCAGATCTGTCCCGGTCTAATTTCGGTTCTCCAGGCAAAAAGTTTTGAAAAAGTTTCTAAGTCACAGGTTTTAGGATAAGGCAGGGGGAGTATACTGTGACACCAACCAAGAACCAAGACCCCAGTAACTCAGGGACACCCCTTAGAAATCAGGACTCACTCCAGTAGAAGCCACCAGCAGAGTGCAGGGCAAGTCCAATTGGAACTGGTCAAATGGGCTCTTCTGTAAAGTGTGCTTCTTGCAGCGTTTGGGCCTCTGTAGCTTAACAGGAGGTCAACCAACTGACCTTTAGAGTCCACATATTGGTCCTGGGTACAGATGGGAGCTAGTCCAGCACTTAGGGTTCTCCTCAGAGGTCACAAGAGCAGGTGCAGTACTACTTCTGTCTTTTATAGGTCCTATAATGTTCTGCAGAGGGTAATTAAGGTTCCATATGTATTCCCACTGCTAGTCTGCAGGTGGGGAGAAACTCCTGGCCACTCCCTTACCAATAGGGTAAACGTTCACAAAAGACCCTACCCACGTTTGCAGCACTCTCTATGTGATTCACTGTAGACTACCTCACAGTGGCCCACTTTACCAAAAAACAAACATGAGAGAACGTTCTTCACCTCTGCTGAGCTTCCTATGCTCACCAAGAGGTGTGGCTCTGATAATGGCCAACCCCTCCCTTGTGGTGACTCAATACTAGTTCTGGGGTCAGCTCCTCTACCACTTGTAGTGGTGCATGGCGTGGTCCTTGGATAATAGAAGGGGCAGGCCCAAGTGTGAGTTACATCTTCCAGTGACAGAGTAGGCATCCTTTGAAGTTAATTAGGTTCCTAGACAGAGCCCAGATGGCTATCCTGTCAGGGGAAGGTCAACCCCTCTCCCTTTGGCTCAGCTCTGGGAGGCACTTCACACCTAATCATAGAGCCATTCAGCTCCTTGGTGACAGTGAACACTGGAGGAAAGGCGCATATGGCTTAGGCAGGAAAATTACAACTTTCTAAAAGTATCATTTTCAAAGTAGTGCTATAAAATCTGACTTGCCCATTAAGTTGGATTTTAAATTACTATTAAAATTAGTCATTGAATCTTTTTTCTAGCTACTCCCAAACTGAAATAAATCATTATAAGGTTGTATAATGTAACCCAATGCTTTCCTATGGAAGAGCCAGCTTTTCCACAGTTAAAAACAGTTTGGGAGTTTTTTCACTGCCAGGGCATGTAAAACATAAAATTTACATGGTGTACTTTGTAAATACCATTCACTCTGTGATGTGGGCATGTAGAGCCTACGTAGGGCTGACTTATAAGCATTAAAAAGGAAGGTTTAGGCATGGCAAATGGTTTAGTTTGCCAGGTCGAGTTGGCAGTTTTAAAACTGCACACACAGGCTTCATGGGCTGGGCTGGAGACATGGGGCCCGATTCACAAAGGTAAACTTAGACCAAAAGTCTAAGTTAACATCTTCCATGCTCATGACTAGCTCAGCTCGTCATGAGGCACGGTTGAGCTGCACTCATGACGAGCTGAGCTCGTCATGACCGTCGGAACGTTCACACGCGGGGATAATTTCCCCGCTGTGCAGAACGTTCCAAAACGGGTGTGGCTGTGACGAGCTCCGCTCGTCATGAGTGCAGCTACACTGTGCCTCATGACGAGCCGAGCTCGTCACAAGCACAGCGGCGCTGTGCACGGCCCCCCTCCACCCCGCACAGCGGGGGAAAACACCCCGCAGCGAAGGGGTTAACAACTTTCGTTATTCACAAAGGTAAGTTACGAGGAGTATCTTTACGTCCACACTCGGGGCAGAATCTCCGTCCCGAGTCCAGAAATTCCTCTCCACACCTGGAGTGTACTCGCTAGAGAGTACACCCAGGGTGAGGAGAGGAATCTCTGCACTCAGGGCGGAATCTGTGGACTTAAAGATACTACTAGTACCTTACCTTTGTGAATACCGAAAGACGTAAACTTAGACTTTTAGTCTAAGATTACCTTTGTAAATACCGAAAGTCGTAAACCTAGAGCTTTGGTCTAAGTTTACCTTTGTGAATCCATGTGTTGTATTGTCATTTCAGTGGTGGCACAGTTTGTGCTACAATCCACTAGTAATGTTTAACTTACAGGCCCTGAGTTCACTTTTGTATCATATACTAGTGACTTATAGGTAAGTTAAATATGCCAATCAGTTGTGTATCTAATTTTACCATGTTTTAAAGGTCAGAGCACATGCACTGGGGACTGGACAGCAGTGTCCCAATGCACAAAGTGCAAAAACCAACGGTAACATTTTGCAAAAAATGGGATTGATCAGGCAAAAAGGGGCATTTATTCTGCTTATGTTCAATAATTTTATTAAAAGTGGATAAACTTGAATGCATCTAGTTATACCATTAATTGAAAAATAACACTTCGAAAAAAAGGCTGTGACATGTTCATAGAATTAAATTGAAATGACCAGCTGAATTGCTGAATAAATCAATGGAGTCGTTTTCCAGAGTGAATGCCCTTGTTGAGACTGAAACAAAACCTGTTTCATCATAAGGATGAAACACCTCCTATTCACAATTGAACCCTGTGTACCTGAAGGTTATACTTACCTCTTCTCAGGTGCATTGCCAAACTGACAGGTATTTCCACAGAACAAAGAAAGCATCAAGTGGGCTGAATTTACGTTTAAGAAGGTGGTAAGGGTGTCACTGTCAGTACTGATATAAGATGTCTTTGGGAATCCGAAAACTGTGCTAATAATACATGCTGCAGATCTAGATAAACGTGCATTACCAGTGATGTGTGGTTGTCTTTACATTAAGAATGTGGTCCTCAGGGTGTCTAGGTTAGATATGGATGCAGATTGTTTCAAATTATTCTCCAACCCTTTTAGATGCTTTTTTTTTCTTCCAGGAGATCTTTAGACCATAGGTGACCTTCTTTTGGTTTTAAGGAAGCTGAATCCTCAAAAAGTTTCATCCTAAGTTCATTATATGAGGTGGTGGTGGTGGCATTTACATTATCAGTGTTGCAAATAGGAGAGAGGCATCTCGGGGCCATCTCTCTAAGATTGTTCATAGTCTTGTTTTTCATATCACAAAACCAACCCTTTGGGACTGTCCAAAGGATCTACTTTGTGTTATAATCAAAGAAAAAAGTGCTCTGGGTATGCTGTAACGAGTCTACAAAAATAAAGTCTTCAGTCGTAATAGAAGAACAAAGTGCCTTTGACAATACTTGTAAAATGTGTACATGAGCAGTAGGAACAAAAGTCACTCAATGGTACTTGATGGAAATTTTGAAGTTGTTACGTGAGACTGGTGCTTCCAGAGAAATTGTGCTTGGAGTAAAGATTTCCTAAATCTTTAGGAGGCACATGTGATTTTGAGGATGTTGACGTGATTAGGGGTGTGCAAAGTATAAAACTCAATTAACAAAAATAATAAGGAGTACCACCAGAAAAAATGCTCGAAGAGCGATTTCTGCGGGATGATTCACTATCACAGAGAAGAAAGTCCTTCTTTGCTTATTAATAACCCCTCACTCACCGACCTGGTCGGTGACATGCTTCATCATCGGGGCCACCTTGATGGCCGAGTGCCATCAAGGTGTGCTTCAACACCTGAACTACAGTGGAGCTGGTATGTGAGTGATGAATGTGAAAAAGAAGTAGGTGAGTTAAAAATTGTCCTGGTATGACTTATATGAAAAAACTTTATTCTTAAGGCTACTGGACAATAATAAAATGTAAGTGTCGATACAGTTAAAGGTATAGTTATGACCAAAAGTATCTGGAAAATATGTGGTGGGTCTACATGTTTCAAACCGTAATAGGAATTACCGGTTTTTCATCAGGACCAGATCAAGGAAAAGGGTGGTCAGGGTACACTAACGCCCTGCCGTGCCTGCAAATCCTTGTGCCTGAATTTGAAGGCACCCTCTACTTACAAACAGGGGGTACATCAATGGGAAGTGTCTTTGCTCCCAGCGTGGCCGGACTCTATGTCCATGAGTTTGAACAGAAATTCATCCTTAATGACACCAACCCCTTTCGTGATAACCTGATTTTTTGGAAACGGTATATCGACGACGTCCTAGCAATCTGGCAGGGACCCACTGAGCAATTGGACCTGTTCATCTCCTGGATTAACACCTGCGATGGTAACTTGAGATTTACCCATTGCTATGACAAGGAGAAAATTGTGTTCCTTGATGTGGTGATTAGCAAGGAGAATAACAAATTGGAGACTCGGACCCATTACAAACCCACTGCTAAAAATGACCTTCTAAGATTTGAGAGTTTTCACCCGCGTCCACTTAGGGAAAATCTCCCATACGGACAGTTCCTCAGGCTAAGAAGGAACTGTAGCAAACTGTCTGAATATAAGGAACAAGCCACTGATCTATCAGAGAAGTTACAGAGTCGTGGTTATCCCAACAAGATCATAAATAAATGCCAGAAAAGGGCTAGAAATCAACCGAGAGAGGTACTTCTGGAAGAAAGATCAAGAGCTAACAACTCCATACCTCTGACTTGCGTGACTACATACAGCGCAATATCCAACCAGGTGACAAAGAGTATAAATAAACACTGGGCAATCATAAACTCTGGAAAACTACATTGGGAGAAACCCCTTTTTTCCTTTAAAAAATCACAGAGTCTGAAGGACACTTTGGTAAAAACAAGACCAAAAGCTAAGACAGTCCCAATCACCCAATCTATCACTGAAATTTGGGGTCTCCCCAATGTGACTGGTCACTATCGTTGCGGCAATTGCTGTGTATGCCACCTGACGAGGAATACAAAGACTCTAAAACTGGAAGAAGGCAAAGAATGGAGACAAATTGCACACACAAACTGTAATAGCTGCAATGTTGTCTACTTGATTGAATGCACTTGCAAGAAACAGTACATTGGAATGACCACCAGGAAGATAAAGCAACGGATCTGCGAACATCGCAGTACCATCCGCTGCAAAAAAAGTGCAACAAGATTAACTGACCATTTTCTGGAGAAAAATCACACACCAAACGAAATGGTATGGACTGTAATCGAACAACTACCAACCGGGCCAAACCTGCAGAAACGCCTATATGAAAAAGAACAAAGATGGGTGTACAGACTGTCAACACACATTAATGGTCTTAACGATAATATACAATGGGCCAATGTTCTATAATCCACCTATGCCCTCAGTACCCCAGGTTGTGTGACATCCCAGGTTGCGGACTCCCCGCAGTTCAAGCCTCAGCCTTTCCTTTGTAGGACCAGTCGTTCCTTGACTGTCCTTAAATAAATAGACATACCTCTGTAAAACCACTCACTCAATTGTCTAAAAACCGTCTCCCTATGCACTGTTTTTCTCTGTAAATACCAGATTGCAGGTGTTTTTACGCTCTCTCTAGTAATGAACTCCAAAAACGGGCGATGTAAATATGTAAACCCATGTCCCCGTTTTTCCTCTGAAATAACCATTTCCCTTTGCACTAATTAAGTGATACGCTCTCTCCGTATCTCTGTTAACACCAGATTGTAGTTTCTCTGCTTTGCACAACATCAGAAAGCGAGCGTTGTAACTATGGAAACCCATGTCCCCGCTATGCCTCCGTACTGAATGGCATGACGTCACCACGTCAGCGCGCGAGGCTAGCCACGCCCCCAACATCCGCGATGGCGGCCCTCTTATCTTCGGCCCCGTCTTCACCCCGATCACGGGCGCGTGGAGGGACCTCATAGGTACACTGCTACCTTAAGCCTGCTAAACTGTAAGTAGAGACTCGACGGACACCGGGGCCAGATGGACCTTTATGCCTCGGGACGCGGCCCCTTCTCTCGGGCGTCTCCTCAACGGGCAAGCAACATTAACTCTAATGCTCTCTATGACTTATTTTACAGAATATGTTTCTAACCCAGGCCGCCCCTCCCTCATCCCGTGCTGCCCTATGACCCTTCATTAGGAGTAAGCATGGTTTACTTTGTGTTTGTTGTTGTGTGTGTCTGGTATTGTTATATGTTTAGTCAAGAAACAGTTATCACATTGCTATGCCTCTCACCTAAATATGGCGTGAGTGATGCATAGCCACGCACCGATAGTTTTTGATGCGTGTGAATGAATAAAGAATTTACGCTCAATACCACAAAAGCACGCTACAATTGATAGGTGTGCAAGGTTAAAATTGAGGGTTCTTCTGCGCCAAGAATCAATTACGATACTCTTTGTGCTGCACTGTGCACCCTTGAAATACTGCACTATAAAACTAACCATATAATATCAGTATGGGATGATTCAAGAGACACGAAGACATGAGACTCCGTCACTTCACTACGTTGCAGGCTTGTAACTGGTTTGATTGTGATTATTATTTTTCTCTCCACAGGTCTTTTTTGGTAAACCACCATTGGGTTATACCTTTATTTATTTTTTGTGCCTAGCACCACGAATTTTGCTGCCAAGGCACAAGGATTTGCAGGCACGGCAGGGCGTTAGTGTACCCTGACCACCCTTTTCCTTGATCTGGTCCTGATGAAAAACCGGTAATTCCTATTACGGTTTGAAACATGTAGACCCACCACATATTTTCCAGATACTTTTGGTCATAACTATACCTTTAACTGTATCGACACTTACATTTTATTATTGTCCAGTAGCCTTAAGAATAAAGTTTTTTCATATAAGTCATACCAGGACAATTTTTAACTCACCTACTTCTTTTTCACATTCATCACTCACATACCAGCTCCACTGTAGTTCAGGTGTTGAAGCACACCTTGATGGCACTCGGCCATCAAGGTGGCCCCGATGATGAAGCATGTCACCGACCAGGTCGGTGAGTGAGGGGTTATTAATAAGCAAAGAAGGACTTTCTTCTCTGTGATAGTGAATCATCCCGCAGAAATCGCTCTTCGAGCATTTTTTCTGGTGGTACTCCTTATTATTTTTGTTAATTTAGATACCTAACCTAGGGGACTAGGAGTATTGTTCCGTCCACTTTGGTGGTTAAAATCCCTTAACTCTCTCCTACTGTTTATGACATATCTTGGCAGCGCACAGCTGCGAGAGTTTTTACTGTCCTTCTTTCTAACTGTGACATTCCAACCCTCACACTTAACACACAGTAGACAGTATGGGAGAAAACCAAGGCCTCACATATTCCACTGAAGAGATAGACGCCATCATGGGCGAAATCTCAGGTTTTTCAGATGCAAATATCTCACAAACTATATCACAGACAGGTGATTGGGAAAAGCTGTCAGAGATGAAGAGAGAACGTATAAGAACCATTCTACATGGCACTATCTTGAAAGAATACTTAACCAATGACATGGCACCTAAAGGTTTGCTGGTTACAAATGCTCCGCGGATATTTCTGAATGACCCCACCTTCAGAAAAGATTGGGCACTAATAGCGTGGCACTGCACCCACGATTGGATTGTACTAATCCTAAAAACAGCTTTGAGACTATCGGAGGCTATCCAGGTTGAAATCCAAAAGACTGAATCACATATCAAGACAAGCATTACTGGGTATAAAAAGAAACTTGACGAAGTAAATAAGGAAATTAATGAATACAAAGAAAATCTGACTCAACAAAAAGTTACCAAATTCAAAAAAGACTTGAAAAGATTTACGTTCAAAAACACCTATCCTTATTCAGACCCAGAATTTAAACAACCAGAGAAAACTCAATCTGATTCAGATGTCTCCAGTAACTCATCGAACAGTAGTAATGGGTCAAACATTGGCAGTAACAGACAACGAGGCAGAGGGGGGAGAAGAGGCAAAAACACTTGGCCCAACTTCAATCCTGCTATGTTCCAAGACCCGTTTAACCATCCACCCAATTTCCCCATGTATGGATGGCAACCACCATTTCAGCCACATTTCCAACCACCCCCGTTTCATCAGAACCAGTTTCAAAACCCTTTTTTTCACAGGGGACGACGGGGAAGAGGAAAAAACAGACAACCAAATCAAGTACACTGGGGAGAGGAAGACCCAGTGAGCAACCGGACAAAGAGCAAAGCAGGCCCAAGCAGCACGAAACCTTAGTAACCAATCTTTCCTCTAGACCTCTGACGACAACCGAAGAGATTGTCTTAAACAAGGGTCTAGGCTATGTCCCGACAGCACGTGTGGACAAGTTCCAACTACATTGTGAGCTGGCCGTTTTTTTCAGAAAATTAAGACTGAAATCCTTTTTTGAAAAACAGGGCCCCCCTAAAGAGAATGAGATTGAAAATGAAACCGGACTAAGAGTGAAATCCACCTTCACGCCACCCACACATACCACGCCTGTTGAACTAATTACGTTTGAACAGGCTGTTTATAACGATGTTGAAAAGATGCAGAACACTACAAAATTTCAAAACATGAGCAATGCTGAAAACAGAGCTCTTAGTGATTTGCGTACTTGTGAGACCATCATAATAAAACCTGCAGACAAGGGTGGGGGTCTGGTGATTATGGACGTAACTACATATCGTGAAGAATGCCTCAGACTCCTGAGTAACAACAGACATTACCAGAAGTTGGAAGCGGATCCCACTAGTGATCTGAAATCAGAAATCGTACAACTAGTAGAAACTGCAGAAGCGACTGGCAAGATATCAAAACAGGAAGCCGACTACCTCTGCAACACTGAAGAGAAAATTATCTATTTCTATATCCTTCCGAAAATGCATAAGGGTAGACTACCACCACCTGGACGCCCAATCGTATCAGGTATTGGATCTCTATTGGAACCTCTATCGAGATTTTGCGATTTCTTCTTGAAGACCATTGTTCAAAACACAACAACTTATTTACAAGACACCAAAAGCCTACTAAACCTACTACAAAACCTAAGGGTAGACGAGCAGTCAGTACTTTTGAGCTTCGATATAGAAAGCCTTTATACAAACATACCCCAGGATGACACCATCCGAGTCCTTGAGGACACCCTGGCAAACACTGAATGGCCACACAATACCCCAAGAGCGTTCATCTTGGAATGTGCCCGACTGGCTCTGAAATGTAACTATTTTGAATTTGAAGGCACCCTCTACTTACAAACAGGGGGTACATCAATGGGAAGTGTCTTTGCTCCCAGCGTGGCCGGACTCTATGTCCATGAGTTTGAACAGAAATTCATCCTTAATGACACCAACCCCTTTCGTGATAACCTGATTTTTTGGAAACGGTATATCGACGACGTCCTAGCAATCTGGCAGGGACCCACTGAGCAATTGGACCTGTTCATCTCCTGGATTAACACCTGCGATGGTAACTTGAGATTTACCCATTGCTATGACAAGGAGAAAATTGTGTTCCTTGATGTGGTGATTAGCAAGGAGAATAACAAATTGGAGACTCGGACCCATTACAAACCCACTGCTAAAAATAACCTTCTAAGATTTGAGAGTTTTCACCCGCGTCCACTTAGGGAAAATCTCCCATACGGACAGTTCCTCAGGCTAAGAAGGAACTGTAGCAAACTGTCTGAATATAAGGAACAAGCCACTGATCTATCAGAGAAGTTACAGAGTCGTGGTTATCCCAACAAGATCATAAATAAATGCCAGAAAAGGGCTAGAAATCAACCGAGAGAGGTACTTCTGGAAGAAAGATCAAGAGCTAACAACTCCCTACCTCTGACTTGCGTGACTACATACAGCGCAATATCCAACCAGGTGACAAAGAGTATAAATAAACACTGGGCAATCATAAACTCTGGAAAACTACATTGGGAGAAACCCCTTTTTTCCTTTAAAAAATCACAGAGTCTGAAGGACACTTTGGTAAAAACAAGACCAAAAGCTAAGACAGTCCCAATCACCCAATCTATCACTGAAATTTGGGGTCTCCCCAATGTGACTGGTCACTATTGTTGCGGCAAATGCTGTGTATGCCACCTGACGAGGAATACAAAGACTCTAAAACTGGAAGAAGGCAAAGAATGGAGACAAATTGCACACACAAACTGTAATAGCTGCAATGTTGTCTACTTGATTGAATGCACTTGCAAGAAACAGTACATTGGAATGACCACCAGGAAGATAAAGCAACGGATCTGCGAACATCGCAGTACCATCCGCTGCAAAAAAAGTGCAACAAGATTAACTGACCATTTTCTGGAGAAAAATCACACACCAAACGACACGGTATGGACTGTAATCGAACAACTACCAACCGGGCCAAACCTGCAGAAACGCCTATGTGAAAAAGAACAAAGATGGGTGTACAGACTGTCAACACACATTAATGGTCTTAACGATAATATACAATGGGCCAATGTTCTATAATCCACCTATGCCCTCAGTACCCCAGGTTGTGTGACATCCCAGGTTGCGGACTCCCCGCAGTTCAAGCCTCAGCCTTTCCTTTGTAGGACCAGTCGTTCCTTGACTGTCCTTAAATAAATAGACATACCTCTGTAAAACCACTCACTCAATTGTCTAAAAACCGTCTCCCTATGCACTGTTTTTCTCTGTAAATACCAGATTGCAGGTGTTTTTACGCTCTCTCTAGTAATGAACTCCAAAAACGGGCGATGTAAATATGTAAACCCATGTCCCCGTTTTTCCTCTGAAATAACCATTTCCCTTTGCACTAATTAAGTGATACGCTCTCTCCGTATCTCTGTTAACACCAGATTGTAGTTTCTCTGCTTTGCACAACATCAGAAAGCGAGCGTTGTAACTATGGAAACCCATGTCCCCGCTATGCCTCCGTACTGAATGGCATGACGTCACCACGTCAGCGCGCGAGGCTAGCCACGCCCCCAACATCCGCGATGGCGGCCCTCTTATCTTCGGCCCCGTCTTCACCCCGATCACGGGCGCGTGGAGGGACCTCATAGGTACACTGCTACCTTAAGCCTGCTAAACTGTAAGTAGAGACTCGACGGACACCGGGGCCAGATGGACCTTTATGCCTCGGGACGCGGCCCCTTCTCTCGGGCGTCTCCTTAACGGGCAAGCAACATTAACTCTAATGCTCTCTATGACTTATTTTACAGAATATGTTTCTAACCCAGGCCGCCCCTCCCTCATCCCGTGCTGCCCTATGACCCTTCATTAGGAGTAAGCATGGTTTACTTTGTGTTTGTTGTTGTGTGTGTCTGGTATTGTTATATGTTTAGTCAAGAAACAGTTATCACATTGCTATGCCTCTCACCTAAATATGGCGTGAGTGATGCATAGCCACGCACCGATAGTTTTTGATGCGTGTGAATGAATAAAGAATTTACGCTCAATACCACAAAAGCACGCTACAATTGATAGGTGTGCAAGGTTAAAATTGAGGGTTCTTCTGCGCCAAGAATCAATTACGATACTCTTTGTGCTGCACTGTGCACCCTTGAAATACTGCACTATAAAACTAACCATATAATATCAGTATGGGATGATTCAAGAGACACGAAAACATGAGACTCCGTCACTTCACTACGTTGCAGGCTTGTAACTGGTTTGATTGTGATTATTATTTTTCTCTCCACAGGTCTTTTTTGGTAAACCACCATTGGGTTATACCTTTATTTATTTTTTTGCCTAGCACCACGAATTTTGCTGCCAAGGCACAAGGATTTGCAGGCACGGCAGGGCGTTAGTGTACCCTGACCACCCTTTTCCTTGATCTGGTCCTGATGAAAAACCGGTAATTCCTATTACGGTTTGAAACATGTAGACCCACCACATATTTTCCAGATACTTTTGGTCATAACTATACCTTTAACTGTATCGACACTTACATTTTATTATTGTCCAGTAGCCTTAAGAATAAAGTTTTTTCATATAAGTCATACCAGGACAATTTTTAACTCACCTACTTCTTTTTCACATTCATCACTCACATACCAGCTCCACTGTAGTTCAGGTGTTTAAGCACACCTTGATGGCACTCGGCCATCAAGGTGGCCCCGATGATGAAGCATGTCACCGACCAGGTCGGTGAGTGAGGGGTTATTAATAAGCAAAGAAGGACTTTCTTCTCTGTGATAGTGAATCATCCCGCAGAAATCGCTCTTCGAGCATTTTTTCTGGTGGTACTCCTTATTATTTTTGTTAATTTAGATACCTAACCTAGGGGACTAGGAGTATTGTTCCGTCCACTTTGGTGGATAAAATCCCTTAACTCTCTCCTACTGTTTATGACAAGTATAAAACTCACCCATGAAGTCAGGCAACGCTGGGCACCTCGTACTACACAAAGAAAGGCAACATTTTGGAACCGCTTGTTCAGAGTGGACATGGTATGGCAGATCAAGCTGAACTGTTCTTAACGCTCCAGCCTTATTATATATCATGCTGAGACATCTGCTGACCTCTCACAGATCCACTGCTGTTCACGAAGTCTATAGCATCAATTCATTCCTAAAGAATAAGAGTTACATAAAAATATATGTTATTGATAAACTCAGTTGAATAACAGAAACAACTTCATATAGTCCTCTAATATCTTACTTCCTGTCACTTAATGAAAATCCCTAGTGGCGGTTAGCGGTCATCTAATCTTCCATTTTGTTCATATGCTCCATGCATTGCATGTTTGTATCCATCTAGTTATTTGGATTGATCAAAAGATCACTCATTCAACCAGACGTTATATCCTTCCTCGTCTGGTGTTCTCTTCTAGTTTGGTCAGACACATGTGTGGGTGTGTGATGATAAGTGTGTGGTTTTCTGGCCTGGTGTGTGGTTGTGTGGGCCTTCGTTATTGTGTGTGTTGTCCTGGAATATAACGGTGGGTGTCTAATAGTGACTCTTTGTTGTGGTAGTGGATGTGTGACCAAATGATGGTGGTACTGTGGTCATCTAGTGCTGGGTGTGTTGATTGATGTATGTTGTTTCTTTTGCTGTGATAGAGGATGTGTGGGTTTATGACAGTGCATGTGTTTGCATATGATGTTGGTTGCTTGGATCTGTGGTGCCAGGTATGTTGTTGCACCCTGGTCGTTTAGTTAGGGATAGTGCCTTTCTGTACTGAGCAGGAGACAGAGGCCTAGTCTGGTTCTCCCCTCAGCCATCCTGCCTATGGCTGAGGATGCTGGCTATTTTAGGAACTAGGACATATCCTTCTAGACAGGTGCCTCTGAAAGCCTGGTAGGGCTGCCACAGGGTCAGTCAGCATTAGGCCAGCCATGGAATTCTGAACACTTTCAATCCATTCAATACGCGAGGGAGAGCTTCATGTATTAGCTTCCACTGCCCCCCCCCCCCCCAACGAGCATCAAACGTGATCACGAAGGTGTGAAATCAGTTCGCTCTCCAGGCACATTATATACCCATGGCTTTCAGGGGCACAGCTATCAGAAGTGCGACAGGTGCAGGGGCTATTCCAATTGTGGCTGTGGTTTACTGTCCAATTAGAAGCCTTTTTACTTTATTGTATTAGGGACCGCCGTATCCATGCTACGTCACTGTTGACTTCTCTATTGAACCTGTTTGTATTTATTTTGAATTGAGGGGAAACTTATGTTGCATGGGCTAGCATACTTGGCTGGGGCTTTGGCAGGACTTGGTGTGTCTTTTGCCTATGTCGCTGGAAGAACGGAACACTTTATCTTCTGTTCCACTTTTGTTGTCCACGTGGACAGATGGTGCCTCTCACGCGATGGGCACCTGGGTCAGTAATTGATTACTTAAAAAAACTTATGAACCGAATTACCTTTAGCAACGTTTGGATGATGTAAGTATGAACTTTGCTCCGGACTGGGACAGGAAGCGTGCACAGCGTGTACAGAATTAGCTTAGTGAGATAGTTATGAATGAACGCATACATCAATCTGGTTCCACTATAGTTGTAGGGATTTTACTCTTACAAGGTGCACGTATGAATAAAGAAAATCCACGAGAATGTTGTGACTATCAGATACGCCATTTTAACGTAAAGGGGCGGGATTCTGGGTGCTCCAGGTAAGAAGGTCGATAGAATGCAGCGCACACCCACAAACCAATAAGTATGTGGACGTTTGAAAGCATTTTGCAGAAACCTAGGGGCATATTATCAACAACTAGCGAGATGTATCGCTAAATGAGCTTAGCGATATTTTTTTTATTGCCGCACATCGCCGGATTTTATCGCAGAGATAACGTGCTATTAGCAACGTTTATCTCAAATGCAATAAAATACCTGGCGATAGCGGCTCAATGCGTGAATATCGCTGGAAATCCAGCGATATTCAGGCATTAACGCCAATAGGGACTTAACCTGAATATCCAACTCCCATTGGATATACAGGTTAATAAGTGGTCTGAGCAGGCGTTCGTTTTTGGCGATATTCGCGCTATTTTTTTATCGCTGTGCCTGTGTTGATAATAGGCGATAGCGATGTTAGCAACTGCTTTCAGTCGCTAACAGGTTGGGTACGCCCACTTTGCATGTCATTAGCGATAAATATCGCTGACATGCAAAGCGGGCTCCAAACCGCTCGCTATCGCCTACAAACTGTCGCTAACTGCTGTTAGCGACAGCTTGCTAATAGGGCGATGAAATTATCGCCGTTTTAGTGGGGAAAAGTCCAGCTAAAGCGACGATAATGCCCTTGATAATATGCCCCCTAGTTTCCCACCCTGGAAACACGCACAGAATTTCTCTTGTCAAAGTCAGAAGTACATTTCTTGTCGGAGTTGGAAAGAAGAGGGGTAACCCGCATATTCCCTGGGGGTGTAGTTGAAAGAGCGTCTCAAAAGCAAAAACATATTTACCTATGTATTATTATGTTTGTCACAATCGCTCTCTCTTTTATGGAGAAAACCATTCCTAAATGCATATTGACCGCCACCCCGATTTCTGCAAAGGTAGAGTCTCGTCCCATAGCTCCGCCCCAAAATGTCTGGTTTTCCAGGTATTTTTTTCATGGGATTGGGTTTCATGAGGTCGAGATTTTCACATAAGGTTTATTAGCAGTTTATGAAGAAGAGGATGAGTGTTGTTGCATTACATACAGGGCCGGCTTTAACACTGGTGGCGCCCTGTGCGACAATGTCTGTTGGCACCCCTCAATAACCACCTCTGCCACGCATTCCCTCACTACACCCTTTAACAGTGCCCCTAAAGTCTCCGTACGCCTGTCTCTCAGATTAATTTAGTTTAATAGCACCACTCATACCATTGTAAGGTGTCAGAGCACTGTACATCACACACGTGTGTGTAAATCATTGTATAGGAAATGTTACATCAGACAGGACTACAAGGTGTACGGGTGACATCATCGATTCTTAGAGGCAATAACGTTTAAGAGTCCTTATTCTGAAAAAGCAGAAATTCAGAATTTAAAAAGTTACATCATTGTTAGGGGTTCTCTTTAGTAATAAGAATTGTTTTCTACCCAAATATACCCTTTTCGCAAGATTAGGATGATGAAAAACTGGGCAAAAAAACATATAGCTTTAACATATACTTTGCAGTTTGCATACAGCTCTTTGATGACAGTTAATAGCTCAATGTTCTATATTAGGATTTTTTTTTTTAAACAAATTGTATTGACTGAAGACACATATTTATGCACAACTCTGTCATCCAGAGTCAACTGCCATCATCATTTTCCCAATATCTACTTCAGTAATTTACATTAGAACAATAGAAGATGAAAAGAAGAAAACAACTGCCCCCCCCCCAACCCACTAAGCCCACCCCCCCGAGCGCCGCTACTTGCTCTACTCGCTACATGGAGATCGAATACAATACATGTTATGTACACAGGGTCACCGTTCATGGTATCGTAAAGTTCAAGCTTTCAAAAAGTTGGGAAGGCAGTATCCTTTGGCGGCGGGTCCAGCTCCAAGCCTCGATAGTCAGCCCACCTTTTCCATATTTTAAAGTGCTTCCGGGGGCAGCCCCTAGCTACAAATATGGGTAATTCTAGCCCCATACAAAAGTCCAACCCATTTTCCAGGCCGCAAGAGGCGGGGCCCGGGGCGCCTTCCATGCTTTCGCCATATCCCATTTCACCAGTGTTAATCCTAGCAAGAGTAAGTGTCGCTACCCCTACCCCAGCCATAACGTGAAGCAAGACTAATTTAGGGTCCCTCTGAATCTCCCAGGCCAAAACTTCTTCCAGACACCGGAAGACTCCATTCCAGAATCTCTGTAATGCCCCACATTCCACCACTGTATGGAGCAAGGTGCCCACCTCCATCCCGCAGCCCAAGCAGTCCGGGGAAACCACCAAGCCCGCCCTCCATAGTCGCTGTCGGGTATAGTATGTGCGGTGCAAGTATCTGAAGTGGATGAGTCGCAGGCGAATGGAGATTGCCGCCCCCCCTAGGACTCTCTAAGGCCCCCACCCAGTCTTCCTCATCTAATTCCCCAACATCCTGTACCCATGAGGTCCTAAGTCGCTTCAAGTTCGAGGAGCAATGTCGCACGAGCGTCTGATAAATGCATAACAGCTTCTTGTCGGGCAATTCCCCCATAAATAGTTTGGCTTCAAGTGGGCTAAACTCAGGGAGTTGCTCCAGACCCGCCAAATATGGCGTCAGTGCGTGGCGGAACTGGAGATACCTGAAGAACTGGGTACGGGGCATCTCAAATTCCTTCTGCAATGTTTCAAATGTCTTGAGGACACAACCGGTCATAACATCCCCCAGGGTGGAAATGCCAATCGCATCCCATCCCTGGAAGCCTATCAGGGTGTCCATTTGAGGCAGCCTACCGTTATGCCACAGTGGGGTTTCCTGGGTGAGCGTGTTCCACCAGCCCATTCGGCGCAGGGCCTGCCTCCATACCTGAAAGACCACTTGCGTGACTGGGGGAAGGGACCCTCTAAGCGACGCCGAGTACAAGAGTGTGTGTAGGGACGCAGTTCCCATTAGGGCCCTCTTGACCGCGTACGCCCGGTCACTTCTATCGGCGTACCACCAATCGTTCAGTATCAACAGGTGTGATGCTTGATAATACGAGAGTACATCCGACGTGGCCAGCCCCCCTGTATACGTTGATAGGAAGCACGTCCGTAGGGCTACTCGCGCTACTCCTCCCTTTCACAGGAATCCACTCAGTGCCAAGTTAAGGCGCTGAAACCAGCGAGGCGGAATCACATGCGGATGGTTCTGCAGTTGGTAAAGCAGGCGCGGAAGCGCCTCTATCTTAAAGATGGCTGACCGTCCCAGCATAGACAGTGGCATCCCAGACCACACCTTCAGGTCTTCACGCGTGTGGTCCCATACTGGAGTAAGGTTAAGCTCACGGGAAAGAACTGCATCTTCAGACAAGAATATTCCTAGATATTTCACCCCCTCAGTGGCTAGCTGGAGGCCTGATGCCCAGTACCCTACTGCCTGCGGACCTCCCAATACCCACAGTGTGGATTTACTCAGGTACATATATAGGCCAGTCGTTTCGCCGAATATCTGCAGTATGCGCATCAGCCGTGGCCCAGAATGCTCCAGATCGGTGAGAAAAAATAACACGTCATCGCGTATAGCGCTATTCTATCTGCGTGACCCGCCGACCACTGGAATCCTTTAAGTTGGGCGTCTATACGCACCCACGCCGCGAGTGGCTCCATAGCGAGTGCAAATAAATATGGGAGAGGGGACATCCTTGCCGCGTTCCACGCCGGACCGGAAACGAGCGAGAGACCCCTCCACCCACACGCACCGCGGCCGTGAGATCGGTGTACAGTAGCCGAATATACGCCAGAAGCGCGGGCCGAGGTTGAGGCGTCCCAACAGGGCAAACAAATATGTCCAGCTCAGAGAGTCAAATGCCCTGTCCATGTCCGCCAGAAACAGGGCTGCCCGCTCTCCCAGGCGTCCCCAGGCAGATATCGCGACCTGGGCCATTCTAATATTATGTCGGGTAGCCCGCCACGGCATAAAGCCCGCTTGATCAGGATGAAAAAGGTCCGTAATGTACG
The DNA here is from genome assembly GCF_964261635.1 of Lissotriton helveticus. Taxonomy (NCBI): domain Eukaryota; kingdom Metazoa; phylum Chordata; class Amphibia; order Caudata; family Salamandridae; genus Lissotriton; species Lissotriton helveticus. The sequence goes on along the minus strand of NC_136057.1, from coordinate 1,691,202,172 downwards.
ACTTAAGTCTATTGGCTAAGGCCTTGGCGAGGATCTTGGCCTCTGTATTTAGTAGGGAGATTGGGCGATATGACGCGTGGTTCTCCAGGGGCCTCCCAGGTTTTAGGAAGACCACCACCTCCGCATGTCGCCAGTCCGGGGGGAGTGCCCCGCTTTCGCATGCCTCTTCCACCACCGGTCGAAAATGGGGACCCAGTTGTGTCACAAATCGTCGGAAGAATTAACTAGGGAACCCGTTCGGGCCAGGTGCCTTACCCGGGTTCAACTCGCCCAACGCCGTCGCCAGTTTATCATTCGTCAAGGGTTGGTCTAAGAGGTCCGGCACCTCGTCAGTGATGGCCCTCGGCGGAAGGTCATCTATGAAGCGCTGAAGTACCTCAGCATCCAGGCATTCCCGGGGTGCGTATTACCCCTCGTAGTATTCTGCAAAACTCTCAGCAAGCGCTGCTGGTTCCAGGAGGGGTGTGTCATCGGGGCCCATAATTCGGGGCAGTGGTTGAGTGTGCATGATTCCGTGACACAGGCGGTGGAGCATTTTACAGGACTTATCGCCCCATTGGTAAACCTGACTGCGTGTGGCTAGCCAGGCCTGCCTAGCTTCGTCGAGCAGCACGGCTGCATATTGCTGTTGTGCCAGTGCCGGCTGCCGTCTGGCGGGTCTGCCATCTTACTCCCGACCCCTGCGCTCCAACGCCTCAAGCTCCGCCTCACGTCGCACCAGGTCTCTACGCTTCTCCCGACGGGCCGCCGCACACCATGAAATGTCCACTCCCCGTATCGTGGGCTTCAAGACCTCCCAGATAAGTGCTGGGGAGTCCACTGTACCTACGTTAGCTGTCAAGAAATGATCAATTCCGGTAGATATATGTGCACGATATGTGTCCTGCATCAAATGCCAGGTCAACATGCGCCACCGGAACGGCTGCCTGGCACGTCCCGTGTCCAATGTAAGGAGCACCGGCGAGTGGTCAGAGAGCGCCCGTGGCAGAATCTCCGCCGACATCACCCTATGGGCCAGGACCCTTGGGACAAAAATACAATCTAGTCTAGAAAAGGAGTCTCGCGACGTAGAGAAATACGTGAAGTCCCTTCGACACCCATGTTTGTACCTCCAGGTATCCACCCAGTCAAGACCTGTGACTAGCGCCTGCAATCTGGTGGCCGGACCCCCCTCCCCCCCGAGTCTCGGACTGCCACTGTGTTCCACCATCTGTCACTGACTCTAGCCATCACATCGTTCCAATCCCCCCCCACAATGGACAAGGCGGTCGGCATGCCCTCCCAAAGGGACATGAGCTTCTCCACCAATGGCCACTGCAGCGGTGGCGGAACATACACGCTGCCAAGGATTACTGTGTCACCCCCAATTTCACCATGCACCAAAACATACCGGCCCTGCGTGTCTGACCATGTGCGTTTGTGAATAAAGGGAATCCTGCGGTGGACAAGGACTGCCACCCCCCTGGAACCCCTGGTGAACCCAGAGTGGTATGTGTGTATGTAGCCAGCGCGTTGAAGGCACAAAGTTTTCGTGCCAAGCAGGTGAGTTTCCTGTAGGAATATGATGTTCGCCCTGGCTCTCTTAGCGTATTTACGGACCGCCCCAGTTTCACTTTATCCAGCATCCCTCATACATTCCAACTCAAGATTCGCATCGTACCCAGGGCTAGCCACCCTCCCTCTTCAGCATTAGACATTGTAACAGATCAACATACATAAACCCGGTAACTATACATAGTTTGTGTATCCCAATGCAAGCACCGAGCAGCAATTTCAGCGCAAACAATCCCTCCCCCCCCAATTCCCAACCCGAACCCGCCCCGCCCCCACCCTGCACCTCCCAAATGTGGAAGCACCTGTCGCGGTCGGATTATGGCCTTATCCCCAACAGAGGACCAAAAACCATCCCTCCCAATGGATCCCCCCGCAGCAGCCCATAGAAACTAGGCTGTTGCTCCCTCCCCCCAACCGGGCTGGGCTAGGCTCCCAGCCTGAGTAACATTGCACCTGATCATCTACTCCAAAGAAGGAAAGAGTGCCGGGTCAGGTCTCATGATAGTCAAGGCATCTCATCCCGCTGCTCCAGCGTGGGAGCATCTCTATTGGAGGCCAATCCCGAGCGCGAGCCATGGCTCAAGCGCGATCTCCTACGACGCCGTCGCTGACTTCTCAGGCCTTCCCTGGCGATACCACTCGATGAGGAGTCTGATTCCCCACCCTTCACTGTGTTGACCCGAATCTTCACTGTCTCATCAGTCCACTGAAAAACCTCCTCAGGGGTGTCAAAGAATAATGTGCGAGTCTTGTAAATGACCCGCAGCCGTGCCGGATACAGCAATGCGTATTGTAACTTGAGGCCCCGGAGCCGGGCTTTGGCCGCCGTAAACGACTGGCGCTGATGTTGTACCAGCCTTGTGTAGTTCGGGAAGATGAGGATAGTAGCGTTCTCGTAGGTCAGTGTGCCCTTCATTCGCGCCTGTTGCAGGATGGTGTCCCGGTCTGCATAATTCAGGAACTTAGCAATAATGGTTCGCGGGCGCGCGCCAACTGGAGGCTTCTGTACTAGTGCTCGTGGGCCCTCTCCACCACAAAGCAATGCGATAGAGCGTCCTTCGGGATCCAGCCCTCCAGCCACTGAGCCAGGAAGCGTTCCGCATCATCACCTTCGCAATTTTCCGGAAAGCCCACAAAGCGGAGATTGCTCCTCTGGACGCGCCCCTCCGCATCCTCGACCCTCATAGCTAGGCCCTTCTGTGTCTTCTCAAGGGCCAAGACTCTTTTCTTCAAGGCAGACACGTCGTCTTCATCCACTGAGATGCGCGTCTCTGCCCCTGGGATGCGCTCTACTGCGTTCCGCAGGTCCTGGCGGAGGAGCATGACATCGGACCCAACGGCCCCAATTTTTGCATCCAGCACATCTCTCGACTGCGTGATCGCCGCTAACAGCGCCCCGTTATCTGGCACTGAAGCTTGTGACCCCCCCGGGCCAACCGCCTCCGTAAACTTATCAATGGGCCCCTGCTTGCTCTGGCTACCTCCGGCTCCGCCACGTGTCATGATGAGTTCTGGTCGTGCTGGGATGCATGGTGTGTCGTTAGGGCCGGGGGCCCCGCGTCTGTCCGATCAATTGAGGGCAGTAGGGCCTCAGTCCACCGAGCGCCCACTCTGGGGGGGGCCCCCTCACAGCCGCCACCAACACCAACTCTCGATGACAATGGGCAGCCCCCCAGGTGAGGCCCCCGGCTCAAGCTGACAGGAGACGTCTATCACTGGCGGTGCTCCCACCGTCCCCGGGGCTCCCGCGCAGATGGAAGTGCTGTATGCTGTGTGGGCCGGGGCCCGATCCGACCCCCGAGGCCCCAAACACCAAATGCCCACGACTCACCGCTATATGGCTGGCCAGAGTCACTGCGGTCCCCCGGCCCCCACCGCGCAGCCCACAACAGGTCTCAGGTGCTCCGCACGGTCCCAGCAGGGCGATGCGGTCGTCTTGGCGCGGCTCGGCGCTGGGCTCACTCACGGGCAGACAATCCACGAAATGGCAGCCGCTTCTTCCGATCGCCCCAGGGTCCGGCCTCTGCTCCAGCCGGCAGGTGTCGCCGCTTCTTTCCGCCGCCTCCCGGGGGGGGTGCAGTCCCCGGCGCTGTATGGCTCCCAAGCGGCCGAGCGACCGCAATATCTCCAGCCGCCGCCGCAGCCGGCTGGGCGTCTCCAAACTCGAGGCTCCGGCTTCTTAGGCCTCACTGGTCCCCTTCGGGCCGCGTCTCATCTCCGGACCGCTCCTCGTTCTCTGGAGCCGATCTGTCGCCGCTGTTCTTGCCGGAGATCGCCCCCCAGGTCAGGGAACAGCTCCGTTTGATATGGTGCCTTCACAGATGACCAGGGCCAGGATTTACGCTCAGGATACAGGAAGGCTGGTCGGAGCTCGCGCTCTACACGACCGCCATGCTCGCCAGCTAAGCCACGCCCCCTCCTATATTAGGATTTTGACTTATAAATGACAAGTTACAAAAAGAGCTCTCTTACAGAAGCAGTAACCTACTGACCTATTTACAATTTATTGACTTTGTTATCTGCATGGTTCCTGTTCTTAGCGACAGGCATTTTAACCATCTGAGCCACCTTAGGACAAGTCAAAACTTACACTAGATAAACCTCCCTTCTCTTTCCAGGGAGACGATTAATCACCAGAGTTATCTTGACATTTTAATTGATGCCTGAAAATTGCTGGAGCACAGGAACGCAGCTGCAGGTGCTTTTAAAATGATAATTTACTATTAAAAATGATGCCCCCAAGTCAGCGCCCAGTGTGGTGGCACCGATCACACCTCCCTGATTACACCTGATTACATACTCTAATGATGGGAGTAGGGAGCTTGAATTGGAGTCAAATATGTGAATCAAAGGATGGCAGGGGCTGGATATATGCTGCTGACCTTGAAATACCTGCAGGTGTAAACCGTTTAAAAGAAGACAACAGGCTTTAAGGGAAAAGACACCTGCTGAAAGGGGTGGCAATCCATTTGATATAAGAGAGCATGGTTCATGCCATACTGGAAGTATGACTCAATGAGTTAAGCACCTGTCGCCATGATATGTGATGTTCATGAGTCCGGATCCTGGCAATAATGAATATCGCTGTTACTTCTTCCACTCTCTAAGTCTTTGGTAGGACGTCATACAGCGCCAGGACACCTTTGGGTAGCAGTAGCGCTCTAGAAATGTATATAACAATAGCTAAAGTCAGCCCTTCATACTTAGAAGTTTGGTAAATTGCACACTTTTACATTAGGTAATCACACCTGCTATTTACAGTGCTTAGAAATGTCAGGAAGCACCACCATGGGCGTCCGCAGGGGGGGGCAAGGAGGGGCGCTTGCCCCCCCCCCTGGAGCACCTCTCCTTGCCCCCCCTGCGCAAGCCCATCTGTACAAATGCATCCAGGAGTGAGGCCTGACGCCGGGGCTTTTAAGCTTTGCAGGGAACAGAGCTGTTCCCCTGCAAAAGGCCTCAGCTCCCTGATGGGGCGCCTCGCACTCCTCTGAGCACAAGAGCAGCCCCACCCCGCCCATTATCATTCTGTGTGGGGCCGATTGCCCCATACAGAATGACAATGTGTCAGTCTGCGCTGGCACAGCATGTGGTGGCCTCATCCATCCTTAGTGTAGTTTTAGTACAGCAACCATGGTTGCTGCTTTTTTATTTTATTCAACTAACAACCATTGACAAAGCCAATAGTTCTGGCTTGTTGTAGGTGTAACGTTACTTGTTCTAAGTGTAACGTTACTTGTATTATATATCTGGATGAAATGACAGAAGCAACAAAAATACCAGTCAGGCGGCACATTATATTAAGCACAGAATTTTAGCTTATGTGTTTTAAGGCACGCATTTTGTTACATCAAACACCCTTTTGAAGAGACCCCCTAGTTTTCTCATCCCACTTAAAGCTCTGGAAACAACACCATGTCACAGTCGCCCCACGTCAAGGCACTGTGCATCATACATGACTCATGCCTTCCACTTTTTCAGATGGCCTATGTGCAGGGGCATAGTGAACCCTACTCCACCCCACCCGTTACTTTAGGAACTACAGCGAGGGTGGAGTCCTTGATGGGTCTCATAATTAATGTGAAAAGGGAAGTGAGTAAGTAAATTAAGGGATGAGTGGATGGATGGATGGCTGGATAGATGAGTGAAATGATGGATGAATGGATGAGTGAAAGGGTGGATGACGGGCGAGTGAATGGGTGGATGGATGAGTGAAATGATGGATGGATTGATGAATTGATAAGTGAAAGGGTGGATTAATGAATTGATAAGTGAAAGGGTGAATGGGTGGACGGATGAGTGAAAGGGTGGATATAAGACTGGATGAGTGAGTGAAAGGGCGGGTAGATGGACAAAAGGATGGATAGATGAGTGAAGGAGTGAAAGGGTGGATGGATGAGAGAATGGATAGATGAATGATATGTTCAATGGATGGATTCATGAGTGGATGAGTAGATGGATGGGTGGGTGGATGGAAGGATGGATGGCTAAGTGAAAGGGGAATTGAAAGAGGAAGGGGGATGTGTAAATGGATGACTGAACAGGTGAATGGCTGGATGGATGAGTTAATGGATGGATGTGTGGAAGAGTGGATGGATGAGTGTACAGATGGATGGAAGGAAACGTGATGGATAGGTTTGTAAATGGATGAATATGGACATGGATCGGCACAATTATGGAAGGACAGAATGAATCGTGAAAGACTGAATGATGGATGAAAGTATGATTACACATTGTAAGCCCCATTATCTTAAGCAATATTTCCTATATATTGACCATCTCATTTATATGAGTGATTGTCTCTATATAATATGTGTGTGTTGTAACGCACTCCAAAACTCTGCCACACATATTTGGGATGAGTAGCACTATACAAGAAATTAAATACACATGAGAGAGGGTCTATGTGAAGATGAGGGGCGCCATTGGAGGGTGGTATCAAGGCCAGACTGGCCGGAACGGGCATCAGGCGTTTTCTCTGGGAGCTGGAAAGGTGGGGCCGGTTTTGTTACCATAAAAAGACCTGCACATTTACTTAAAGCTGCGCGTATACTGACAAACCATGAAGTGCACAATTGTCTCAACCTAATATAAACTTATTTTCACTTGTACTTTAGTGGTTGTCTATTTACTTACTTATATACTATTGCGCAACCTTCTCTGATGTGTCTTTAAACCTTACCTTTTGTCCTAAATTTTGACCTCCTGTCTTGAATTTTTGTCCTGAATTTTGACCCTTTGTCCTCAATTTTTACACTCACTCTCCTGAATTTGCACCCATCCCAGTTGGTCACTCTAGGCATCACAGCGACCCCTCCAGGTGCCGGTGGTTGGGGGGGGGCGGTGATCCTTGGTGTTCAGATGGAGGGGGCTACCAATGACAGAGGCGACAAGTGCATGCGCCCTGCAACCCACTCATCACCACCACATGAAGGAAGAATATAACCCGATCAGCTCGTCGACTCAACTTCCAGAAAACAACTTTCAGACACCATGGAAAGGCAGCAGCATTTGCTGTCTGCGAGTATGTCAAATTATATTTGTACAATAAACCTATTTGTAAAGGAAACTGCATTAAATGTCTGCCCCATCACGGTCACCACTCAGTGTCTTCAATCCCTTGTTCACCCCTCTTTTAAACCTCACGTCAACTCCTCTCCCTCAAATTTCGGGAGGGGGGGGGCTAATTCATCCAGCCAAAGCCATGTGCAGAGTGGAGATGCAGGGGCTCTAAGTAGGGGTGAAAACACAACAAAGCCTCTTTACCAAGTAAATGGTCTTTTAAAGACCTGTGTGAAGTACTTGGGTGCGGCTGTGTGTGTGTGGTGTGCCGGGAAGCTGTCTCAGCCGGGCACACACATTCTTATAACATTCACACCCCTCAGAATGACAAATCACCACTTCTAGCTGCCTGCTCATGGCGTGGGAGTGGGAAGATGTGCACAGCAAGGGGAAAGGGATGGTGACGCTTTTCTTTTGTATAGGAATTTCTGCTGGCATCATAGCCCAGGGTATGCTGTCTATGCACTTGTATAGGTGTGTATCCATACAAGTGCACAGACAGCAAACCATGGGCTATGACGCCAGCAGGAATGACTTTACAAAGGAACGCGTCACCTGCACTGCCATCCCTTTCTCCCTGCTGTCTGTGCACTTGTATGGAATACACATCCATGGCGCGGCTCACCAGATAAATGGTGACATGGATCTGTCTCTTTTTGCATCCAAGGGCACAGACGAAGAAGCAGAGGAGGCCCAGGCAAGGAGAATCCAGGAGACATTTGACCGACACCTATCTAGAAAGTGAGACCTTCGGGAGGGGCTGGATGCCAGGACGACAGTGCTGCTGATCAGCCCGACTCCACCGAATAGTATCAGAAGAGCAGGCAGCAGTTTTTAAGTAAGTTCCAGTAACTTTAATGAATTCTGCAGCATCACCAGCATTACCTACTGGCTGCATATCTAGGTTTCAGTGTTTTAGACTTACATGCATGGAAACCTCAAGGAGGACAGTCCCCTCCGAATATGCGAATGTAGTGTAAGCTTGTAGGGGTAGATTTACAAGCCCCTTGGGCCACTTTTGCGACACTTTTCCCATGTTAATAGTGACGCAAAAGTGGAGCAGGGGCTTGTAAATCTGCCCCATAGCGTTCAGCTTTTGGCATGCCAGTGGGGTAATTTTAGGGTTTAGGATGGGTATGGGTTTTGGGGTGGCAGGGATAATTTTAGGGTTCAAGGTGGGTATGAGTTTTGTGGTGCCAGGGATAATTTGAGGGTTCAGGGCGAGTATGGGGTTTGGGGTGCTAGGGGAAATGTTAGGGTTCAGGTGGATATGTGTTTTGGGGTGCCAGGGGTAATGTTAGGGTTCAGGGCGGGTATGAGTTTTGGGGGGCATGGGTAATTTTAGGGTTCAGGATGGGTATGGGTTTTGTGGTACCAGGGGGTAATTTTAGGGTTCAGGGTGGGTATGGGTTTTGGGTTGCAAGGGGGGACATTTTAGGGTTCAGGGCGGGTATGGGTTTTGGGGTACCAGGGGGACAATTTTAGGGGTCTGGGTGGGTATGAGTTATGGGGTTTGGGGTGCCAGGGGGCTAATTTCAGGGATTTGGGACTGTATGAGTTTTAAGGGGGCAGGGTGTAATATTAGGGTTCATATGTGTGCTCTAATTGTTGTCCAGTTTCAAATGCAGAATTCACCACTTTTGTTTCTCAGCTTGGCCTGAGCATTACCTGATCCTGATTGTCTGCCATTTTAGCCCGCCCCTATTGATTAACATTAGCCACGCCCCTTCATTTGCCAGGTTAGCGCCCCCCCCTGGAAAAATTTCTGCGGATGCCCATGAGCACCACATAAAACAAGTAATTATTAGAAGGTAGGCAGAGTTGCGGATGATAAGAAGGAGATGTGGTGCAGTGTCCAGTCTATCAACCATGGAACAAGGAGATCAGAGTTCTAATCAGGACTGCTCCACTTGAATCACTCCTGTGATCGTGGGTTAATCCCTTCACTATATCTCCCTGCGTTTTAGTGCTCCTATTATTTTTTTTAAAAGATGCACTCCTTTGTTATGTGATGTGTATTTGTATGATGCATATCATGTGGGAGGGTATCCAGGCACCTGAAGAGGGATGGAATGGTCCTGGCGGGGGCCTATTGCAAGTGTTTTCAGTTTTATTTACAAACCAAGAACTCAGCTGGAGGCACTGATGTGCAGAGGTAGGTCATTCTAAAAACTCAAAACTAAAAACTAAAAACCTGGCTATTCGATATGTAAGGCACCCACCCTCCCTCAAGCGCCTTGAGACCCTCTGGGTGAGTAGTGCGCTATACAAATGCCCGAACTTGAACTTGAACATTCTAGGCTTTAAGGTTAGGGTATGAGAATGGTGAACAGTCAAAATATCGACTACAAAATATTGACTGGACATAATATCGAGTTTTAAATATCGAATGGACAAAATATCGACTGGACAGAATATAGACATCAAAAATATTGTTTTTAAGGTAAGTAATTTAATATCGAATGTTAAAAATATAGACAGTTAAAATATCGAAGTATATAATATAGGTTATTAAAATTATCGAATTTTTAATAATATTGAATTATTTATAGTGTTTTTTATGTTATTATATGTGTTAAAAGTGTGTATTTATGTTATAAATAATTTTAATTAATGAAATATTTATTTTTTAATTTTTGCGTAATTTAATTCTGTAGCGGGTTGTGGGTTTATAGGGGAATAGGGTGGGAAGTAATTTAATTATAATTAATTAAATATGCTAACATATTTATTGGTATTGTTTTAGAATTAATTGTTAATTAATTTTTTATGGGTAATTAAATTAGAATTGCTAATTAATTATATTTAATTGATTAATTGCTAATTATGTTAATTTAATAATTTATTTTCTGTAGTGGGTTGTGGGTTTATAGGGGAATATGATGGGAAGTTATTTATTTATAATTAATTAAATAAATACATTTATTTAATTGTATTTAATTTGAAATTATTGTAAATTAATTTTTAAATGTTAAATTATTAATTGTTAATTTGTAATTAATTTGTATTAATAGTTAAATAATTGTAACAATTAAATTGAATTTGTAATTTTAATTGATTAATTATTATATTAAATTCGTAATTACTTTTAATTAATTGTTGATAGATATTAATTTATATTTATTGAAATAATATATGAAGTATTTAATTTCCCTACTGTTGCACTCTCTGGAGTGGGAATAGTAATTTTCACCTCTACGCTATCCAACGCTTTCCCTACTGTTGCACTCACTGGAGTTGGAATAGTAATTTTTACCCCTACGCTATCCAACGTTTTCCCTACTGTTGCACTCACTGGAGTGGGAATAGTAATTTTCACCTCTACGCTATCCAACGCTTTCCCTACTGTTGCACTCACTGGAGTGGGAATAGTAATTTTTACACCTAGGCTATCCAACGCTTTCCTCACTGTTGCACCCACTGGAGTGGGAATAGTAATTTTTACTGCTACGCTATCCAACGCTTTCCCTACTGTTGCACTCTTTGGAGTTTGAATAGTAATTTTTACCCCTAAGCTATCCAATGCTTTCCCTACTGTTGCACCCACTGGAGTGGGAATAGTAATTTTTACCCCTACGCTATCCAACACTTTCCCTACTGTTGCACTCACTGGAGTGGGAATAGTAATTTTTACCCCTACGCTATCCAACACTTTCCCTACTGTTGCACTCTTTGGAGTGGGAATAGTAATTTTAACCCCTACGCTATTCAACGCTTTTCCTACTGTTGCACCCACTGGAGTGGGAATAGTAATTTTTACCTCTACGCTATCCAACGCTTTCCCTACTGTTGCACTCTTTGGAGTGGGAATAGTAATTTAAACCCCCACGCTATCCAATGCTTTCCCTACTGTTGCACTCTTTGGAGTGGGAATAGTAATTTTTACCCCTACGCATCCAACGATTTCCCTACTGTTGCACTCTTTGGAGTTTGAATAGTAATTTTTACCCCTACACTATCCAACGCTTTCCCTACTGTTGCACCCACTGGAGTGGGAATAGTCATTTTTACCCCTACGCTATCCAACACTTTCCCTACTGTTGCACTCACTGGAGTGGGAATAGTAATTTTTACCCCTAAGCTATCCAACACTTTCCCTACTGTTGCACCCAATGGAGTGGGAATAGTAATTTTTACCTCTACGCTATCCAAAGCTTTCCCTACTGTTGCACTCTTTGGAGTGGGAATAGTAATTTAAACCCCTACGCCATCCAACGCTTTCCCTACTGTTGCACTCACTGGAGTGGGAATAGTAATTTTAACCCCTACGCTATCCAACGCTTTCCCTACTGTTGCACCCACTGGAGTGGGAATAGTAATTTTAACCCCTACGCTATCCAACGCTTTCCTCACTGTTGCACCCACTGGAGTGGGAATAGTAATTTTTACCCCTACGCTATCCAACGCTTTCCCTTCAGTTGCACTCTGTGGAGTGGGAATAGTATTTTTTACACTTCTGCTATCGTACGGTTATAATATTGGATATTATTTAATTATATTATGCTTATATATATTTATGTTTTTAACAAATATGATTGTAATTTTTTTTATAACTATCATTAATTATTTAATTATTATAAGTTAATTTAAGTATTTTTAAGTATATTTTAGTACATAATTTTTAATTTTAATTTAATTTAACACTGTTTTTAATAAAGTCGATATTTTTTAAAACTATATTTTTGTAAACGATATTTTGTACTCGATATTTTTGTACTTACCTGTTTGCAGATACAAACTCGATATTTTGTCTGTAGATATTTTTTCCTAGATATTTTTGCTAGTCGATATTCTGTCACTCGATATTATGTCAGTGATCCTATGAGAATACATGCCTCTCACTCTGGATCTTCGGAAGCCGGGGATCTGAGCGAGGAAGGAGGCTGGCCAAGCAGTGCTTTCTGGTAGGTATGCGGCAACTGATGCAGTTTTCAGGTTTGTGGGGCCTTGATTGTGCAAGAGTTTGTATGTGTGTGTATGAGGAGCATGAAGAAGGCATGCTTGTGGACTGGGAGCTAGTGGATGTCTTTGAAATGTGGGGCCGGGTGGGAATTAAAGCATGAGCCTGGCTGCTGCGTTTTGGATGACTCAGAGTCTCTTGGTGAGATATGTGAGATGCAAATCATTCCCACAGTCCAGCTTACTTGTGATCAGGGCTTGTGTGATGGTTCTACAGGTGTTGTGCAGGAGCCATCTGAAAGATTTTCTGAGGGCCTTGAGGGTGGGAAACAGAAGGAGGTGACCGAGTTGATCTGGTTGGTCATTGACAGTTGATTGACCACCACTATTCCTGTGTTTCTTCCTTGGTTAAATGGGTTGGATATTTGTCCTAGTTTGACTGGCCACCAGCCTGTGTGTGAGGTGTCTTGGACCAAAGAGTATCACCTCTGTCTTGTCAGAGCTGAGCTTCAGACAGTTGGTCTCAATCCAGTTGGCGACGTTACATGAGGTGGGAAACTTCTGCCAGGTGTTAGGGTTGTCCTTCGAGAGGTTGAGCTAGGTGTCATCCATGTATGAGATTATGTTGATTCCATGGGCTTGGATGATGTTGGCAAGCCGGGCAATATAGACATTGAACAGAGTGGGGATGTGTGAGGATCCTTGGGCATCCCACAGATCAAGTTGGTAGAGACTAAATGTAAGGCATCAGGCTGACCAGTTGGGTGTGCCCAGTGAGGAAGGAGATAACCAGTCTAAGATCAGGTCTGTGTATGCCGGTTTGTTGGAGGTGTTGAAGGATAATGGGGTTGGAGATGGTGTTGAACGTATCTGAGAAGTCAAGCAGGATAAGTGCTGCTGTGTCTCCACGGTTCATGATCATATGTGTTGGAACTAGCACTTTCTGGTTGCTGAAGGGATGCCCCCAGCCAGACAGAGCCTACTCTTCCCGCCAAGGGCAGGTGATTACACACAATGTTTAACACGTGCTCACCCCTGAGTAGCTTGGCACTGAGCATTCAGGCTTTCTTCAGAGGCAATGTGTAAAGCAAAGGCCCATCAGTCACATGTGATAAATACACTGAGCATCACAAAAGAGTCTTTACACAGGATGTATTAAATAATGTTTATATTCAACACATATTCAATCATTATAACATGAACATCATATATCTTTGGGCACAAAAACACATTTGGAAATATTACAACCAGCACTAAGCCCACTTGTATCGTGATGATATCAATAGTATGCATGGTGTGGGCAATTCAGAATCTACCCCCCACCCACCCCAATAGATAGAGCAGCCTATGCGGTGTGACACGCTATCCACCCCAGGTCCACCTTAGCAATGATGATAATATAGTCCCACTCGGTTATAGGGTACATCACAGGTCATAATGGTGTCAAAGATATGTAAATACACAACAATAGAACACTTTTGAGCAGCACTGGGGGCCGGAGCCACGCGGGTAAACCCAATGTCAAATGTATTGTGCTTTTGGCATGAAATCCACATATACAGCGACACCGCCAGCCACTGTGGTGAATCACAGGTGTTCCACAGTCTATCACTCCCACTCACACACACTCACTCTGTACCGCTACTTGGTGTGACCAGTATCAGCTAGTCCGAAAGGGACGCACTTGCACACATACGCACTCAGCATTCTAATGCGGTGCCACTGGTACACAGCAGGTCAATGTATAACACACTGCCGTCTCTGTGGCCCCAGCCTCCCTCCACCCTCTAGTTCACCTAAATGGTCCTGTACCCCCAGATGGAAGATAACCAGCCCCGCCTCCCAGATACTAGGCTGCATGCTTCCGAAGTCACACTTAGTCTGGGTCCTCGAGAAGCAGGTGGGGATATGTAGCAGTTTTAATTAGAAGATAGACATAAACAAGGGGAGATTAGCAGCCACTCAGGAAGTTCAAGCACCGGTCTCAAAACACAATGGAATCACGCAGACTCTTGACCCTCTTCCAAACTGTCTCATAAGCTCTCCTTCCACCCAGTCAATTTCTCTCGCTACTAACTGGTGCCAAGATGTCTTCATGAGGTTCCAGGTGTGGAGGGGACAATTGGTCCACCGCAATGTGGGTCAAAAGGACACAACAGATGAATGCATAGAAATGACGGGGAGCCTCTCAATAGGAGGCGGTACCCTGTCTGGGACATACTGATCAGGGAAGTGCCCCTGCAAAATCCGGGCACAGCATTTGGTGTATGTTGGGATGAGTTGCACCAGACTTTTCATGTTTCAAAACATGAAGAGTGGCAAATTCCATCCCTCCCAGGAAAGGAGGCACAATGACCTATGCAAGTTGAGATGGGTTGCACCAGGCAATTCTGGTCACACACAATGAAGATTTGCAAATTCCGTACCTCCCTGGAAATGAGGCACAACGTCCGGTCGCCGATAATACAGGATGCACGAGGCCAGTCCCGTCACACATGCACAAGTTCAGCAGAGTCACATGAGGTAGAATGAGGTACTATTACAGGTACACCCCCACCACCGAGGGTCGCACCCTGTGAATTGGACACTGCACACAATGAGCATGCAGTGTGCGTGTCGCATGAGAGAGATGCGGCACGAACAATTAAACGGGCCATGCGGGGTCCTGCAACCAGTGAATCTGCTCACCACCAACTAGATGCTTATGAGTGTCAGGGTCCCTACAGTACACAAGCCAAATGCCTTAGATGCTGGCCAGATTTCTGGAGATCCACAGTAGACAATTCCGTCTCCAGACACAAGTCTTAGTTCCCAGGTCTCAACACGCTACCCGATGGGATTCAGTAGCGGATGTGGGCACTTGGGAGGGCACCGCTCTTCAGATGACACAGGTAGATGGTGTAGGTCACTCGCGGGAGATCTTTGATGTTCCTGACATCTCCTGGAGAACAGGAGGCTTGCAGACGGGCCCTTGGAGAGCACACTGCAGGGCAACACACTTCAGAAGGTCTTTAGCCCAGCCCAGCCACTATTCAGAAAGGGCACGCGGCCCCCTTCATGGGCTGGTATCCTCCATTTGCACAACACAGTCTTCTGGCAACATGCCCCACAGAGTCTGAGTTCTCCACGCCCCACAAGTATGGAGGATGGCACCCTTTGCTGGAGGATGGAACCAGTAGTTATACTGTTGAGTGCCTTTGAAGTCCAGGGTGGTTCAAGGAGTTTCCCTTCGATCCCACAGATATTTCCCTTAAACTGTAGGGCGGTCTGCCATGGGTCTATGGAATGCAGATCTTAATCTTCAGTGGGGCCAAGATCCAGCCGCTAGAGTTTAAGTGGCAAAACCTTTCTCTCCAATCTATCCCATTCGGCCCACAAATGGAAGAGGTCTGTCTTTCTCGAGGGATGCCCAAGGTTATGGCTGTCACTTGGGGAATGCACAGATATGCTCCCCCGACTTCTGGTGTCCCCTGAAGCCAGACACCACGGCACACAATACTCTTAGAGCATGGAAATGCCCATCTTCTATAAGTGGAATTTCTAAGCGAATTATGCCAAACCCCTTTAGCATTGGAATGGGCTTGGCATGGTGAATCCATTGATAGGAAACATCATGAGGCTGTTCCACTGCAATCCACTATTGCAGCCCAAAGTGATGTCAACCACTTTTCCATGTTAACCTATAGGAAGAGCAAGCCTCATCAGTAGTGAAAACACACACAGGTATTCCTCACTATCTGGGCGCGCGTGCACCAGTGCGCACACGGCCTGCAATGGCAGGTTGGACACATAGTCCCCTGCACCCGGGGTGCAAGTGCGCCTACCTGAGTCTGCAACAGTAGACTAGCCACAGGTTTAACTAATATGTGTGCCAGTTATCATGCACGAGCCTACAATGGCAGGCGGCACACGCAATCACGGGCACCATAGGTGCGGGTATGCACATACAGCATTCTACCCTGGCAGACGCTCATGAGTTTAGTTGCAATACGCGCAAATGATGACACACCGATCTGCGATGGCAGACAGGGCCATATTGCTAACCCAGACCATAGCACCTTAGGTTTGAGTGCGTGCTCACCACTCTGCCTGTGCCAACCAGACTCAGGTTGACCCATTACAGGTGAAATTGCACACACCCGGCCTGCAATGTCGGTCTGGACACCTTGCCAGTAGCACCATGGGTGTAAGCGCGTGGACACAGGCCTGCAATAGCAGGCCTGACCCAGGCGATAGAACATCAGGGATGTTGGTATGCGCTTACCGGCACGCGATAGCAGACTAGGCACCTATCCACAATGCCATAGGTGCCAGGGCGTATTCTCATGCCTGTATTGCAGGCTGGACACATATTCGAAACAGCATAAGGGCCGATGCGCACACCTCCGCCTGGAATGGAAGGCTGGGCGCACCCCTAGCCTGCGTTGACCGTCCAGCCCATGTTTTTGAACACAGTGTCAGTGCCTCTTCCTAGCCTGTGTAGGAAGGTGTGCGAACTTCCAAATTACTTTGACAGTGAGGAGGTGCTCAGAGCCGTGAAACCACACAAGAGAATTGGCAACACCTCAGGTATATCCCTTGGGAAGTGCTGAACTTCATTGGGCGAGTCAGGGTGTGTTCAGATTTTCCAGGAGGTTGTGGGTGTTCTGGTCGGGGTGGTCATCCAGATGCAAGTTAAGGTCACCAAGAAGGATGGAGGAGCTGGAGTCAAGCACCTTCTGGGCAATGTGTTCCAGAATGGTCGTTCCGCAGTTAGAACATTGTATGCTTTCTTTGACGATGATGACTAGACCTCCTCTGGATTTGTTGATTCTGCTCCGTTTAGCGATGTTGTAGCCAGGGTACATGACCACTGCGGTGTCTGTGGCCAAAGTTGGGGTTAGCCAGGTTTCAGCCAGTAAGAGAAGGTCCGAAAAGAGGTTGTGTGAGGGATACCAAGTTTCGATGCTGTATTCGACGAGAGAACGGTTGTTGAGGAGAAGGCAAATCAAGAAAAGGTGTGTGTTGTGCATGGGGGTGTTATCCAGGACATGGTCACACATGCAAGGGCTGTATATGTAGGTGTTGTGTTTGGGGTGTTGTCGCATTTTCAAAATGTGTGAAAAAAGTTTTTGATAATTAGTGTTTTTAATGATTCATAGAGTTGTAAGCGATGAACTAATGATGGTGCACGTGAAACGAATTACCCAGGTCACTGAGAAGTGTAAATAATGTTATGAATAGTTATGCCAAATTTTCTTGTAATACGCCATTATTTTTAAAATGGATCTAGTTTCTAGTGTTCTACCCCACTTGCTCTTGCACATTTCTGCTCCCAATCAGTATTCCACTGCAAAGTAATATCTCCCTTTGTTCCCGCAGAGTATTACGTGAATGATGTAAATGTATTAGCCATATACAGCATCGTTAGAAAACATGTATTATTAATTAAGCTTTTATCGTGTACTCAAAGTATAATATTCAAGGACTTCCGCTGGAAGTGGTAGGGTAGTCATGTTAATTCTATGAGCCATTGTTTGAGAAATGTTTCATTTTTGTTCATACACCTCATACCCTTCTGAATTTGCAGAATCTATTAATACCTAGTGTGTTGTGTCTTTAAAACATTTGGGTTTCTGTCTTTTGTGGTATTTTCTTTTACTATTTTCCTTGTAGGCGGCCTGTCATGCTCCACTTTTGCTGTCAGCACTCTTTATGAGTTTTTTCCTGGATGTTTTGCTTAGACTCTGCCTAACTAGGGATTTTATGGTTATATGATTTTTGCATTAATCTATACGTCTGTAAATGGGCTTTCATTACAATTCTTGCCTTTTTCTCTGTGCCTCTTTTTTATTATTCTGTAATAAAGCCACGATTTGCTTTAGGTTTGATCTAGACCGTTAGATCATTTGGAGATACTGGAACTGAATTTGTTTGGTAAAAATTGGGGTGATCAAATATTGAGGATCGGGTGATTATTAGGCTTTTGCTCCCACAGTGGTGAGGAGGACTGTGGTGGAGTTGCAACGTTGGGGTGTGCAGGAGAAGCTGCAGGTGGCGCAGGGGTATGCACATTTGGTGCAAGAGTGAGAAGCTCCTGAGCAACATGTGAAAGTTCGTTCAGGGTGTGGAGGTTTGTGGCTGAGTAGCTTCTGGGGTGGCAGTGGGTGGAGGATCATTGGTTCTGGTTCTGGATGCAGGTGGGGTGTGGATTGGAGCAGATGTGCTTGCATTTGCCGTGCCTTCGGTGTGACAGCGGCATGTCAACTGTGAATGTGAGGTGCTCATCCATGCTGCAGCTGCCATTAAGAAGGTGTGGGAGGGTAGAGGAGATTCTGAGGGCAGTGGGTGGGGCATGGCATGGTGGAAGTGGGCAGCAAGACAATGTAAGAGCAAGACAAGGAGCAGGTGAGTGTGTGGTGCGAAGGTGGGGGCAAAAAACAGCAGTGGGATGCAAAGTCAGGCCACGAAGATAGATGAGCACTTACAAGAAGCACCCCAGCTAGCAAAAAGGGATTACTCTGCCCAGCTTGTTCTCCATTTTTATGGTGGAAACAGTGAGGTTGCCCTCTTTATAACCAGCGGATCTAGCTAGACTTTCTGAAAACGAAGGTAGAGTGATATAATCCCAGTGAGAACTATGACCCATCCCCGCCACTCACCAAACGCGGATGCAACGTGGCTGGCCGTAAACAACGTGTCTACCTCGTTGGACTGCCACGTGCAATGTAGCCTCTTGGCCTACTTCTGCAGCAAATTCCTCTCAACACAATGGCTTAAGGCAGGAGCTTGCGACAATTTATTTTAAGGAGATGGTGTTACCAAAGCCACAAATTTACCCATGCCGCAGTGGGCCTTTTCTAGAGGCCATACTGAAGGAAATCACAGCAGTGGGGAACAGGAAGGGTTCTGAGGATACAACAATGGCAAATCTAGATTTTTAATAGGATCATAACAAATCAAGAAACTTTACTTTGTGATACAGAATTGTTATGTTATGTTAATGAGTTTTATATAGCGCTTGAATACCCGATGGTGTCTTGGGGCTGCCTTGGGAAGATACTGCATATCCAGAAGAGTAAAGAAACACTAATGGTTAAAGAGCCATGTTTTCAAGGCTTTTCTGAATTGTAGGAGATTTTATGAATTTTTGAGATCCAGGGGAAGAGAATTCCACATTTTAGCAGTACTTTTCACAAAACGTTTGTCCATCCCAGCGTGTTTTCCTGAATTTGGGGACAATTATATTTTTTGAACGCGCACACAGATTTGGCGGGTATTTACCTATGGAATTTCTGGATAAGAAAATCAGGTCCGATGTTGTGTAGTGACTTGAAGGCAATGCACAGCGCCTTAACGGCTATTCTTTTCTTTATGGGCAGCCAATGGAGTTAGATACGTGCTAAGAATGCTCAGTGGTATTTGGGTAGTCACTGAAACCCGCTTTCCACACATTATCATTTGTGTGCAATATAGTTTTATCAGTAAAACGGTATGTCTTCAATGGAAAATGTGTTGTCTATAAATCACAATGCACTACCACAAGATGCTTTCATTTCATTAAAAAATCGACTGCCTCATGGCCATTAGCGAAAGGGGGGCGAAATATGTTTGCAGTCTTAAAGGTGGGTTGTGGTTCTAAAACATTTGGAAAGCACTGATCTACATGATTGAATGTTAATGATTTACTATTCTCCCCCAACCATTGTACGGTATTACCCAGATACCCCTACCATATACATACATACTATTAATTGTTATCCCCACCCTTGGACACTGTATGACCCCCTAGATGTCACTTAGAGCATGAGGCTAAGGGAAGGGGGTTTATGTTTGTATTTCACTGTCTGTCACCACATGCTATTGTACCACAAGTGCTAGCTTTATGGGCTAGGACATCTCCTAAGTCCTCCCTCGACCCTGAAAGAGAACCGAAAGGAATGTCCTGCAGTTGAAAGTTCAGAGATCCCACACTCCCCTTGCTCACGGATAACCACTCAGGCTGAGACCACAGCATAGAAAGCATGGGCATACTACTGCTCTTCTAATACACACCGTCCAGTACCCCCAAGAGAGTTTGACTCATTCTGCCTAGCCCCATCCACATTTACCCCTCTCCCCTTCTCTATCCACCTGCCTATCTACAGGGCTAGTTCTCTTGCTCACAGGCACGTATAAACATGGGTTATCCATACGCGGGCAACTCACCCACACTCTGCAGGGGCAATTAGACCACTCACTATGGTATCTTGAAATGCAAATGGATGAACTCATTGTATCAAAAGGAAGAAGGACCTATCATACATGGCCTCTAAACATATGGATATCGCTCTTCTTCAAGAGACTCACTTTACAAAAACCTAAACGAGACTGAGTGCGGAGGGTCATCTACAGCTGCAAGGCTCACTCTTCAGAACCCAACTCACACAATACATTGTTCAGCCCAAAGAAATGCGGTGTGGCAATTTTAGTGATCAAACCTCTCTCCTGTCCAGTGCTCAAAACCTGGGCAGTTGATGAAGGGAAATGAGGTAACAAAACTCCCTTCGTCTTAACTGAATCCTGACTGAGGTAAGCGCAACACATCCTGTTTTAGGGGGGCGGCTGGAATTGAATGCCAGATTCTGTCCTAGATAGAACGGGACCCAGCTACAAGTCTAACAACAGACAGGGCACTCTTCTGAGACATACTGAAGGATCAAGGTTTTTAGATCTATGGCGCCTTCTTCACACATCAGATAAGGAACACACATACCTTTCCGCTGGTCATGGAACACAATCAAGGCTAGACTTATTCCTCATCACATAGTCGGCAGTCCCACTGGTGCTTGACATCTAGAGGGTTCTATCATGGATCACGCCCTAGTCCCACTTTGCGTAGGCTGGCAACTGAGTAAATCCATCGGAAAACCGTGGCACCTTAATGTCTCCCACTTCAAGGCCCCTACTGAGAAAATACGCTTTAAAATTGCACATATCTACATATCTAACAGAGAACAGAGGTAGAGTGACTCCGG
This sequence comes from Lissotriton helveticus, assembly GCF_964261635.1. Lineage (NCBI taxonomy): Eukaryota > Metazoa > Chordata > Amphibia > Caudata > Salamandridae > Lissotriton > Lissotriton helveticus. The sequence continues at coordinate 1,691,181,164 of NC_136057.1, read as the reverse complement.
CACCAGTCATGCAAGACTGAGTAGTAGCCAGTAGGAAAAGGAAAGACCAGCAAGCCACAGTAGAAGGAAGTAGATCACTCATATCTATTATAAAGCTATTCTCAAGGTTATCTGGGTATAAGGTTAACTGGGATAAGAGTGAAGCAATGTCCATATCGCGCAGAACAACCAGGGCCACATTGAGGGGCATTAACTCCAATGAAAATTCTATAATTTATATATATATATATTTTTGGAGTCAATATCACCAGAGGCTTGGATAATATGGTAGCCAAAAATGTAGACCCGCTGCTCATTTAAATGCAAGCGGATTATGCGGAGTAGTCACACTTACATCTCTCTTTATGGGGCAGCAAGCGCTATTTAAATGCAAACCTTTCCTTCTTCTCTCCCTCCACTATCCTTCTCAATCCAAATAACAGACTAACATATCAACTGCTCAAATTAATTCCACATTCCACTATAGTAATTCACCACTAATCCTTTTGAGTTCAGGAGTAGAGGGCTACTTGCAGAAAAATTACTTTGGCGCCTCGTCAGGGGTAGTAAGAGCTGTATAAATGCAATTACAATATAATACTCGTCCAGACATCTCTCTACTGACATAGATAAAGGCCTCGATGACTTAATTTGGGGCACAATAAAGCTGAGACTCTAGATTTCAAAACTGATAGTGAATGAAAAAATCGGAGGACTTAGCCTCCCATGCATCACACACTGTTACAGGGCACTGCACTTATCTTAACTTGGCTACATGTGGCCTACAATGAGTGATGTCCCTTATGGGTGCCTTATAGAACGCAAACTTACGCCCATTGGGCCCAGCCTTCATTTGCTATATAAACATGTCAGCCTCATCATTGACTCTGAACCCGGTAATGCAAACAATGCTACAAATCTGGACTCATGCCCATAAATACATACTGATAATAGACTACATGCCAAAGCACAACTCTGGTAATTGTGATTTGTCAATTTATATAGCGCAGCTTATCACCCGTGAGGGTATCCAGGCGCCAAAACCAGCATTTGCATGGGAGGCCAACCTATACACTCGGAGACATGACAACAGGCAGGATTCTCCACAGTAAAACATTTACTTGTGCAAGTAGATATTAAACATTTTGATACCCTCCAACAACTCTCTCCTAAATGGCAGCAACACCTTTTCATTGATTATGAAATGGTTATTTATGTGGGTAGTGGATCATTGTCCTTATCCTTTAGTCATGCACCCACACCAACTTGTGCCTTATTTACTGCACCCGGCACATATTATACTATACGTGTTCACTAGGCTGCAGTTTCAATGATTCTCAGAACTCCCTCTTCTACACCACGGTATTTAAGGAGATTTGTTTGAAACCTTCCTTCTGACACCCAAACAATCTCCTGCCAGGGAATTAAACACTCTTCTATGGGTGCTCATGAAAAGCCCCATTGAGCCTATTCACACGTGGAATTCAATGGGGGCTCGTAGTGACGCTAACACTAGACTTCTCAAATTTGAGATATAGTCACTGAATAAACAGCTTGAATCACCTCCAATTTTCCTGTCAATGTGAAGGGAAATAAAGTATTCACAGACCATGACAACATTTGCAGAGTGGATTTGTGAATAGGCTAATATGATTATGAAGAGGATGAATGGGAAGAGACAGTAGAGAATCTGGAAAAACAGTTAAGGGAGTCCAAAATTAAGTTTTATCTCTTCAAAAGGCTACAAGATTAGTACTGGTCACCTCAGATATTATTTGACTCTAACTCACACATTCGGTTTGATACTCTACTGGCTTGTTATATTAAAGGCTTGCTTTTCTACTTCTTAACCGCTTTTCTCAATTTAATTCAATTTTATTCTATATTCTTCCCTTCACTATGTGAATTTTAAAGTGTCTCCATTTTGTATTGTTTGAAAAAACGGTGGTATTTTTATCTGTGTTTATGTCTCGCCTGAGCCAAAGCGCTGGCGCATTGCTCCGGAGGGATTATAGTAATCGGAAAAGAACAGTCTACCAAAACGGCTGCGGATCGCATACAGTTCATGTGATCTATGCGCGTGCACAGAACCAGCCACATAACACACCACCATTTGTCTGTGCCTCGGCATCAGACTTCAAAGGCTGCCGCTCCCAAGCCCCCCGCGTGCACATCGTGCGCAACCATTTGTCTGTGACTTGGCATCAGACTTCAAAGGCTGCCGCTCCCCTGCCCACCCCCGTCACAGCAATGCCGAGAGCTTGTTTCTGGACGAAAGTGAAAGCCTACCGTGCTTGTTTACAGTAGCCTTGCTCATCAAATGCTGTTGCTGTGTTGCCATCTCTCTAGGGACACTCAGCTTGAAAACACTTGACTTGCTATCTGCAATGCAACATCCGCTATGCGTTGCCTCTAGACACGTTGATTCCTCGCAGACTGTGCTGACTCTGCCCCTCCTGATTCTGAAACTGACCAATGCAGTCACCGCGAAGTCTCTTCTCTCTGTCTTATGATGTCTGCCCTGCCACCATTTACTTAGGACCCTCACCCTCACACCTCCTCACTCTCACACCCCCTCACCCTCACCCTCACACACTCTCACCATCACACACCCTCACCCTCACCCCCATCACCCTCACCCCGTCACCCTCACCCATCCTCACACCCCCTCACACACCCTCACACACCCTCACTCACCCTCACACCCTCACCCACCCTCACACACCCTCACTCACCCTCACTCACCCTCACAACCTCACACACTCACACCCCACACCATCACAACCCTCTCACTCTCACTCACTCTCACCCCCTCACACGCCCTCACCCTCACACCACCACATCACTCTGGGACACCACCACATCACTCAGGGACACCACCACATCACTCGGGGACACCATCACGTCACTCAGGAACACCACCACATCACTCAGGAACACCACCACATCACTCAGGAACACCACCACATCACTCAGGGACACCGCCACATCACTCAGGGACACCACCACATCACTCAGGGGCACCACTCAGGGGCACCACCACATCACTCAGGGACATCACCACATCACTCTGGGACACCACCACATCACTCAGGGACACCACCACACCACTGAGGTACACCACCAAATCACTCGGGGACACCACCACATCACTCAGGGACACCACCACATCACTCAGGGACACGACCACATCACTCGGGGACACCACCTCATCACTCGGCGACACCACCACATCACTTGGGGACACCACCACATCACTCGGGGACACCACCACATCACTCAGGGGCACCACCACATCACTCTGGGGCAACAGTCAGGTGCAACACCACATCACTCAGGGACACCATCACATCACTCAGGGACACCACCACATCCCGCAAAGACACCACCACATCACTCGGGGACACCACCACATCACTCGGGGACACCACCACGTCACTCAGGAACACCACCACATCACTCGGGGACACCACCAAATCACTCTGAGACACCACCACATCACTCTGGGACACCACCACATCACTCAGGGACACCACCACATCACTCAGGGACACCACCACATCACTCAGGAACACCACCGCATCACTCAGGAACACCACCACATCACTCAGGAACACCACCACATCACTCAGGGGCACCACTCAGGGGCACCACCACATCACTCAGGGACACCACCACATCACTCAGGGACACCACCACATCACTCAGGAATACCACCACATCACTCAGGGACACCACCACATCACTCGGGGACACCACTACATCACGCGGGAACACCATCACACCACTCAGGGGGACCACCACATTACTCAGGGACACCGCCACATCACTCTGGGACACCACCCCATCACTCAGGAACACCACCACGTCACTCCGGGACACCACCACATCACTCAGGGGCACCACCACATCACTCAGGGACACCACCACATCACTCAGGGAAACCACCACATCACTCGGGGACACCACCACATCACTCAGGGGCACCACCACATTACTCAGGGACACCACCACATCACTCAGGGACACCACCACATCACTTTGGGACACCACCACATCACTCGGGGACACCACCACATCACTCTGGGACACCACCACATCACTCTGGGACACCACCAATCACTCAGTGACACCACCACATCACTCAGGAACACCACCACATCACTCAGGGACACCACCACATCACTCAGGGACACCACCACATCACTCAGGGGCACCACCACATCACTCAGGAACACCACCACATCACTCAGGGACACCACCACATCACTGGGGGACACCACCACATCACTCGGGGAAACCACCACATCACTCGGGGACACCACCTCAGCACTGACTTGCTTGCTACCAACAAGCATTGCCATAGCCAATAGGACTTGCATTAGGAAAGTGTAAGCTATTGGCTTTTTGAATAACAATGCTATCAATTTTTTTATGTGTTTTTTATACATGTTGTATGTAATTTGGTATTTATATGTTGTACTATACACTACACGTTTTTGTATGTTTTTACAGCCCTGATGAAGTCCCCAGGCAGTGGGCGAAACATGTTGGCTGTTTCTATGCTATGTTTGTGAAAAATAAAGAATATTTGGTACACAATATGGATGGATTGGACTAACTTACTGTGGACATTGGTGTCTGTGGTGCACTCCACATTTGTGGATGAACTGCCTCAGGTTTATTTTTATAGCCAACTGTTTCCTTCTGATCTTCTCAAGCTGGCTAGCGAATTGGCCTCCTTTCTCGATAGTTACCCCAGATATTTGTAACTAATTGCATTCTGAATTTGGGTACTACCCAAGTACCAGACATGAGGCTTTTCCCTTCTCCTTTTTATGGACATTGTTTCGGTTTTTGCAAAATTCACTTCAAGGAAGTTGTCTGCTTCGTATCCCTGCAGTGTATTTAGGAGGTATTGCATACCCACTTGTGTGTGGGTGACTAAAACCACATAATTGGTGTAAAGGATACTAGATAGAGCCTTGCCACCGATCCTTGGAGCATGTGCATTGCATGAGTTAAGGGTCTGTGTCAAGTCGGCCACATGGAGATAGAACAGGGTTGGGGCGAGCAAACATCCTTGTTTAAGCCCTTTGGTGGTAGAGATGTGCCTTAAAAGATATGTGCCATCGCCCAGTTTTATCTGCACCCCAGGTGTCTCTGTGTAAGCATTTAAGCATGTCAAGGAGTGTTTGCAGGATTTTCCAGAGTGCCAGTTTTCTCCAGAGTCTTGAACAACTGGGAGATGGTAACTCCTGAGGACGCGACATTCACTGTCTGGCAAATGCATTTTTCAAGAACACATTTCCCTCCCCCCACCTCTTCCTTTACCCCACTTCCCAACCCTGCAACTGGGAGTAACTTGGATCCATGACCCTCTCTACGGATGTATTCTGGCAGTTCTCTTTCGGGCAACTCATGAGTAGTGACCCACATAGCCAAGGATGACTATATCAATATACCTATGTCTTTAGAAATAAGTGATGTGCCCCCAATATATCCAGCTTGTGCAATGACTAGTCGGTGGACATAGTCACAGATTCATGGCTGAATAAGAGGCCTTTATGCTTCGGTTCATACATTAACATGTTTAGCTCTTTTTTACCCAGTCTACTAATTTTATTATTGCTCTTTATTGGTATGCTTACCATTCTGGATGGTTCTACAAGATTATACATTTACTGGTGATTGGTTGTGGCTGATTCATATATTCTACATTTATTTATTTATTTGTTTATTTTGAGTTCTATAGAATGCGAACCAGACCCGTGAGGGTATCAGAGCGCTTTAAAGGATTGACAGGTGGTAAAAACAGTCTTAGGACGGGTGTATACAATTGGGATAAGAACAGGTAGATGTATTATACAAGGAAAGAAATAATAGGCAGTAACATATCCCAGGTACAGTTGGGATAAACACAGGTAGATACAGTATACGAGGAAACAAGCGGTCTCAATTCCCGGGTGGGATGCCCAGAAGTGCCAGGTAGGTATCATCCGGTAGAACTATGGATAATGCAGTAATAGATGGTGAAACAAAATTGCTGAGGTGATTGAAATGAAAGCGTTAGGAGAGGTATTTGCCCATAAGGAAAGTTTTGGCCTCCTTTTTAAAATGTGCCAAAGATGTAAGTCTTCTGATGGTGGGCGGGAGTGAGTTCCATATTCTTGGGGCGGCCCCAGAGAAGGGCGGATTGTACGTTTTATTTTCCTGCAAGTGTGCTGGTTGGAGCAAAAGGTCTCTGGTGGATCGTGAGTTTCTGGCTCCTACCGATATCTCGAGTTTGTAGGCGAGAAAAGCTGGGGAATTCGAGTATAGAGCCTTGTGAGTGATGCAAGCCAGCTTAAGCTGGATTCTGGCCTCTAGAGGCACCTGAACCTGTTAGGAGTCTGGCGGTGGCATTGAGGCAGGCTTTCAATGGGGCCAAAGAGTTCTTGAGTAGACCTGTGAGGGTAGAGCATCCATATTGTATTCTGGAGATGACTAGTGCCTGGGTTGCCATGTTTAGGTCGGGTGTCGAGGAAAGGTTTCAGGTGTCCTAGGTAGCACAAGTGAAATCTGGCAGTTTTTTGGCCATCGAGTTGATATGGCCATGCATATTCAAGTTGCATTCTAGGGTTATTCCCAGGGATTTAGAAGAGTCCACAATGGTAGGAGCGCAGTTTAACACTGTGATAGCATTGATCCATTCCAGAATGGTTTTAGGTGGGGAGATAAATTGAAATTCCATTTTTTTTGTGTTAAGTTTGAGCTGGGTAGAGGTGAGCCAATGCGCCGTAAGCTTCAAGGCCTCATTCAGGGAGTGAATATCCTCAGGAGAAGAGATTTTAATGTAGATCTGGGTCTCGTTAGTATACATGTGGGCGACGATGTTGGCGGTGCATAGCACCTCTGTGAGCGGTTCATGGTAAAGATTGAAGAGGGTAGGGATTACTGGATAGTTACTGGTACCGCTGCTGTATTTTATGTACTACTGCCAAATCCTTTTTAAATAAATATGAAAAAAGGCGGCAAAATAGGAGAAAGAAGGAAAAAGGTGGCAAACGGTATCAAGTGTCAGAAAGGGACAAATAAAGGATTAAAGACAGCAGCAAAGCGAGGCACAGTTCAAGGTAGTGAGAACAAAGCATACATCAAAGAGGCAAAAAGCTGCAGAATAAGAGGTAAAGGGGCAAAAGAAAAGCAAAAGCACAGGGAGGAAAGAAGTAGAGAAGAGGTAACAAGAAAAAGAGAAAGTGGGCAGAAAGGCACCAAAAAAGGAGCAACGACCAAAAAGAATGGAGATGAAGGAGAGACTGGCCGGGTGCTTGGGCCCCAATCCAGGCAGTCGAAGTGAAGCGAGGTTCGAAGGGGGCGGGCCTGGTCAGAGGGTCAAGGCAGCATGTATGCAGGCAGGGGCAGGCTGCACCTTCTCAATCAGAAATTCTAATTGTGTGTCTTGAGTCCTCCTATTCTTCAGGTTTTGTATTGGACATGTTTGGAATAGGTGCATTAGGTTTCATGAGGCATCTACTGCTATCCACCTGTTGGTGCCAAAGCTAATGCTACACTGTCCCAGTGCTTTCAGGAATGGGCAGTACATCAGCACCGGACAAGTTGGGCAGGGCTAGCCTAGCCGTTTATCCCATTGGACATTTGCCCAGGAGGCCGGAACCACGGGAGACTGGTTTTGAAGGCTGAGGACCACCACCTCTGTATGCAGCTTCCTAGGTTTCATAGCAGTGGGCCTAATACAGACAATAGGAAAGGAGAGAAAGAGAGAGAATAGAAAGAAGGAAAGGTGAAGGAAACCAATGAAGTGTAAGAGATCTCTAGTTAGTGGGACTGGTTTGAACATTTTTGCTAGGACTGCTTGTGGATCCCCGTCTAGCCCTGACATTGGGTTGAATTTCAGAGGCCTGACTACAGAAAGGCATTGTGGCATGTTGTTAACTGATACCAATGCTTTTACAACCAACCCCCCACACACACTTTGTGACACATTAATAAGCAACCTGGTCAAAGCAGTGATTGCATCTTGTGGAGAAGTGTGGCTCAATGGTTAGAGCGGCAGACCCTGATGCAGAGGTCTGGTCCGGGACCAGGGTTCAATACCCGCCTCGGCGGGTCCTGGGCTCAATTTCCTCGGACCTGAAAATTCTCGCCTCAGTGCCTATTCTAATCATGGGTCCCACTCTGCAACTCTGGGCAATAGCTTGCTTAATCTCCACAAAGGCCCCAACAGCGCTGGGATGCCTGGCTTCACCTTGGGGATGCCCAGGAGTGGACATTTCACAGGGATAAAGCCAGGAAGGGTTCCTAAGCGGTATACGGACAGCGCCTGGACACCTCGGGTGAGGTAGCTGTGCGCTTTACAAATGCCCTCATTTCATTTCATTTAATTTCATACCTGTGACCCAGAGGAGTGAAGCTAGAGGAGTAGATTGGGGTTGGGCAGGGATTTGACAAAAGAGGTCAGTTTTGGCCTGCATCTCAGTTTGAGGATTCAACGTGGCCGTCACTGCCTATAGTATTCTTGTGAGCTGGTTGTGAACCTGAGAACATTGTAGGTAAGAGAATTCTAGGGTCAGCGTCCAACTTGTATGCCTAAATTTCAGCTCTTGTGTGTCTCGCCCTCTAACAGACACAATAGTAGGGTTCCCTGGTGGTCATATGCAAAAAGTAGGATTATGCTGTTCCTCTAGTGTCAGAGTTGCGGAGTCAGAAAAGACCGGAACCAACCATGCCCCAGTTGGGGTTTACAGTTGGGAATCCATATGTTGGATTGTAATTCCCTCAAACACCCTTTCAGGTGTCATGCTTCATCATCTGGGCTGCTCCTCGTTGGGTCGGAGGTGCAATACCCAACAGGCTCCCTTTGGTAGGGGCACTTTATCGGAGATCTTTTATCCAACAGCCGTATGTAGATGTACTAAGGTGCTTTAAAATAGGGTTCGGAGTACCTAGAAGCACATATTTTTATTCTGGGAGTATCCTACCCTAAGTAAAAACATCAAAAAAGGCACTCACCCGAGTGTAATGTCTTGCGTCGGAGTGTCCTTGTTAGAAAGTGTGGGTCAACATGTTTCTCGCTTTTAGTTAATTATGCTAGCGATTCTTCAGGACTGGGACAAATTAAACTATCTACACCTAGAGTTAGTGGTATAAAGATTACTCACAATAATAGTGTCTACTAATTATTGTACCTGTTGTAACCTGGATCTACCCAATTCAGTAAAGTACCTAGGCATCAACAGTACCCAGTGGATCACGCATAAGGCTTTGCTCCTATGTATGTTAGAGGTTCTCTGCTTTATGCTGCATCCACGACCTACCCACTACACCGGGCCCGGGAGGTCATCCACAACATCCTCTTTCAGCTCTTTCGGGTAACAAAGACAAATCGGTCCCAGGCTTCGATTTAAGGATACACATAGCACTTTAGTCCATGTCAAGATCAATACCCTTTGGGGATCATTTAGTATTAGGCAGATTGAAAACTCCACCATAAATTGGTGGTTTGTGTGCTCCACCATAAATAGACCGGATTTCTGCTCTGCCAAACCTGCAGTTCCTCTGCCTTATCTCCTGCTCCTTTTAGAGGTGGTCTGTGAACAGAAGACACCAGCTGGAACAACTTCTGCCCTACTCCATGCCAAATGCCCAATAGCTACTCTAAAATCTTTGTGCAGAAGAGCGCTGGCAAAACTGTAGTCAGAATGCAGGGACTGAAGGATATACCCTTGGACTGGTCAATACTTCAGGTAGTCCAAAAGAGGTACTCACTACCATTACAAAAGAGCTCCACCTGCCCCCCATCACTCTGCCACACCTTTCCACACATGGAAACACTACGGAGTGAGGTCCTGGGACGTGAGGGCAGCTGGACCATTAATACAGTAAACAAGAACAAATTGCTAGCCCCACACATTAACTTTTGTCTCCAACACTAAGAGAAACAAACGAATCCTAATCTTCTGTTTGTTGGGTATATTTTACCCTTCTGAATTTATTTTTCAATTTTGTTTACCGTTTTTCATGAGTGAGAAAAAACCACTGTACATTTAAATACACATGTAAACATATATACAAAACAATTTCACATTATACAATTATACACCATATATACAAACTTCTTCTGTAAAATTCAACTTTTCAACCACAAATAAGTAATCTTTGTAGGAAGATTGACAAGTATATTAACCACCAAAAGTGAGCAAAGTCTTGCTGAAAAAGAAAGACCAAAAAAGACTTTAAGGAATTAAATCAAAGTAACAATCAATGCCATCCTTATGTCTTTCTTTGTGCCGACGCGTTTCGAATCCGGTGTTTACAATTGCCAGATTCTCATCAGGGCTCTGTCATTTTGGGTTGTCTATCTAGAAAATATAGAAGAAGGGAATTTAGAACCTACGGGTCTCTATTACTACAAAACCCCTTTTGAAATGTCACGATATTGTTCAAGGTACCTTATGTCTTGGATGGGCGGTCCCGCTGGTCCACTTTAGTTAAATATTCTCGGTACGTTACTTGTCTTTGTTCTGGGGGGCATTCACCTAGTTTTCAAGTGGGAGAGAGGATTTTTTACTATTCAGTCTCAAAACAGTCAGAGTGTGGCACCAGGCTCGCGGTCCTCATGATCCTACCTTAAGTTAGAGGAAGGGTAGCGTGTGCGGTGTCTTCAGTTTGTTGTATGTAGGGTTCGTCCGATCTGGAATGTAAATCGGAATCGGCGCTTAGTATTCTATTTTAATCAAGACTGGGCTCTAACAAACCCGTGGAGCGCAGCATACCTGGGTTTGACGTTCCGGGCAGCAAGTTACTCTAGCTGGTGATCTGTTCCCTCCGTACGCTGCTATCGTCAGCGGGACATCATCACGCTGCTTCCCTGTGCACAAGCGCAAAATGGTTATTGGGAACGCTCGCGTTCTTCACATTTGTTGCTGGCTTTCAATTACAGCCTCTCACCTCTTAATCTCGGCACCAAGTCGGAGATGCGAACAAGCCGTCTACGTGGCGGCCATGTTGGGTTCCTCCTACATAGGCAATCGCAAAGGTGAATTCTGGGCAATGTAGTTGCCTGCATGAAAGTCGGTCTGAAAACCGAGGGGGGGGGGAAATTGATTCAGAGTCTTGATACTTCAGACAAGGAATTCAACCCAGTCTGAGTGCTGTTAAATTTAAGAATTAAACAGGCCTCCTTTTTCAGTAAAACTTGTTCAGTGTTAATCGCGTGTTTGGATTGGTTTACACTAAACAATACCGTCCACTTAAAGTCATGTTCACCATGTTTATTGTCTATGAAATGCTGTACCAATGGCGCAGTTAAGACCTTATTTTTCAAACGTGATCTGTGTTGGGTCATGCGGGGATTTACTTGTTGATTCGTCTTGCCAACATAGATTTTCGGGCAAGGGCACACAATGGCATAAACCACGTTCCTGGTTCTGCAGTTGGAAAAGTCCTCATGCTTCCATGTCACATTCGCATGTTGGAACATTTTGCCCTCGATGGTGGTATCACAAGCCACACAGTTGCCACATCGATGGTGACCTCCTACAGGTTTCATGCCCCATTGCGATAAAAGGTAATTTTTGGGTTTTGGCAACAAGACGTCCGCGCGGACAATCTGCTGGCCGATATTTTGATTTTTCCTGTATGCAAATATGGGACGAGGAAAAGGTACCTCTAATTCTTCCAGGAGGTGCCAATTTTTAAGCACCATTTGTCTTATTTTGTGAGTGTCAGGACAAAATGTGGTGACACATACCATGTTTTCAAGTTTGCGTTTTTCTTTAACTTCTAGGAGGCATTCTCGTGGAGTGTAGCGTGCCCTCTTGTAGGAGTGTTTTAATAACTTCCTCGGGTAGCCTCTTTGCACCATTTCATCACAGAAATTTTGTGCATGCTGGTCATAGTGCCCTACTTCTGAACAATTTCTTCTAATGCGCAGAAGTTGCCCATATGGCAGGTTAGCCCTCAAACTCCTAGGGTGCGAACTTTTATAGTGGAGGATGGTGTTTTTGTCAGTTTTTTTCTTGTAAAGGGAAGAAGTTAATTGGCCTGAAGCGCTCGATATTTCAACGTCAAGAAACGTCATCCTCGCACAGCTAGAGTCAATGGAGAATTTTATGTCCTGGTGTTTAGAGTTCAACCACTCATGAAATTTAGACAACTCGTCGTGACTCCCCTGCCACAGGAGCCACACGTCGTCGATATATCTCACCCATTGTGAGATATGATGTTTATACGGGTTGTTATCTTCCACGTATTTCTTTTCATATTCAGCCATGAAAAGTACGGCCATTTCCGGAGCATAAGGGCACCCCATCGCGGTGCCCTTGATTTGCATAAAGAATTCATCATTAAAGCGGAAGTAATTCTTTTTCAGTGTAATTTCCGCTAGTTTGAGAATGAAAGATGTCGGGACCCTATGGGGTCTTTCTCTAGAATCAAGGTAAAGCTCCATCACCTCTAACGCTTCGTCCTGAGGGATCTGCGTATAGAGGGATGTCACATCCATTGTTACCATCAGTTGGGTTGTTGGGTTAAACGGCTTGCCTTCTACCTTCACTAGAAAATCAGTGGTATCTCTCAGGTACGCTTTGACTTTGCCAACAAATGGCTTCAGAAAGAAGTCCACGTATTTGGAAAGTGGCTCTAGACACGAATCGCACCCGGAGACGATTGGTCGTCCCGGGGGATTGTTTAAATCTTTATGGATCTTAGGCAAAAAATATGCCACTGGGGTTCTTGGGAACTTCTTTACTAAGAACTCACTTTCTTTTGGGCCCAAAAACTCGCTGTCCATTCCAGTTTGTACAATGTCTGATATTAATGTTTGTATCCATTTCAAAGGATCTTCTTGTAATTTCCTGTACCACACTTGATTGTTAACCTGCGAGCAGTCTTCCGCTAAATACTTTTCTCTGGGCCAAATGACGACTGCACCGCCCTTGTCGGCCTGTTTTATTACAATTGTGGAATCTTCTTGGAGGCTTTTAAGTGCAGCTCGTTGACCCTTGCTAATGTTCTGCTGGACATAATTTTTCTTCTTTTTCAATTTATTTATGGAAGACAGCATAATCTGCTCAAAAGCGTGTACCTGTTTCGGAATATTTTGGGTTGGGACAAACGTAGATCTATTCCTTAGGCCAGTGGTCTCAGTATTTGCATTTGGGGGCTGGTTTGCAAAAAAAGCTCTGAGTCGGATCTTGCGACAAAACTCGATTGTCTCTAGTTTTATTTTGGTAAAGTCCGTTTGTCTAGAAGGGACAAATTTTAGCCCTAGATTCAGTACCGACTCTTCATCTCTTGTAAGTTCTTTCGTGGATAAATTGACTATGGTGGAGGGACCCCCTACGACTTGTAGAAGTTTCTCCTCGTTTGCATTTCCCATGGTGTTTTGAAACGTACTTTTTGCTGCTGGCCTTTCTCTAAAAAAGGCATTTGCTTTTTGTTACTATTTGCTCTTGTATCTGAGCCCGAGGACTCAGATGAAGAGGTTTCGGAGAAGGTTTTAAACCTGTTACGTGACCTCCCTTGGTAGCTGTATAGCGCTCCTCCACACAAGCATCTTATTGATGGAATATCTTATGGATCTCCAAAATAGTGTGATATAATCAGTGTCTTACAACTAATGGGCAGGGGTATTATTTCTGGTAATGTTGGTTCCTTTAACATATGAGATCCTTACATTACATTTGACCTTTGTTTCCTGGAGAAGTCCTTAGGCATCATTGATTCAAAATGGTTGCCTCTTTTAAGTTTCTTCAGGCGCGTCAGAGTGAAGATCGGATATTCTCTCGCTCCTCAGTTGCATACTTATGTATTTAGGTTCTTGCCTGTCAGGGGAATTTTCGAAGGTTCATTGTGAGATATAAGCACTTACCGTATGCTGTCATACTCATTGACCTATCTCCTACTCTGAGCGTGTTCACCAAATATTTAAGCTTGTGGTAGCCCATCTCCACAGGTAAAGCATAAATATCTTAACTTACCAGGACAGCTGGTTATTTGAGGCCTAGTCACCATAAGAAGTCGGAAATCCCTTGGATTCTTCAAATATTATTTTGCACAACTTTGTTTCTTCATAATACAAACAAATTACCCATTAAAAGAATGAAAGTTAATTGGGAGCAGGCCTTCCTTTCGTGGATCACAATGCACAACACTGAGACTATATTTGGTCATCTTCAATTTTTTTTCAAAAGTCTTGGTCAATTTGAAGATTGAAGGGCCTCACGGTTATGTTTATCATTCAGGGACCCAAGCACGTATGTGCATGTGGCATCTCTAGAGAACAGATGGAATTACCACTTAAACAGCCTGTTGGCCAAGATACAGTTGCCTTCTCCAGTGAAACAAACTGCAATGGTGAAGTGTGTTGGGTACGCTGCTCCTGGGAGAACCACCCAACATGCACACTGCCTAGTGCACCATTGAGACAGATGCTTCCCTGGTGGGATGAGATGGCTCACTTGAGAGAGAGCTCACTCAGATGCTCACAGAAAACCTAATTTCCATGTTTTACATCAATAAAAGAGAAGGTACCAGATAAGTAAAGCTGTGTGGCAAGACATTAAGTGGTGGCACTGGGCCATAGTCCAAAAGCATCTGTCTACAAGCAGCTCTCTTTGAGGGGACTGGGTATAATATACCTACTTACTCAGCAAACTAATCACCATGAGCCAGAAGTGGAAAGCTCACAAACTAGTTCTTCAGCAGATCTTGGCCAGTTGAGGGATCCACAAAGTCAATATTTTCGCTATGGAATTGAACAAGAAATGTGTTCTGTGCAGTTCAGTGGACTTTCTGTAAGGTCACTCACTGGGCGACACTTTCAAAATTGACTGAACATTGTATCTGCATTTATTTTTTTCATCTCTTGCTAAGAGTAATTCTACAGACCTTCCAACTCACATGGCGCCCCTGTGTGTCACATGATATGGACTGTCTTCAAGCTGTCCCCCGGTAAAAAGCTGATATCACACCATATGCACGGAGTGAGCTGGGAAGCCGCACAAGTCTTTTTAATTCGTTTTAGAGGAGAATGGTAGGGTCTGCTCGGGCATCACCAACATCTAACATCTCCTTGGCACCCTACCTCCTCCAGGTATAGCCAGGTGGTAATGGGCTCAAACCCCCGCCCCCACTCAAGACACGAGTCTTTTAAGGCCCGCCTCCTACTCACATGGTAAAACTAATTTCAATGTTGGCAGGTCTAAACTATAACTAATTTTTAAAAAATGAGAAAGCATGCAGCTTTGTGATCCCTGTTGCCCATATCGTGCCAATCCAAAAGGCCACGATAACCAGACCTTTTGGAGTTTAATTGGAGCCTCCTTGGCGTCTTGAATCTGCATGCATGAAAACTGAGCAGTGAACTCTAGATGCATACTCTGATTATCTGAGGTTTTGGACATGGACCTGGTAGTTCCACCCATGTTCTCCAGCGTCAACCCAACCAGATGGATTTATTTCCCCGTTTATTTTCCAGTTTGTAGCCAGATGTACGTTTTGATCCATTGTCGCCCAGTGGCCACCAGCGCTCAAGGTGTGCCCTTTTCCATCGTATTAGCATGAAAGTACCTCATCACAAGTTCGACAAAAGGATATTTGGCAGGTATTTCTCCCTGAGTATACTCTTTGCTTCTCCTGCCCATCTTGACCAGATTATGAAAGGGATCCTGAACTCATATCCCTCACCCCCTTTTTAGTTCCCATGTGGGACACAGTCTTACTGTCTCATAGAGCCTCCATTTCAGTGTGGTTATAAAATGTTGCTTTAGGGGTGGTTGATGACGAGGCATGCCCAGGAAGGAATATCCTTTTGAATAATAAGTTACCTATCTTCTTTAACATTCGTTGTGCAGGATATGAAATGTTTCATCGGCTTCCCCATAGCCTTCCAGCCTCCATGCTTTCTAAGAGCATTGAACTTATTCAGTCCTGTTCTTTCTGACAATATTAGTATTTTCTTTGCACCGTCGTCTTTTTCGTCTTAGGCGGAACAAATGTCATTAGTTCTGGTTGGCCCCACTATGGGTCCACTTCATCAAGTAATGGCTTTAAATGATCGCATGCTACAAGAGGGCACAGTGCCACCTAGTGCGAGTCAATTGGAACTGCTGAGAAATTGTCCACTTCAGGTCTGAAGAATTTGTTGGAAGGTTATGTATCCATTAGAAAGACTGCTATCGAAGTTAGCATCTTATTCTCACCCATGAGCCTCATTTATGAGAAATGACGCATCGCTGCGTGAAAGCAGCGATGCGTCACTTCTCAGTGCGCACTCCTTGCGACATGATTGATGCGTCATGTTTATAATATGACGCATCATGTCACAAGGAGTTACAGATACGTCAGTATTTCTGACGTATCTGTAGGCGCAAAAGTGATGCATTGCTGGAGTGTGTCACAAAAGTGACGCAACTCCAGCAATGTGTACTTTCACATGGGCAAGTCCCATGTTGTTAGTGCCTGCGTCAGTCTTACGCCTGCCATGAAGCAGGCGTAAGATTTTGACGCATTAGCGGCCAAGAAATGGCCCAGTGAAATCTTATAGATTTCACTGCGTCACTTCCATGACCCTTTCTTGCGTCAAAACGCCCCCCTTGCATACATTATACCTGGCGCAGGTATAATGTGGCGCAAGGGTTTAAAAAGTGAGGCATCTACCTAGATGCGCCACGTTGTAAATATGGCACAACAAGGCGCATTTTTTATGCCACTGGTGCGTCACAAAAAGTGACACGCCGGCGGCGTAAAAGTGACGCACAGCCTCATAAATGAGGCCCCATGACACTAAATTGTGTAGAAACCAGGCCAGTGCAGTCACAACCATTTTTATGCTGTTTATTTTTAGCACGAACTCGACCCAAAAGTATTGGAGTGCTTTACATGAGCACCAGTAGTTATATTGCACATTGAAACATTTTTATTTTTTAAGCACGGGCGTATTAATTTATTTGTCCTGAATCCCGGTTGGTTATACAAGAAAAGTAATAAAGAGATACTGGGAATAATGGGGATTTGCCCAGAATCCCAGGATGTTGAGTCGCGCCGACACTCGAACCTGGCTCCCCAATTCCAAATTAGGCAGCGCTAACCTTAAAGCCACATCCTCTCCCCACTTCTTCACTCGTCTTCTTCACTTTTCATGCTTCACCCTCTTCTTCACTTGTCAGCAGTTGGACAATTCTGCCTCAAGCAGATGATCATCCAGGGAGTTTATATCCAGAAGTCACTGATTAGTGGTGTTCTGTAACCCTCAAAAGTGGAAGGTCGTCGAGCCAGTACCAGACCCAGTGGCAGGCACTGTGATAAATCACAATACCTTTCTGCTCACATTCTAAAGTTCTCAATCATGGCTCATTAACAGATTTTATAATGGGCCGTGACTGCGCGCTCTGAAATTAAGGCTGAAGGCAATGCGAGTTTCTCACAGTGCCTGTCAGAGGGCGTAAAAGGTAAAAATAAAATGAAAAACAAACTTACCTTTCTTGTCTTGAATGCAGTCAACGCTAATCATCCTCGAGCCTCAGCTATCTTCCCTCTCCAAATTCCGGTACTGCTTTCGTGCTGCAGATGAGCAGCATGAGAGCAGCCTGGATTAGCTGGAGCTAGCTGCCTCGATGCTCCAGCAGGCACAAGAGGCCTATGTCTGCCCTCCACTCAGCTGTCTAAGACAGCTAGGTGGAGAGGTTTATACTGGCTGTTGCAAGACAGCCGGCCAAAGAGACATGCGCAGTGTAAACTGGAGTGAGCACCACTCCCCTGCTACCAGTCAGCAGCAGCCCCGCTCCCAAACACTTCTTGGACTGGGAGCAGTGAAAAATAAAATGGCAATTTATTTTATTACCATGTTATTTTTCACTTTTGCTGCACTGGCAGCAGGGGGTGGGGTGACACTCCTCTGTCCTAATGGGTGGAGCGCTTATGGTCGCTATTCACCCCATGGTCGTGAAGCAGTGCTGCAGAAGCACTCCCTGCACGCTCATTCTCTTTCTTTGGCACCTCTGTGTATACCAGTTAAAACCTATCGCACATTCAACATCCTGGCATAGTTCAGGTCGGTCCATTCTGCATCATTCACTTGCAGATAGCAACACCTCCCATCTTTAACACTTAAGAGAGTCTGTGCTTGAAGATGACTTCTCGTTTACACCATTTCTCCATAAAATAATTTGTTTATTCCATATCTCGGCGTAATAAAATATAAAATAACATTACAAACAGATTTATGCCTTCAAAAGCAAGTACAAAAGAGTGTCCAGTGCAGCAACAGCAACTGGACCGTAAGGTTTCGCCATTTGGTCCCATAGTTCAACATACATCATTGTATGCCTGACCAAACTCTGGGTTGGCTATGTTTTGCTTTGGTCAATAAATATTATTCTTATTCTCATTCCGTTTCCTGCCCAGTCTGCCATATCCTCACAGGACCCACCATATACCATGGTACTTTTGGTTCTGTGAGCATGGGTGCCATCATTAAAAAGTGCATGTCATTGTACAGGGTGCTTATCTAAACCATATAGGCCAACAATTGCATATTTAGAGATCTTTTTCTCATTTAGGTACCAGACCTCACTCTTTGGAGATCGAGCTCTGGTTAATAAATTTCTTCAAGTGTAAAACAAACCTTTCTATGACATTTAATGTGGCCCCCTTTTAAGAGCGTGCCTTTGTAACTCTCAGCAAACATGATCCCTTTGCTGCCACTGGCATGGTCGGGGACTATGTTTAGGGTGATCCTATGGAATGCACAGGGGTTGAGTAGGTCACCCTATGGGGTATGTTTCGCTTCACAGCTGTTAAAATCCTGGAAGAGTACTTAGATAGTACTCCTTCCTTCTTCCAGGGACCTTCTTTGGTCAATATCACTCTATCGTTCCCCTAGGGCCTTGATTAGGTCTTATTCGATGGTTGCCAAAGAGCTTTCATTGTTGTTGCTCTAGTCTACAGGGACCTCAACTGGCCACTGAACTATCTTTTTACAAAGATCTATAGTGGCCATTGGCAATATTTCATTCTCTATGGGCCACCATTAGTCCTTCCTCTATGGTCCTTACTGGAACTTAACACAAGATCCTCCAATGGCACATACTCTATCATTCTACAACGACATCCACAGGTCAAAATGCTATCGTTCTTGAACAGTCTGTATTTGCTTACAGTCTATAGTTCACTGCCCTTCATCGGCCTCTACTCTGTCTAATTACATGAAAGTACAGTTACCCGTATCTTGTTTGCCTCCAAGCAGTGTCATTGGCACGTGCCCGATTCTATCAATATGGTCACATGTATCTTCCTTGTGATACCAGATCCTCAATTACAAATCTTTAGTCGTAAAGTGCTTCGTGTGCAGTGAGTTTTACTCTCATACTCTCTTCCTTTTTGGTTGCTCAGTAAACATGGCTCAGGAAGGCGGCAACTTGTCTCTAGGTGCCCAGAGTGTACTCTAGTGCGGGCGCTCCAATCACATTGTCCTCCCAAAGTCTTTTGGTACCATCTCTATTCTGAGGCAGAGCTAGCCTAAAATGTACTCCTAAACCCAGACACAAGGCTGTCAGTGTTCCCCTCTGAGAGTCCATTCCTCCTATAAGGTGCCTTTGGCATTAGCTACTTCAGGGGCTATGCGGCCTTCTCTTGCCACCCTTTGTCCCCTCTCGCCACTTCAGTAGCATACAGTGTCTTTGGATAACACTCAATCCCTGCAGCCATTTGACACTTTTCTTGCTGATCATTTGCACTGGCTGTCAGTAGAGGAGAGGCGCGCCTGATCTAGGACCCCAAAAGAGCAGCTGCATTGGCTCCCCAAAAGCAGGCCCACATTCCCAACAGTGGCATGTCATAGAATGTCTACTGCCAGGAGCATGAAGGCCAGGAGACACTTAAGCAGACAAACTTGTTCAAGTGTCTCTGAGTCTTCTTCTAATACAGACTTTCTGTGGCAGCAGTGACCATTTCAATATATCTCTGTCTCTTTTGGCCTGTCTGCCACTAAAGCGAGGCCAAACATCTTCTCGCTCTACTACTGCAAAAGGCTCAAGTCATCAAGGATCAGGTGGACACCTTCAGCTGCACCCACATGCCTCCACAATCATGTTGGGGATATCCATCTTGACAATGTTGTGGTTCTTGTCATAGTACAGCATGGATAGCGGCCTATGCTTGGTAGGCACGCAGCATGAGCTGGTGGAAGTGTTAATGTTGTTGGCTTTGATGAGGTTGAGGACGGTGGTGTGGAAGGAGGCTGCCATGCCAGGAGCGCCGGCGAGGTGCATAGGGCAGAGACCCATGCAGTAGTTGATCTGGTAGCCCTCCGGTTTAATGATCCAGTCATTCCAGCCAATGTCTTTGAAGTCCACATAGTAGTCCTTGCGGCAGCACAGCTTTGAGTTCTTGTCGCAGGTGAGGCTGCGCTTTGCCACGTGATGCTCTGCATCCCGCACCCTGGCCTGGGCCACCAGAAATGGTTGGTGAGCTTCGCTGGCATTCAGCCCTGGGCACTGTCTCCCCTCACACTCCAGCTCCAGCTGCAAAGTCCTTTCCTCCTGCTCAAAGAAGGCCTGAAGGGCAGGTGTGAGGGGAAAAGTGTGCCAGCTACCCCATGTCACATCCAGCTCCCTCTCGGACACTAGACTTCGCTGTTGGCCTGGGTGGCTCAGATACACCTGGGCAGTAAGGTTGAGGGGGCCACCTCGCTGCGACTTGAAGTAAAGCCATAGGTGTGAATGGAGGATGTGCACGTCCTGTGTTCGGTCACGGTTGAACTGGAAGTTCATTTTGGTGTTGGCAATATTTGAGAAATCTGCAAAAGGGGAAACAAGGAACAATTACTATCACAATTTGGTGTAAGTTTTTCATAAGCAATATCACCCAGAATACCAGATACAACATGGCTATCCTTGTTTGTGGAGAACACAATGACTTAAGGAGCATGGCTTCTGAACTGCATTTTACTGAACCAAAGCACACTGTATTCCCACTGGTAGGTAGTTTGAAAAGCTGTTCCTTGTGGACAGTATGGGGAGATAGAACCGGTAGACAGTGTAACTGGGAGTTGTGGGCAGTAAAACTGGAAAGCTGGCACTGGTGCGCAGCTCAACTGAGGAGCAGACTCCTTTGGGCAGCATGAGAAGCTGGCAGTGGTGAGCGGTGTCGGATGCTTGGATAGATGGCAGTGTGACTGTGGAACAGGCACTAGTGGGCAGAAAGAGAAGCTGGTCCCGGTTGTCAGCATGGGTAGTTTGCCGAAGTGGGCATCGGGATTTGGGAGCTGGCACTATTAAGTGTGAGACACTGGCACTGGTGGGCATGTAAGATGCTGAAGCGGCAATGTGAGAAGTGTTAATTGGTGGTAGTGTGACAGGGGAGCTGCAGCTAACAGGCAGTGTGAGAACTTGCAGCTGGTAGGCAAGTTATGAGACTCGCAATGGTGACAATGGTGATATCCGAGTTGAGACGCTTGCTCCAGTTCTCAGTGTGGGTATCTCGCACTGGCGGACACTTTAAATACGGAGCTGGTACTGACAGGCAGCATAAAAAGGTGACACCGGTGGGCGTGTGAAAGGCTGTTAGTGGGGGAGGTGTGAGAAGTTTTCATTGGCAGCAGTGTGAATGAGATGCTGGCACTGGCAAGCAGTTTGAGAACCTTGTGCTGTCAGGCAGTGTGAGAAACTGGCACTGATGGCCAGTGTGAAAAGCTAGCACTGGTATGAGTGCAACTATGGCACTAGCTCTTTAGTGCTATCCATCTAACACCTTGCACCTGATCAAGACCTTAACTCCTTCCATGCGTCAGACGCCCCCCCGGCCGTCCGACGTCATAGTGGGCATGTGCGGAGGACGGCCGAGGGCCGTCCGAACTCCGCCCACTCAATAAATCACCAGCACAGTGGTGGAATTCGCGCCGTGGTCAAGGTGTTAAATCTTCCCAAAGCCTAGTAGCAATTCATTCCAAAGTGTGCCCTATATGAATGAATAAATGAATGAGGCATGTTTATAAAGCGCGGCAGCTGCTCCAACCAGAGCGTCCCGGCAGTAGGCTGATGAAGGGAAGGAAGAACCACTGTCTCCCCATTCAGAAGAGATGCCACTTGAAGGTGTTGATCCAAACCTAGAAAGTTGTGCACAACCAAGGACCGACATACATCAACCACAGTCTGAACTTCCACCAACTCACCAGACTTCTGCGTTCCAACTCCTTTACTCTTGCTCACACCCCTCGCATACGTCGAAGCCACAGCGGAGGTCGCTCTGTCTCCTAACACGCAGCTAAGGCCTAGAACGACCTCCCTCTTCACCTCTGGACCTCACCCTCGCTGATGTGATGACCTGGCTGTTAAACTAAGCCTCCGCAGTACAATCCTCATCACCGGGATATCCTCACATGTTTTAGCCATGCTTTTCAAATCTGATTTGATTTGAAGGACCTGAGTCTCCTACTGAGCAGCAGGGTCTCTAAAGGAAGAGAAAGCCTGGGTTATATTTCTTTGAAGAAGTGTGTCTTCAGCAGAGCCTTGAAAGCAGACTTGGAGGAAATACGCCGAAGATGTTCTGGAAGAGAATTCCACAGGTTGGGAGCTAGAAAAGAGTAGGATGTACCATCAGCTCTCTCTCTATGCACCCTAAGGATGCCAAAGAGATTTAGACTAGCAGAGTGAAGGGTTCTAGGGCTTTGATACTTTTTAATCTTATCCTGGATACAAGCTTGGCCCATGAGATGTAAAACTCTGTAAGTGATCATAAGGGCTTTGAATTGTATTCTTTGGCTGATCAATAGCCAATGTAGAGCTTTCAAACCTTGTTGAATGGAGTTACGTTTAATAATGTTCAGTGCCAATCAAGCAGCCACATTCTGTACCCACTGTAATCTGTTGATAAAATCCTGTGGTGTCCCAGGGGGAAGGACATTGGCGTAGTCCAATCATGATGTAATTAGGGCATGCACAATTTCATTCTGAGTGTCCTCTGGCAGGAATTTAAAAGTATTTAATAAAAGACGCAGTAACGGTAAACCGACTTTGGCTGTAGACTTGACCTGGGTGTTGTATAAAAGGGCAGTGTCTATTTTTACCTCAGATTTTTTGCAACATATGTGGGGGCAGGTGGTTAGCGCAGCTCAGTAGACCATATTCTGGTTATGTCAATAGGAGACGGGCTACCAAATAGCAGTATCTCATATTTATCGGACTTGAGGCAGAGGCAGCTGTTGTGCATCCACTCAACTACTGCCAGAAGTCAGTCCTGGAAGTTGGCTGTAACTGAGTCATCCAGATGGTTGAAAGCATACATCAGCTGAGTGTTATCTGCAGAAGACACAACGTTAAAGTCCCAAGATTGTACAATGGAGTCAAGGGAGCCATTCTGATGTTAAATAGAGTTGGGCTGACGGCCGAACCTGGAGGAATGTCACAATTCACTTCCCTATATCCAGAGGTGTAGGGAGGTAAGTAGACTGCTTGTTTTCTTCCAGAAAGGAAGGGTGTTATCCAGTTCCAGACAGTGCCGAGTATACCAGCCTTTTCCTACGGCCTCAATAATATGTCATGAGACCCAGTATCGAAAGAGGCAGACAAGTCGAGTAGTATTACTAAAGAGCTATAGATTTTTTTCCAAGATCAAGCCTAATTTTAATGAAATCCACTGCCTCTGAAAGGGCTGATTATGTACTGACACTGGTACAGAAGCCGGATTACAATGGATGTAAGAAATTGTTGTTTACGATAAACTTTGAGATCTGGCAGTTGACCAAGGACTCTAACATTTTCCCTAAGTCAGAGAGTAAGGAGATGGATCTATAGTTACCCTGATTTAGCTGATCAATATTAGCTTTTGTGTAAGTGGTAACACCAATGCCTTTTTTCTAAGCTAGTGGGCACAGAGCTAGAGTCCAGGGACAACTTAAACAGAGATAATCTGTAGGTTTAGGAAGTTGATGTCTCGCAATAAAATGTGAGGACAGACATCCAACGGGGAACTAAATCTACCTTTTTGAATGATAATTTCTGAATCAGTTAGATATATCTCCTCCAAAATAGCTGAGGGTCACTGCAAATAGAATGTGGTACTAGAGCTGACTTAGACGAGTCAGTGTTCTTGGTGTATTTAAACTTAGAGCAAATATTGTTGACCTTTTCATGAAAAAAGGTCGTCAAGTTGTCGAAGAACCGCTGTGATGACGGGGTGGATTGTTTACCAGCTGTGGGATTTTGGAAATAATGTACCATTTTAAAAACAGTTCTTGGTGTGTTTTCTGCTTCTGCAACAAGGCCACTGACTCGCTCATAAGATCATAACTCGGTTGAAAAATAATATATCACTGCCCTTGCTGCCTTATGTTTTAAGGGACTACTACTAAAAGAAGAAGAAGAAAGAAGGGACCAGTACTGAAGTGTGTGTTCCTGTTCATGTTTATAACAGGCAGACTGGCACCACAGGATAAAGGGTGTTTTGTTACCCTCTTCCCTAGCAACGGGTTCACATTTGAGAGTTCTAAATTGTAGAGGCCTTCGAGAGAGGGAGGGGTCATTCTGAGTGTGGCTTTAGACCACCTGCTCTGCCCAAACAGTCACATTTGCAGTGAGACCACAACTCAGCAATTGCATATTGTATGTAGCATTGCGATGAAACAAATTACTTTTTTCCGGCGTACGTGCTGTATGAATGTTTAATATATATCCAATGATGCAATGCAACTTCCTGCCATTCGATGGCGCAATTGTATCAGAACTCGGATGTTGGGTCTGTGATGGGCAGTAAGGAAGTGGGAGGGCGTCCATGTGCCTTTAAGAAGTCATCCTGCCCTTACACTTTCGGTAGCTATGAAGATAACTTCCACAGAGAGGTTAAAAATGTCCTGTTTCATATTTTCAGTCATTTGGGAATCAATAAAACCTATACCTTTGAGCTGGGTACTAGAAAAATGTATTATTCAACAGAGACTCAGTTCAGTATGATGCATTCTAAACCAATCGTTACGCATCACACAGTGGTTTGTATAACTCGCAGTCTGGCATGCATTTAGTTACATTTTCACTGAAACTTCGATAGGGTTGGGACAGAGTCAAGCACGTCAAACGTTGTTTGCGAGTTCCATTGCTGAACTACTGGCAGTGGAACCAGAAGGCCTAAGTTCTCCCGTTGTTGGCCGGTAATGGAATCGAGCCAGAGCGGGGAGCAGTGATTTGGGGTTCGCACATTGTGCTCAAGTGGAAAGCATAGTTATAACGCAATTTTCCTCTGTTTAAATGTGGCACGGTACTGATCTGACCCCAGTGGTTAATTTGAGCCAGTGGTTTCTGGTGCTCGGTACCGGCACATAATTGTCAGCACTGGCACTTATGACAGGCTGCCACATGGTGGCGATGTTTGTCTAATTTAGATAAGAACACAACAACTGTTGGTTATTAATTTAACATACGTTTAAATGACTATTACTCATGTGATGAGAAATTACTGAAATTATACTATTACTCCAGCTTGAGTAATTAAGAGTAATTTAGGGCAAAAATCCTACTGCAGGAGCACAGGAACAATGAACTAAGGGAGAGTGAGCCATTGCTGGCTACTGCAGTTCGTGTCCTGTAGCATTTAGTGCTGGTTTCTTAGCGCAAAATGCATCCTCTAGGCCATGTTGGACATGAAGGTGCATTTTCTAAAAAAAAATGAAGGCAAATGCTGGATTGCGCTTTTCACACAGTTACGCATAATTATGGGTTTTTTGTGATAATTATGAGTAATTATGCTAGAGGGAATGACACCAGTTATGCCAACCCCTACCTGCGATTCAGACCCTTCCTATCATATGCTCCTTAAAATCAGTTGGAAACGGGTCGCTAGACACATCTTTAGTGACCAGAAATACTTCCAAATGGGCAAGCGAGAGGGGGGGGGGGCATACCATGTACTCCCACCAAAAATCAATAAATAGGGGTTGCATATTTTTTACATCTGTGCAGCTTGTTGATACCTTACATATTTGAGAAAACATACCAAATAAATACACAACCTAAAGTAAAAGCAAGCATAACTTTATCAGATCCAGTATGTAAGATCTAGCTGGTCTGCCACAGAAGTGATTATGGCTCTACTCTTTATATTAATTGTAGTAAGATTTGGTAAATGGGCACAATAGTTGCCCTTTGAGGATTAAATGCTGTTTAAATTAGTAACCCATTGAAATAACTCACCTGACTCTGCAAAGCTGATGATCTCGTAGCCCTGCTCGTCTTGTCCATCTCCTGTCGAGGTGCCCAATAGCCCATCTAGGTTAGGCTTGCCTGGGTGCAGCCTCCGTAGAGCGTTGGCCACGGCCATGCGTGGTACCGGGTGGGTGATGTTGGGTCGCTCCTTCAGGTGCAGCTTGCTTAGAATCTGCTGCTTGGCTAGTTCTGTTAGGATCTGCCGCTCTGCCTCAGGTGCAATAGTTGAGGGCACCCCGCATGTTGGGCACCCAGCTTTCTTTTCCATGCCCACCACCTCTTCCGAATTCTCTGGCTCCTCTTCTCTTGTTGCGGCACCGTAAACAGTGGACAGTGTCACCAGCAGCAAAAGGCAAAGCCACGCCCCCTTGCACTGCCATTCTTCAGTAACTTGGTGAATTCGGCAGAATGCCATGGCTAACCAATGTACAACGATTTCTTTGTCAAATTAAACTAGGAGTTCTGCTTATAAGATGAATAATAAGCTATTATGAGCCAAACAACAATTAATTCTTCTTGAGAATGTAAGAATATGTAAAACTTTGGAATGGCACTATGAGTTCTTTTTGGGAATGAAACAATGACTTCTTCTTGTGAATGGAACAATGAATTCTTCTTGGGGATGGCACAATGAGTTCTTAGAACAATGAGTTTCTTTTTGGGAAAGGAACAATGACTTGTTCTTGGAATAGGAACAACTACTTCTTGGGAATGGCACAAGGAGTTCTTAGAACAATGAGTTCTTGGAGCAATGTGTTCTTGTTGGGAAGGAAACAATGAATTCTTAGAGCAAACTGTTCTTGGGAAGGGAACAGTGAGTTCTTGAG
Source organism: Lissotriton helveticus (assembly GCF_964261635.1). Taxonomy (NCBI): domain Eukaryota; kingdom Metazoa; phylum Chordata; class Amphibia; order Caudata; family Salamandridae; genus Lissotriton; species Lissotriton helveticus. The sequence continues at coordinate 1,691,154,163 of NC_136057.1, read as the reverse complement.
AAGGGAACAATGACTTCTTGGAGCAATGAGTTCTTGGGAAGGGAACAATGACTTCTTGGAGCAAGGTGTTCTAGGGAAGGGAACAATGACTTCTTGGGAAGGGACAATGACTTCTTGGAGCAATGAGTTCTTGAAGCAACGTGTTATTGGGAAGGGAACTATGAGTTCTTGGGAACGGAACAATGACTACTTGGAGCAATATGTTCTTCTTGGGAAGGGAACAATGACTTCTTGGAGCAATCAGTTCTTCTTGGGAAGGGAACAATGAGTTCTTTGGAACGGAACAATGACTTCTTGGAGCAAGGTGTTCTTAGGAAGGGAACAATGACCTCTTGGGAAGGGACAATGACTTCTTGGAGCAATCGGTTCTTCTTGGGAAGGGAACAATGACTTCTTGGAGCAATGAGTTCTTGAAGCAACGTGTTATTGGGACGGGAACTATGAGTTCTTGGGAACGGAACAATGACTACTTGGAGCAATACGTTCTTCTTGGGAAGGGAACAAAGACTTCTTGGAGCAATGTGTTCTTCTTGGGAAGGGAACAATGACTACTTGGAGCAATGAGTTCTTGAGGCAGTTAACTCTTGTTGGAAATAAAACAATAAGTTCTTCGTGAGAAATGAAACAATGAGTTTTTATGGGGAAGGGAATGATGTGTAGTCTCAATGGGAATAGAACAAAGAGTTCTAGCAGGCAGTACACTGCTGAGATCTTATTGGGAAAATAATAGTTAATTCTTCGGGCAATAGAATTTTCTTCGGGCAATAGAATTGTGTTCTGGTAAGGTTCGTCAATTAACTCTTATAGGGTATCAAATAAAGAGTTTCATGGCAAAGGAGAAAGTTCTCATTGAGAATCGATAGAGCAGTTCTCACAGGCAAGAGATGGATGAGCTCTCTTTGGGGATAGGGCAGTCCATTCTTATGGCTATGAGAGGATCAGGTGTCGTGATTGTAAGTCGATGAAGAGCTCTTACGGGCAGTAGACAGGGCGAGGGCGCTCACCGGCGACGTGTGACGTGTGTGTCCTGCTTCCGCCGCGCTCGCGCTGCTTCTCCCAGGCTCCCGGGTCTTCTGTCAGCTCGCGCACCCGGCAACTGCCGCCCTTAAATACGCACCCTTAAATACGCACAGACCGGGCTTTAGCCGTCATGTGTCAGGCTGCCGTCGGATTGAAGTGCGAAGAATTAACCGGGAAGCGCCGCGTGCCTCACCAGCCCTCGTCGTCCCCGGAATATTCTTGACTAAAGTGCGCGTTATTCTTTCAGAATGCGCTTGCGCTGTCGCCCAGTTCCAGATATTCTTTGCAAGGGGTCTCCAACCTGACTGAGAGTCGGTTGCTCAGGGAAGTCCCTCTGACCGCCCGGGACAAAGTGTGTATCTCTTGTAGACTCTCCCAGGTGCCCCCTTTATAGTGCCCAGTGGGCGCTGCCTGTGCACTTGGGTGCCAGCGATCCCTTGCCTTCGGCCCGGCACCTGGGTCGTGTCCCTAGCACTTGTCTCCTCCCCCATGGCCCCCCTCCCGCCCAGCCCATCTCGGTGCAGCTGCGGTTCTTCCCGCTCTTAGTGAGCCAGCCTGCAAAAGTTCACTCGTGCACGGAGGAGGGGCGGAGACTGGCACTTGGTAAAACTGGGGCAGCCCCTCTGCCTCTGCTAAAACTGGGACCCCCCGCCTCTGGTAAAACTGGAACCCCCCCCCCGCCCCCAGTCTCGGTGGAAGCAGGTGCAAGTGGTCGGACAGCGCAAAAGTGGTATGATGAAATTCCCAGTGTGAAATTGCATTTATTATTTTCACGTGCTCGGGCTCGCGCACACACACCCGGAGCCAAGTGTCCAACAGGGAATGCAACGGTCGAAGTCCACCTTTCCCGGCCAGACACGGCGACAGTCTCCCAACGCGCCCCGCTGCTCATTTGTAATCCGCTGCCTACCTCCTGTAGCAGGAAACTAGTGCTTTGAATGGGCAGGTACTGACCACTCGCACTTCTTTAAGTTGATATTGAAAGTGCCTGCACTTCTTCTCACCACTGCTACAGGCCATCCGATGGGCACTTTTAAAGAGCAAACAGGTACTGTGGATAGTACTAGCACGTTATATTTTTATTTAAGGCACCGCAGACTACAGTCATTAGCATGCAGCTATTCCTGGGTTTGAGGGAGACTGTTTCTGTTTTATTAAAGGCATGGAGGCTGACATCATGCAAACCTTAACTGTGACTGCACCATTCAGGGCTGTAAGTCGACTGAAAAAACTGGGGGAGGGGGGGTCTCTGAAAGGAGCGTGGTCAGTGTAATTAGGGGCGTGGCTTTAAAACACTTACGCTAAACATCTGTGTTTAGCATAGTGTGCCACCCGACTTGTATTTTGCTGTTTCTGTCATTGCATCCAGATATGTGATACAACAAGTAACATCATACCTACAACAAGTAAGGACTAACGGCTTTGTCAACGGTTATTAGCTGCAACTATGGCTTGTTACATATAATATTGAAAACGCTTCCAATTAAATCCCTGGTGACCCTACCACAATGTTGCTGCTCTTGCGTTTCAGAAAGAGAAGGAAAATCCAGAAAGAAAATTACTCTTTAAAGGATTTCCCTTCCCCCACAACGCTCACCTGGCATGACGTCACGCTGTAACTTCTCCACTAGTGAGAAGTGAGCAGTGTGGGCAGCGGGTCCTGGCACTTTTTTCCAGACAAAGAAAAACCAAAGTGGATGATGGACGGAGCGTTGACAATACAAACACTCACCCCCAGTCAACTGATCTGGGTTTAATCCATCACCGTTCTTTAGCTCACTCCGCCACCCTAGTTCACACATGACCATATGCAAATCAGTCTGACCCTGTGCCTCATGGGAACAGTCTTTAACAAAAAGAGAGGGGCTCGATGTAACCCAAGGGAAAATGGAGCTCCAGTGTACTGTTAAGTCAAATAGTTTTTTTCCGTTGGGAGGACAATACGTTACAGATTTCATACATTCACTTCACTCTTTCACTAATCGCAACTACACTTATAACCCATAAACCGAGAGTTTGGCAAACACTTAACAAGGAAAAAACCATGTTAGTATAGAATAACGTACATTTATTTTTGATTAAAAGCATAAATCCATATACAAAATCATTAAAAACACAATACACTAAAACCACCTAATGTGGAAGATGGAGAAATGTGATAGAGACAACACACTTTGTCTTGTTATGTGGTTAATTCAAACCATTTGTTGACAACAGTGGGGAGACTTTCCCTTCCTATACCCAATTAGTCGTTGACAACTTTGAATTTTAACCCTTCTGTAATGCGTCGACACGTTTCGGAAGCCTTAGATGATTATGGCCTCCTTCTTCAGGACAATTTCAATGTCTTTCTTCACATCCAAACTGTCACCTAATGCGCAAATAAAACATTCTTTACTAATCACAAACTTATTAGGCCTATACATGCTCAATTTAAGACTTAAATCAAGCATTTCTTTAAACTATAGATTTAAGCTAACATTTCTTTGAACTATAAGTTTGTCAACCCCTACTTTATCCAAAACAAAAATCTGTTTTCACACCCTCCCTCTCACAAGTAGGGAAGAATGTTGACATTTTTGAAAAAGTTGTGGAATCTAAAGTAAGACAATTGATTGAGCAGGCCCATCCTGACACTAATAATATGTCTAAAGAACACAGGAACGCTATGCTGGATCTAAAGAATAATCAACATCTGACCATTAAGCCTGCCGATAAAGGTGGTGGTGTGGTGGTATTTAATACTGATGACTACGAAGCCACAATGTTGCAATTACTTGATATTAGAGAACATTATCAAAAGATACCTTTTTCCAAATTAGATTCTTTAAATAAAGATGTAACAATGAAAATTAAAGTAGCTTTAGAAAAAGGGTGGATCTGTAAGGCGGAGTATGACTTTCTAAACAATAAATATGCCAGAACACCAGCCATATATGGTCTCCCAAAAATACATAAAAATTTGAATAACCCTCCCATGAGACCTATAGTTAGCTGCCTCGGCTCACGGCTCGAACCACTGAGCCAATATGCTGGCACTTTTCTTAAACCCCTTGTGATTAAACAGAAATCATATGTGCGAGATTCGGCCCATAATATTTCTATGATAGAAGGCATGGAATATAACCCTGATAATCAAATCCTGGTGACCCTCGATATAGAGGCGTTATACACCAATATACCACAAGATACCACCCTGGTGGTAATTGGTGAAATCCTCAAGAAAGCAGATCTAAGAGGAGCCAGTATAGAATTCATTATGCAATGCATTAGACTAGTGTTAAAGAACAATATGTTTTTATTCAAGGAGGAGTTGTTCATCCAATGTAAGGGCACCAGCATGGGTGCAACTTGTGCCCCAAGCCTGGCATGCCTCTACGTAGCAGAATTTGAGGAGAGACATGTCTTCAATGAGGCGGCGCCATTCTTTGAGAATATAAGGATGTGGCGTCGTTTCATTGACGACATTCTCTTCATTTGGGAAGGTTCTACAGAAACCTTGGAAGAATTCCTGGAATGGTTAAACTTGGGAGATAGGAATCTCAGATTCACTGCAGCCTATGACAGACAAGCAGTCAACTTTTTGGACATTACTATAAAAAACAGAGAGGGAGTGTTGGAGGTGGAACTATACACCAAAGCCACCGATAAAAACACACTATTACATTATAATAGTTACCATCCGCGATCCCAGCGGGATAATGTACCCTTTGGTCAGTTTCTCCGTCTAAGGAGAAACTGTTCAAACATGACGGACTACCTGAAACATGCCGATAGGTTGGCTGAAAAGTTAAAAGATAGAGGATACCCGAGGAAACTAATTAAGAACACTTACAAAAGAGCGCGGTTTTATAACCGAGATAGCATGATACACCCTGAACCTAAGCAAATAAACCCTGTAACTGATTCCAAGTTGGTTTTTTTTGAGCCAATTCTCCAACATTAGTAACAAACTGAAAAACGTAATAAATTCTAACTGGAACATTTTAAATGACGGTAAGGAAGAAAAAATCCCAAAACCCATTTTTGCTTTTAGGCGAAATGAAAACATTCATCAGAATCTGGTTCATACTTACAGAGAGAACAACTTCAATAACCAGATGACGATAGATGGAACAAGAGCTGTTGGCAACTATAAATGTAGCAGTTGTTCGATTTGCGACAAATGCATTGTCTCAAAAGCACTAACCTACAATAACTACACTATGACATCCAAGACTCTTAACAACTGTAGAAGCAGCAACCTAATATACATCATACTGTGCCCATGTGGGTTAGCATATGTGGGCGAAACAGGAAGAGAGATTAGGCTACGTTTATTAGAACACAGATCAGCCTTGAAAACGTGCAAAGTTAATGCCCCAATGGTGGAACATTTTACCAAACGTAAACATAAATACACTGAATTCTCCTGGTTTGTGGTAGAAAAAATTGTCTCCTTGAAAAGAGGGGGCAATGTAGAAATGAAACAAAAAATAGGGAGCAATGGTATATTTCCATGTTGGATACAGTAAATAAGGGCCTCAATACAAAGGAAGACTGGATGAGAATTACAGTCTAGATACCATAAATATTGCAGTCAGAATGATATAATTTGAGGTCTAGGATCAAGGTTTATTTACCACATTTGGATGAATCTGATTGAGGCCTTAAATCAACATACACTGAGGTGCATACAATAGTTAATAGATAAAATCGATATATATACATGCTTGCCCAACGATCCTGCGTGAGGGTTAATATCAGTATATTGATTTTTTAAACAGCACAGTCAACCATTATTAACCTGAATACCTTAAATAAATGAATGCTTTAAATAACGATCCTGAGAAGGTGGTAAAAAGATGAGGAAAAAGTTCGGTTAAATGTCGTTATGAAAGGGATTCATTTGATTTTAATAAGTGGGACGACCTTTGGGTATATGTAAATGCATGTGCATTCGTACATAGAGCAATAAAGTTTTACCTTCAGTGATAAAATAGTAAGAACGGGCGCATATTGCAGTGACGTCAGAAATGACGTATTTAAAAATCGCCGAGCCCATGAGCAAGTCCTTTGCCGAAAACCACCGTGATCGGGAAGACGCGGCCGGAACACCCCGGGGAAATCTGCTGGTTAATTAAAAAAGGTATGCGAAACCGAATGCCGAAATATATCTTAACTAGGGGGGTAGAATCTTTGAAACATAAGATTGTTGTTTTTAAATCGACTGAAAAATACAGCACTTTGCTAAAAACGGCATAACATAGATGTAAAGAACGGAAGCAATAGACTGCTTCATGGTGAATAAAGAGGCTCACACGCACAAAATAGCGATTAGAACATTGAAAACACAAGTTGTTTGTTACATTTAATAATGAAAAAAGCCAGCAAAACAGTTTGTGTCAATAATGAAATAGTGAGCGAACCTTTTCGCTTGGTATTAATTATGCAGCCACATTCGATGAATACCCGGGTTGATGAAGACAATCACATTTCCGACAAGCACATCACTGAAAAGCTGTTTTTAAATGAGGTGAGCGTACCCGCTAAAAGCTTGGGTAATGAAACTATCTTGTCAAATTAAAAAGACTGAATAGCCTTAATGTGCTTATGTTTTACAGTAAGGAGGGTGACAGCTGCAACTATAAAAGTAACACTCGAAAAAAGTGATTGAAAGAGATAAACAAATCGTCGAGGTAATTATCTTTGGGTAATATACGGCTAGCTCAGGTTTGAACAGCTGTAGGAATATATAATAAAATGTTTCAATTTATTGCTAGGTATGTATGAGCAACTTCGTAAAGAGCTTTGACAGGAAGACTGTAATTCAAGTCTCCTCAATACAGGTAATAGTAATTTGCCAGTAATAAGAGATAGTCACAGAAACATAAAACTCCGAGATTTTTAAAGAGCTGCATTAATTTATACCTTACAGCTGAGGTTGAAGTCAAGGAATATAGAAACGCCTCACCGCAAGAATAAAACGCTTTATTTAAAAGCTGCTCACCAAGATGGTATGGCACCGGTGAGTGAGATATAATGGTAGAATAGTGTGAGTATTGACAGAGTAAGAGTGGCTGTGAGACTAGTGGCATGTTGGCATAACACTTACCATGGTTTGAAAAAACTTTTTAATAATCAAGAAATATTTGTGAAGAGAAAAGAAAAAAGAAAAAAGGCATGTGGATGGTTTAGATATCAGGTATTTTGTTTTAATGTAAGCAAGAATGAATTGTTTTGAATAAAGTAGGGATTGACAAACTTATAGTTCAAAGAAATGTTAGCTTAAATCTATAGTTTAAAGAAATGCTTGATTTAAGTCTTAAATTGATCATGTATAGGCCTAATAAGTTTGTGATTAGTAAAGAATGTTTTATTTACGCATTAGGTGACAGTTTGGATGTGGAGAAAGACATTGAAATTGTCCTGAAGAAGGAGGCCATAATCATCTAAGGCTCCCGAAACGCGTCGACGCATTACAGAAAGGTTAAAATTCAAAGTTGTCAACGACTAATTGGGTATAGGAAGGGAAAGCCTCCCCACTGTTGTCAACAAATGGTTTGAATTAACCACATAACAAGACAAAGTGTGTTGTCTCGATCACATTTCTCCATCTTCCACATTAGGTGGTTTTAGTGTATTGTGTTTTTAATGATTTTGTATATGTATTTATGCTTTTAATCAAAAATAAATGTACATTATTCTATACTAACGTGTTTTTTTCCTTGTTAAGTGTTTGCCAAACTCTCGGTTTATGGGTTATAAGTGTAGTTGCGATTAGTGAAAGAGTGAAGTGAATGTATGAAATCTGTAACGTATTATCCTCCCAACGGAAAAAACCTTTTTGACTTAACAGTATACTGGAGCTCCATTTTCCCTTGGGTTACATCGAGCCCCTCTCTTTTTGTTAAAGACTACTGAGCACAGCCGAGTGGCTGGAGAGTTTACTCTACCAATACGTGATCACTTTTTAGTGACACACCCTAATAATTTGGACGATATGGACTCATTTAAAACGTTTGGGTTCATGGAGGACCAGTTTAATAAAATCATTGGTTCTTCAACAAACAACACAAACAAGATCGTTGTTGTTACTGGTAATAATGATAAATGGGAGAATGTCCTTAATCTAAAGAAAAAAGCTGTACGGACAGAAATCCATGCGGAGTTCTTGGTGCAATATGCTAGATCAGGAGTAATACCTATTGGTCTCCAGGTTCGTAATGAACCGGGTTTATTTACAGATGATAAAAAATTCTTAGAAATCTGGACGCATATTGCTAACAGATGCAGTAGAGACTGGATCTTGTTGATTATCGAGACAGCCCAAGAGAGAGTGATTATAGAGAAAAAGGAAATAGAACAATTAGAGCAGGCACTGAGAGATATGTCAGCTATAGATGATGCTAAAAAACGCTTAGAGGATTTAAATTTAGAGATTGACGGATATAGGGATTATTTAATAAACAATAAAACCATCAAGCTTAAAAAAGACGTGAACAAATTTAGTCTGGAATTGGTTTATCCTTATATAAATAAAGATTATTTTCAGCAACCTAGGGAGGAGAGAAATTTTGAGCGTAGACCTATTTATAATAGGGGCACCAACAAAGGTGTCACCTTTTCGGAAACATCTGGCTCAAGCAGCGAAGATGAGGGCCCTAGTGGAGATGGGGGAATACATGCAGGTGGATCCAATGGTGGACAACCTTTTTTAGACACCCGCCAGAAGAGAGGAGGAAGGATAGACCGGACCCCATACCAATACAGGGGGCAACATCAAAGAAACCAATACCAGGACCACCAGAGTGGCCACAGGCAGAACTATCAACACAACCAGGCCCCTCAAGAATATCCGAACACAAGGAGCCAGCGATATCGCCGCTAGATTCAAATGAGACGCAAAAATTCACTATCATTAACCTCTCTAGTTATTCTCTAAGCCAAAAGGAATTAGAAGTCCTAGAAAGAGGTTTTACCTTTGCTCCAACAGCTAATGTTAATAAATTCCATTCGGAAAAAGACTTAAAAGCTTTTTTCCGTAAGATTCGGTTGAGGGAATACTTTGAGGATAAGGAGTACACACCAGCCACCAATGTTTCTGGCCTCAAGGAAAAATCTGTTTTCACACCCTCCCTCTCACAAGTAGGGAAGAATGTTGAAATTTTTGAAAAAGTCGTGGAATCTAAAGTAAGACAATTGATTGAGCAGGCCCATCCTGACACTAATAATATGTCTAAAGAACACAGGAAGGCTATGCTGGATCTAAAGAATAATCAACATCTGACCATTAAGCCTGCCGATAAAGGCGGTGGTGTGGTGGTATTTAATACTCATGACTACGAAGCCAGAATGTTGCAAATACTTGATATTAGAGAACATTTTCAAAAGATACATTTTTCCAAATTAGATTCTTTAAATAAAGAAGTAACGAAGAAAATTAATGTAACTTTAAAAAAAGGGTGGATCTGTAAGGCGGAGTATGACTTTTTAAACAATAAATATGCCAGAACACCAGCCATATATGGTCTCCCAAAAATACATAAAAATTTGAATAACCCTCCCATGAGACCTATAGTTAGCTGCCATGGCTCGAACCACTGAGCCAATATGCTGACACTTTTCTTAAACCCCTTGTGATTAAACAGAAATCATATGTGCGAGATTCGGCCCATATTATTTCTATGATAGAAGGCATGGAATATAACCCTGATAATCAAATCCTGGTGACCCTCGATATAGAGGCGTTATACACCAATATACCACAAGATAACACCCTGGTGGTAATTGGTGAAATCCTCAAGAAAGCAGATCTAAGAGGAGCCAGTAAAGAATTCATTATGCAATGCATTAGACTAGTGTTAAAGAACAATATGTTTTTGTTCAAGGAGGAGTTGTTCATCCAATGTAAGAGCACCAGCATGGGTGCAACTTGTGCCCTAAGCCTGGCATGCCTCTATGTAGCAGAATTTGAGGAGAGACATGTCTTCAATGAGGCGGCACCATTCTTTGAGAATATAAGGATGTGGCATCGTTTCATTGACGACATTCTCTTCATTTGGGAAGGTTCTACAGAAACCTTGGAAGAGTTCCTGGAATGGTTAAACTTGGCAGATAGGAATCTCATATTCACTGCAGCCTATGAAAGACAAGCAGTCAACTTTTTGGACATTACTATAAAAAACAGAGAGAGAGAGTGTTAGAGGTGGAACTAATCACCAAAGCCACCGATAAATACACACTATTACATTATAATAGTTACCATCCGCGATCCCAGCGGGAAAATGTACCCTTTGGTCAGTTTCTCCGTCTAAGGAGAAACTGTTCAAACATGACGGACTACCTGAAACATGCCGATAGGTTGGCTGAAAAGTTAAAAGATAGAGGATACCGAGGAAACTAATTTAGTACACTTACAAAAGAGCGCGGTTTTATAACCGAGATAGCATCATACACCCTGAACCTAAGCAAATAAACCCTGTAACTGATTCCAAGTTGGTTTTTGTGAGCCAATTCTCCAACATTAGTAACAAACTGAAAAACGTAATAAATTCTAACTGGAACATTTTAAATGACGGTAAGGAAAAAAAAATCTCAAAACCCATTTTTGCTTTTAGACGAAATGAAAACATTCGTCATAATCTGGTTCATACTTACAGAGAGAACAACTTTAATAACCAGATGACGAGAGATGGAACAAGAGCTGTTGGCAACTATAAATGTAGCAGTTGTTCGATTTGCGACAACTGCATTGTCTCAAAAGCACTAACCTACAATAACTACACTATGACATCCAAGACTCTTAACAACTGTAGAAGCAGCAACCTAATATACATCATACTGTGCCCATGTGGGTTAGCATATGTGGGCGAAACAGGAAGAGAGATTAGGCTACGTTTATTGGAACACAGATCAGCCTTGAAAACGTGCAAATGAATGCCCCAATGGTGGAACATTTTACAAAACTTAAACATAATACACTGAATTCTCCTCGTTTGTGGTAGAAAAAATTGTCCCCTCGAAAAGAGGGGGCAATGTAGAAATGAAACGAAAAAATAGGGAGCAATGGTATATTTCCATGTTGGATACAGTAAATAAGGGCCTCAATACAAAGGAAGACTGGATGAGAATTACAGTCTAGATACCATAAATATTGCAGTCAGAATGATATAATTTGAGGTCTAGGATCAAGGTTTATTTACCACATTTGGATGAATCTGATTGAGGCCTTAAATCAACATACACTGAGGTGCATACAATAGTTAATAGATAAAATCGATATATATACATGCTTGCCCAACGATCCTGCGTGAGGGTTAATATCAGTATATTGATTTTTTAAACAGCATAGTCGACCATTATTAACCTGAATACCTTAAATAAATGAATGCTTCAAATAACGATCCTGAGAAGGTGGTAAAAAGATGAGGAAAAAGTTCGGTTAAATGTCGTTATGAAAGGGATTCATTTTATTTTAATAAGTGGGACGACCTTTGGGTATATGTAAATGCATGTGCATTCGTACATAGAGCAATAAAGTTTTACCTTTAGTGATAAAATAGTAAGAATGGGCGCATATTGCAGTGACGTCAGAAATGACGTTTTTAAAAATCGCCGAGCCCATGAGCAAGTCCTTTGCCGAAAACCACCGTGATCGGGAAGACGCGGTCGGAACACCCCGGGGAAATCTGCTGGTTAATTTAAAAAGGTATGCGAAACCGAATGCCGAAATATATCTTAACTAGGGGGGTAGAATCTTTGAAACATAAGATTGTTGTATTTAAATCGACTGAAAAATACCGCACTTTGCTAAAAACGGAATAACATAGATGTAAAGAACGGAAGCAATAGACTGCTTCATGGTGAATAAAGAGGCTCGCACGCACGGAATAGCGATTAGAACATTGAAAACACAAGTTGTTTGTTACATTTAATAATAAAAAAAGCCAGCAAAACAGTTTGTGTCAATAATGAAATAGTGAGCGAACCTTTTCGCTTTGTATTAATTGTGCAGCCACATTCGATGAATACCCGGGTTGATGAAGACAATCACATTTCCGACAAGCACATCCCTGAAAAGCTATTTTTAAATGAGGTGAGCGTACCCGCTAAAAGCTTGGGTAATGAAACTATCTTGTCAAATTAAAAAGACTGAATAGCCTTAATGTGCTTATGTTTTACAGTAAGGAGGGTGACAGCTGCAACTATAAAAGTAACACTCGAAAAAAGTGATTGAAAGAGATAAACAAATCGTCAAGGTAATTATCTTTGGGTAATTTACGGCTAGCTCAGGTTTGAACAGCTGTAGGAAAATATAATAAAATGTTTCAATTTATTGCTAGGTATGTATGAGCAACTTCGTAAAGAGCTTTGACAGGAAGACCGTAATTCAAGTTTCCTCAATACAGGTAATAGTAATTTGCCAGTAATAAGAGATAGTCACAGAAACATAAAACGACGAGATTTTTAAAGAGCTGCATTAATTTATACCTTACAGCTGAGGTTGAAGGCAAGGAATATAGAAACGCCTCAACGCAAGAATAAAACGCTTTATTTAAAAGCTGCTCACCGAGATGTTATGGCACCGGTGAGTGAGATATAATGGTAGAATGGTGTGAGTATTGACAGAGTAAGAGTGGCTGTGAGACTAGTGCCATGTTGACATAACACTTACCATGGTTTGAAAAAACCTTTTAATAAACAAGAAATATTTATGAAGAGAAAATAAAAAAGAAAAAAGACATGTGGATGGTTTAGATATCAGGTATTTTGTTTTAATGTAAGCAAGAATGAATTGTTTTGGATAAAGTAGGGGTTGACAAACTTATAGTTCAAAGAAATGTTAGCTTAAATCTAAGGTTTAAAGAAATGCTTGATTTAAGTCTTAAATTGATCATGTATAGGCCTATAAGTTTGTGATTAGTAAAGAATGTTTTATTTACGCATTAGGTGACAGTTTGGATGTGGAGAAAGACATTGAAATTGTCCTGAAGAAGGAGGTCATGATCATCTAAGGCTTCCGAAACGCGTTGACGCATTACAGAAGGGTTAAAATTCAAAGTTGTCAACGACTAATTGGGTATAGGAAGGGAAAGCATCCCCACTGTTGTCAACAAATGGTTTGAATTAACCACATAACAAGACAAAGTGGGTTGTCTCGATCACATTTCTCCATCTTCCACATTAGGTGGTTTTAGTGTATTGTGTTTTTAATGATTTTGTATATGGATTTATGCTTTTAATCAAAAATAAATGTACATTTTTCTATACTAACGTGGTTTTTTCCTTGTCAAGTGTTTGCCAAACTCTCGGTTTATGGGTTATAAGTGTAGTTGCGATTAGTGAAAGAGTGAAGTGAATGTATGAAATCTGTAACGTATTGTCCTCCCAACGGAAAACACCTATTTGACTTAACCTCATGGGAACAGTCCAGCCCAAACTGCCAAGCCATGTCTTCCCTGGACCGGAATCAAGCTTCCCAGGACCGGTTTCCGGCATTACAGCCGTATTCAGCCGGGCTTGCTTGAATCCAGCGGCAAAGTGAGCAAGGGACTCACGTCTGAGCATACCCTGCCAACTTAGGGCGAACAAAGAAAAACCAAAGTGGATGATGGACGGAGCGTTGACAATACAAACACTCACCCCCAGTCTACTGATCTGGGTTTAATCCATCACCGTTCTTTAGCTCACTCCGCCACCCCAGTTCAGACATGGCCATATGCAAATCAGTCTGACCCTGTGCCTCATGGGAAAAGTCCAGCCCGAACTGCCAAGCCATGTCTTCCCTGGACCGGAATCAAGCTTCCCAGGACCGGTTTCTGGCATTACAGCCGTCTTCAGCCGGGCTTGCTTGAATCCAGTGGCAAAGTGAGCAAGGGACTCACGTCTGAGCATACCCTGCCAACTTAGGGTGAACAAAGAAAAACCAAAGTGGATGATGGACGGAGCGTTGACAATACAAACACTCACCCCCAGTCAACTGATTTGGGTTTAATCCATCACCGTTCTTTAGCTCACTCCGCCACCCCAGTTCAGACATGGCCATATGCAAATCAGCCTGACCCTGTGCCTCATGGGAACAGTCAAGCCCGAACTGCCAAGCCATGTCTTCCCTGGACCGGAATCAAGCTTCCCAGGACCGGTTTCTGGCATTACAGCCGTCTTCAGCCGGGCTTGCTTGAATCCAGTGGCAAACTGCTGTCACTGCAGTCCGGAAAAAAACAGACCGCCTGTGCCAGGACTCAAAACAGAGCCCGATAGAGACCCGTTTCGAGCCCACCTTAAAAAAACTGCCGGTGCTCAGACCCCTTGAGACCCGGCCCACTTAAAGCCCTGGCACCATTACATACACAGTAAACGAAAGGCAACATTATGCAGCTCACTGCTCAGCGTCTCTTCCGTTGGGCGGTGAGCTCCACAAAAAAAGAGCATCCTCAGATGCACTTCCCCCATCAACCACCAAAGAGCCTGATAACTCTACCTCTGAAAATAACTGTGCACTCCCCAGCTTATAAAGAAACCTACTATTGCTACCTCCGATCTTTATCGCCCGTCTTTTCCACTCCACCATCATTTATATATTATCACCATGTGTGCCTATTGTTTTTATTATTTTCCTTGTGTATTGTTCGTAAATGTTGCCGTGCATACTCTGTAGAGTGCTCTGATTCCTTTGGGCCAAGTTTGTCCTATATAAAACTCAAAATAAATAAATACTCAGTTCTTCATTTGTAAAAAAAACATAAGTGCCAGGGCCCTTGTCAGAAGGCCACTGCAGCTTGCACCACCAATTGCTCCTGCCAGTGCTGGCAATGACAGTACCATCACAACTATAACACTCATACAAGTGTGACAATTCAGACTTTAAATATACATTACAAATGACTAATGCATGCTGCCCATGCTATTCTCATAGCTTCGGATGGCAGGTATTAGTGATTTTAATATATATTTAGGGGGCGATTCCGATCTGGGTCGGAAAGCACACTGACCGAGCCGGATCCAGGGTGTTTTCCGACCGATCCGGACTCCTGCAGTCCGACCGAGCGAGTATGGTGCGGCCGTATGCTTTCGGACTCGGTTCGGTCGGACTCACATAGAAGTCAAAGGGAGCCGGCTGTACGATGCGTACATGGGCTCCCATTGACTGAATGGGTACCTCGCAGACAACTGTGCAACCTACAGTACGCGTCGGTGCCATCCGCCCCGAACATGCCTGTGTTACAGAGACCCTTGGGTCTCCCCCTGTGTCCGAGTCGTAAGGCTGCGGGTGACGGGGGTCCGACGCGGACCCCCGAAGTCCGACTCCGAGAGCTTGCGAGCCGGACGCTCTGACTCGATCCGGCTGTCCAAATCGAGCATTTTACTAGCTCGGTCGTGAAACGTCTCTATTGTGCGCCACAGTTTGCTTGTGACCGAGTCGTTTGGAGCGGTTCGGACCCGGAAACTATTCGGACGGAGATTTCGCGATTTTTCTAATCGTACTTCGACTTCCAGACCCGTGTACGACTAGGACGGAAAATCAGCCACCGAATCAGATCCGATTATGCCGAACCCGATTCGATGCCCTTCCGACCGAGATCGGAATCGGCCCCATAATGATTAAACAACTGACTAGTTCCTCACAAAATTATACAAACAGCCCCTCAATGTAGCAGGCTGTTATAAGAGCAAGTGTTGACAATAAACTGCCAGTGCCGAACACCGGAAACCACTAGCTCAAATTAAGCACTGAATATCTGCATCAGAACCAACCCCGGAAAAAATATTACATTTGCTTGATTTGCAAGAGAAGTTGTATGTAAAAAAACCTTTTTATTACATGCCACTGGAAGCTTGTGTGGTTAATGCTACCATATTTTCAAGACTGAACTGTGCCAATGCTTGCTATGTTTTGTTTCTCTGAGTCAGATGTATCCCAGTTTCAAGGCGTTCAGGATATGGCATTGTGACTGGTCATACATTTTGAGAAAATGAGGTAGGTTCTGCAAGGCTCGCTGTACGCTGCGCTAATATGCCGTTTTCTAGAAAGATACATTACATGGCACACTGCTTTGTCCACAGAGTCTATCATGAAACAAGCACCATGCTGAAGCAATCTGTTTATTTTGGCTCTTGCCTCTTGCTATCAGTCTGCCATTTACAAAAGGCTCGATCGGTGTTGATGGGGGAGGGTTAGAGGGATCTGTTCTTTTGTTGCTTCCTCTAATTGAAACACACTCAGCCCTGTTCTGTGCAAAAATTTAAGAGCATAGCATGCTTTGCAGGGCTCTTAAAAGTCATCTATTTATTGATTATCGTCATATCTTTTTTGAAGTTGTTAGTCAGTTCAGCACCAAGATACTTTAGGGCATTTGCTGCATTTTATTAGTAGCAACTCAGCACAACTCATATCTTATGAGTATAGCTTTTGAATATATTTAGTGGGTACCCTAAGGCACTAAACACAAGGCTGGTGGCATATTGCTGGTGGCATATTTTAGAAGAAGTTGATCAGAAATTATGGGTTTTGGCTCTTGTCGTTTGAGGGGGGATCATTCTCACCTGAGGGGTAGCTCAGGTGTCTGACACCTGATCTATGAGTAGACAGAGTGATAGCTCAGCTGTGTGAAGCCTGTACATATAGGGTCGGATTTACTAACGTTTTGCACCAGGTTTGTGTTAATTAATGTAATGCAAACGTGAGCAAAGTATTGTGCTGGGATTTACCATCCAACACTTATGAGGATTTGTTTGGATAGTTTCCCCAAAGTAATGCGAAGTTGCATTATGCGCTGCTTTGCATTACTTTGCGTCAAGTGTGAGTTCCAAGGGTGGTACATGGGCATTCCCATGCAACCACCCATATATTTTGACGCAAATCCCTATTTACAAACATTTGTAGACAGGACTCTACATCAAAATCCTATGCCTCCTCAAGGCAGGCATTATTTGGAATGTTTTCATTTCTCCTTGTTTTTTCTATTTTGCATGCATGCTGCATGGAACATCATACACACACAAAGCAGGAAAAGTGTTAAAAGATACTTTTTGCACTGAAAGGGTCTCCTTCCAGTACCAAAACGATTCCCTAGAGAACGCACACATTCGTGCACTGTGCTGCAAATGTGTGTGTGTGCATTTGTGCATGGCAGCCTAAAGAGCACCAGTGCCGGTAGAGAGGAAAATAGTGCTGTGCCATATCTTTGTAGATCTAGTGGTGTTCTGCGCTCACCCTATAATGCAACTCAGAGCAGCAGCTTCAGTTGCTGCACTTCATTCCATGAGTTTTTCCTAAAACTGGGCCATAGTTTATGTCTAACCAGAGGCATACTTCTACCATCTAAAGCAAAGGCCTCTATGATCAGTTTCTCAGAGTGCATTGTAATGCAGATGTAGAATTTGCTTTAACACATTCCTTGTGTTTGTCTTTATCTCCAGGAGGTGTCTATGCAGGGGCAGTACACCAGTACCCCTTTGTGTAGGATTGGTATTGTTGTATCATACCTCTTCAAAACAGTGTAGTTTGGCAGGAAAACAGCCTGTACAACATTATTCTGCTGTCACACTAAGCCTAGGTCTGTCAAAGGCAGCACCATTCTGGTTTTGTGTTTAATACATTACCAATGCAAACATTGCACTATGAAAACACTACTTTGTGCATTACTTGATTCAGTGTTACAATTACAAACTAGTAATCATGTTGTCTGCTTTATACTTCGCATGTGGCCCATTATAGGTTGTTCCTTTTTCTACTCAGGCCAGGCTAATGGCTATAATTAGTATAGACATTCCAGGACAACTATTTTTTACAAGAGGGCCATTCTTCTTAACGGAATTTCGGAGGAACTCGCAACAAATATTGCATTTTATATTGCAAATTGCTCCCATAGTATTGATATTTCAGTGGATGTCACACTTTATGTGCTTAGGCCTCGGACCAAAATTGAAAACATGGTTGTTAATAAAGGGCACTATTTATTTTGGAGTGACCACTTTACAGGACATTGCCCAGCCACACATCCTATGTGTTAGGAAGCGTAAAATAATACTTGTGTCCTTCATATGCTAGAACATCATTAACACATTCTTTTGCTATTTAAAGGTAACTACCTTTTTTGCCAGTTCTTTAGGCCACTTATTCCAATGATATAGCTCTGTCATCTTATACGAAATCTCCTCAATAAGAGGTGCTACAATAAATATTTTGTTTTGATCTAAAATAGGGCAGACCCCTGTCAGAGTAATTACCAGGTGGTAATATTGCTAACTGATTAACACCCACTTATTGAGTCTTAGGAGGAATAGAAGTGTCATTAGGAGTCAAACCTGAGGCTTACCAGTCACACATCCCGAAATTCGGTACGTTAGCCCACCATGCTCAAAGTTCTCAGACCTGTACATGTGTCCTGCCTCAAACCCGCACATGTTGCAATGTCACGATGAGCACACTGAAAGCTTACCTTTGTTCAACAGCCAAACAAGGGTGTGATTCTGCAGTTGGAATGAAACATATTTCATGAGCTCATGATTTCACACACAACTTTTCAGAGATTTGTTAAAAGGGTCCTTGTCTTAAAATAACTTTGCAAAAACCGGTTCTAAATTGCTTTGTATTGAAATTTGTAGAAGCTGGATTTTTTGGTTTTCTCACATATTAACCTTTTTAACGATCTCGATCAGTAGCCTTTAAACATTGTCATATCAACTAAAACATGTTTGTTACAATTCTATATTATTATACCAATATATTTAAAGTGCATAATTTATCACTTTATGTTCTTGTTTTGACTCTAATGATAGCCCCGAAAGATTGTTTGGCTTGCTAGCCTCGCCTTCATTGGTTGGCCTGTAAACCCTCCCTCCCCCCCCCCACCCCCGTAGGTTGGGTCTTGATGCGCCACTGAGAGCAGTTAATATTAACCTCTTTTGTGGCAATTATTGGTCACCCGTACAATAGTCTTCTAAAAGTGGCCAAAGGGAAGAACAGCGTTTGGTTACACTACAGAAAATGATGCATTCACTCAACATTATATGGCCATTCTTCACTTTTCTAGGGCACTTCTTACTTTTCTACATGTAGGAACACTTTGCTAGGAGAAATGTTGTGTATGGTATCTACTGGAAGTCATTAGAAAGAACTCTGGGGGGTCATTATGATGGCGGAAGGACCGCCACCGTCGGGCTGGCGGTGGCGGTCCTTCTGCCATCCCCAAGCCTATTTATTACCCACCGCCAAATTAGGATGGCGGTGGGTACCGCAGCGGATGCAAAATCCGTCCGCCGCTTCACCGCCAATGGCAATCGCACCGATTGCCTGGCGGACGGTTCAGGGCTGCTAAAATGGTGGTGGTGCCTAGCAGGTACCATCCACCAAACTAGGATGTGGGTTTAGAAAGGCCTTTCCATGGCGGTGATGCTGCCATGGAAAGGCTGGCGGGGATTGGGTTTTGGCGCCAGTTGCGGGCCCCCCTTGTGTGGGGGGGTGTCGCTGCACTGGGGGGTACCCATGGTATCCCCCTGCATTTCAGTGCCCCAAATCGCAGGCACCGCGTGGTGCCTGCCACATAGTGCAGGGAAATGCAATGCAAGCACTTTTAACATTGCGTACGGTGCTGCAGCCAGCAGCACCGCCCGCAATGTTAAAAGCCCATGATGCGCCCGCCGGTATGCTGGGCGCATCCTAATATGTCTGGTGGGACCACCGCACGTCTGGGGTCCCAGCACTGCAACGATGTGCGGGTGGACTGATGTCTGCCCGCCATTGTAATGAGCCTCTCTGATCAAAAGTTTGAGTTAGTTGATGCTATTAAGTCACAACAGTAAAAAAGCGCTCACTTCCCCAGTCTAACCTCAACCCCTGCCTCAGTTGAGGCAGAGGGTGGCAGAGACCTGAGTGACGTGTTGGAATGGCGGATGACAGAACTCCTGGTTACTTCAACCAAATTGTAGATGTCTGCACTCTCTTTATGTTACTTTTATGTCTGCCGCCTCTCATTTAGAAATCCTGGAAGCCTAGTGCCTTAATTAGAGACAGTCTCCCTTCCATGTTTTCCGCCAGAAGGTGTGCACTGGACCCTTCTTCGCTCTAGCATGCTTGGTCATTTTCAAGAGTGTAAAGGAGTCTGACCATCAATTTCTCTGCGTGGTGCCACACTCTTTGATCATTGTGTTTAGTCTCAACAATGTAGATTTTCCTAGTACTTATGACGGAAAGTCTTCATTTTATTAAAGACACGGAGGCGAGTATTATGCCTTCTTTTCTTGCTTTATTCCAAATAGCAGCAAGATAAGTAAAGAACAACAATACCCAGAAGGCACAGCAGAAGAACTACTGGCCAATGGGATTGAACAAAACAAACAGTGTACCAATCACAGTAAGGCTAGTATATATGAACAGATCTGACCACGAGTAGCCCTCTTTTCTTGTGCGAGAAAGTCAGTGAGAATGCATAAACAGAGGAACAATCGCAAACAAAATGCAAAAAGTCAAAATCCAAGCAAATAAATCGTGAAGGAAACCCAGAAGTGCAGGATAATGATGGAAGAAAGTCCAGCGGAAAAGAGACATTGATCCAGATGAAGGAAGACAGTCCGCAGCAGCAGACGCAGTCTTAGGAGGAGGCTGGTGGTAAAGCCGGATTTCCTAAGGGTGGGAAAAAACAGAGATAGTTAGCAATGCAGAGGTGGGATAATACTCGCCTCCGTGTCTTTAATGAAATTAAGACTTTCCGTCATAAGTACTAGGAAAATCTACATTTTATGGCAAGAACGGAGGCTCCTATTATGCTCGTTCAAAGCATATTAACAACCAAAGAAGAAGCAGTAACAACAGGTTTGCAATAAAATGTTTTGAAAACAGAATCATTAGACCAATCTGCTGATTTCAGGATATCCTCCATACGAGAGCCTGCCCAAAAGGCTTTAGAGGCCATAGCACCCCTAGCGGAGTGAGCACCAAAGGCGGAAATGTCAATGCCCGCGAGGGACATAATCCAACGCACCCAATGGGCGAGCGTGGCAGCGGAAACAGGATGATGTGGTTTGCGAAAAGAAATGAGCAATTGCGAATGAGAGGAGGTCCTGAGATCAGCAGTTTTTTGTTCATAACTTTTCAGTCATTGACCAACACAGAGCTGAGGTTGGGAAGGGAAATAGGGATAAAACACAGATTGCAAATTGGTTTTGGTACGCTTGTGAACCTGAAACAAAACACCAGAAGGTGTAAATTGTCTAGAAGACAAATCCAAAGCCTTGACATCAGAAACATGTTTGATTGATATTAAACACAATAACATGGTAAGTTTGGCTGAAAGCATTTTGAGAGAGAGAGAATCATTGTCAGGCCATGAAATAAACAATTTAAGCACCAAATTAACATCCCATAAAACTGAATACTTAGCCAACTGAGGTTTCGAGAATCGGGACTCCTCGGAGAAGACGACACACCAAAGGATGAGTACCTACCGGCTTATTGTCAATGGGACAGTGGTTCAGAGAGATAGCGGATCTGTAAATGTTGACAGTGCGGTAAGATTTACCCGCGCTAGCTTCAGAAGCGAGAAAGTTAACAACAAAACTAAGAGGGGCTGAAAAGGGATCAACAGACCGTTCCAGACACCAGCTTGACCATAAAGTCCAAGCTGACTTGTAGGCTCTGGAAGTGCCCGGGCCCAAGCTTGACTGATAAAGAGTGAAGCTTCCTGTGAAACGATGATGTCAGAAGAGGAAGACCGGAAATTTTCCATGCTGAAAGAACCAGGGATTGGTCCAGGATCATGGCGTGGGGAAGACTATGAGGGTCTAGGAGGAGATCTTTGCTGAAAGGAAGAAGGATCGGAAAGTCCACCGCCAGTTCCAGGAGCGAAGGAAACCAGATTTGAGCTTGCCAGAAAGGAGCCAACAGAACCAAGGAGGTCGACTGACGTCGGACTTGAGCAAGCACCCTGTTTATCATCAGGAATGGAGGGAAAGCATAATTGAGGTGAAGAGACCAGTCCTGGAGAAAGGCATCCGTCGCCAGAGCGAGGGGATCCGGTCGCCAACTGAAGAAAGCGGGAAGTTGAGAATTGAGACGGGAAGCAAAAAGATTGATAGAGAAAGGGCCCCATTTTCGGGAAAGAGAAAGAAAATCGGAGGGAAGAAGCTTCCAGTCGCTTGAATCTCGAAGATAACGAGAGTGCCAATCCGCAATGGCGTTGAGATTGCCTGGCAGATACTCCGCCCGAAGGGACAGTTTGTGCTGGAGACAGAATTCCCAAAGACTCTTTGCAAGTTCTGCGAGGGGTTTGGATTTTGTGCCACCGAGATGGTTTATGTAGCGGACCGCAGAAACATTGTCCATCCGAAGAAGAATGGAACAACTTGCTTTGTTTTTGGCCAGACTGCGAATTGCAAAGGAGCCTGCCAGCATCTCTAAACAGTTGATGTGCAATGACAACTCCTCTGGAGACCATGTACCTCCAGTCGAGATTGAACCACATCGGGCACCCCAACCCGACAGACTGGCATCGGATTCTAAGACAAGATCTGGGGCCATCGCGAAGATCGTTCTGCTGTTCCACGCATCTAAATGGTCGATCCACCATTGATGTTCGAGGCGTGATTCTAGGTCTAGCTGAATGAGATCGGAATACGCCAGTCCTTTGCGGAGATGTCTGATCTTCAAACGTTGAAGGGCGCGATAATGAAGAGGACTGGGAAAAATGGCTTGAATAGACGCCGAAAGAAGGCCCACTATCCTTGCAAGAGAACGAAGGGACACTTCGGAGAGCTGGAGAACCTGACGTAGCTCCGTTCGAATGGCTGAAACCTTGGATTGTGGAAGGTACAGAGAAGCGGTGGAAGAATCTACCCGAAAACCCAGAAACTCTATACTTTGAGATGGAATTAGCATGGATTTTTCTGAGGTGATCAGAAAGCCAAGGTCGAGGAGAAGAGACTGAGTAACGCTGAGGTTGACAAGAAGAGACTGTTTGTCGGTATGCATGAGTAAGATATCGTCCAGATAAATGATTAGACGAATGCCTAGAGACCTTAGATAGGACACGACAGGCTTCATCACCTTGGTGAAGCACCAAGGAGCGGAAGAAAGACCGAAAGGAAGCGAACAAAAATGGTAGGTGACACCGAGCCACTGAAATTGAAGATACTTTGTGTGAGATTCGTGAATGGGAATCGAGAGATAGGCATCTTGTAGGTCCAGTCTGACCATCCAATCGGATGGACGCAAAGTGTCCCTGAGATGGATGATGGTCTCCATCTTGAAGTGACGATAAACCACGAATTGGTTGAACCACTTGAGATTGATGACAGGACGGACCTTTTTGTTCTTTTTCCGAACCAAAAAGAGAGAGCTTAGGAAACCGGAGGGATCGAAGGGAGCTATGAGGATAGCTTGTTTGAGAAGACGATTTTGAACTTCCTGTGAGACGAGCAGAGCTACGTCTGCGGAAAAAACAGAGGCGGAGGAAAAGTAGCCTGGAAAGGAGAAGCGTAGAATTCTATGAGATAACCTTGGACAGAATTGAGGACCCAAGGGTCCGCTGTGAGAGTGCGCCACCTGTGAACAAATAGAGACAGACGTCCTCCGATTGGAGGAGAGGGGCTTACCTTGGGTATTGGCGTGGCTGTTGTTGTTTCGGAAACCTTTTTGTCCACGGCCACGGAAGCCACGACCTCGTTGGGGGTAGAATTGTGGCTTGTACTCTTGATAGCTGGTAGTGGCTGCACCTCTGGAACCTTGGTTTTGATAACCGCGGCCGGAAGAGCGGTTCCTGCCTCTGCCGGCCCTGCCAAAAACCAGAGGGGCGAAGACTTTCTTAATGGAAAATTGGGATTTGTCTAATGAAGCAAAGGTAGAAACATAACAGCTGAGGTCCTTGACAAGGGAATCACCAAAAAGGAGTCCATCCGCCTTGACACCAGGATCCTGCGAGGCCAGATTCGCCAACTTTGGATCTAGTTTGATTAACAGGCCCTTGCGGCGTTCATGGATAATTGCAGCGTTGGCATTGCCCAAAAGGCAAAAGGATCTTTGAATCCAAAGAGAGATATCCTCAGGGTTGAGATCAGACTCCTCTAGGCGGGCAGTCTCCACCATGTCCAACACTCGGGCCAAAGGACCAACCACATCCAACAATTTGTCCTGACAAGTGGACCAAGCCCTGTCCACGCCCTTGCGAGGATCTTTGCCAAATTTCGAAAAGAAAGTAAGGAGAGGTTGATCAATGGAAGGAGTGACAGTGATATGAGAAGGTAAGGAAGGTTTGGGACATTCAGACTTGAGTTTAGCTCTCACAGACTTGTCCAGTGGAAGACGTAATTTGGAGGAGATATAATCACCCACATGTGGGATGGGAAACCATTCTGTAGAATTAGGGTGTCGTATAGTAGTAGGGTCAAACATAGGATTGCCCTCCGAGTCAAGCACAGGTTGGGACGCCAACGCGTCAAGTCTAGCTTTCTTGGGAGAAGGAGGATCATTAATCTGAAATAGGTCTGCCAGATCGTCAGTGTCACCCATATCATCATCATCATCCGTATCAGGAATGGAGTCAATGACCAGCTTCTTAGGAACCTCCACATTTTTACTCTTGGATTTACTTTTGCCCACAGTCTGAAACCCCTCCATGGTAGGAGGCCTGGGAGGGACCGCGCCCTCAGTCGAATGCGAGGGCAACTCGCGACTCAGCAGTGACACATTTTTTGAAATAGTAATAGTGGAAGAAACCAGTTTACGCTTTCTGCTTTCCCCCGCAGAATGGGCCAAAGCTTTGGTCATAAGGCTCATGAGAGAGTTCTCCATGTGCTTAGAAACACGATTCATAGAGGCTTCCACAGCTGTCTCCACTGAGGAATTAATAAAATGACTAAGGTCATGTTTGAAAGCTTCCCTTTCATCATTGTCCAGCTCAGGGGAGCTTGGAACCTCCATAATGGGACGAAATGGCAGTGAGGCGAGGGTTAAATTGAAAGGCTGGTAAAAGGGGTGTGAGCATGAGGAAAAACACTCCCCTGGGGGCGGGGACCGTGAGGGAAGGAGAAACGAGAGGTCCGAAGAACGGGAGCCTCACAGAACAGCTGCGGCAGTAAGGCTGCACTGCAGCAAAAGGAAATGCGCAGCGGGAGAGACCAACCGCTAAGGCGCGCGGGGGGGGGACAGACAGGTCCGAAAACCGGACCGGTAACGACTGAAAAGAATCGCGAGCGGCGCTAAAAGGCACAGAATATAAACGAGCGCAAGTGGCGCTCGAGAGGCACAAACAGTAAATTAACGAGCCAGTAATACAATGCAATAAACACATGAAACGAGTGAGAAACAAGAAAATATGACTTATCTGACTGCGTAGCAGCAAGAAAAGAGGGCTACTCGTGGTCAGATCTGTTCATATATACTAGCCTTACTGTGATTGGTACACTGTTTGTTTTGTTCAATCCCATTGGCCAGTAGTGCTTCTGCTGTGCCTTCTGGGTATTGTTGTTCTTTACTTATCTTGCTGCTATTTGGAATAAAGCAAGAAAAGAAGGCATCATAGGAGCCTCCGTTCTTGCCATAAAATGTGTTTTGTGTTTAAAGCTGCCTCGTGTTACTGCAGAGTACAGCACCCTGTTTACATCATTGACCTGTGCGAGGGCAGCTCCGCCATTCTTTTCTCAGCAGTTTTTATTACTGTGCGCACTGCTGGCAATGTTTTTTTATAATTTTTTTTTTTTTGCGTAAGTATAATACATTATAAAACAAAAGATGCAAAAAAAACATAACAGGAAGTAGAGCATGCACAGCACAAAAGAAATAGATAAATAGCATCAATCAAGACTTAATATAATTACCACAAACATACCGGGAAAAGACAACATCAGCAAGACCAATAACAAATGGAAAAAAAAAGAGAATAAGCAAGGAAAGACTAATGCACAAATCCCAAAAAACAGTAGAATATTAGTCCCATTGGAGGCTCGGCCACACCCTTTTAAATTTTAACCAAGATCGCAGGCCTCTAGCTTTGGCTGACGCTAATCCCATTTCATATATTTGTCTAAGTAGAACCCAAAATTCATTGATGCTTGGACTCGTATTTTGAACCTGACCGATTTGTAGTAGGTAGGGTCAGCCGTTTTGTAAAGCAGGAACCCAGTATTGGGTCCACAGGCCAGTTGGTATGAGTGGCACCAGTGTCAGGCCCACTGAGAAAGCTTCGAATTCGATCAACAAATGTGCCCCAAAAAGAAAAGTTTGAAATCTGGAAGCTTAAAACCCCCTTGTTTATATGGTAGTTTGATATACCGAAGATCTCTCCTTGCGCGTCTATAACCCCATATAAAGCTACCTACCGTACTATCTAGACACTTAAAAAACATCCATGGAACCCTAAAGGGATTGTACGATAGAAATACAAAAAATTTGGTAGAATATTCATTTTCACTATATTGCACCTCCCGTATATGCTAAGAGGGAGCCGATGCCAACTGCCTAATTTTGACATAACAGTTTTAAGTAATGGTCATAGTTCAGAGAGACCACATTGTTCACTCAGCTACTAAGACAGACTCCTAGATATGATGCTATTGTTGTAATCCCTAATATTGGTGGAGCCGTTTCAGGTTGAAAATGTAAAATTGTCTGGGTCTTTAATTTGTAGCCGAAAAAAGAGCCAAAACTATCTGCCTCCTGTCTGATTTTGACTGTGGCTTCTACTGGGCAAGAGGAAAAAATTGCAATGTCATCTGCATGCGCAGTTAATTTTAGTTCCAGACCACTAAGAGACACTGGAGATATCTTTTGCAACAAATGCCTTATAAAAGGCTCAATATAGAGAGCTAACAATAATGAGGATAGCGTACAACCCTGCCGCCTACCACTTCGAACAGCGAAATGGGCTTAAGAGAGGCCGTTCACCTTAACTACTGCTGTCGTGATGCTATACAGTTTCTGAACAACTGAGATGAATCTTTGACCAAGGCCAAATGATGACATAGTCGGCCAGAATGCTCCCCAAGCAACTTGGTCAAAGGCCTTCTCGGCGTCCAGCATCATCATCCCTATATGTTGATCTAATTGACCAGAGACGTCAAATGCAGGAATAGCTGTATTAATATGAGCTGCGTGTCTCTACCTGGGACAAAACCGTGCTGTTGTTCTGAGACTAAGTGATGGATGATAGGAGCCAACCGAGAGGTAAGGATTTTAGAGGAAATTTTAGCACCGGCATTGATCAGCGATATAGGACGGTACAAACTCATGTTCTCTAACGATTTCCCCTTGTTAGGAAATACTATAATATTGGTGATATTCCAAGAGGGAGGGACATCTTCCCCTTGACTAACATTGTTAAATAATATAGAAAAGACAGGTGCCAAAATATCTTTAAAAATGTTATAGAATTCCAACGGGCTAGTGTCCTCACCAACAGCCTTGCCTGCTGGTAGGGTGCTGATCGCTTCCTCAACCTCCCGGAGTTCAATATCTTTTTGCAGGGACTCATAGTGCAATGGATTCAGAACAGGTAAGGCACTCTCCTGTATATAATCCAGGGCAGTTTATTTGCTAAAGGATGTTGATTCGCCATATAAATCAGCATAAAAGAGTCTAAATTGTTCGACTATATCTACTGATCGGGTGTGGAATAGACCTTCTCCCCCTTTTATTGTTTTAATGTAAGATCTAGCCCTGTGGTCAGCGATCTGAGTGGCTAACAAGTTGCCAACCCTTTCCCCATATTCATATTCCTTTGATTTATACTTGTGGTAATTGGCAGCTACTTTACCCATTAACCCCCGATAAAGATTAGCTCTTATTTCCACAAGCCGCCGATAAATTGGCTGTTTGCCGCATCTTTTAGAGCAAGAGCTCTTGCGTGTTGCTGCTCCAAAACTGTTAAAAGCCTATGTTCCTGCTCCACCTCCCAAGTAGACTGATGATTCTGCATTAATATGTACTGTAACGGGGCCCCTCTTATATAGGCTTTCAAACAATCCCATACCACTGCAGTGGATGCAGTGCCCCTATTATTTTCTAGGTATTCTCCTAATGTACCTTGCATACATTTCACAAAATCTAAATTACTAAGGAAATGTCTGGAAAATAAAAATTCCTTAAATGGTTCTTTATCCCTCCATTGGATCTGCACAGTTAGCATCACCTGATTGTGGTCAGATGTAATTTTAGGACAGACCTCTATAGATGCTTTTTCCAACATAGTTCTATTAATAAAACTCATGTTGATTCGGGAATATTGATTATGTGGGGATGAATAAAATGTGTAGCCTGGAATAGTTGGACATAATCTCCTCCAAGCATCCTCCAGTCAATGTATATGGAGAAGTTCTAGGATAGCGGCCCTAGTCCTGCCCATTCTAGCCCAGGTTGCAGTGTTAGTGGTGTTGATCTTCTTATCAATGATTTAATTAAAATCTCTCATGACTATCAACTCGCCAGCCCACTCCAATAGTTCAGAGCATAAATGATAGATAACCTCGGGTCAATCAGTATTAGGACCATAAACCACACATATCGTAGTCTTACATCCAAAAAACAACAGTTGGACAATTGCCTATCTCGCTTTAGAGTCGGCCAGGGTACGTAAAACTGTTGCTCTACAAATCTTAGATTTTAATATGGCTACCCCTCAAATAGAGACCGCCTGTGAGGTACAAACAAGTAAATCAAAACCAAGCTATTTTAGCTGTGATCTATCCTTGAAAGCTAAGTGTATCTCATTAAGGCCCAATATATGAGGATTAAATAAGCTCAGTTCCTCCATTACTAGCTGGTGCTTGCTGGCCTGATTGCGCCCCGCTACTTTCCAACACATATATTTAAAGTCTGATATTAAACCGTATCTGAAAGCTCGATTTGGTCACTTCCCTCCCTTGGTCTGTAGTCCCTTCCCTTTTGCTCTACCAGTGATATTTTAACTAAAGTGTGTCTGTTTAATCCCCCTCCCTGCCCAACCCCCTCCCCTCTTGTCACTCCACCAGGTCAACCAATGGCAGTCGGCTACCCTTCCCTGCCTATCACCCACCCTTTCTAAATCCCCCCTGTACCTGCAAAAAGGAATCACCCCCTTCCCCTGCTGGCCCTAATTGACAGTGTTAAGAAGAAACCCTCTCCACCCGCCCCCAGAGCTCAGCCAACCCTCACCCCTTCCTTCCCCAGTGAATTTGAAAAGTGTCCAAACACGAAAAGAGAAAAAGAGAAAACCAGATACCGAGATCGAGCACTAAGGTACTCATCTCTATTACCCCAAGGCATGCCACCTTTACTTATACAATCATTTTCTGGAATCGGACTGCCATTTAGCTAATGCTTGTTTAGCATCCTGCTCAGTGAAAAAACAAGTGTGACTGGCCATCTTTAATAATCTTAAGAGGAGCTGGCTCCTGTAAAAACACTTGTGAACACACTGCCGTAAAAGGGTCCATTAGTTGCTGCACCCTCCAACGTTTGTCTATTGTAGACTTGCACAGGTCGGAGCGTGCAAATATAGAGTCCAGCATGACAGGAGCAGACTGGCGTGCCTTTAAATAGATTGCCTGACGCAACAAAAAATTGCCCAAAAACCCCAATATTAGCAGTGAATACTTGACTTGACTTGGCTCCCCGAGGAATAGTCAAGGGCAATCTATGCACACGCTGGACCTGTGTGTCCATATCCCAGTCCGCGGGGTCTGGGAATGCTTATTGAAAGAAGCTAACAATATAGGCCCGGGGTTCAGAGCCTTCCCTTCCTTCTGCTATACCAAAGATCCTTAAGTTCTGGGGCCGTTGACGATTCTCCAGATCTACAATCTTAGCCTGCATAAACGTAATTTGAGTTTCCTTTGCCTTAGTTTAGTTCACAGTGTGCATATTAGCCTCTTTCACTGCTGAAATTAAGTCCTGTAAGTCAATGACCTCAGAGGAAAGCTGAGTGACCTTGGAGGTGTCATCCTTCAGCGCTTGTTTTATCTCTCTGCTGTCTGTCTTTGCCTGTAAGTAATATTCTTGAGCCTCCGCTCCCTGAGTAACTAACGCCTGCAAAATTATGGATAGTGACAGCTCCTCACAATCAACCGATTGCAGGCCCTTTGTAGAGTTTTTCAATTCTAATGAGGCCAAGGGTGAAGGTACTGAACTACAAGCCTGGTCCAAAGATGCAGAGGGAACCACAGGTACAGTTGTTATTACCAGTGCTGGAGACCTGACTAAAGGTAGTGCTGTGGGACGGTGAAATCCTCCATATAATCTTCCTGATATCCCATCGGATCATCAGGACCATTGGTATGAGTTAGTGAAACACCGATATTGGATGCAGATACTGAATGTTCTGCTTCAACTCCAACTCCAGTTGTCGTTATTACAGTTTCCGTATTGCCGGCATTAGATAGCCTTGAGATGATATCCTTAACATCGCTTGTGGTTGCCACCGATTTCCGCATGGGGCAGACCCCATGGCCAGTACACACAATGCTGTAGAATCAGGGGGGCTGGTCCCAAAATCACAGTGAGTCTCCCTGTTCACAGTAGTGTCTTTCTCCATGTTCTCCATGTTATTAGCCATATTGGCCTGGACCCTAACGGCCAGTTTGTTTATTTTACAGGCTTATCGATATTCTGAGACTGAGGGCGGCAATAAAAAAGCTGTACAAGTAACAGGTCCTTCCTCACCTTCCCAGCCCTCCTGGATGCTGCATTGAGCATCTCTGCCATCTCAAGACCCGGGATGGAGGTCTCCGACCCACAAGATCAGAGCAATCCAGCTGCTCTTCCAGAGCACAGTAGCCGGAGGATCGTTTTTCCCAGCTGGGAGCCAGAGCCGAGCACTACATCGGAAGCAGGCAGCAGATCCACGGCCTCGGCACCGCCGCCACCACCTCCATCACCGACATCAGTGGGTGCTTCTGTGTGGCCGCGTCCCCTTGTGGTACGCGGCAGGGCCATTCCTCTCTCTTGCACCGCCACCAGCACCGCCGCCAATCCCTGCTTGCTGCTTCGGGCCGGACAGAGGTTCCTGGAATCAAAGGGCAGCGGCAGCGGTAGCCGTAACAAAAATAACTGCGCCACTCGCCCAGCAAAGATACAGTATTGCAATTGCCCGAATTGGCACATTGACTATGAGTGCCACTGCTTGCTTGCTTCAAAATGTTTTTAAATTCAAGCCATAAGTAAGTTTTTAGGAGGAGGCGGGGGGGGGGGTATCAACGGTGCAGCTCCGCCTTTGTAGGCAGACACAATCCAGGAGACTCTTGCACATGCAACTTCTACTGCCTCAGTTCAAGTAGCAGGTCCAGGCTTCCTACCTCAGTCAGCAGAGCAGTACTTTTATACATATATATATATATATATAATTACTTTAAAATAATTAATAAACTATTATCTTTAATTCATTGTAACACTTTAAAATTCAAAAAAACTTAAATATATAAATAGTTAAAAATATATAAAAAAACATTATACAATAAATGTACCTATGAAGAAATATTTAAACTAAAATTGCCCAATACATTAAGTGCAACAGTAGGGTAAGTGTTGGATAGCAAAATAATTAAATTTACTATTCTAACTCCAGTGAGTGCAACAGTAGGGAAAGTGTTGGATAGCGGAGGGGTAAAAATTACTATTCCCACTCCAAAGACTGCAACAGTAGGGAAAATGCTGGATAGCGGAGAGGTAGAAATTACTATTCCAACTCCAGTGAGTGCAACAGTAGGGAAAATACAGGATAGCGGAAAGATAAAAATTACTATTCCCACTTTAGTGAATGTAACAGTAGGGAAAGTGCTGGATAGCAGATGGGTAAAAATTATTAATCCCACTCCAGTGAGTGCAACAGTAGTGAAAGTGTTGGATAGCGTACAAAGAAATTACTATTCACACTTAAACACTTAAAAAAATTATAAAAAATGAAATAAAATAAAAAAATACATAAACAATATTTGAAAAAAAAATTGAACATAAAAAGCACACATAATATAATATTAATTACATATAACAAAAAATACCAAATATAAATACATTTTCCCCCCCAAAATTTTTTTAACTACAAAATATTTACAAAGACATTAATTAAAATATTAATGTATTTCTTTTATTTCCTACCCTATAAACCTACACCAAAAACAAAAATCTTCAAAATTTTTAATTGAAATTATTTACATAATTAACATAATTAATAGCCAATTAAAAATATTATTAATAAAAAACATTAATTAACTACACAAACTTTAACACTATTATATCCACAACACACACCTAAATTAAACTATAAAATAATAAAACACAATTAAAACTTATTTTAAAATTAAAAACTATTACTCTTAACAACTAATAATTACATAATTAAAATGTATTTAATACCCAACCTTTACCCGTTTAAAAGTAAAAACAGCACATACAAAAATAAACAGTTACCCAAAATAAATATAAAATAATTAACATTGATTAACAACTATATATTAGTTAATTAAACACACATTACTTCCCACCATTTAATCCTATAAACACCACAACAAGTGGTTTTCATCCTTCCTTAGTGACCGTCATCAAACGATTTGGTCCCCTCCCGTTGCAGCCCCTATTCCCGCTATGAAGGTGGGGGTTCCACAGGATCTATCTGAAGTCTGTCACTATTTAGGGCCTGATTCTGATGCGGGTTGGAAAGCTTCCCAACCAAATCGGTCTGCAAATGGTTTCTGACCCACTCAGATCGGGAGAGTCCGACCGACGGAGTACGATGCATCGGATGCTTCCAGATACGATTGGGTTGGACTCTCATTGACTTCAATGAGAGCATATGTTCCTAACCGCATCATATTTGGGTCCTGGGTCGGGAAGACACGTTCCCGATCCGATTTGGAAGGAGAAAATGCCATTAGGAGGCCTTCCTAACCGTATCAGAATCAGGCCCTAGGTGGGAATGCTTTCCTAACCGCATCAGAATCAGGCCGTTAATGTGTATATTGCTCCCCTCGCGCTGTTAGCCGAGACACTCAGCACGAAAATAGTATCATATGCATATGATACTCAACTGCTGTTCACCTGCGAGAAGGGTACCAATTTCAGAGGTGGCGAAATCAACACTTGCCTGACAGAGTTCTTTTCCTGGCTGAATCAAAACCAATTAAAATGTAATCCTGAAAAATTGGGGATAATTTTTTCGGGCCCCCTCCGTGCGAAGTATGGCATCAGTAGTGGCCACGTGAGAGGTTTCTTCCCCGGCATCTTCAGTGAGCATTGTCAAGAACTTGAGAGTCAAGTTAGATGCCAAACTACCATTGAAGGCCCAGGTACAAACAGTGGCCGGCACCTGTTTTGGCCTGCTAATTTTTTTAAAAAACTTTCTTCCTCTGCTGCTTCATCCTCTAAGAAGATGGTAGTCCGGGCTCTGATTGTATCACAGCTTGACTATGTTAACGTCAAGTACCTTGGCCTCCCAGAGGACTTATTGAACCGTCTGCAGGTGGTTCAGAATGCGGCGGCTAAAGCTATACTTATGGTAGGGCCCAGAGCACGAATGCCCACTCATTTGAAGTCCCTGCACAAGCTGTCAGTTCGTAAAAGGATTCAATTTAAAGATTTGGTTATAATTTTCAAGGCCTTCCATGATACTGGGGCTATCTATAGCAGAAATAGATTCCAGCATTATGTGCCACAAAGAGCCCTCAGATCTTCACAACAGTTTCTTATGACAATTCCTAAGTTTTCCCGCTCCTGACTAGACGGCCGCTAGTTTTAAGTGCTGGCCGCCCGTTTATGGAATTGTCTGCTTTTGCCACTTAGGCAAGTCCAGGACTTGCTCACTTTTCGGAAACAGTTGAAGACTTGGTTGTTTCAGCAATAACAGTTGATAGTGCTTTTCCGTAACAGGGTTGTTTTTTTTTTCTCCCTGTTTTTTCTCAGTCTTGTGGTCCTTCGCGCCGGACTATTTCAAAACAGGAGACGACCCCTTAGATACCCAAGGACCAGTGTTAAAACAAAGATTTAAAAATTAAGTCCTCTGGGATTATTTTTTATTCACTCTGTGTCTCATATAACCAAACCCAACTGCATACACACAACAACCAATCATAAAGGTCACTATTAAACTGGTGGCTACAGTGTATTGTCACAAAAACTTGTTATTCATGAAATAATGATTGTAATTTATTAAAACAATTGATTGTATTTTGTATATTTTAAAAATTTTAAAAAAAATGTTTTACTCAGTTAAAAGCATTTATATCCAAAGGACCATCTTGGAAATTGTATTACAGTATTAAAAACAATTGTTCACAATAACAATAATTCAAAAAATCATAACACAAGAGTTAAAATAGACAGTAATCTTTGTCATAAATCCTCATACCTCAGAGTTAAACTTATACATATACACCCTGTTGTCTTGTAGAACATCATCATCTAGGGTGATGCTGGTACAGATGCATTTGAGGCAACAAAAAAGGGCGTTGACGCGTTTCGAAGGCTTTATCTCATTCCACCTTCTTTATCAAGACAGTAGTACTCCCATTCATTAAGAATCTATAAATGTAAATACACACATACATATATATATATATATATATATATATATATATATATATATATATATATATATATATATATATATATCGGGGTACTTCTGTATCCAATAACCAGCATTCATGCATATTATTGTTTTCAGTAACCTCCATAAGAAATTCTTTACGCATTCATGCTTTTATTTCTAACATTCAGTGATAATGCCACTGTATATTCAATTATATGTACAGACCCACAGAGTAATCAATGTGAGCACGTTAACAGGCTTACATGAATGTTTGTATTCTGGATTGCAACCATGTTATACTTATATGGCGTCACAGTGCACTGTGCCTTTAATTTAGGTTTTGGTTCGGTTGTTTTAAATGTCAAACCATGTGACTCACGTTTGGAGGTGGGACCCGGATGGGTGTGTCCTCACTGCAATAGATATAAAAAAAGTTTCCACTTTGTGCAATGTGGTGTGTGAACAAGACTACGTTAGTAGTCGAAACGTTGCATTTTGGAAGGCACAAGGACTGAATAAACATCTTGCCTGGAACGCGTGGGGTCTGTCTCTTCTTTCGCCGCTGTGCAGTGGAGGTTTGAAGATTTGTGCTGATATATATACATATATATATAAATTCACTGAAAAAACCATAGGTTATAGACCATATATAGTTAGGAATTAGCATTTAAAAAACCTTATTTTACTCACACAAAACCATTGAAATTCCATATATAGTTAGTTGCACTAACTATATATTGCGCACCCGCAATCCACTGCTGATCATGTCACATATTACATCATTCATGACATGGTCAGTGACATCACTGATGACATCACTGATGACATCTCAAATGACATCACTGATGACATCACTGATGACAACATCCAGTGACTATGTTTCTGTAAAGTTAAAATATGTCTTACATATTGAAGAATGAGTGGATGTATAAGTGTCTGGACGAAGGATTTAGTAGGTGCATGACTGAATGTATGAGTGAGTGATTAAATGTGTCTCACTGAGTGCATGGGTTAGTGACTAAACTGTCTTAATTTGTGCATCATTATGTCTGTTGTTCTGTAAACTGCTGCATGTGTTGATCAGTAGCTATATGAGTAACTATATGGGTTCTTGATTGATTGCCCAAGTATTTGCATGGGAGACTGAGTGTGTGTGTGGCTGGATGGGAGGTGTGTGACTCTGTACAGATCAATGTGTACTTGTATCAATGATTGTATAAGAGAGTAAGTATGTGTTAGTATATGGTTGAAAACGTAAGGTGCTCTATGTTTAACTGTATAGAGTAGAAAATGGAAGTGTGATTGATTCTTTACAGGACTGACTAGGTGTGTGAGTAACTCCATGGATGAGTGGCAGAGTGTGAGTGTCTGTATAGGTGTATGAGTGCATATGATTGTGTTGTAAACATGAGTGATTGTATGTATGAATGATTGTATGGGTGAATGAGTGAATGTGTGTGTAGACGTAGGAATCAGTGAGTACGTATGTAGTAACTAGTATTGGTGTGTCAATGGTTTCAAAAATTATACTCTGTTTTTAACACTGGGTGAAACAGAGGTTATATTAAAATGTGAAGAGATGCATTGTATTGTCACATGAATAATATCATCAGTGATGTGGTCATTAATGTCAAATGAGATGTCATCAGTGATGTCATCAGTGATGTCATTTGAGATGTCATCAGTGATGTCACTGACCATGTCATGAATGATGTAATATGTGACATGATCAGCAGTGGATTGCGGGTGCGCAATATATAGTTAGTGCAACTAACTATATATGGAATTTCAATGGTTTTGTGTGAGTAAAATAAGGTTTTTTAAATGCTAATTCCTAACTATATATGGTCTATAACCTATGGTTTTTTCAGTGAATTTTCAAGGTTTTGTAAATGCTAATTCCTAACTATATATGGTCTATAACCTATGGTTTTTTCAGTGAATTTCAATGGTTTTTTAATAGCAAATATCATAAGCTGTCGAATGTCAAGTACGTGGTAAGTGAAAACATTTTCGTGTTTATGCACACTGATCTGCTTTGAATGGTGCCCCCCCCCCTCATTTCTATTAGGAGTACTCTCTCTTTGCAGATAGTGAAAGGTAGTTAACGCAGGCCTTTGCCCCCGTTGTAATCCGTCGTGTCTGCTTCTCTCTCCATTTGATTGATTGTTATCCAAGTATTTACTGTTTTAGAATTAGTTCTCTTTGGTTCATTCTCTATTTACAAACAAACACAGAGTCGCAATACTCTGTTTAGTCTTTGCAGATAACGAAAAATCGTGTAAAAAAAAGAAAAGGAATCGAGCAAAATCAGTAGGCCACTAATGGGATCTCTTTTTCACCTCGCTAAAATAGAAACATTAGGAACAACCCCTCATGACAAATACAAAACTAGTGAGATGAACTGAACTCCACACAATGATGGCTGCAAAACAGCTCGGCTCCGCCACCCACCCCGCCCAAAATAACGATAAAGAGCGGCTGCCATGATTGGTTGCGGAATGGCCACGACGGAGCTACGAAATGATGCTGCTCTCATGCTAACCCCAGCTTCAGTCTGAAACATCCAGAAACACTGTAGACTACCAACTAGCCGTCGCTAACTGGTGTTAGCAACAGCTAGGTAATACAGATATAATTTTATCTCCGCGAAGCGGAGCGCTGTTACAGATATATATCTTGTTTTTGAACGTTAATTTCTCAAAATGCACTGAAGCACATATATTGAGACCTAGCAAAGGCACATCGGGCTACCAGTCCCTAATATTTTACCAAGTTTCGTGCAAATCCATTCAGCCGTTCGATTATTATTATTATTTATTTTTTTTGCCCCGCGGGGCCCTTTTAAAACCTCCACATCAAACCTAGGGGATCAGCGAGGATCTACTATGCCCCCTTATGGTCATTTGCCCCTTCGCTTTGGCCTCCTCTTGTCTCTCGATCCTACCGAGAGACAAGATGGCGGCCGCTACGGACTGTTTGGAATGTTTACAGACACCGGAGAGCCAATCAGCTTCGCTTCGCAAAGCTCCGTAACGCGAAAAGTACGCGAAGCGGTGCGCTGTTACAGATATATATCTTTTTTTGAACGTTAATTTCTCAAAATCCACTGAAGCACATATATTGAGACCTAGCAAAGGCACATCGGGCTACCAGTCCCTACAATTTTGCCAAGTTTCGTGCAAATCCATTCAGCCGTAAGATTATTATTATAATTTTTTTTTTTTGCCCCGCGGGGCCCTTTTAAAACCTCCACATCAAACCTAGGGGGTCAGCGAGGATCTACTATTCCCCCTTATGGTCATTTACCCCTTCGCTTTGGCCTCCTCTTGTCTCTCGATCCTACCGAGAGACAAGATGGCGGCCACTACGGACTGTTTGCGGCCACTACGGACTGTTTGGAATGTTGACAGACGCCGGAGAACCAATCAGCTTCGCTTCACAAAGCTCCGTTGCGCGAAAAGTACACGTCCTAGGCCGCTGCCCGGTCCGCGCTTACAGATATATATCTTTTTTTAAACGTTAATTTCTCAAAATCCACTGGAGCACATATATTGAGACCTACAAAAGGCACATCGGGCTACCAGTCCCTACAATTTTGCCAAGTTTCGTGCAAATCCATTCAGCCGTTCGGTCTAAAAGTGAGGCCAACCGCCCTATGGAAATTAACATGGGAAAAACGCGTTTTGGGACCCCCCTTTTTTCTCGGCCCCCCCTTGACGAACCCCCCCCAAATTTTCAAAGGCTGCTCAGAAACAAAATGTGCCATTTTCCTGAAAATTTCAGCCAATTCCGTCCACAAACGGCAAAGTTATTAGACATAGAATTTTCAAAAATCCCATAGAGAAAAAATCCTAACTATATATACCTACTGGCGACCGCCAGTAGGTAATATATACATACATACATATATATATATATACATATATATATATATATATATATATATATATATATATATATATATATATATATATATATATATATATATATATATATATATATATATATATATATATATATATATATATATATATATATATATATATATATATATATATATATATATACCAGGTCACAACAACTTTTCATCCAAAGGAAGTCAGCTTGAGCCCAGATTCATTAGCGTGAAGAATTTATTTAAACAGGGATGTCGAAAACACCCGACGCGTTTCGGTGCAGCCGCACCTTGGTCACGGGTAACAACAGTTTTTTTCATTTAAAGTTTATAAAGTGAACAAATCATAGATATAAAAGTAGGACTACTTGTGCTTTCACAGATCAGTATCGAACCACTATATGGCGGCCATCTTTGAATGTCTAGTAAAATGAAACAAGGATTAATGCCTATATTTGTTGCAAATAGCACATTTGGGTATTACCAACTGCATATAAGGCTTAACTGAAAAACCTAACATTCCCCTTCGGAATTTCTGAATAATGATTATAATTATCATTATAAAAATACATTTTATGCATTGTAAATTAGGCCCAATATACGAAGTATACAATTCTGCCCCAGTGGGCTTTGAAACGTCTCTTAAGGTGACTCTTGATTGAGATTCCAGTTCCACAACAAATATAAATGTCCCGTTTTTTTAACAAAATTCTGCCCCAGTGGGCCGATGATTGGAAGAGTAGTCCCATAATGTCTTTTTGTACAAAAGTATATCCACAGTGCTACTGATTGCTTATAGTATTCCATATCATTCGGCAGCCACTGGTTTCACATTCTTACTGTGTATAGCCATACAAGTCTCCTACAAACATAAAATCATACAAAAGTGAAGTCACTAAAATGTGTAAACAATTTTAAAACCCTATACATAATTTCATTATACAGTGTTTAGCCTTCCCTACCAGAGTGGTTAATAGATTACACATTAAGGGGCCCATTATGATCGCGGACGGACTTGAGTCCGTCCGCGATCACCGAGGAGGAGGGAACCTCCGCATGGGCATGCGGAGTTCCCTCCTGTCCAATTAGGATGTGACCGCCACCCTGGCGGTCACATCCTCTATTTGTAACATTGGGGCGGGTGTGGCTTCAAGCTGCACCCGCCGCAATGTTACAAATGCATACATTGCATTTGTATGCATGAAGCTGCAGGCACCGCGCGGCGCCTGCCGATTTCTGCATACAAATGCAGGGGGTACGATAGGTACCCCCCATGTGCACCCCCCAGACCCCCCTTCACCCAGGGGGCCCACTACGGGCCCCCAAGGTGAAGATTCGCATGCTTTTCCTCGGCGGAGAATCCGCCGCGGAAAAGCATGTTTTCCCAGCCATCCTAATATGTCTGAGAGACACCGCCACCATATTAGGCCTTTTCCGCCGCAGTTGTAAGCCAACCGCGGCGGAAAAGCGGCAGACTGAAGCCAGGACCCACCAGCCATCCTAATGTGGCGGTGGGTCTTTGGTGGGTCCGCAGAGGATTTTCCGCATCCGCCGGGCCGGCAGTGGCTTCCGCCGGCCCGGAGGATGCGGAAAATCCTCCATCGTAATGTGCCCCTAAGGGTTTAACCTAGATGGACAGATAATTCCTCATCTTTATTTAACCCCAATGGTTGTACGGTATCGTACTTGATTATTAATTTAAACTCGAGTTGGCGTAACTGTCTGAGCCTGTTACCACCGCGTTCAGACGGGGTGATCCTATCTAGGGCACAGATTTGTAGTAAACTGACATTCTTTTGGTGAAAGTCTTTAAAATGTTTGGCTATTGGATCATTTTTATCTTTGTTTGTGATCGCTCTCATGTGCTCAAGGACTTGTTTCTTGACTGGATGTATCGCGCTGCCGATATACACCAGTGGGCAGGGGCAACGTAATACATATACACAGTAATCTGACTTACAAGTGTTTCTGTATACTGAATGCTATCTGGTTACTAGATAAAACATGCCAATACTTTTTCAGACTTTTCCTCACCTGCCATGATTGATTAGAATATGTGGTAATAAATCTGATAGGTCCATCATCATTGTTAGCTGGTGGTTTGGGGATAAGAAGATCACTCCTTTCAACCCTTGTGACCTTGGTACAGGCTTGTCCGACCAATTTTGCCGAATAGCCCCTTTCCTCAAATCTCACCTTCATCACAACCATTTCTCTGTTAAACTCTGCTGTGGTTCCACAATTTCTCTTTGCACGCAGCAATTCACCGAATGGTATACTGCAGATTAAGGGGCTCATTAGGATGGCGGACGGAAGTGCGACCGCCGTCCTGGAGTATGCGGAAAATGCCTTTTCCGTGTCCGCCTGCCACGGACAGTCCGACCGCCATATTAGAATGGGAAACACTGTCAAAACTCCGTACGCGGCGTAAGAGAACGCACCGCCGCGGAAGTAAACCCGACTCCACGGCGGATGTAACCAATCCAGAGACACCGCCGTACGGAATGACGACTCCGACCATGTCCCAAATCACGTTGGCGGCAAACACACATAAAACCGCTGCGGAAAAACAACCTGCCTGAACACGGCGGAATCCCCACAGCGAACACACCACACATTGCTAAGATACCCACCACAAGCAGCTCGCCCACATGGACTCAGCGCTACAAGCTTTTCCGATACTCTTCGCGATCCTCCACCAGCAAGTCATGGACCATCATCGACGACGACGCAGGTACGCCAACTCACTTATTGCTGCCGGAAGGGGAGTACTTGCCAGGGCTGTGACGTTGGAAGGGGGAGTGGCATGTGATAGGAAATACATTGATGATCTCACAACAATATACACAATTGAAGTACACAACCAGGAATGACAACGACATACCATAAAACATGATTTATTAGCTTTATCCAACATATTAGGTGCATAATATCAGAATATCCAAGAGCATGGGCATTGTGTACAACAGATCATGTACATCATTGGCATCACATGAGAGGGGATAAGTGCATCAACAGTCCATGGCAAGGCACAGGTCCATCAGAGGCAGCACAGGAGAGGGGCTAAGTGCATCCACAGTCCATGGCAAGGCACAGGTCCATCAGAGGCAGCACATGAGAGGGGGTAAGTGCATCAACAGTCCATTGCACAGAACAGGTCCATCAGAGGCAGCACATGAGAGGGGGTAAGTGCATCGACAGTCCATAGCACAGAGCAGGTACATCATTGGCAGCACGTGAGAGGGCAGAATGCAGTATCAGAACAGCAACAGGGCATTGTGGACAACAGAGCAGGTACATCATTGGCAGCACGCGAGAGGGCAGAATGCAGTATCAGAACAGCAACAGGGCATTGTGGACAACAGAGCAGGTACATCATTGGCAGCACGTGAGAGGGCAGAATGCAG
The DNA here is from genome assembly GCF_964261635.1 of Lissotriton helveticus. Classification (NCBI taxonomy): domain Eukaryota; kingdom Metazoa; phylum Chordata; class Amphibia; order Caudata; family Salamandridae; genus Lissotriton; species Lissotriton helveticus. Next base: position 1,691,112,374 of record NC_136057.1, on the reverse strand, counting down.
TATCAGAACAGCAACAGGGCATTGTGGACAACAGAGCAGGTACATCATTGGCAGCACGTGAGAGGGCAGAATGCAGTATCAGAACAGCAACAGGGCATTGTGGACAACAGAGCAGGTACATCATTGGCAGCACGTGAGAGGGCAGAATGCAGTTTCAGAACAGGAACAGGGGCATTGTGGACAACAGAGCAGGTACATCATTGGCAGCACGTGAGAGGGCAGAATGCAGTATCAGAACAGCAACAGGGCATTGTGGACAACACAGCAGGTACATCATTGGCAGCACGTGAGAGGGCAGAATGCAGTATCAGAACAGCAACAGGGCATTGTGGACAACAGAGCAGGTACATCATTGGCAGCACACGAGAGGGCAGAATGCAGTATCAGAACAGCAACAGGGCATTGTGGACAACAGAGCAGGTACATCATTGCCAGCACGTGAGAGGGCAGAATGCAGTATCAGAACAGCAACAGGGCATTGTGGACAACAGAGCAGGTACATCATTGGCAGCACGTGAGAGGGCACATTGCAGTATCAGAACAGCAACAGGGCATTGTGGACAACAGAGCAGGTACATAATTGGCAGCACGTGAGAGGGCACAATGCAGTATCAGAACAGCAACAGGGCATTGTGGACAACAGAGCAGGTACATCATTGGCAGCACGTGAGAGGGCACAATGCAGTATCAGAACAGCAACAGGGCATTGTGGACAACAGAGCAGGTACATCACTAGCAACACCAGTACGTGGGTCAAGCTACCCGTCCCAACGACAACAACAGTGCAAGGCTGGTTAGAATGGACAATGTACACACCAAGTCAAATTACATGGGAGTGAAGTGAACAGCACCTCACATCACAGAATCAGGTGGACGGCTTGAACTACCTGCCTCGGACACACTGCCAGCACCAGAAACAGGAATGTGAGACACAGCCACAGAGCTACTGACTGACACATGAGCCACAGACCCTGACACACTGCCAGCACCAGAAACAGGAATGTGAGACACAGCCACAGCTCGAGTGACTGACATGTGAGCCACAGACCCTGACACACTGCCAGCACCAGAAACAGGAGTGTGAGACACAGCCACAGATCTACTGACTGACACATGAGCCACAGACCCCGACACACTGCCAGCACCAGAAACAGGAATGTGAGACACAGCCACAGATCTACTGACTGACATATGAGCCACAGACCCTGATACACTGCCAGCACCAGAACCAGGAATGTGAGACACAGCCACAGCTCGAGTGACTGACACGTGAGCCACAGACCCTGACACACTGCCAGCACCAGAACCAGGAGTGTGAGACACAGCCACAGCTCGAGTGACTGACATGTGAGCCACAGACCCTGACACACTGCCAGCACCAGAACCAGGAATGTGAGACACAGCCACAGCTCGAGTGACTGACACATGAGCCACTGGCAGACACACTGCCAGTACCAGAAATAGGAGAGGGCACAACAGACACAGTGCCACCATCTGACACATGAGAGTCAACTGCAGCTGCGCCACTGGGACCAGTGAAATGATGCGCCACAGGGCTGTATGGGCCAGGAGGCAGGGTGGCCCTGGGAGGTGGGGATAGCTGTACTTGAGCGACATCAGGGTGTTCAGGTGTCAATGGTGTGTGTCTACGTTTCTTAGGGATATGTGTGTGCACCCTGGACATGACTGGTAAGTGGTGTGGCCTCATCTGAAACATCACCCAGCGCAGGTGGATCATCTGCTGGTGGGGGTCTGCTCTCTGGGGATGTGCTGGATCCTGCTTGTCGTTTGCTGTGGGCCTGCCTTCTGCCCTCTAAATCATGTGTAATGGGGGATTCGACTACAGGGTACTCCTTCCTCTGCTTCTGACGGGCGTGGATGGGAGTAGAGGTGTGGTGGGACTCCACCGCGGGCACATCTTTACTACATTCCTTCAACAACATCAGCCTCAGTGCAGCCAGGGGTGATGTATGCCTGTCCTTGATGGAGCTAGTGTCTATGGGAGAAGCCCTGTCCCTTGGATGTGCCTTGGCCGTAGGAGGTGTCCTGTCCCTGGAAGTTCCCTGATCCCTGGGCGGTGCCCTGTCCCTGGGTGCAGACTTTTCCCTTGTAGTGTACCTGTCTCTAGAAGCAACCTTGTCCCTGGGAGTTTCCCTGCTTTTGGGAGTTGCCACTTCCTTTGTAGTGTCCTTGTCCCAGGGAGTATCCCTGCTCTTGGGAGTTGCCCCTTCCTTTGTAGTGTCCTTGTCCCTGGGAGTGTCTCTTCTCTTGGGAGTTGCCCCTTCCTTTGTAGTGTCCTTGTCCCTGGGAGTGTCTGTTCTCTTGGGAGTTACCCCTTCCTTTGTAGTGTCATTGTCCTTGGGAGTGTCCCTGCTCTTGGGAGTTGCCCCTTCCTTTGTAGTGTCCTTGTCCTTGGGAGTGTCCCTGCTCTTGGGAGTTGCCCCTTCCTTAGTAGTGTCCTTGTCCTTGGGAGTGTCCCTGCTCTTTTGAGGTGGCCTTGCCTTTGTAGTGTTCTTGTCCCTGGGAGTGTCCCTGCTCTTAGGTGTTGAACCTTCCTTCGTGGTGTCCTTGGTAGTGTCCCTGGACTTGGGAGTTGCCCTTCCCTTGGGACTAACTTTTGTGGGTGATGCCTGTGTAGCATGTGAAGCCATTTCCACCCACACCCCTTGAGGATCCTGTGTGTCAACTCCAGTGTAGCTCACGTCGTCTTTGGTGCCAGATTTACCAGTCCTAGGGGATGGGGTCTATGCTCTCCGTGCCCTGCCCTGCTGCCTGTGCCTGCTCCTAGTGCAATAACCTGTAAAAGAGTCCTGCTCTGAGAAGTCACTCCCCCTGAGACATCAAGTGGTGTGGATGGGGGAACAGAAGTACCACCCTGTCTTTGCGACTGTACAATGGCAGAAGACACAGTGTTTGCCAATGACTGAACTGTCCTGTGTAGACCAGCAACATCGCCATGCATTCCCTCCATGAATGCCACCACCTGCCCCAACTTCCTATCGTGTTCTTGGAATGCATTGATCATGTTGGTCTGCCCTACACACAGCTGTCGCAGCAGATCTACAGCCTCTGCACAAAGTGCACTTTGTGTCACCGGGGCAGGGGCGGCGGTTCCTGCACCGAAGACAACTCTGCTCCCCCTCCTCTGGCGAGCACGAGCAGTACATGTTGCAGTGGGTGGCAGTGTGGGCCCTGTGTACTGTGTCCCGACTGAAGGTGTCGATTGCCCTCTCCCTGTCTGTGCCAACAGTGAGGACTCACCAACACTTTCTGAGGAGGAGGGCAAAGGTGTTTCCACATGTGAGTCCTCAGGGACGGTCCTGTCCCCCTCTCCGGGGCTGCCCTCTTCAGTGTCAGTCTGCGTGTGTTTGACCTCTGATCCGGAAGCATTGCCACCACTCATCTCCGTCGTCTGTGGGTCAGTGCCCTCTGCCACAGCTGAAATAGAGAGAAACGAGGTGTGAGTAAGTGCCACACTCACGTACTGAAGGACAACAGATCTAGAATTCCATTACATACATAGTATATGTAGCACACATCCTGCACACGTCCCACCCCTACCAGTCATCCTCACATCAAGGAACCGGCGTTGGCTGGCAAACATGTACATCATACGAACATGGCAAGTACCTGTAGATCTGCACACATGTCATGCCATGGGACCACAGACCTCAACGGCATGTCCTGGAACCCTCAACTACTAAGCAAGTGGGCAGTGCACCTGGCGGACATGGATGCCAACGCTCACTCCGCTAATGGCACCAGCATGGTATTTCAGCTAAACATACGCACCACGGAAGTCACTACTGTGTCTGAGCACCAATACATGCATTGCAGGTCCAAGTAACATACACATACATTCTGCTTACCGCTAGTTTGCTGTGGATCCCCACTCAGCCGGGCGGACAGCTCAGGATGCGTCACAGCAATGATACGGTGCATAAGAGGGGTCATGGTGCGGCGGGTCAGACGTGTAGATCTTGGAATCATCCCCAGTGTCATCTCCGCCACATTCTTGCTAAGCCTGGATATGTCGTCTCAGCGCTTGTGGCAGTGTGTGTGTCGTCTATTGCACACCCCCACTGCCCGTACATCACGTGCTATGGTCCTCCACACTGCCTTGCGTAGATGCAGCTTGACCTACCATGATGGGAGACAAGAGGGTAACGTAAGTGGACAGTATGACATGCACAAACATCGTAGTAACACGTTTCTACATGCAGCCATGCCCAGCACTACACATGTGAAGGTCCCACAGCACACCGCCGGGCATGCAGAAGACGAGAGCCACTCTACACCTCATGTCCAACAACATGTACACCACTGAACTCACCACCTGTCCGGGTGCACCGTAGAGCCGTTGGTAGTGGCGGAGCACACCGCCCACAAGGACATCCAGCTCCGCTGCGGTGAAGGGACGAGACCGGGTCTCTCGCACTCCCTGCATGGCAAGGTCCTGGACTGTGGCACAGCAGCAGCAGCCATTGGTCAGCTCAGCAGGAGCAGGTCGAGGTGATGGTCACAGGCAGCAGCCGTTGGTCAGCTCAGCAGCAGCAGGTCGAGGTGATGGTCACAGGCCGTAGCCGTTGGTCAGCTCAGCAAAAGCAGGTCGAGGTGATGGTCACAGCCAGCACTGGATCCAAGCAGTGAATGTGTGCTTGTGAAAGTCACACATATATAGGGCCCTGAGCCCATGTCAGTGGCACACGTTGCCAGCTATTGGTTCCCCCTGGATGCCTCATTCGAAAAGGGCCAATGACAGGCCCTGGTGTGGCGGTGCACGGCTTCCACCATTGTCGATGGCGCCTACACGCCCCGCGGTGCCTCTTCCCATGGGCTGCCTGTGCACGTGCCGTCACGGACACACATCGGCAACCGCAAGTGCGCACTTCCGCGACGGTTGCTTCTTTTGCAACAATGTTCAATCAGTGGCGCCATCATGGCGGTGCACGCCTTCCACGGGGGAGGTGCAGGCCAACACATACTTGTGATCATGGAAATCAAAATAGCAGTTCATGACCCCCCTTACAGTCACATTGCATCATTCACCGTAGACCGACCATGCCAGCCCGGTCACCCACCGCCATCCCAGCCCGGTCACCCACCGCCGTCCCAGCTCGGTCACCCACCGCCGTGCCTGCCCGGTCACCCACCGCCGTCCCAGCCTGGTCACCCACCACCGTCCCAGCCCGGTCACCCACCGCCGTCCCAGCCCGGTCACCCACTGCCGTCCCAGCCCGGTCACCCACCCCCGTGCCAGCAAGGTCACCCACCGCCGTGCCAGGCCGGTCACCCACCGCCGGGTGTTGACTGGCCTGGCCCAGCGGTGGGTGACCGGGCTGGGACGGCGGTGGGTGACCGGGCTGACACGGCGGTGGGTGACCGGGCTGGGACGGCGGTGGGTGACCGGGCTGGCACGGTTGGTCTACGGTGGATGATGCAATGTGACTGTAAGGGGGGTCATGAACTGCCATGTTGATTTCCATGATCACAAGTATGTGTTTGCCTGCACCTCCCCCGCGGAAGGCGTGCACCGCCATGGTGGCGCCACTGATTGAACATTGTTGCAAAAGATGCAACCGTCGCGGAAGTGCGCACTTGCGGTTGCCAGTGTGTGTCCGTGACGGCACGTGCACAGGCAGCCCATGGGAAGAGGTACCGCGGGGCGCGTAGGCGCCATCGACAATGGCAGAAGCCGTGCACCCCCATGTTGACGCCACTGATTGTATTTTTCCAAATGCAGCACCGTCGTGGTAGTCCGCACATACGTAATGAGGGATGTGACCGTGATGGCTAAACAGCATATGTCATGCACTATATCATGTGTGTTCACACTATGGCCATTGATGTGCACCCAATTTCCTACACATGTGCATGTCTACGTGTCGACCTCTTGTTTTTCCGTACACACGTTTCAACTCATACACATCTACACACTACATCAAGGCTGTCTGGCCACATTCAGGATCTGTTGTGAGTGTGTGGTATGTGCGTGCAAGTAACAATGGTGGGGGTACACATGCATTCAGTGTATGCGTATGTGTGTTGCCTCTTGTGTGACCATGCATATAATGTGAGGATGCTCACCATTGTAGGAGTGGTAATTGGTGCATGAAGACATGGAGTGTGTGTAGCATTTTTGTATTGTGTGTGCACGTGCATGTGTGTCTGTAATGACGCTTGTCCACATTATGGTCATTAGGCATGTCTTGTTGGCAGTTCTTCTCACGTGTGAGTAGGTTACATTGTACATGTTGGCACACATCATGTTGTTAGTGGCTGCACATTGTTTGCATGCTACTCTGTATTGTAGGTAATTTCCGACATGTCACACATATGATAATTGTCGACGACATTTCTCATTTTGATTGTGTTGGCCTACATGTGATAGAGTTGCACAGCTATGCGTTGTTGGTAAATTGACATCTACTACATCTACTCCCACACAGGAGGGCTCCAAATGTGCATCGCCCATACACTGTGCTGGAGGACATGGTTGACGAGGTGGTGATCAGGAAATTCCGGCTTGATCGACGTAGATTGCTGGAGCTTGTAGACCAATTGTCTCCTCATCTGCAGCCACGGAGAACATATCCTGGAGCTATTACACCCACAGCAAAGGTGATGGCGGCACTTCACTTCTTTGCAACTGGCACCTTCCAGTACACAGTTGGACATGCCGGGGGGATGTCACAGTCCATGTTCAGCATGGTACTGCGGGATGTTCTCAAAGCCATGATGATTTACAAGGATGATTACATCCATTTTCCACGGGCGGCAGAGTTGACAGCAGTCAAAGCAGACTTCTATGCACTGGGCCAGATACCACACGTAGTGGGTTCCATTGATGGCACCCATATCGGTCTAATTCCACCCCGGGCATGTGAGCCTGTATATCGCAATCGGAAACACTTTCATTCGCTCAACGTGCAGGTGGTGTGCCTGGCCGACAACATCATATCCCATGTGTGTGCCAGATTTCCAGGCTCCGCACATGACTCCCACATCATGCGGAGAAGCATTGTCCCCCAACTGATGGCAAATCTGCGTCCAGAACGTGCGTGGCTTGTTGGTGAGTATGCTGTGGGGACAGTTGTGTATTCTGTGTGGCATGGGTTACCCACCAATCCTGGTAGTGATATCTGTGTCTGTCACCCCCCCAGATTGGCGATTCTGCGTACCCAAACCGGCCCTGGCTGCTAAGTCCCATACGTAATCCAACTACAGCTGGTGAAATGCGATACAATGATGCCCATGGAAGGACACGTAGAGTGGTGGAACGTACTTTTGGACTGCTAAAGTCTAGGTTTCGATGCCTGGATAAAACCGGAGGAGCCCTGCCTTACTCACCAGGCAAAGTATGCAGGATCGTGATTGCCTGCTGCATGCTCCACAACCTGGCCTTGCTCAATGACATTGAACTGATCTTGGACCCTGAAGACCAACAAGTCCCTCGGCCTCCCATCCCACCCATGTCGACTGATGAGGATAGTGGTGAGGAAGAAGGTGTGGACCAGAGGCGTCAGCTCATTGATCGCTATTTTCCTTGAAGGTGAGTGACTACCTCTTGTGCAGGTTGACAATGCGTGATGTATGTTTGCTGGTGGTGTGTGGATGTGGTGTTTGAAAGCTGGCTGTTCTGGTATGTTATGTTTGCATGTGTGTGTTGTATTTATTGTAGACATGCAAGGCTCCATGATGTGTGTCCTCTCATCCACAGATTTGGTGGTGAGTGTGGTTTGTGGTATGTTGCAGTACAGTGTGTTGTGATGGGCGTGAATCAGTTTCCTGACGTGTGTTTGTTGTCTCTCATTTTCCGTAGGTCACTCCCACTGAGGCATAATTCTCCCCGACATACTTCCCTGCGCCTTGTGACGTCAGATTCTGAGACAATCATGTGATTAAAACATGGAGGCAACACATCATTGAATGTGTAAGTGAAATTAATCTACAGGTTGTGAATTGATGCTGGTGGATATTTGCAAGTAAGTGTTTGGTGGGGGAGTGTGAGTTGAAGGTCATGGTAGATGAAAAGACCGTGGTGACACCACATTGGGTGATGTCCAGCTAGTCCAGCAGACCGGTGCCAATACTTGGCGTTGTGAGACAGGATAGTTGGCGGGTGAATGGCAGGGCCAGGCAAGGTTAATGTCATTGGCGGCCCCTCTTTGAGCGGGTGGATGGTGCATCCCCGCTGCTCTCACCTACTTCCAGCCTCGGACGGCCCCTCCGTCTTGTACCCGGAGCTGAGACAGCTGGGGGGGCAGGTTGGTCAGGGGCCACATCCGTGTCCATGGGCTCAGGTGGCGGTGGCGGTGGTGTTGGCGACCGTGGCGGCTGGGCACTTGGCTGAGGGGGGGTTGCGGGATAACCAGTCCCTCCACAGTGCTGTTACCTGGCCCATGATGTCCACTAGTTGCCCTATGCGCCTGTCAATTGACCACAACTGATTTGTGTTCTCCACTGAGTCCTGGTGGGCACGATCAGCCTGTGCCTGCCCCCGGTCATAGGAGGCCTGGACTCTGGCTAGGGCTTCCAGTGTTTCTGCAGCAGGATGGGGTGGGTGTCCTTCCACACCTCGCCGGTGAGAAGCACTCCTGTTGGTGAGATGTGCCCTCTGGTCTGTCCTTTCCCGTCCACTCTCCCTGCTTGGCTGGGATGTAGATGGCCCTGCGTCGTGCGATGGGTCAGGCAGGGTGGCACAGGCAGGAGTGGTGGTACTGGTGGTGGTGGAGGTGGTGGTGGTGGTGGCTGCACAGGTCACTATGGCAGGTGTTGTTGGGGTGACACAGGTCAAGGTTGTGGAGGCAGGGATGTCCTGTGAGCCTGATGGCCCTGGGAGTCGGCTTGGGCCCGCTTCGTCCTCCGCACCGGAGCTGACAGTGGGATCCTCCCCAGAGAGTCCGTGCTGTGAGTGGGGCGACTGTTGCAGGCGGTTGCTGGTTTCGCCAGTCAGGTTGCGATCACCTGAGGGACAAGATTTTAATGCTCAATGCAGTGGACATGACATGTTTTCATCTTTGCAACATTACATATCACTGACCTCTCTACACACCCCACCCACCTCCCAACACACCCCACCACCCTCCCTGTGGATATGGGGGCCTGTTGGGAGTTGTAGTGCTGGTCTCTCACATACCCCACCCACCTCCCAACACACCCCACCACCCTCCCTGTGGGCATGGGGGCCTGTTGGGAGTTGTAGTGCTGGTCTCTCACACACCCCACCCACCTCCCAACACACCCCACCACCCTCCCTGTGAACATGGGGGCCTGTTGGGAGTTGTATTGCTGGTCTCTCACACACCCAACCCACCTCACAACACACCCCACCCACCTCCCAACACACCCCACCACCCTCCCTGTGGACATGGGGGCCTGTTGGGAGTTGTAGTGCTGGTCTCTCACACAACCTACCCACCTCCCAACACACCCCACCCACCTCCCAACACACCCCACCACCCTCCCTGTGGACATGGGGGCCTGTTGGGAGTTGTAGCGCTGATCTCTCACACACCCCACACCCCACCCACCTCCCAACACACCCCACCCACCTCCCAACACACCCCACCACCCTCCCTGATGGGAGCCTGTTGGGAGTTGTAGTGCTGGTCTCTCACACACCTCACCCACCTCCCAACACATCCCACCACCCTCCCTGTGGACATGGGGGCCTGTTGGGAGTCGTAGTGCTGGTCTCTCACACACTCCACCCACCTCCCAACACACACGACCCACTTCCCAACACACCCCACCACCCTCCCTGTGGACATGGGGGCCTGTTGGGAGTTCTAGTGCTGGTGTCTCACACACCTCACCCACCTCCCAACACACCCCACCACCCTCCCTGTGGACATGGGGGCCTGTTGGGAGTTGTAGTGCTGGTCTCTCACACATCCCACCCACCCCCCAACACACCCCACCACCCTCCCTGTGGACATGGGGGCCTGTTGGGAGTTGTAGTGCTGGTCTCTCACACACCCCACCCACCTCCCAACACACCCCACCACCCTCACTGTGGACATGGGGGCCTGTTGGGAGTTGTAGTGCTGGTCTCTCACACACCCCACCCACCTCCCAACACACCCCACCCACCTCCCAACACACCCCACCACCCTCCCTGTGGACATGGGGGCCTGTTGGGAGTTGTAGTGCTGGTCTCTCACACACCCCACCCACCTCCCAACACACCCCACCACCCTCACTGTGGACATGGGGGCCTGTTGGGAGTTGTAGTGCTGGTCTCTCACACACCCCACCCACCTCCCAACACACCCCACCCACCTCCCAACACACCCCACCACCCTCCCTGTGGACATGGGGGCCTGTTGGGAGTCGTAGTGCTGGTCTCTCATACACCCCACCCACCTCCCAACACACACGACCCACCTCCCAACACACCCCACCACCCTCCCTGTGGACATGGGGGCCTGTTGGGAGTCGTTCACATTTTGGGGAGTATGTGGCCCACATGCATGGTTTGGGGCCTGGGGGATGTGTCCTCTCAGTTGTGTGAGGCAGACCATGTCGGTGTGATTGAGGTGCTTGGTTTGTACTTGCCAGCCTCTTCTCCCTCGTCGATTCCTTCAAGGCTCTCTGGGTGCAGTATGCCCAGCACCTTTTCCTCCAATTCTGCATAGGGTATGGGCTCCGGGGGTGTGCCGCCGCCAGTGTGGTGTGCCCGCAGGTGATTTTTGGCATGGATGCCTTTGACCCTTGTTTTGAGGTTGTGCCACCACCTCTGGATGTCGTGCTTGGTTCACGGCAAGGTCCCTGACGCATTCACCCGACTGACTATCCTGTCCCACATGTGGTTTTTGGTTGCCACGGTGGTCTGCTGGACTAGTGTGCCGAATAGGTGGGGTTCGACACGGATGATTTCATTCACCAGGTCCTTCAACTCTGTGTCATTGAATTTAGGATTTTTCTTTGGTGCCATGGTGTGTGATGTGCAAGGTGTGGGTGGAGTGGGTTGGGATGTGCAGGTGTGTGGTGTGTAGGAATGGTGTGGTGGGTGTTTGTGTGGTGGGTGTGTTTGTGTGCAGGTTGTATGGGTGGACTTTTGTATCTGCTGTTAGTCGTATTGGGCCTCTTGCTTGCAGCTATGCTGTGGTGCAAAGGATTGTGGTAGTGGGTGGGAATCTTTTTATACTCGGTGTCGTGGTAGTGTCCCAATGGTTGTTGGCAGTCAGGTGCTAGGTGGGTGTGTTGACTTCAGTGGATTTTTAGGTGCTTGGGGGGTGTCATTGTGGCTTGTGATTGGTGTGGGTGTTTCAGGTGGGTGGGTGTCCTGTGTAGTGTGTTTTGTATTTACTTCCGTCAGCCATTTGTAAATTGGTTTGACGGTAGGGATGGTGTTCGTGTTGTCCTTCCGCTGGGATGCTGGGTTTATCGTTGCATTGTTTCCGCAGCGGTCGTGGATGGAGGTGAGTTCCGTGGGACTGGAGGCGTTATCCTAATCGCGGGCACGGAGCCTCCGCAGGTATTGCGGTGGCTGTGCCTGTTCCCGCGGTCATGTTCTTCCGCGGCGGACGGTGTTTCTTAGGTTCCGTCCGCTTGCGGCGGTCTCAGGTGTAGTCCGTCCGCCGCGGACGGGGTTTGATGTACTCCGTTTGCCGCGGACGGAGTTTCATGGCATTTTTATCCTAATCGCAACGGCGGTTTATCCGCGGAGCGGTCGGGAGTATCTTGGCCGTGTCCTTGGCGGACGGAACCCGTTTCCGTCCGCCAGCATAATCGGCTCCTTAGTTTTTTGGGTGGCAGCTCGACGCATGGAGTATGCTGTTACCCGCTGTTGGCTTACGGAACAGCCTACTGTTAAGTCGCCCATTTTCAACCGAGACCACCACATCTAGAAATTCAATAGACTGTTTATCCATGATACTGGTAAATTTAAGGTTGCAGTCATTCTGATTTAAATCGGTGACAAATTACAAAGCGGCTTCCTTGCTGCCTTTCCACAGACAGAACACGTCATCTATATACCTGGCCCAGAGGACTATATTGTGGGTAAAGGCCAAGATGTTACTGGCCACCTGCTCCTCCCACCAGCCTAGGTACAAGCCCGCATAGCTGGGGGCGAAGCAGGTTCCCATCGCATTCCCCCGAGCCTGGCAATAGATCACATGATTGAATAGGAAATAGTTCCTTGAGAGGCAAGTCTGCATCATCTCGACAAGCATGTTGGTATGCAATAAATATTTAACATCCCGTTGTTTTAGGAAATGGTGATTTGCCTTGACGCCCAAATTGTGGGGTATGCACGTATAAAGACTGTTTACGTCCAACGTCATAAGCCACATGTTTTCATCCCACTGAATGGGTTCAATGATCTTCAAGAAGTCTCTTGTATCTTGAAGATACGATGGTAATTGTTCTACATAGGGCCGTAGAAAGTGATCGATGTATTTGGAAGTGTTTTCATGTGTGCTACCTATGGAAGACACAATAGGTCTTCCCGGGGGATTGTCTTTATTTTTATGTAGCTTGGGTAAAAGGTAAAGTGACGCTAGCTTGGGGTGGTCACATTTCTGACAACAAACCATCTTGTCTCCACTTATACAATTGTGCCTGATAATCACTATTGCTCTTTTCATAGGAGCTTCTGTTACTGATGGCATAACTATCTCGATCATCCAACTGTCTTTTCCCTTCGGCAAGATACATCTCAGTTGGCCACACAACAACATTTCCACCTTTGTCAGACATTTTTATCAGAATGTCACTATTGTCTTTTAGTTCAATCAAGGCCTTTCTTTGCTGTGTCGTTAGATTGTCATATACACGATTTATCTAGTCTTTTGAATTCAGTGATCACACCCTTTTCAAACACATCAATCACTTCACTGTGAATTTGTGGTGAAAACCTTGACTTCGGTTTAAACCCACTCCACTAGAACAATTAAAACTTAATTCTTCATCAATTAGACATTTACTGGTACTTGGCACAACATCAGTATCAGAGGCTAAAAAGTTCATAGCTTTTAAAAGACTAAGATTGTTAAGAGCCACTCCAGTACTTTCACCCGGGGTTGCCCCTCCCCTGAATTTTTTGTTGCAAAACCATTCTTTTAATTTCAATTTGCGAACAAAATGAAACAGGTCAATTCTACCATCTGTATAGTTAAAATGACTAGATGGGCAAAATGTCAATCCTAATGATAGAACTTCAATTTGGTCTAATGATAAAATCAAGTTTGATAAATTTACCACAGTGTGGATGTTCTTCATTTTTTGGCTGTCTTGCCTCTTGTTGTTACTCCCACGAAGGCATCTAGTAATCCCTGCTTTTTGGCGCCTCTTCTGCTGCCGCCTCTGGCGCCTCTTCCGCAACCCCGATTTGGCGACTATTGGGGCCCTGGGCTGGCCAGCCCTTTTCTCCCTTATGCCATTAAAGAGAACTCCATTAAAATATTGTTTTTTACTCCATTCGTGTCTTTTATTACACCACTCTTCGAAGGTGTTACCTCAGTTTCCAAGCTGGTTCCCGACAGGGTCACTGATTCCATATTCTGGACCATTGATTCGGGTTGTGCCAGTTGTTGTTTCTCTGGAGTCTTTAATATTTTCTTATTGAGTTCTCTTAAGTAGTCAAACTTCTTTCCAAATGTGAAGAAATGACCTCTTTCATAGTCCAATTGGTCGCGGTGGAACTTACTTTGTTTTTTCAACTTAATTTCATCCTCCACTTGTTGTAATCTTGCGGTCAATTTTTTCAGTTCAGTTTCAAATTCAATGTCGGTATATTATGCCTTTAGTTGTTCTGTAATACGCTCTATTTCCTCCGACAGTCTCACGGTATCCTTTAGAGCATACTTGATTAGTAACTTCAACATGACTGTCGAACATTCATGGTTGTTTTGGACCCATTCCCCTATCAGTTCTGGGTCCGGGTCACTAAATGTTGGGGTTATGAAAATACGTAAACCGCGTGGCACGCGTTTAAAATCCACATATTTTTGCAAAGTGGTGGCCTCCCACCACTTTACCTGTTCCATCTTGGCGCATTTCCATAGTTTATCCCAAAGTTCTTACGAGGATAAAAATTATCCAATAGCCAAACATTTTAAAGACTTTCACCAAAAGAATGTCAGTTTACTACAATTCTGTGCCCTAGATAGGATCCCCCCATCTGAACGCGGTGGTAACAGGCTCAGACAGTTACGTCAACTCGAGTCTAAATTAATAATCAAGTACGATACCGTACAACCGTTGGGGTTAAATAAAGATGTGAAATTATGTGTCCATCTAGGTTAAACCCTTAATGTGTAATCTATTACCCACTCTGGTAAGGAAGGCTGAACACTGTATAATGAAATTATGTATAGGTTTTTAAAATTGTTTACACATTATGTGACTTCACTTTTGTATGATTTTATGTTTGTAGGAGACTTGTATGGCTTTACACAGTAAGGATGTGAAACCAGTGGCTGCCGAATGATATGGAATACTATAAGCAATCAGTAGCACTGTGGATATACTTTTGTACAAAAAGACATTATGGGACTACTCTTCCAATCATCAGCCCACTGGGGCAGAAATTTGTTAAAAAAACGGGACATTTATATTTGTTGTGGAACTGGAATCTCAATCAAGAGTCACCTTAAGAGACGTTTCAAAGCCCACTGGGGCAGAATTGTATACTTCGTATATTGGGCCTGATTTACAATGCATAAAATGTATTTTTATAATGATAATTATAATCATTATTCAGAAATTCCGAAGGGGAATGTTAGGTTTTTCAGTTAAGCCTTATATGCAGTTGGTAATACCCAAATGTGCTATTTGCAACAAATATAGGCATTAATCCTTGTTTCATTTTACTAGACATTCAAAGATGGCCGCCATATAGTGGTTCGATACTGATCTGTGAAAGCACAAGTAGTCCTACTTTTATATCTATGATTTGTTCACTTTATAAACTTTAAATGAAAAAAACTTTTGTTACCCGTGACCAAGGTGCGGCTGCACCGAAACGCGTCGGGTGTTTTCGACATACCTGTTTAAATAAATTCTTCATGCTAATGAATTTGGGCTCGAGCTGACTTCTTTTGGATGAAAAGTTGTTGTGACCTGGTATATTTGAGGATCGCCTCCTCGCTCGAGCCCCCGCCATTATAGAGGCTGGGGGACCGGTGAACCCTGTTGAAATATATATATATATATATATATATATATATATATATATATATATATATATATATATATATATATATATATATATATATATCCAACCATACAGGTAAAGCCCCAAAGGAGTTCGGCCACCGGAAGAAATTCGTTCAAAAACAGGGTTATATTGAAGACTTGCCAGCAGGTTAAATAACAAGTCCCAGGCAACAGCTAATCTTTGCCAAACGCGTTTCAGGATTCCCTCTTCCCTTCATCAGTGGCGGTTGTGACAAGTGAGCGCTGCAGAGAAAGGCGCGTTTTTGAACGAATTTCTTCCGGTGGCTGAACTCCTTTGGGGCTTTACCTGCATGGTTGGATTTATAACGGCTGTTGCCCAGCCGTGAAGTTCGGTCCGCTGCTTGGAGGCAGACCCATGCAACGCCATGACACAGGGCGCTGCACCAGAATGGGAGGAAGGTGGCCGGCGCCTTTGCGGGATAGGTGTCAGCTGGATGTTCAAGTTGACGACTGGAAAGCAGGGCAGGTATTCTGGCAGTCCTGAGCACGAACCCACATGGGCTTAAGACTTGGTTAACAGCACAAGTGAGAGAGCTTACCCACTTGGGAATACTAAAGGCGCACTACACTTACCAGAAGGCCGAGAGGATGGCCACGCCCACAGGGGCAGGTGATGTGGAACTCAAATGCGCACCTTTCTCCGCAGCGCTCACTTGTCACAACCGCCACTGATGAAGGGAAGAGGGAATCCTGAAACGTGTTTGGCGAAGATTAGACTGTTGTCTGGGACTTGTTATTTAACCTGCTGGCAAGTCTTCAATAAAACCCTGTTTTTGAACGAATTTCTTCCGGTGGCTGAACTCCTTTGGGGCTTTACCTGCATGGTTGGATTTATAACGGCTGTTGCCCAGCCGTGGAGTTCGGTCCGATGCTTGGAGGCAGACCCATGCAACGCCATGACACAGGGCGCTGCACCAGAATGGGAGGAAGGTGGCCGGTACCTTTGCGGGATAGGTGTCAGCTGGATGTTCAAGTTGAAGACTGGAAAGCAGGGCAGGTATTCTGGCAGTCCTGAGCACAAACCCACATGGGCTTAAGACTTGGTTAAGCAGCACAAGTGAGAGAGCTTACCCACTTGGGAATACTAAAGGCGCACTACACTTAGCAGAAGGCCGAGATGATGGCCAGGCCCACAGGGGCAGGTGATGTGGAACTCAAATGCGCGCCTTTCTCTGCAGCGCTCACTTGTCACAACCGCCACTGATGAAGGGAAGAGGGAATCCTGAAACGCGTTTGGCGAAGATTAGACTGTTGCCTGGGACTTGTTATTTAACCTGCTGGCAAGTCTTCAATAAAACCCTGTTTTTGAACGAATTTCTTCCGGTGGCTGAACTCCTTTGGTGCTTTACCTGCATGGTTGGATTTATAACGGCTGTTGCCCAGCCATGGAGTTCGGTCCGCTGCTTGGAGGCAGACCCATGCAACGCCATGACACAGGGCGCTGCACCAGAATGGGAGAAAGGTGGCCGGCGCCTTTGCGGGATAGGTGTCAGCTGGATGTTCAAGTTGAAGACTGGAAAGCAGGGCAGGTATTCTGGCAGTCCTGAGCATATATATGAACAATAATATCTAACATTGTCATTTGTTAAACATCTAAAAACATCATTACATATCTTTAAGCATAAATATCAAAATGTTATCAGAAAGACATCATTTAATTACAATCAATTATCAAAAGACCACCGTTTTTTCTAAAAATGAAAGATTTTTAGTGCCAGAACCGCAAACCACCAAGTCCCACCAGTGCCTTTTAACCATACTGGAAAATCATCCGAACTCCCTTTCCCACTCGTCCATCTGTTACCCATAGCACATAGCCATTCGAATCACTGTAAATTCATGTAGTGCTACATGGCCACAAATACACTTGTTACACTCTAATTGATTAATTTGATATCTATATTGGGCTACCATCTATCATTTATAAAGAAGGTGTATTACAACGTACTTATAGGCAGGTGCAAGGTATGTCACTCTGTTATGCAAACAATCTTAGTCACTGGACTCTCCCATCTGCTTATGGGGCTTGATATTTTCTTAATCTTGGAACGCACATAAAAACATCAATGTGCCTTCTAATTTTTACTATGGGTATCTCTATATTTTCTCCCTCTGTCTCTTTTATGTCCCAGATGGGGTATTAATGACTTACTCGCTTGAATCTCCTAAATGGGGATAGAGCATGCTGTTGTGCGATGAACCAGTCCCAACTTTAGGATCCCATCAGTCGTAGCATATATAATCCGGGCTATAGTAACAATAAAATGAATAACAAGTTCAGATCTTTGTAGTCACATATTTGCCTGACTTATCGTAGACTATCCCTCATACTTGACAAATATACCTACCTAGTTTAAAAACAATAATATATCCCAGCCCGTGTTCCTTAGCGCCTGGACACTCTGTGGAGTAGCCGTGCGCTTTACAAGTACCCTTTTACATTACATTACATTACAACACACACCTAAAATGAATTACAGAATTACCACAATTAATTACCAAATGATTAACTAAAATTAATTAACAACCAATTATTAATTCACCAATTAAATAGAAATTACAATTCCACCCTTTACAGCTATAAACACCACAACACACAGCAAAAATGTATTGCAAAATTACCAAAATTAATTACAAATAAATTAAATAACAACCAATCATTAATTCATAAAATAAAAATAAATTGCTTCCCAACCTTTACACCTATAAACACCACAACACACACCTAAAATTAATTACACAATTACCAACATTAATAACCAAATATTTAATTAAAATTAATTATCAACCAATTATTATTTAATTGATAATAAATTACTTAACACATGTAACACTAGAACAACTAAACTAAACAAATATTAATAAATAAAAATTCATCAATACATTCAATATAATTAAATTACTTCCTACCCTATTCCCCTATGAACCCACAACCCGCTACAGAACTAAAAGCACAAAATTCAAATTGCAAAAAATTAATAATATAATTAAATTACTTCCCACCCTAATCCCCTATAAACCCACAACCTGCTACAGAACTAAAAGCGCCAAATTCAAATAAAAAAAATGAGTACCTACTCAAAATATGTTAAAAATACAAACAATTCTTATATAAAAAAAATACATCATATACATATAAAATATATACTAAAATACATAATAATAAAAAACGATATTTTTAGCAACTATATTTTTGCAAACGTATTAAACACTTTGATATTTTTAATATCGATAGTACTTACCTTAAATCAATATTTTTGACATTGATATTCTTGCTGTCGATATTTCTTACCCACGATATTAATAACTCGATATTTGTGCAACTCGATATTTTGTACTCGAAATTCTGTCTCTGCACTATTACAGGAGCTATTCCAGTGAAATATTTAAGAGTGATGTCGGATCCACCATGTACCAAAGGCTAGTTAGTTTATAAAGAACATCTATATTCTTTTTCTCCCATAAAAAAATCTTAAAATACACAGTTTCTAGTAAAAGCCACAGCTGTATACCAAAATGAGATATCAATAGAGGAATTTGCTAGCTTGCATAAACACATCTCTACAGCTATTAACCTTTTGTGTGCAGTTGTCTTCCATCAGACTTGAGTTTATGTACACCTCAGACTCATGTGAACTAAAATAGCCAATGCACCTTGACAACACAAAACATTTCTAAATTCAGACAACTCATTTTTCTAATTTTCAAATATGACCGATACAATCAAAATAGTATCCTTAGTTGTGTTCAGAGAATTTACAAGGTTTAGGTTTGAACTGTTGGATCCTGTCAAAATACCCTGAAAAGCAGAAAGCGGTTGAGAGACAAACACGTCTTCAAGATGGAACCTTCTCAGCCAGAAGGCTCTATCAGGTACCTCAAGGGGATCAAGAGCAGCTTTAAGGTGAGTAATGCAAGGCAATTCAATAAGGAAAAGCAGGCTTACTGGTCGTAATGGCAAATGACACAGTGATGAGCGCCTGACAAAATAGGATACCATTCGGGAACACCAGCAGGACACAAGCTAAGGAGCAGTGAGGTAAACAGGCTACAACATATCAAACAGAACTGTACACAGTAAGTGGGAGAACCTGAGGTGCTAACCCAACATGAGAGGAACTGATAGGAAAAGAAAAGTTCAAAGGTGGAGGACACCAGGCGGGGTGCAAACTAATATGAAGCGCAGAGCCACAGCAGCCACATGACACATTGTCATTTGATGGCCTTAAGTACTAGTGCAGCTGCTTCAGCACCGGAAGAGTTTATCTAACCCAGAAGTGAGGATGCCTGTGGAAAACCTGTTAGATGGTCTAATGTCTGCATGAGCCCTGGCTCCTCTGCCCTGTTTACCATAGTCTCAATGCAATTTCAGCCCACAAATAATCTTATCCCTGAGTCATGAGTGAAGATTGACAGAAAGCTGACACTGACTTTCCCATCTAGATACCAGTGCCACTGTTGTCAGGTATTTTTGTAAAAAGATCAATCTCCCAATCGGTTTTAATTTATTTAGATACTTTATGTAATCTTCAATTAGCTTGTAAATGGATCTTTGCAACATTTAGGACTAATGTAGATAGTAATCCAGTAATGCCATAAAGTAGATGTTAAGATAAATTGATAGTGATATATATTGTAATGTAATAATGGAATTCTGACCAACCATCAGTGGAATTATTGTTTCCACACATTGCCTTAGGGTTAAATAATCTCATAACATTGGTTATGACAAAAATATGAATCAGATTGTTTTTGTTTAATGTGACTAGCTTTACTTTGGAAATTATTTGATTTATTAGCAAGATCTCACTATCGAAATATTTTCCCAGCAAATTCTTCTGCTCTGGAGCATTAAGGGGTCCATTAGGATGTCGGGTGGTGGCACCACCGCGGTGCTGGCGGGGCGGAAAAACAAATTTTTCCACCCGCGAGCAGCGGGAAACACGTCCACCATATTAGTATTGCAAAACATAGGTCAATTCCTGTCTGCCGCGGTGCGACGCGCACCTCCATCAAAGTGCACCCACCACCACGGTGGTGTGAGCCAATGGAGACTCACCTCCGTGCGGAATGACGTCCGCCCGCTCCACAAATTAGGATGCCCCAAACAAGCAGACGCACCGCAGCTGAGACACCGCCCAGCCAGATATGGGGGAAGCTCAACAGCGGAGCCCAATACCAGAGTCCCGGTCCACACCAACCGGTCACGACCGCCATGGACCCAGCTCTACATGTGTTCCTGGTGCTGCACCGGCTACATCACTACCAACTCATGGACCGCCGCAGATGCCGCCGCAGGTACGCAACTACACAAATACAACACACAGCACACGGCTGACACAGGGTCCAAATCTACAACAGACACTGTGGGGCGATAACTCTTCCACAAGGGCACCCACACATGACCCACCTGCCACCAAGTCACCCCTCTGCATCCTGGTAACACATTGACTGCAAAATTGCAGCAATGTCCCAGTCACGTCACCGCAGCGGTAAATACATGCGCACAATGAAGAAGGCAGGGCCAGTCCAAGGCATGGGCAGGGCACAAAGACCCCAGGGACACACTTCCCCCCCCCCCACACCCCATGAAGGCACAGGCCAGGTGCCCATCCTGTGCACTCCCATGCACAGCAACAAGCCAGGTCAATTCACACCCTGCAATCACACAACAAACAACCAGGGAGACAGCCACTGTAGGAGTGGCTGCACAGGAACACACAACACACAGCACAGTGCCAGGAAACACACACACCACAACACCACCACACACATGGAAACAATCATGAATACAAGCACCAAAGTAACACATACAAGGAACAAACATACAAATGGACATACAGCCTGCATACTCACACATACATACCACACACAAACACCGAGAATGTCCACATGCAATGGAGCACAACACATCAGCAATCCAAAGTGGGATGTTCACAAATGGAAGGCCATGGAGACACACAACAAGAATGTGCACAACTCATCCAAGACCAGGAACACAGAACACCTCCCTCAGCCCATCAAACCACACATGGCTGCTACAGTCAGTGAAGCCAAACCACAGCCAACACAGTGCAACAACACAGGGAGCCAGCAAGGCATACCAAGTAAAGGCACAAGGAAGGAAGGAAGGCCTGGAAGTTGAACTGGGAACAGCCACATGTGCATACAACAACCCCACAGGAGTACACCTGCAGCACCACACACAGGCCCCATATACATACTCCATTACTGACACACGCCAGGAGGATTTTACATACATACCCCCCTCACAACAGCAGCACACAACACTAGTGCCACACACACTGAAGGCTGCCAATACTTGCCAGTGCATACACACAAACAAACAAACACCCTAGGTGTAGCCACAAACATAACACACACATAGGGATGCCAAAACAGATGTCTGCCCAAAAACAACACACAACCACAAAACACAACAGAAACACACACTGAACCCCATCAGAAACAGACATACCCTGTCAGTCAAACTGTGGAAAGGCAATGGGAACACAGACACAACAAGAGTGCACAACCCCATCACCCAGGACCAAAACACACACAATATACCACAAATCACACAAGAAGTGCACCATCACAGAACAACACTGCCACATCAAACCAACTACAGATGCACATGAAATAAAAACTGAACAAACACTGCAGGACATCAGGGGATTCACATCAGGCAATGCCAAGGGCACATACATACAGCACTGTATGCACAACAAGCAGTGTGTGCACACCAAGCATAACAGTCACCCACAGACATGACTGACACAACCTCAACACACACAACACAAATCAGCATAGCACAAACACAACAGCACACCCAGGAAGTGAAGCAATATCACAGCCAATACACATACATCCAACACAACAACAACAGATGCACCACTCTGGGATACAAGAGCAGAACCATCTTAACCAGAGCACTGGGCAGCACACACAGCTGAAGTGCACATGAGCAATCCTGACTGATTAATATCACAAGAACATCACACATAAACCATTGGGGTAATGTCCAGAGTGGATCATTTCTCTTGGCCCAAGAACAGCACCACAAAGCACAGTGTCACAAATGAAGTGATGGGGAGGCACACACACATGTAACGCAAGGGTACAGCTGACATCAAAGTGAAGTGTCTTACATGGCAGTAGTCGACGTGTAAGGGGTGTACCATACACAAATAGAGGGAGTGCAGACTCACAATGGGTAGGCATAAGTGGTACACATAGGGGATGTCATTATACCACACACACCATGCCATATAGGAGGATAAAAGGCACCAAGTGCCTGCAATGCATGAGAAACACAACCACAATGGAAGTGTGGAGCAGCAGGGCTGCACAGTCTACACAAACAGACTCAAGACACATGGATAATCAAACAAACACAACACTGATGTGCAAGTCACACACTCTGCACACTCACAAGTGACTAAAACAACAAGTAGGAGTCAGACAGAACAGCACGGACACACCAACACACTGCACAGTGCACAACAGACAACTCACACATGTGCATACAACCACATCCACAGGACTGAACAATCCAAACAACAATAGCAAACCACGAAAACGAGAACTGCATGACAGGTAAAATAGACACCACTGATAACACAAGTATCAGTGTCTGAATGGACTGAAGTCCCTGTCACCCCTGTTAAAAAATGTGATGGGGGTAAAGAGCTTGGCAATGTTGAAGTGACACATAGAGCATGTGGCACAGACAACCAAATACATATACCAAAATAACTTGAATCAGAAAGGACACTGACAAAACAGACAACAGGTGTAACTGTCTTTATTCACATATTGCACAGATGTGACAGTAGAACAACAGTAGAGAAGAGCAAGGCACCAAATGCTGAGCATATGCAAGACAATCTGCACAGGCAAACTCTAAACAGTAAGGCCAGTGGCCAGTTCAGGATGCATGGCAAATGCATGAGAAGATGCACAGGGTAGAGTCCAACACAGCAGAACAACAGGGCCAGTGTAAATAGCAGGGTGCACATTAAGTACACGAGAGGCTTCACAGGGGAGAGTCCAAAACAGCAGAGCAACAGGGCTAGTGTCCAAGGCAGGGTGCACAGCAAACACATGAGAGGCTGCACAGGGTAGAGTCCAACACAGCAGAGCAACAGGGCCATTGTCCATGGAAGGGTGCACAGCAAGTACATGAGAGGCTGCAAAGGTTAGAGTCCAACACAGCAGAGCAACAGGGCCAGTGTCCAGGGCAGGATGCACAGCAAGTACATGAGAGGCAGCATAGGGTAGAGTCCAACACAGCAGAGCAAGAGGGCCAGTGTCCATTGCAGGGTGCACAGCAAGTACATGAGAGGCTTCACAGGCAAGGGCAGAACAGGAAGGCCAGTGGGCATGGCAAAGTGCAGAGCGAGTACATGAGAGGTTGCACTGACAAAGACAGAACAGCAGTGAATGACAAGGCCAGTGGGCATGGCAAAGTGCAGCGTCAGGCCATGAGAAGCTGCACAGGCAAGGGCAGAACAGCAGTGAATGACAAGGCCAGTGGGCATGGCAAATTGCAGAACGAGAACATGAGAAGCTGCACAGGCAAGGGCAGAACAGCAGTGAATGACAAGGCCAGTGGGCATGGCAAAGTGCAGAGTCAGGACATGAGAAGCTGCACAGGCAAGGGCAGAACAGCAGTGAATGACAAGGCCAGTGGGCATGGCAAAGTGCAGAGCGAGTACATGAGAAGCTGCACAGGCAAGGGCAGAACAGCAGTGAATGACAAGGCCAGTGGGCATGGCAAATTGCAGAGCGAGAACATGAGAAGCTGCACAGGCAAGGGCAGAACAGCAGTGAATGACAAGGCCAGTGGGCATGGCAAAGTGCAGAGTCAGGACATGAGAAGCTGCACAGGCAAGGGCAGAACAGCAGTAAAGTCCACATTAAAGTAAAGTCCACATTTGTAAAGCGCACAATCACCCGTAAGGGTCTCTAGGCGCTGGGGGGCCGTCGGGAAGATTAAGCGAGCTATTGCCCAGAGTCACATGGTGCTGGGCTGACCTGCCGCCGGAGCCGGGGATCGAACCGTGGTCCCCAGATTCCAGCGTCAGTCGCCCTGGCCGCGGCGCCACACCTCTGCAGTGAATGACAAGGCCAGTGGGCATGGCAAAGTGCAGAGCGAGTACATGAGAAGCTGCACAGGCAAGGGCAGAACAGCAGTGAGTGACAAGGCCAGTGGGCATGGCAAAGTGCAGAGTCAGGACATGAGAAGCTGCACAGGCAAGGGCAGAACAGGAAGGCCAGTGGGCATGTCAAAGTGCAGAGCGAGTACATGAGAAGCTGCACAGGTAAGGGCAGAAAAGCAGTGAGTGACAAGGCCAGTGGGCTTGGCAAAATGCAGAGCGAGTACATGGGAAGCTGCACAGGCAAGGGCAGAACAGCAGTGAATGACAAGGCCAGTAGGCATGTCAAAGGGCAGAGTCAGGACAACAGAAGCTGCACAGGCAAGGGCAGAACAGCAGTGAGTGACAAGGCCAGTGGGAATGGCAAATTGCAGAGTCAGGGCATGAGAAGCTGCACAGACAAGGGCAGAACAGCAGTGAATGACAAGGCCAGTGGGCTTGGCAAAATGCAGAGCGAGTACATGGGAAGCTGCACAGGCAAGGGCAGAACAGCAGTGAATGACAAGGCCAGTGGGCATGGCAAAGTGCAGAGTCAGGACATGAGAAGCTGCACAGGCAAGGGCAGAACAGCAGTGAATGACAAGGCCAGTGGGCATGGCAAAGTGCAGAGCAAGGACATGAGAAGCTGTACAGGCAAGGGCAGAACAGCAGTGAATGACAAGGCCAGTGGGCATGGCAACGTGCAGAGCGAGGACATGAGAAGCTGCACAGGCAAGGGCAGAACAGCAGTGAATGACAAGGTCAGTGAGCATGGCAAAGTGCAGAGTCAGGACATGAGAAGCTGCACAGGCAAGGGCAGAACAGCAGTGAATGACAAGCACAGTGGGCATGGCAAAGTGCAGAGTCAGGACATGAGAAGCTGCACAGGGAGTGTGTTTGAATGTACCCTTCCATGGGCAGTAACATACTCAGGGGGTAATAAATGGGCAGGACTGGCCCACCTGTATGAGAGACAGGTATGTGGGGGACTAACACTCACTCTTGGCTGTCAGGGACAGCAGGAGCACTTGACTGGGGAGAGAGAGGCCCAGGTGATGTAGGGCTATTGGTGGCTTGGCAAGCTGAAGGGCTGTTTGGACCTGGTGGTGTAGTGTCACGTGGAGTTGGAGTCATGCAGACCTGTGACACAGTGTGGGTGGGAGAGCTTTGAGGGGTGCCTTTCCACTTCTTGGGAATTCCAAATGCCTTCCCTGTACTGGGGTTAATGGGAACTGATGATGACGCAACAAGCACACACACCAACAGAGCCCCATCATGTGCAGACACTGGCACTCCCTCTGGTGACGTGCTGGATCCTGCGGAACGCTTCGTCCGGCTACGTCTCTGGCCCTCCTTCCCCTGTTTGCCAGGTGTACCCTCTACAGTGCCCTCCTTCCCCTGTTTGGCTGGTGTACCCCCTACAGTGACCTCCTTCCCCTACTTTACTGGGCTTGGAATGGGAGTCGATGTGGTGGGGGAATGTGGCTCTGAGCCCTTCCTATGTGTACCCTTCCCATACAGAAACTGCACGCCTAGCTTTGCGTGAAGTTTTAGGGACAGGAGAGTCCTTCGCTGGTGATGCCTCTGGGGAATGTGAGTCTGATGTCTGCTTCTTTGCTTTTTCAGCCTTGCTCTTCCCTGAGGGGCTCTTGTCTTTGCATTCTGGGCTGGCTTTGCTCTTCGGTGGGGATGGTGTCTGCGGGCGGGCCCGCTTGGGTTGTTTTGGCTGGTTGCTTCTCGTGCTGTATCGTGACTGTGACGCATGTGGACCGTGGTCACTATCATCAGATGTGGCTACTAACTGGGGGGTGGACAAAGGCAGGAATGGGAGTATGTGCCTGTTGAAGGGCAGACGTCACTGATAATGATAAAGCCTGGACTGTACGGTGCAGCCCACCCACGTCAGAGTGTATGCCCTCCACGTAGGGGCACACAGAGACATTCAGCAAACCAATCACTGTCCTGGCACCTGCATGTCCAACATACTGTGTCTCTGTATGGCTCACAATGTAACACACTTCACTCAGACATACAACTGTAGGCAGGGAAACCTGTGACATTGAGACATACACTCCTTCCCCCTGGAGACAGCATGTTTGTCAGTGCATGACACAACCCCACACCCTCAGGCATATACTGCAGCAGTCCAACTACATGTGTGTCCCCCCTGCCCTACACCTCCCTTTTCGATGACTTACCACAACATTTGAGGCACCATCCATCCTTGGGTACTGTGCGAGCACCTCGTCCACCAGAACCTCCAGCTTCTCGCTTGAGAATGGACTGGCACAGATTTTCTCTGTCCTTGCCATCCCTGTGGACATAAAACACCTGTGGTGGAACTGGAGGCAGCAGCAGATGAGGGTCTCATGCAGCAGGCTCTGGAGGCAACAGCAGATGAGGGTCTCAGGCAGCAGGCTCTGTGAGCAGTGGAAGTGTGAGTCTCATTCCCACACATATATAGCCCCCTTGGGTCGTTTCAAAGGTGCCAAGCTGCAACAATTGGTTGTCCAGGTCTGCTTCATTCAAAATCATCCAACAATCGCCTCCGCGGTGGCGGAGCACGCCAACCGCGATTTTCAAAATTGCATCATGCCACCGCAATAATTTTTTCCATTGGTTGTAGGCAATGCTCCTTGGTGGTGACACACCACCGGGGCCAGGCAGTAGCTACCGTGATTTGTGTGGCGGAGCAGGCCCACCGCCATTTGGGCATGTCTCCATGCCAATGACTACTGCACTTGTGTCAAGGGGGGTGCTGGTGACACACCCCCGGGGCCAGACGGTAGCTACCACGAATTGTGTGGCAGAGCATGACCATCACCATTTGGGCATGTCTCCATGCCAATGACTACTGCACTTGTGCCGGGGGGGATGCTGGTGACACACTGCCGGGGCCAGGCGGTAGCTACTACGATTTGTGTGGCGGATCATGCCCACCCCCATTTGGGCATGTCTCCATGCCAATGACTACCGCACTTGTGTCAGCGGGGGTGCTGGTGACACACCGCCGGGGCCAGGTGATAGCTACCACGATTTGTGTGGCAGAGCATGCCCACCGCCATTTGGGCATGTCTCCATGCCAAGGGCTACCGCTCTTGTGTCAGGGGGGGTGCTGGTGACACACCACCAGGGTCAGGCTGTAGGTACCCTGATTTGTGTGGCGGAGCATGCCCACCGCCATTTGGGCATGTCTCCATGCCAATGATTACCGCACTTGTGTCAGGGGGGTGCTGGTGACACACCACAGGGGCCAGGCGGTAGCTACCGCAATTTGGGGCACATACAATGGCAATGTCCATCGGACAAACCTCAACAGCACACAGTGGACACATGCTGAAGGGCACGTCATTGTGCACACAATGCCAATGTCCCATTGACTCCACAGGTGCCTACACGTGCCATGGTTGTGTATGTGTGATGTACATTGGTCTGCTGTCCCTACCATGTCACAAATGCATCAGATGGTTGTTGAGGCAGGACAGTGTGGTAGTGGACTCAACAATGTGTACACATATAAATGTGTTGTGGGGCAGTGATGACCTCGGCAAGGCTTGTCTGACTGTATGATGATGTTACTTACTTTTGTTTTTCTGTGTGCTCATACACACAATTGTCATTTCACAGCTAACTGTGATCATTGTGTTGTGGATGTGTGCCAAGTATGAGACATTTGTATTGATTTGTTGCATAATGGCTGGATGCCACGCTCCCAGGCATGCACATGTGGATTGTGGGCACAAAAATATGTGCATTCACATTGACCCATGTGGTGTTTGAGGCACTGGTGTATTGTAAATGTGTAAATGGAGAGGTGTGCCCTCTGTGTGGCTCACACGTCCCCCCATGTTACCTGGTGTGTCACACATGCCTCAAGTCAGTCATTGTTTTTCCTGTTTCATCCTGAACTGGATATGCTTTGGCCATCTCATGATGGATGTCATTGACATGTGTCCACTTTCATCTCAACTAGGAGGGGGCCTAATCTGATACGTCACTTGATACTGCTGGAGGAAATGGAGGATGGGCGATCATTCGCAAATTCCGTCTCGATAGAGCCACCCTGACGACCCTTTGTGATCTGTTGGAGCCCCACCTGCAGCCTCGCCGCACATACCCAACAGCTTTCACGCCAACTGACAAAGTGATGGCAGCCCTCCATTTTCTTGCCACTGGATCGTTCCAGGAGACCGTGGCCGGCGCAGCAGGGATGTCTCAACCCATATTCAGCATGGTGCTGCGGATGTTCTGTCCGCCACGATGATCTACAAGGACAGATATGTACATTTCCCCAGGGGTGCCGAATGGGCAGGTGTGAAGGGAGACTTCTAGCCCCTTGGGCACATCCCAGATGTTGTTGGGGCCATAAATTGCACACATGTCGGTCTTGTGCCACCACAGGCAAGTGAGCACATTTTTCGCATTAGAAAACATCACTCAATCAATGTGCAGGTGGCGTGCTGGGCAGATATGACCATCTCGCATGTGTGTGCCAGATTCCTCAGCTCTGCCCATGACTCCTACGTCCTGAGGAACAGCATTGTGCCACGACTGATGGCTAATCTGCTTCCTAAGTGTGCTTGGATTGTGGGTGAGTATGCCTAGTCGTATGGTGTGCTGGGCGTGTGATCTGCTGCCCTCTGTCTGTGCAACATTGCAATGTGTGTTCTTCATTCCTAGGTGACTCTGCATATCTCAGCCATCCATGGATGCTGAGCCCACTGCGTAATCCCAGGAACCCGGCTGATATCAGATACAATGAGGCCCATGGCAGGACACGTCGTGTGGTTGAGCGTACTTTTGGCCTGCTCCAATCACGTTTCCGCTGCCTTGACAAAACTGGTGGTGCACTGTCATACTCGCCTGGGAAGGTGTGTAAAATCGTAGTGGCATGCTGCATGCTCCACAACCTGGCCATTCACAGGGATATTCCCCTGCTCCTGGATGATGACGAGGACCCAAGGCCCCCACCTACACAAGAACCTGAGTCCAGTAATGAGGACAGTGTAGAGGAGGAAGGTGGTGACATGCGTCAACAGCTCATCACCCGCTACTTCACTTGAAGGTGGGTGACAATGTACAACATGTACTTTGTCTGGTGTGATTGCTGTTGTTGTGAAGGGCTATGTGCTAATGGTACAGACAGACAGAAGTAAAGTCACCGGTGTGTGGATATGTGATAGTGACATGTAATGTGTGAACGTATACAGGACGTGTTTGTTGACACTTGCCCATTGTTTTGTCTGCATGTTGGGTTATGTAGATGGTTTGTGTAGTGTAATGTCTGTGATGCCACACTCCCACCAGTGAATGTTGTTCTGTTGTGTTTCCCAAGGTGCCTCAAAATTATCCACTCCTACATCTTTCTGATACATTATGGACATTTTGAAGACTGTACATCTTGCACTAAAGACAAAGCTGACACGATGAAAGTGTGTAAGGTATTTTACTTACAAAGTTGAGATGTGAGGGGGCACATTAACATGAAGGTGGTGATGGAGCAGTGAGTTGACAGTCATGGTAAATGAGATGCGAGAGTTGACACCACATCGATGTGGTGACTCAGTCCAACAGACTATGCCATTCACAAGGCTGCGTGGGGAAGGACAGTCCAAACGGTCAATGCAATGGGGAAGAGGGTTGCCATCAGGGCTGGCTCCGTATTTGGCTGGTGCTTTGCCTCCAGAAACTCCCAGGATCTTCTTTGGATAGCCCCTTGGTCGCTTCGCTGGGGGGTCCCTGCTGTGGTGCCAGCGGCATCTGGGGGCTCAAACCTCTCAGTGGCCGCAGGGGAGGATGGTGAACTGTCATCCTGCAGCACAACAGAGGGGGTTGGAGGTGTTGTTTGGGAAGCAGACCTGTCTCTCAGTAACGCCACTTGCTGGCCCCTGAGGTCCACCATTTGTCTGATGCGGGTGTCGATGGACCTCATCAGCAGGATGAGCTCGCGCAAGAGTTCGTCAGACCGCCACTTTGTCCCTGGACCTGTTTGTAGGCTCCGATGACTCTGGTGAAGAGGTCCAGGGATGGGGTCCCCACCTTTTGATGTCTGGGGGTGACCCTAGCCCTTCCACCTTCCCTGCTGCCACGAAATGTTGCCTCACCACTGTAGGTCCACGCACACTCTCCCTGCCGTCCACAGTTGTTGGTGTGGGCTGGTCATCCCCCGGGACAGGGAGGGTGTTGCAGGTGGCGGTAGTGGTGGCGCTGGATGCACAGGCCATAACATCAGGGCTCTGCTGTGCTGTTGTTGTTGCAGCAGATGTTGGGGTGGGGAGGATGGGGTCCTGGGACCTGGTGCTTCCTGGCACACTAGATGGGCCGGTCTCGACCTCATAGTCTTGAAAATCCTGGGAGTCTGCATCCGAAAGTCCATGTACCGGCGGTAGAGACTGGCTCTGCTGGTTATCGATGTTGTCCTCAGCAGTGAGTTCTTGGTCACCTGTGGATTAGATGGGGAATGGTCAGTGTTGTGCACTCAGCAAGAATTCTGTTAGCTGTGTGTCATACAGTGTCTGTCCACTACACAATTGACTGAACTTCACATCTTTCGCTATGTGCAATACTGTGCCTCATGACATGAGGCAGGGGTACATACATTACTCGTACATGTTGTCAGGTGTCGATGCATAGCATGCAAATCGTGCTGTGATCATGTTCACAGGGACCAGTTGCCATGTAGGGACCAGCACAAATGGGTTTCATGGTTCTCTCATTGTTGATTCATATGACCTGGCTGACGTCACATCTGGCCATTGTATTTTACTGCATGACTTTGTACTGTAATGTACATATTTGTATTTATAAGCCCACACATTCTTTCTGTAATTTTACATGGTCCTTGCTGATTGTGCCACATGGCAATGCACTCATCTGTGTGTGCTGTGCATGGTTGTGCACGGTCTTCCTTGTGCATGCCCATTGGTGTGTGACTCTTTGAAATCTGTGGCAGTTCCCTTTTCTTACCTGTGTGCACACTGTGCGTGTCGAGCGGGGTCTGTCTGCATATTTGCGCATGGGGAGGTCTGGTGTTGCCATATGGCACCATTTCATTGGTAACAGATGTGTGGCTGCACGTACATGCTACCTACCTGTTATGTGAAGCAGAACAATGCAATGGCTGAAACATGCTTGAGGGTGGGGTGGGGGAGGGATCCATCCTGCTGGGGTGTTGGACAGAGGGCATGGTGGGAGTTGTGCTACAGGCCTCCCTCCCCCAAACGGGCTTCCCAACCAAGAAGGCTACCTACCTGTTAGGTGAGGGTGAACAATACAAGGGCTGCAAACTGCTTCTGGGTTATGTGGAGTGCTACATCCTGCTTAGTGGTGGGACAGGGGTGCCTGGTGGAAGTTGTAGTGCAGGCCTCCCACCCTAAACCAGCCCTCCCAGGGAAGATGGCTACCTACCTGTTAGTTCGCTTAGTGTACTGCAATGGCTTCCAGGTGCTAGTGGGTGGGGGGAGTGATCCATCCTGCTGGGGTGTGGGACAGGGGGCATGGTGGGAGTGGGTTATATGTCGTTACAACGAATTCAGTTGCAACGCATGCCTTTACCACGCATGCGTTACAACGAAATTCGTTTTCTACGCATAACCTTTACCACTAATATTCCTTTACCACGCATAGATTAACGTTTTTCGTTGTTAATTTATGCATGGTGAGGGCATATTCTTGTTAAAGGTTACACCTGTCCTCTTTCACGTCCCCAGCCTCTACTCATTTTCATTACCCCTGCCATTAACCCTTATTTAAAAAAAAAAAATCATTTTCCCTTACCTTTTCAACTCGTCTCCTGTCCATCTTCTTTGTTACGTCTTTCTTCTTGGTTACGTCGGCCGTACGTCCTAAAGAGGAAGCGGAAGTTTAATTCCGTTTCCTCTTTTACGACGCTGATCGCTTGATGTTCGTCACTTCAGGTATTTTTTTTTTTGGGGGGGGGGGAACCCCCTTTTTTTATCCCTCGATTTTTTCGTTTTTGGGGGAGACCCCCCAAACCCCCCCTTTTTTTTCATTTACCACACATACCTTTACTACGTATTTCGTAGTAAAGATATGCGTGGTAAATCCTCTCGTTGTTACCACGCATGCGTTGTAATGCATGCGTGGTAAAGGTTTTCGTGGAAACGGCCGCGTTGTCACGGCCCGTGGGAGTGGTGCTACAGGCCTCCCTCCCCCAAACAGGCCTCCCAAGCAAGATGGCTACCTACCTGTTAGTTTGATGAGGGTGATGCAATGGCTGCCACATGCCTGTGGGTGGGAGAGTGGGCTCCATCCTGCTGGGGTGCGGGACAAGGGGCAAGGGGGGAGTGGTGCTACAGGCCTCCCTCCCCCAAACAGGCCTCCCAGGGAACATGGCTACCTACCTGTAAGTTTGATGAGGTTGATGCAATGGCTGCCACATGCTTGTGGGTGGGAGGGAGGGCTCCATCCTGCTGGGGGTGGGACAGAGGGCATGGTGGGAGTTGTGCTACAGGCCTCCCTCCCCCAAACGGGCTTCCCAACCAAGAAGGCTACCTACCTGTTAGGTGAGGGTGAACAATACAAGGGCTGCAAACTGCTTCTAGGTTGGTGTGGAGTGCTACATCCTGCTTAGTGGTGGGACAGGGGTGCCTGGTGGGAGTTGTAGTGCAGGTCTCCCACCCTAAACCAGCCCTCCCAGGGAAGATGGCTACCTACCTGTTAGTTCGCTTAGTTGTCGCGATCTCTCTCACCACCAAAGCCAGAAGAAAGGCACGTCGCAGGGGGCGTCCTTACCAGACGGACTACATGTCCCAGAGGGCCATGCGGCATTGGAAGGCAGGAAAACGGGCTGATCCCATATAGGCTCCTCCCCAGCAACAGAAAGGTGCTTGACAATTGTTTTAGTGGTCCAGGTAATGGCGGAAGGTGTTGTCCCCGCCGGATTTAATACCAAGAAGCCCAGCGCCGACGAAGAGCCTGCGAGGTCAGAGTGTGTGTCCCAGCGCTGACGAAGAGCCTGCGAGGTCAGAGTGGGTGTCCCAGCCCCGACGAAGAGCCTGCGAGGTCAGAGTGTGTGTCCCAGCCCTGACGAAGAGCCTGCGAGGTCAGAGTGGGTGTCCCAGCGCCGACGAAGAGCCTGCGAGGTCAGAGGAGAAGCTGTTTTCCTGCTGCAAGTCGCAAGTAAGGTGTAAAGAAAAACGGGATCGTTTTTCTTCCAAAACCTTTTTCTAATTGAATTTCAACAGCGCGGAAGTGCATCCTATGTGTATTTCTCGAACCAGAGTTATTTTACACTTAGAGGTCAAATAGTCGAGTGATATTCCGTAATCATTCCCTTGATACTTTGGCAATCATTTGTTCCCAAGAGTTATTGGGAGCAACACGAGACTAGCAAGAAACATTGCATCTTGTCACAAACATTATCTTTCAGAGCCGGGGGTTAGAGACGTCTCTCTGGAACAAACTATTTCTATTGAGGGAAGTGATTATAACTTTCCTTTTCACTGTATTCCGTTGTCTTGGAAGAGTGGACGGCATAATCCCATCGCAAGAATCATATCGTGGTGTTTTGGTAGGTGTAGTAACCTGGGGATAGGGGGTGTTGATGCTAGTCAGAGGAGGCTCTTACCCTTGCTCTCTGTTTCCCCACGCTGCAGTACCTTCCTCACCTGAGATCTCGTGGATAACCCAGACCATACCCAGAAGAGAGTGCAGCAAAACCTGATCAGACTATTACCTTCTCACCTCCCGGCTTCTTACAATACACGCTCAGGAAGTGGCTGCAGATTTACTGCTGGGTGTTGTGTTGGGAAAAGTCGGGGGGACTTAAGTCCGATCGTCTCTGCTGGACATCTGAATAAGGTTAGTGGCGCGCGTTTATTCTTGCGCTGCTTACAATCACGACATTAGTGTACTGCAATGGCATCCAGGTGCTAGTGGGTGGGAGGAGTGATCCATCCTGCTGGGGTGTGGGACAGGGGGCATGGTGGGAGTGGTGCTACAGGCCTCCCTCCCCCAAACAGGCCTCCCAAGCAAGATGGCTACCTACCTGTAAGTTTGAAGAGGGTGATGCAATGGCTGCCACATGCCTGTGGGTGGGATAGTGGGCTCCATTCTGCTAGGGTGTGGGACAGGGGGCATGGTGGGTGTGGTGCTACAGACCTCCCTCCTCCAAACAGGCCTCCCAAGCAAGATGGCTACCTACCTGTCATGTGAGGGTGAACAATACAATGGCTGCAATCTACTTCTGGGTTGGTGTGGAGTGATCCATCCTGCTTGGGTGTGGGACAGGGGGCATGGTGGGAGTAGTAGTGCAGGGTGACTGCACTCATGCTCCCATAGTAATATTGCTAGCTACGTTTAGGGTAAATGGGAGTGAGTGCCTGTTGGATCAGTGAGACATGTTTTTGTGGGTGTGTGGTGCAGATGAATGTGACTTTTCTTGGGTGGTGTATGTTATTGGGTGTGCAAAACAGTACATATACGTGTGTTGGTTAACATTTGTTTGTACTTATCAGCCTCCACTCCCCCGGATACTCCTGTGAGACTCTCGGGATGCAGTATGGCAAGCACCTTCTCCTCCCATGGTATGAATGTTTTTTTTGGGATGGGAGGGCCACTGCCAGTCCGGTTAGCCAGCTCCCAGTTGTTGCTCCTTCTCTCTTTGACAACCCTCTTGAGATCATGCCACCGCTTCATGATCTCCTTCTTGGTTTGCAGGGAGGTCCCTACTGCATTGACCCTTTGGACTATCCTTTGCCACATTTGGGTCCTTGTGGCTAATGGTGTCTTTTGGATCAGGCTACCAAATAGTTGTGGTTCCACTCTGACTATCTCATTTACCATGACTGTCAACTCACTCTCTGTGAATTAGGGCATTTTCTGTGATGCCATGGTGTGTAGTGTGCAAAGTGTTTGTGTGTGCAAGGGTGTGGGTGGTGGGTGTGGTGTTTGTGTGTGAGGTGTGTTATGTGCTGAGGGATAGTTGGTGCTGGTGTGATGGTGGTGGTGATGGTGGTGAGTGTGTTGTGTTCTCTTGCCTCTCCTGTCAGGTCTGGTGTATGCCTTTCTCTTCTGGAGTGTTGCAAAGGATTGTGGTCAGTGATTGGGCAAGTTTTATACTCAGCTAGGTGGGTGTGTCCCAATGGGCTTTTGATGTCAGGTGTGTTGTTGGAGTTGTCTTTGAAATTGTATGTTTCTGTTTGGCATTTATTTGTTTCATTGGGATGTGTTTTGTGTATTTGGGGGGCATGGCTACTTTGATTTGTGCCAAGTTTGCCATTGTTGTGGTGTTTTTGTATCATCTGCCATGTTTTGAATGGATCGTCCGCTGTGGTGGCTATGCTGCAACTCTTCAGCTGGCTCTCCCATTCACTCCAGTGTGCGACCGCGGCGGTCTGAAGCGCCGGATCATACCGCAGGACCATCGGGATATCCTAATTTCCTGTGTGGTGTCTCCACTATGCTTGCAGAGGGTTATGGCTTTTCGGCTGCGTTTCCGACCGCCGTGGTCGGTTTTACATCGTCACCGCCCACATCGGGCATTTTTTATTTGCCCGCTACCGCAGCAGGCGGTCTTTTTTGGCAGTTGATCCTATTTTGACAGCCGTTTTTTTCACGGTCCCGGCGGACAGTTGTTTTCCGCGTCCATGGCGGTCGGGGTGGATTTCCACCCGCCATCCTAATTGGGCATTACGTGTGAATTATTCAAAATTCCCCTTTATGGGAGAATAATCTGACATTTAGGTAGGTCTTCTTGTAATTACCTGCCTGAACGTCTGCCTTTTAAAACCACATTCTGTCCAATAATACAAGTATACTAATAAGTATGTCATTGGAAGGGATGTGGCTTCCCAGGTGTCCAAGATGGCCCGTAGAGTATGAGTTACTCCAGCCTACGTAGCAACACTGCAAATAAAAATGCAATAGAAGCGCCTTTGGGAACCAGGAATTACATAGATCGCAGCTCTAATTTACAGTGAAGCTGCGACATAAGATTAACTAATTTCACAAATGTGCACTGTTTCCCAAACAAAATGAGCGGTGTGATCACATGCAGTGACTTACAAAATGGTGGCTGCTTTCCCCCTGAGCTTGGGGACCGAGACACATTGCTGGGTGAGGAGCGACTGGCCCCCACAGAGACAAGAAGGCTAACAGATTGTCCTTAGGATCCCTTCACAACCTCCACCACTTTGCTTGCTGCTCACCACGATGGCAGAGCGATTTGGCTGCCGGTCCTTGCAGAACTGGGAAGCTGCAATGAAAGGGAGAGAGAAGGCACACCCCCAAAAAAGGCTAAGTTACGCAGAAACCCTGTTTCAGGCCACCTAAATATGTATTACAGACGCTAGTGGAGCAAAAGAGATTACTCTTTTGCACATTCCAGTATTGACATGTACAGCTGTGTCAGCAAGACTACCACAGCTAGAGTGTAATAACATGACATCACTGGTGCATCAATCCTTGGCTGGGCACGGGGTGCTGGTGTGTGCTCCACAACATCCACCTTGCACAACAGATGTCTCTCATTAATCTAAACTAGCTGCCCTTGCCGGTGAATGAGTACTGTGGTTACAGGCGGATTTCAGAATAATGAATCCCCAAGGGCTGAGGCCAAATCTGTGAGTATGAACTACTGGATGACGAGATTGCATCCTAATACAGCCCTCCTTGTTTATAAGTAGACCACACACAACAGTCAGTAGGACCCATCTGGAAGTGGGACTCCTCATACCCCCTATGACCTTAAACCCCCAATGACCTTGGGGTGTGGCATGTTCAACAATCTGCATAAGAAGACATCAGGTATGGCCCTAGGCCTTTGCCCATTCATCCTCTGCTACTTATTCGCATGCAATGCATATCTGATAGAGACACCTAGCTGCAGATTCCTTACCTTTGAACTTCCATGGGGTCAGACTGGATCCGGAAGATTTTTCTTTGAGCAATACCTGTGCGTGCCAGTAGGTAGTGTCAGTCGGCTCTGTGTCGTCTCAGCATCGTCTGCGTCACTGTGACATCTGTCACTTTTTGACAGGCTTTTATCAACATTTTGTTGACCCCTTTCTAGGTTTTTCCTATCATGTCCAAGAAGACTTTTGGATTCAAAGCATGCGGAGCCAGTCACTGCACCATGTCGGAGACAGACCTACACCTACTTTGCTTCTGGTGCCTGGAGCGCGGCCACAATTCAAAGTAGTGGTCCGACTGCCAGGCTATGGCTCCGAATACTTTGAGGGAGGTCCCTAAAGCTGCTTGTGGCCTGGCTTTCGGCACTGCGTCATTCTCCCCAGAGGTCTCATTCACCGTCCCGGTCGAGAGGAAGGTCCAAGCACTGTTCCGGGAGTCCCAGGTCTTCGTTTTCCCATTCAAAGTCGTTGCTTTGGTCAGGTCAGAAGCACAAAAATACACAAGAAGTCGAAAGGTGCTTCGACTTCTCCCTGTCCATTAGCTGACACGACGGAGAAGTCTCAGCGTTTTAGGCTTCCTTCCTCTGAACCTGGGTCGGCTCCTTGCTTCCCTGCCTTCCCGGGAGTCGAAGCAACCCCTGTCCAGTTCAATGAATTTTATGATGTCAAGTGCATCAAATTTGG
Organism: Lissotriton helveticus; assembly: GCF_964261635.1. Classification (NCBI taxonomy): domain Eukaryota; kingdom Metazoa; phylum Chordata; class Amphibia; order Caudata; family Salamandridae; genus Lissotriton; species Lissotriton helveticus. Next base: position 1,691,074,489 of record NC_136057.1, on the reverse strand, counting down.
GGGTTCTGATCCTACCGGCTCACCATTAGGCCCTAGAGTCTCAGAATGGACTTCATCGGGTTCTGCACTGACAAGCCCCATGGATCTGGACCAACACCAGTCATGTCATTGCAAACTTCCCCCTGCGCAGCCCCATTCTCATCCCCGATGACCCGGAGTACGTGATCTGTTGCAACAGAACCCTTAGGTCCTAGGTTGGTTCCTCAGCCTTATTCTGAAGGGCTAGGAATGGAAGAAGATTGGGAGGGGTCACTGGACCCATTTCAAGACCAGCCTTAACAGGAAATGAACTGGTACGGTGAGTTGGGTGAGGCCAGCGGACTGGATACCTCTCCCAATTTTAGCCTGCGTTTTCCCTCTGCCATAGCTATGGAGGAGGGAGCATCATACGGTATGGTGGTGCGAAGGGCAGCTGAGGTCCTGGACCTTTAGCTCCCTTCCATGGTAGTCCAGACGAGTTTCTTGATGGAAGTCTTGCAGCCAGGTTTCTCCTCCTCAGAACCCTTTCTGCCTTTGATGAGGCCTTAACAGATATCCTTCTGGGATCCTGGTCCAAGCCCAGCAGCTCCTGTGAATAGGACAATCGCTCAGCACTATCACCTTGTATTGGGCGACCCAAATTTCTTCACCAATCACCCTACCCCTAAGAGATTGGTGGTCCATGCTTCTACCTCCCATGGCGCATTCACTTCCGCACCCCCAGACAGGTAATCCAAGAGGCTGGACAGTTTGGGTAAGAAAATGTTTTCTTTGACCAGCCTTGCATTGCAGTCGGTGAACACCGCATGCTAATTGGGCCATTACTCCCACTCCCCATGGGAAGCAGTTGCACACGTGCTGCCACAGATCCCAGAAGTTGCACCTCCCAAGCAGTTTCAGACGGGAGAGATGTGGCAAAATTCCCCATTCGTTGTGGTCTTGACACGACCGCTTCACTGGGCAGAGTGATTTCCTAGACGGAGGCCGTTGGACACAATGCCTGGTTGAGGACTTCGGGCTTTTCAGTGGAAATCCAGACCTCTCTCATGGACATGTCGTTTGATGGCACCTGTCTCTTCAGAGACTAGGCAGACGTGGCGCTGGAGTGCTTAAGGGCTCATAGGCTACGGCCAAGTCCTTGGGCCTCTTAGTGGTCACACGTCCCCCCTCTGCCTATTGCCCCTTTCCTGGCTATGGAAGGGGCTGTCAGCCGCATTAGCCATATCCCAGCCACAAGACCGTGCAAGTTCAACTATCTCTGCAGCGCCATGGGCATGGCTCTTTCCGACCCCTTGGGTTGGGTGGCCAGAGCTCCAGTCAGTCCACCAACCCCCTGCAACCTCAGCCTCCAAACCTTGTAAATGTAAAAAAACAAAAACACCTTCCCAGTCCATCCTTTCCAGATCATGGGTGGCCAGTTGGCGATAGGATCAGCTATCACCTCCACCACTGGCAGAACATCACTTTCGAAAGGTGGGTTCTCCAAATAGTCCAAAGGGGGTATTCCCTCCCCTTTGAGACTGCCCCTCCCTCCATGCCTCCAAAATATGACCGGCTGATAGAGGATCACCTGACTTTGCTGCTGGAGGAAGTCATGGCTCTCTTGGTCAAGGGAGTCATAGAGAGGGATCCGGTGCCAGAAGTAGGCTGTGGTTGTTATTCCTGCTACTTTCTGGTCCCCTATTTGGGGATTTTAATTATTGGTTTGAGGACACCAACGCTGGGGCACATGCCACAGCATTATCTGAGATTCTGACTAGTCTGAATCTGAGTCAGCAAGTCACCTCTCCGACGCACGCAAAAGGCCACATACTAGACCAGGTCTGGACCTCGAATATATCCCTCTCAACCCCTTCTACACTCCCATGCGTTTGGTCAGACCACTTTATAGTCGACCTGACCATCACACTCAGTGGGCGAATTAAGGCCCCACTAAGGGCAGGGGGCTCTGCACGCAATTGGAAGAACTACGATACCAAGGGTTTTATAACTACCCTGGCCTCTACCTGTCCGAGCACCCTCCCTCATGAGGATATCAATAGGCTTGACACTAACATCTGCAGCTGGCTGAAAGAGGCTAGTGACCTATTTGCCCCAGTAGTCAAATTCCCCTGTACCAGACATCCTAATGCCAACCGATGGTTCTCGGCCAACCTCAAGCAAATGAAACTTGAGGTACGCCAATGGGAACGTATCTGGAGACGGGATTATTCCTTGTCTTCCAGACAGTTGTTTGTTACTGCTCGGAGGGAATATAAATTGGCTATTTTATTAGCCAAATCGGAGCATATTTCTGACAGAATCCTCACTGCTACCAACAAATCTCGTGAGGTGTTCAGGATTATGAACGAACTGACCACGGACGATAGGACTCTTCCAGCTCAAACCCCTTCTAAAGAGACCTGTGATGCTCTTAACCTCTTTTTTTCTGAAAAAATCATTAAAATAAAAAATTCTATCATCTTTACTCCTCGGCCGTCACTATCTCTGGACACCCCCCCGGGCAATCTATCCTCTTTCACTTCAATTCCCATTCTGGATCCCCCCTCCCTGGCGAAGCTAGCCAATCGTGTAAAATCGGGCTCGCCGGAGGATCATTGTCCTCCCGCGGTACTGCGTGAGGTTTGCTTAAAATTGCCGGAGTGTGTACTTCCCTTTCTGAATGCCTTGCTCACTTCTGGCACAGTCCCTGGAACCTTTAAGGAGGCTATTCTCTTGCCTCTTCTGAAGAAGCCAGGGGCTGATGCGGCCGAACTTTCCAACTACCAATATCGTTGCTGCCCTACTTGTCAAAACTCCTTGAGGCCCATGTCACCGGATGTTTCTCCACTTTCATCGAGAGCTCGGGCTTCCTTGAGTCCAATCAGGCCGGCTTCAGGCCGGCCCATTCCACGGAAGCAGTCATCCTGGCAGTCATGGATACCTTGAGAGAGAACGCAGATGCCAAGAGACCGCAGGCTCTGGTTCTCTTGGACTTGTCTGCCGCGTTCGACACGGTGGATCATGACATCTTTCTCCACCGTGTCGAACAAGCTGGCATCCGGGGCATGGCTCTCAAGTGGGTGGAGTCATTCCTGACGGGAAGATCACAAGCCGTGCGCCTTGGCCCCTTCACTGCAACCAAATCCCCCATCACTTGCGGTGTTCCCCAGGGTTCTTCACTCTCCCCGTTATTATTTAATCTTTATTTGCGTCCTTTAATTTCCTCCCTTCACAACTGGGACGTCAGCGTCTTCAATTACGCTGACGATTTGCAGCTCGTCTTTCCACTTGATTCTCTTCAGGCGACTAACAACTTCCACGCCGCTATGATCCATATCCATCAATGGATGAATGAGAATCAATTGAAACTCAATCCTGGAAAGACTGAGCTACTCCTTCCTGGTGCCAGTGCCGCTTTTTGGGGCCTGCAGTTCTGGCCTCCTGACTTGGGCTCCCCCCCGACACCCCTCAAGTCCGTCAGGAGTCTGGGGGTGACAATCGATGCCGAACTGTCACTTAAGGCCCAAGTGGGTGCCACGATTTCTTCGTGTATGTTTCAACTCCGAAAAATCCGGAAGATCAGGCACCTACTCCCACACGCGGCCCTGTGTCAGGTCGTCTTGTCCCTTGTCATATCGCGCCTGGATTTTTCTAATTCCCTTTATCATGCACTCCCACGCTTCCTCTTACACCGTCTTCAGGTGGTCCAAAACCAGGCAGCCCGCCTCATATTCAAGATCCCTAAGTGGCAATCGGCAAGGCCCCTGCTTCGCAGGCTCCATTGGTTGCCAGTGAAGGAGAGAGCGGCCTTCAAGATGGGCTGCCTGGCATTCAAATCCCTTCACTGTCCTTGTCCTGTTTTTCTGAAATCCCGGATTACCCTGTACCAACCTGCCCGCTCTCTTCGTTCAGCTTCCCATCACTTGGTTGTCATCCCCAAATTTAAACTTCATAAATTTGGAGGCCGTTGTTTTGCTTTTCTTGCCCCCAGGCTCTGGAACTCCCTTCCTTTGACTATTAAATCTAGCAACTCCCTTTTTCAGTTCAGGAAACTCCTTAAGACTTTTCTGTTTACCCTTCCTGAATAAATTCTTTTCTGCTCATTCACATGTCTTTCCAGTTAGGGCCAAGAAACCTTCGGGTGTTAGTGCGCTCAATAAGCCTCAATTAACATAACATAACATAACAAAAAGGACAAGGGTTTTTGTCCTATCCTAGATCTGTGAGCCGTCAACTACTTCCTCAAAAAGGAAAAGTTCAGTATGCCCACTCTAGGTCAGGGCTTGTCTGCCCTGGATCCAGGAGACTGGGTGGTAGTGTTGGTCTTGCAGGACGCCTATTTTCACATTCCTGTGCCGCCTGCTCATCTGCGCTACCTTTGCTTTACAGTAGGCCTCAAGCACTTCAACAGTTCAACCTGCTCTACTTTGGCCCTACCAGCATCCCTCTGGTTTTCAACATGATGGTGGTGGTCGCAACTCATCTGCGCAGATCGGGGTGCCAGTATTCTACTATATCGACTACTGGCTGTTAAATGTGCGCTTGTCACATGCTGTCGTCTCCCACCTGCAGACTACAGCTAACCTTCTTCATCTTCTGAGGTTCACGATCAACGTGCCAAAGTAACGCCTGACTCCCTCTCAGACACTCCCTTTCATGGAGATGTTCCGGACACAGTGCAGTTTCGGACCTTTCCTGCCATACAGCGAGTCCAGGATATTAAGGCTATGATACCAATGTTTTATCCTCTAGCCTGGATTTAGGTGGGAATGATTCTGAAGCTGCTGGCCCTCATGGCCTCCTGCATCCAGCTAGTGACACATGCCAAATAGCATAAGCAGGCTCTGCAGTGGGACTTGAAATTTCAGTGGGCGGGGAATCAGGGGAATCAATCCGACATGATACCGATCTTGCAGGGAAATGCACAGGACCTGCAGTGGTGGCTAACAAACCGCAATTTGGTCAGAGGTTGACCCATCTCCCTTCCCCAACCAGACCACACAGTACTGACAGAAGCGTCACTCCTCGGATGTAGGGGCCACCTGGAAGATGTGGAGATCAGATGACTCTGGTCTCCAGCGGAATCTGGGCTCCACAGCAACTTACTGGAGCTCCGAGCAATTCGCTTGGCAATGAAAGCCTTTCTTTCTTCAAACAAAGGAAATGTTCAAGTGTTCACTGACAACACCACCTGCATGTGGTCTTCATCAAACAGAGGAGGGTGGGTTTGTGCACTCTGCCAGGAGGCCCTGCATCACTGGACTTGGCTGAAACTGCAGGGCATATACCTTGGTGGTTCAACACCTGGTAGGTTCTCTGTAAACAAGGATGGACAAATTCAGAAATCGAAGTCTAGCGGATCATGTGTGGCATCTACATCAGGAGGTGGGCAAGGTCTCTTTCAACAGTGGGGAGAGCCTTGGTTAGACCTATTTGCCTCTGCCGAGAATGAGCAATGTCAGCAGTTTTGCACGCTGGAGTTTCCAAAATGACTCTCGCTCAGAGAAGCTTATCATCTTGAATGGAGCCCAGACTTCCGATATGCTTTTCCGCCTATAACACTCCTGTCCAAAGTGCTCATGAAGATCAGGATCGACCGGACCCAAGTCATTTACGTGGTTTCGGACTGGGCACAGAGAGTCTGGTATCCCGGGCTTCTCTAATTGAGCATCGATCCTCCAATCTGGCTGCCCTTTAAGGGGGATCTTCTGTCACAGAGGCAGGGGAGTGTTCTCCACCCGAACCTGTCAACTCTACACCTTCTTGCGTGGCGATTGAGTGGTGGCAGTTGATAGCATTCAACCTTCCTCCTGAAGTTTGCAATGTAATTTTGGCGCCCAAGCAGCCCTCCACCAAGACCGTGTATGCCTGCCGGCGGAGTAAATTTGTAAAATATTGTACAGAAAGTTCTATTGATGTTCTTTCTGCTTCCTTATCTCAAGTTTTGCTTTTCATTTCGCCCCTTGCCCAGCACGGTCTGCACTGGGCACTCTCAAAGGGTACCTTATCTGCCTTCCTAAGGATCACCTTTCTAATGTGCACTCCATTCAAACCTCTGCAAAATTGTCTCCTCTGACTGTTGTTTTAGTGGAAATCACATCTGCTAAGAGGGTGTAAGAATTACAGGACCTGTCATCTAAGCCTCCTTACCTGACCATCTTCCCTGGTAAGTTGGTGGTTTGCACTAGGGCCTCTTTCTTCCCAAAAGTGATAACACCGTTCCATCTGGAGCACTTAGTCACCTTGCCCACTTACTATGATTCTCTGTACCTCTCTAAAGGAAAGGAGCGACACCACCATCTGGACCCAGAAGAGCATTGTCGTTCTACCTTGACCGCACAAAACAGTTCCCGGTGGACGACCAACTTTTTGTGAGGTACGCTGGAACAAAGAAAGGTTGTGCGGTGAAGAACAGGACTCTCCTGCGATGGATCTTCCTCTGCATCAGAATTTGCTATGTCTAGGCCAAAAAGCAGCTTCCTGAATGCTTAAGGGCTCATTTGACCAGAGCAAAGACTGCTACCACGGCATAGCAACATGGAGTTCCAGTCCTTGACATATGTCAGACAGCAGCGTGGGCACCACTGCACACCTTCACCAAGCACTACTGCCTGGACAGTCAAGTCCACAGGGACCGCCTTTTTGGCTGCTCTGTCCTGCAGGACTTCTTGGTCTAAATTTATCCACAGTCCCTCCTCTGGGGATAGTATTGCTTTGGCATCTATTCTAAGGTAAGGAATCTGTGGCTAGATGCCTCTATCAGATGGACAAGTTACTTACCTTTGGTAACGCCTTATCTGGTAGAGACATGATCTTGCCACAGATTCCTTACTGATCGACCCATCCACCCACACTGCGGCCAGGATTCTAGGGTCATGGTGGATCCCTTTTAGGGCCCTAGTTGTTCAGAAACACATCAATATCAGTGAGCTTCATGGCTCTACGCTCCTAGTGTGGAAAGTTGTGAAAGGTAACTGACGGCCAAGGTGGTGCCTATATAGGTGACACAGATGTCACAAGCGATGCCGATGACATCACGAAGAGCTGACAGACGCTACCTACTGGGGCGCCTGAGTATTGCTCGAAGATAAATCTTAGTGATCCAGTCTGATGCCTGGGAAATATAAAGGTAAGGAATCTGTGGCTAGATCATGTCTCTATCAGATAAGGCGTTACCACCGGTAAGTAACTTGCCATTCGCGGTTGGAGAAGAACCTGTTCCCCCATGTGCTGCTCAAACACCATTGAAACCACCAGTGGGGAAATCTTGCCATTGATGTTCAATCCCGGATGACCTTTAATAATTAGAACTCCAACTACAGCAAGGGTCTTCGGCAATGGGTAAGATCATATAGTACACACAACCTAAATTGCCTTTTGAGACCAGGCTCACAGGTAAACATTTAGATGCAGAGACTGCGCAGACCACCTCAAAGATGGATGAATTGAGCTACGGCGGGGAAAACCCTACCATGACACCACTCCTCAAAAGCATGCTATCAAGCGTCATGTACTTAGAAAGAAAATTGACATGCTTAATCTACATAGGGACAACATCACCTCTACAGTGGATAAGCATGAGGACTGCCTCACTGATGCAGAGCAGAGGATATTCACAGTTAAGGACACTCTGCACAATGCATAATTGCTCAAAATGGACAAGGTATTTCCCCTAATCAAAGAGAACAACTAAGACCTAGAAGCCAGATCACAGCAGACCAACTTACAAATTATGGGGGTAGCTGAATCGACATATACTGGCTAAATGGAACCCTTCATCAAAAAAATTCTTGTATTGCTCTTTGGGAGTTATAGTTTCACTAAACTTCTCATAGTAGAAGGAGCGCATCACTCATTTGCTCCCTGTCCACCTCCGGGTGCTTCCGGCTACCAAATTTTAAGGCTAGAGCCACAATGCTGTAACTGGCATGAGAAAAGAAAGAACTACAATAATGAGGCTTTCAAATATCATTTAACCCCGATTTCACACTGGCGGTTCAGGAAGCCCGCTTTGCTATCCTCACCATGAATAATTAACTAGAACAGTTTGAAATCTGGTATACAATGCTGTATGTGGCAAGATTAAGCATAACTCATTTTGGTAAATGACCATGATGTGACATCGGCACGCAATTGAGATCTGCCACTCTATCCCAAAGAATGAGGACCCTGCATGACACAAATTCATAGATCTCACCCACGCTTAATCCAAATGAAGAATGTAACCAATTCACTCCTTTAAGGGGGGGTAGGTCATTCCCCTTCCTGAGCTACACCTACAAGGGTGTTTCTCCATAGGCCACTCCACTAATGGAGAAGGATGACCGGTCGGGCACAGGCTGCACCCTCACACCAGTGGGCCACTTATATCTCTTATTGTCATCACAACCCAGTTATACCTAATACTACGGCAGTCTGGGGGAGGGTCCTGAGGAGGGATGTAGCTATTCACCAGCAGTTTCGGGTGCTAGTGTGAGTGGGCGGCGGAAGGGGAAATACGTTGGGAATGTTATTTGTATGCACCTATTCCTGTAAACATTGCAAATGGTCATTACTATACTCACTGCCACAAGGCAATTCACACGAACATAAACCCCTCAGTTATTAACCGAGGATGCACTCAGATGGTTTGTAGCTAACATAGATAAGGAAAGCAACTTTCTCACCCGGAAAGTGAACGGGTTAAACAACCCCTAGGAAAGTGAGGCAAGTATTGGACTACATACAAGGGCAGTGGGCACATATTGTCTTTTTACAGGAGACACATTTCACGTCACTCAATGATAAGCAGCTAAGAAGTGGGCATATGCTAGAGGCATGCCATACTGATGAAACATGCCACATAATTTCTCTATTACATTTGGAATCTGACATCACCGATAGATACGTCATAGCACAAGGCCTACTAAGAAACAAACATATGATGTTTATTAATACTTACGGCCCTAACAAGGATGACCCAGAGCTTTATAATACGTTATAGAGTGAGATTCAGGAGAAGACCCCTGGTACATTGATATTGGGGAGGGTGATTTCAACACCGCCCTGGAGCCAGATATCAACAGTTCACATGTATCACCTAGGGGACAGGTCACCGCCAGCAGAACCCTTAAAGGAATTGTAGAAGCCAGAGAACTCTTCGACCCCTGCAAACACAGACCTGTTTGTAAGACTTGCTACCATCAGAGCTCTACAAAATCTATGCTGCCTTATTAATGAATCTAACACACACAAAAAAGTGCCCCCTTCTCAGTCTACTTATAGTCAAATCTCAACGCTGAAGCACCTGCTGGAGGTCCACACAGAAGCAATGAGGGTGAGCCTTCTCCTGGCTTCATGTGCGAAGCCATCCTGATTTCTCTTCTCAAACCCTTCAAAGGGGTCGACACTTGTGAGTCATGAAGACCACTCTTCCCAATAAAGTGGGATGCAAAAAATCTAGCCAAAATAATAGCTATCAGACATCTCCTTATGTCGTCTGACCAGGAATTGCCGGACCAGGAAGGGGAACCACTGGGCCCCTTCCCCCTTTTTTTTAATATGGCCACAGAGAATGGGGTCCCGAGGGGCCTTTTTATGCTGCATGACCCTCCTACCATTTCATTTTGAATTGCACCCCAGGGGATGGGATCCCCGGGGTCTCATTATGCTCAAGGAGGGGGGCAACAAGCCCCCTCCTTGTGACTAATACATTGGGCCCCAGGAGATGGGGTACCTGGGGCCAAAAAAGGCTTGGAGAGGGGGCTGCGTTCCTCCTCCCCTTAAATAATATACCCGGCCCGAGGCCCAACAGGGCTAATGGACGGGAGCCCTACTCACACCTCCACCTTCCCATATTCTTCAAGAAAAAAGCCAGCCGGCATTTTTTGTTTTTGCCGCTATCCCGCAGGATCACCGCGAAAAATACTGAATAGTTTTTTTTATTTTGAGGTTGTGTGGGGGGGGTACCTCTGGGACAGGGTAGGGTATTCTCTACCCTTCCTCCTTATATTGTTATATATTATTTTTACTTCAGGACAGGGGACTAAGGGTCTGATTTAGATATTGGCAGATGGGTTACTCCTTCACAAAGGTGACAGATATCCCGTCCGCCGAAATCCAAATCTCATAGGATATTATGGTATTTATATTTTGGCGGAAGAGATATCCGTTACAGTTGTGATAGAGTAAACCGTCCACCTATATCTAAATCAGGCCCTAAGTCTCTTAGTATTGTAATGGTTGCCAGCAATATTTTTCTCATGTTGCTGGCGGCCAATCAGAGTGCTCACTCCCGCAGGAGTCTGACTTCCACAGGAGCATATTGGTCAAAGTGAAAAAAGATCCCTGGGCCAACCAGAACATTCCATATTTTAAAATTGGGTTCAAGGGACTCTCACTAGAATCCCTTGAACCCAACCATTCAGATGTACAAATATTTTTAAACCCTCATATCTCAAAAACTACTGAACTGATTTACACCAAAAGGCACAATTTGTGAACCAAGATCTAGCTTCCTGCCAAATTTTGTGCAATTCCATTCAGTCGTTTTTGCTCCAGAACTGCTTAAAAAAGTCTATGGAAAATGTATGAGGAAATTTGGAGGGGCCCTCCTTTTTTCCCCCCCACTTGACCGATCGTCCTGAAACTTTCCAGGAAGCGCATGAAGTGAAATTACTTTTATTTGGGAACGTTTTGTGAAGATTCGTCAAACAGCGCCAAAGTTATTAGCAAACCAAAAAACACCTTGTAGTGTAGTTCCTATATTCCCAATAGGCTCTGCGCATTGGAATAATATATCCTATAGATGTGACATAGAACTTATGTCTACTAGGTCTCTATCGAAATATATTAGACTTAATTGTGAGTGCCAGCTAGCTCAGAGGTCACTAGAAACTTTCTCGAATTCACAAGAAGGGATTTAGTTTCTGACAACCGCATAAACATGACAACTTTGTTTCCCAAGATAAAACTGATCTTCAGAGTCGTGGAAACAATAGATAGATATTTTACTCAGTCAATCGTGCATGCTTTGTTACACCAGAGGTGCAGAGAAATAGATAGACGGGCATTTTCAATAAAAGGTTTTATTGAACAGTCTTCTTTCTAAAGCATAAGAAATGTCTCTTAGTTACAGAAAAAAAAAATCGAGGCCATCCCATAGCAGAATATACAAGTTGTTTTGGTTTGTCGATTAGGTCAATATTGTTTCTAGGAAGTATTCAAAGAATTCTTGTTCTCTAAGAATAGTTCTACTTTAAGCAGATTGCTTTGTGCCAAAGTGTATTGTTTTTGGAAAAAAGTCAAATCAAATCGTAGAAAAATAGAGTGCCAAACTTAGAAGCTTTTGTTTTGAAAAAAGTGAAGGTCGAATTTCAGAGTTGAACGAACACTGTGCGCTAACTTCAAAAGTTATTCTCGGTGTCAGGAGAAAACATTAAGTCGTCTAGGCTGGCAAAGAAATCGTCTACCACAGTAGATGAAAGTTAAGCCACTTCATTCAGTAGATCACATACACAGATGAGAAGCATCGCCGTCAGCGTCAGCCGCATTAGCAATGTTCGTAGTAGATGGTACCTGTGTGCCTGTTGGGCCACATATCACACCTTCAGCTGGAATTGCCGGTGAGTTCTCAATGAATGCCGTTATCAGGATTGGTAGCCGTTGGGGGCAACACAATACATGAGCCATTACCGGACCCAGTAAAGCGTCAATATCCGTTGGCATTGCAGATGGAATTGTTAGACAGATATCTAACACGCACTCCTCTCCATAAAGCAGGCATCGTAGAACAGGTAAGATGCAATCTTGCCAGATTGGTCTGAATGACAGGAACCATGTGGTATTCAGATCTCTCAAACAAGCCAAGCCAAGGATCTGTGTTATTGGCAATTTGAGTATCGCTGGTGACTGGACTTGCCATAACGAAGCAGAAGAAATAAAAATAGTATCCCTGCTACGAGTCCCAAGATGAGAGGCAGGCCGCTGCACACAGAATGCACAAAGTTAGGAAAAATGCCCAGGACTGTTTCAAAGGGTGCTAACTAATTTCCAAAAATATTGTCTTAAATATATGTACAATACTGCTGGTATCAGACATGTTTAAGATACGACCTAACATTTCTGCGAAATGTATGGGGCAGTTTGTTGATAATGCATGTATCTCTGCAGAGGACCTTGCAACTTGCAGATCATACATCTCTTTGGACGAGGTCAGTGGCAGTTTTTTGTAAAAGAATGGCTTTCATTCTGCTTAAAGTATCAATTCGTATAGAAGAGATGTTCAGTGAAGGCCATAGTGGCGACTCCCCGTCTGTCTTAGTATTTGGAAACAATACTTGCATACAACAAGGTATCCTGGCTGACACACTAACCAGATAGGCTGTCCCTGGCATCATTCCACAACAGGTGTGATCATTCAGCATTATGTAGCGTCCATTGGAAAGCTGCCTAAAAATTGGATCTATCACTGCTGCAGGGGAACACTGCAGGTGGCATGATAAGTTGTTTGAAGAACCATCACAGGCTCCATGTAAATTAATGCCTTGACACAGAAGTGTACCGCTTAATGTGGTTTTACAGTTTTTACCACTAAGAAATACCTCCTTCTCCCACTCCAACATTTGTGTGTGTATGGTAAATCCCAGGTCGACTTTATGTACTCTTTACCCAACCTTTCATACAGGCCTGCTGGTATGTGTTTTAAGCAATACTGAAACTGGAAAATCGTCACTGGTATCGTGATGGTGCCATGTATTATCCATTCAACGGATGGTTTCTCAGAAACGGTTAATGGTAATCTCTCTAGTTTTTCTATGCTCAGCAACGTAGAGTCTGCATACCTCTGTGCCAAAGAGATTTGTTTATCTGTAAGGTTAAATACAGTAAATAATGACGTGGTGTTGATTAGATGCCAGGGCACATAGCCAGAACGAAGGTTTTGTAACCCCAGCCTAGCAACATTATAGAACGTAATTGAGTCTGGCCATGTTGTAACATTAGCAATTCCTGTTCCATTGTGTCTATGACAGAGGATACGATGCTGTCCAAAGAATAAATTCTGGAAGACAGAGTTGTTAACCCATTGTCAACTACAGAGAGAGCTTTCTCTAAATGAATACGATCAATTTCTCGTATTCGTTCTGCAGTTTCCATTTGCGTGACTTTCCATGCTTCATTGTAAGCAGCATAAATACCGTCATATATAAAACCTTTATGACGTGGTTTGCGAGGTCCAGGTAAGAATTCTCGCAAGTCAACGCTATCTTTAAGTAAAGTTAAGTGTTGTTTTATATCTGGGAGTGTGGATTTTTGTAGCCATTCAAGGCACAGTTTTCCTACACTGTAGGAAGTTATTATTATTCCTGGATGTTATCTCTGGACATATCTTGGATCTGGCCTAGTTACTGTAAACCCTTGTGTCTTGTTCAGGAATCTATCTTGACAGTTATTCCTGTCTGTGGGCCAGATTAACCATTTTCTCCATTCAGGATTACTTCTGTTTTGTTGTAAAATACAATTCACGTCTACCTCCTCATCTGTAGTTCTATTACTATCAGGTGTGGGTTTAGGTATGGACGGTTTGTTTAAAACTTTTATCTTAGCCAGGCCAAGACAAGATGTCTGTTGAATAGTTTCATTTAAGAACAGTGTTTGTTCTGGGATGATGCAGGCTCTGAATAATGCTTCTAAACCTTGTACCTACCAGTCTTTTGTGCCCCAAACAGTTTTTATCTCAATGTTGTCTTTCCAAAAGTCAAAGCCTAATGTGGACAATTGAGCATAAAAGGCCGCAGAATAAATTTGTTTAGTATTTGTTAATATACTTTTCATACCTGTCTTATTAACATTTTTAAAGTAAATGCGTTTTGGATTTGTGACATTAAAACCTGTAAAGTATGGACATTTTCTATAGAATGTTTTAGAGCTACCTTTTGGAGGTGTTGGACAATGTTCCCATTGATTATAAGTTAAAACATTTCTAGGGTTTGCAGATTTGTGCAAATAATGATGACCAAAATGATTAAAACAATACATTTCTTCATAATTTGATAAAACTTCTAACTAGTCATGTTTTGCAAATTTTGCCGACATTTCTAAGTCTGCCATCATGTCATTAACAGTCTCAAAGTCCCAATCATCAGAAAATGTACTCGAAACAAAATCACTCAAGGAAATCTTAATTTGATGTGGATTCTTCAGCAGCTCAACAGGGCCATAAATGTCATAATCAGTTCTATCCCAAGCTATACCACCAGGTAGAGGAACGGCTGTGATGTTCACTGATGACAGGTCTCTTTGTTCACGATGAGATGATTTGTGTGGTTTCAGGAGCAAGTTGATGTTCTTACTTGCTGTGTCCATTTTACTATATTTTCCATCTATCAGCTTTCCCAAACTTAAAACAAGAATACGCCATAGTAGGAGAAAAAGTACACCTAACACAATCCAAAATTCAACTCATAGTGAAACCAGATATGTATTTGTAAGCTGATGAAAAAATTCTGTTACTTGTTCCTTGAAAGTCTTGTTCGTTGGTGTAGTTTCAGGTACACTGGGATCCTCAGAAAAGGTATCAAAGTTGATGAAATAGCTAGAGGCAGTTCTGTCAATAGTTGGTATTGCATCCGGATTATTTGAAATTGCTGGAGCTGCTTGTTCACTTGGCATATTAGTATAGTCAGATGCTACATCATTGTAGACGGGAGTTTCTTGACGAACTGTTATTCGGGTTTCAGGAAGCACAGGTTCAATGGCTTTGTTGCATAGTCTTTCTTTTCTCACTGCAGATTCTTCAAAGGTGATGAGTCTTTCAGGTTGAACTTCTAGGATGGTAGCAAGATTTGGTCGTCTGCTACATCTCTGGAGTCCACTGGACCTACTACTTATTATCGGCCACATAGTGTGGTTTTACCAGGTCAATTGATACAGACCGGTTCTCCTTTCTTCCAGCAAGGGGCGGCAGTAACACTGTTCTTGATCCGTGGACTGCTAGTACAGGTACTGGTTTGGAATCCAGACAGGTCTTGCTGGGACAGGTGGTTTTTCTTCAGTGGTCGTTGGCTTCTGTATGGTGTTGCTTAGACTTTGTTTTTTTAAGTCCTGTAAAACAGCCAAAGGTTCTTTGATATCAAATGGTTTTTGTTCCACCACAGATGTATGACGATCGAGGTCTTCAACCATCATTCTAGTCCCATAAAGGATTTCATATGGAGTGATTCCACCCAGAGAATTTCTTGGCAGGTTATTAAGACTACTTTGGACACTCATTAGATGTTTAACCCACCCGTCACCCGAACCTAATACCCTAGCTGTTATAGATTGCTTTATGTCACGTTTTTTTTTTCCACAACCGAATTTCCCTCAGGATGGAATGGACTTGAGTACCGCAATGCAATGCCCAAGCTGGCCATTGCCTCCTTGTAAGCCTGAGAGCTAAAACTAGGACCCTGGTCTGTATGTAGCTTACCTATTGCGTATGTGCCAACAAAGACTCGCACATCTTTTATAACAATTCGGGCATCAGCCGAGCGCTGAGGCCACATCCAAATGAATCTAGTCCTAATTTTTGTGAGACCGCTTTTGTCCATGGGGACGTCTAAGCGTGAATAGTCTAATGCTATCTAACAATGGTGTCTGTACTGGGCTGGCTACACTGTAGTCAGGAATCTGGTGGTGCTCCAAGCTGTGATCTCAATAGCAGACATCGCAATTAATACCAAATTCGTAAATGTGGGCGCTCATCCCTGGCCACCAGTACATCTCTTGCAATTCTAATAGAGATTTTGAGATCCCTTGATGTATCAGCCCCTCTCCCATATGTGCTTCTTGAATTAAAGCAACTCTCTGATTCCTGTTTGGGATTACTCTATCCCCCACTCCAGGGATTCGAGCAAAAGGAACGGAGTTTGCATCAACTATGTATGTATATTCAAGTGGATAGTTTAGAGGTAACGCAGCTCCGCTGCCTTTGCTTGTGGCATTGACAGCGAGCATGGTTTCACCATCTATTTTTGTTTTTGAACGAGTGATTGCAGCTACGGAAGCCATTTGCACAGCTGCTTTCGCGGCTTCATCAGCCAATGAATTCCCTTCAACGTGAACGCCATCATGCTGATGACTCAGTGTATGGGTCACGTGAGTCTTTTGTAGTTCTTTCTGTAAAAGAACTACTTGTTCCCAAAGCATTTTATGCTTGATTGTGCCACCTTTTGCGTCTGTAAAACCATTTTGAACCCAGTTCTGCAGGTATTCATTGTAAGACTGGACGCAGTAATACGAATCGCACACTATGAGTGTGGGGAATTCGCGATCGGTATCTTCAAGCGCCATCTTGAAAGCCTGTAGTTCAGCTCTGTGAGCTGTACAGTCTCCGAAAGATTGAGTTTTTGTGACAATAGGTCTGAATTTACCATTGCGCCAGCGACCTTTAACAATCGCACACGCAGCACTATAAGCTTGTTTACCCCCAATTGTGGGTTGTGCAGATCCGTCTGTATATATTATACCTCCGTAATGTTCTAGAGGCAGAATTTCATTGGGTAGAGGACATTCTTGTTCGTATTGGAGAAATTCTTGTGTCTTCAAGTAAGGGTCAAAAAAGTATTCAACGTCTGTTGCAGCAAGAGAATTAACCCATTGTATGCATCTCGGATGTAGAGCTTCTGCATTTGGAATGCTTGCTTTTGTCATTGCCTCTAAGGCAGGTACAGGAGTAACGACTTTAATGCGTTTATCCTGTGCAAGTGCTCTCTCTTTTGCTACCGCAGTTTGAACCGCTGTCAGAATTTTTTCTGTTGAAGTGAATTTAATTCCAGCTTGTGTGTACAAGTGTGATTTGTAAGCTATTGGTACCTTTTCACCTTAATTAAAGGTTAGGTATGGGAATCCGCATCTCCCTGGGATGATTCGGATTACAAGGTTGCATTCATTTGCGCATGTCTGTAAATGTGTCGTTGCCAACATGTCTGTTTGCACTGAACGCAAAATCTCTGTGTGTTTTTGAGTCCAATTAGTAGGTTTGAAATCAGGTTTGATTAATTCGTAGAGAGGTTTAACCCTTTCTGCGTAATTTAGAATGTAAGTTCTTCCGAAATTCAGAAATCCTAGAACTGACTGTAAGTTTTTCAGCGTTTTTGGAGGTTGCTGCACTGTGTGCATTTTGTACTGCAAAGGTTTTGCAACAGGAATTTAAATGTCTGTTGTCCAAAACTAGACAATATGTATTATCTGGTTTGGAGACAGGAAACAAAGGATTGTTCATGGACAAGGTGCATGTTTCAATCACCGCTAGGTATTCAAGTTGATCTAGAATCTCCCTGACCTGCTTTTTAGATTCTTGTTTAACTGGATACTGCTTCTGAGCAGTTGGTTGATTTTTTAACTGGATCTTGTGGTGAGGTGAATTCTCATCCCATCCCACATGATTTTTATATAACGCTGGAGCCTGGGCTATAGCCCATTTTCTGGCATAGGTGTATTTTTTATGAATAGGAATATGATCTGAGAAGGCTGGCATAATTATCTCTTCACCATGTGGGCACTTCCTGACAAATTCAGGTGGCCAGTCTTTTTCAGCCAGAAGCATGTCATAACCCTTAGATAGTTTTTCCCAAAAGAGTGCTTTTATTTTCCTAGTTATATCCCCCTCTATTCGGAGTGTTACTTCGTATTACTTATGTGTTACACTAACCCTGGTATCCGCAGTTTCAACCTTAATGCATTCATTCAGGTCCACTGTCTCCAGATGATCCTTCAGGATCTTGCGAGCTATGGTAACCTCTGCTGCGCTGTCCAGCATTGTCTGGGCCCAGTCCCCGTTCTTGAGTTGTGTCCTCAAGATCTTCGGGATGTCTGATTTTAAGACTTGCTACCTTCTTTTTGGTGAATTGAGTTTTCTTATTTTTCGGAACGTGTTGATCTTCTTTGGACTTCACGCGTTCTTCCTTGTGTTCTGATCGTCCTCTTCTTTCGGGTTTCTGCGAGGAAGTCTGAAAGGTATGAGAGGAACTTGTATCAGTATCTTGATATCTATCAGGCTTTCTCAAGTTATCCCTGTTTCTGAGGTTATACCTCTTTTCAGAGGGCTCCTTTTGAGGAGATCTACCTCTTGATTGAGAACGCTTCTCTTTAGGAAGTGTCTGTCTAGTATTTTCCCACTTCTTTTTAGGAGTAGTGAGAGTGTTTTAAAAAAAACTTTTTAAGGATTTTCTGTTAGTTCAGGTTTTAATCGTTTCCCTCCCAAACTATCCCATTCCTAGTTCTTCATAGGATTTTTCTATTATTCTGGCCAGTTCATACGGTTGCTCAGTTATATCAAGTTCTTTTAATTTTTGGCGGAAATGCCACTGATGCTGCTTCACCTATAATATTAGCTAATATTATATCTGAGACCTGTTTGAAATCCTTCAGTAACTTCATACCAAGATTTAAAGCAGGCTCTGCCCCGTATTCATTTTGAATCTGTTTCAGGACGTGTGGTATCACCGCCATAGACGGTACACCATGTGTTTTTGGGTAAATTGCAGCAAAGACTGTACCCTAAGTGTCACAGTCCTCTAAATGTGGTGCGATCCCCATTGGTAAACAGATTGTTAGAATCCTGTGTTTCTTTTGAGGTGTATTATCGGGAAATACTGCCTCAATTTGAGTAATTTTTTTAGCTAACCAGAACGGAATTTGTTCCCTTTTTGTGGGTAATTTACCGATGACTGATTGTATAGTCTGTGGTGTAATTTTGTTGGTGTTCCCCTGATGAGGGGTGTGCTGTGGAATCCTTATAGCAGGTTGGACTGTTAACATCTGCATGACATATTGTACTAACTGTCTATGGATTTTAATGAATTGTTTTAGCTGAGCTAATAGTTCTGGACCTGTTATTTGTTCAATGGCAGGATGTGGTGTATAGCTAGCTAGTACCGGCCATGTTGCTCCTGGTCTACCTAGTGGACCGAGCCTGGTAATGTGATTTTGATGTTGTAGGGCGCCTTTAAACCAGGACTCATGCTCTTGGTAAGTTAGTGGAATTTCAATATCCTCGAAAGGAACATATTCCGCTGGGTGTTCCTCTATCTTATACATGTGTTGTTGGATTTGCTTTTGGGAAGATAATCCATGAATAGAATACCTCTGTCTGCCGATATTCATGTGCCTCTATGATGAAAATTACCCTACCACCTCTTGTTGATAGGCCATTTTCTTTTTTTTTTTTTTCTTTTTTTTTTTTTTTAAACCTTTATTGTGTAACAAAAGCATACAGGTACGGGCCTACAACCATCCCGGCCGGCCTCAAAATCAGTTTGTAACACAAACGCAACAATAGAACAGCTCAGCAGTCTCTAGAGAAGAAGCAGCCGGTATTCGAAATGACACATATGGAGAAAGTGGCCGTCAAGTACAGGATAAATCAGGTTAATTTTAAAGTTTATAAATGAAAAAGGATCAGTCGCCATGCAATCCGCAGCAAGCATAGAGGGGGCAATGAACACAGCAGATTATCAACGATGCTAAGAGTCACAATCTGAGGATCGGCTGAAAAATACGCTTATCAGGATAAAAACATGTATTCACAATACGTACTGGCCATCACCCACCCCGTTAACGTGGAACATCCTAACTAATGTTACCAGGAACAATAACAACAGAAACAATAAGCGAACGCTACACTTAAGCACCACACTGACCCGAAAGAAGAAAGAAGAAAAGAAAGAACCAAGAAAAAGAAGAGAAAAAACGAGGCCCATAGAAACGAAGACGAAACAAAAAACCCCACCCCCAACCCCTCACCCAGCACACATGCAGAGGCTATGGCCTGCCCCCCCCCTAGCAGTGTGCCTGTCGCCCGAGAACGGAACCCGAAATTTAGGTACAGAGGAGAGAAAGGAAAAAGAAAAAAGGTTATATAATACCGGAGGAGGGCTATCCCAATAGGCTCCCGGTCTCTCCTTCCATGAATGTAGTTTCCGCCCCAGAAGCGACAATAAAAGCAGCAATCACTTAGTACAGTAAAAATGGGGGTGAAACATTACATATCGCGCTATTAAGTATAGTGTAAGAACTCGCCAACCCGCTTCACCCACCCGCCACACAGACATCAACTATCAAAGAGAACCACTTAGCCCTGGCCCATTCTTATAAATCCCCCGTGGCATGCCCGCAAAGGAGATCTCATCCCGGCAAACAAGTGAAGACAAAATGTCCACGCACGGTAGAGGTGCAACTTGCAAGCACAAAATGGACGCCGCCAACCACCGACAGAGTCCCCTCCACCGAAGACCAGCACTCCCAGATCCAAGTCAGGGGACGCGTTCCCCAACAGAAGTACCAGGGCGAGGAAAGAGGAAGCAGTCACAGGAGGCAACAATAGCTGGAGCAGTGTACGAGTCCTCAGCGGCGCTACTATGGACGGGGCCACCATCAAATGCTGGGAAAGGCATCCTTCCGGACAATAAAGACGCACGGGCATTTTGTCACAGGCACCCACACTGTCCGGGATCATCCAGTCCCCTCCGCATCCAAGTACAATCACAGTACTCTCCACAGACGTAGATGAAGGCGATTCCTCGCGTAGCCATCCGGGTGCATCAGTCCCAGCGTGAGCACAACATCGTCTAGCTTCTCCCCAAGCGCTCGGGAGCCATCCCACCAAGTGGTGTGAAAGTCATTTAGAGCGGCAAGGATATCACTGCAGGACAGCGCAGGCTGTATTTTCCCCATCACTGAGCTACTCGGTGACTCGCACTCACCCTCACACAGTACTTCAGTAGGCAGGGTGTTGCACTCCCTCGTATTCAGGCACCCATTAGGCGCGTACAACTGGTTGAGAGAACAAAGGCAGGGCAGGGACAAGTCCGGCTTAGGCAGACCACAGATGGGATTCCGGGGCTTCCCAGAGTATAAGCCTAAAAAACAGTCCACGGCCGCGGTCATCCCCTCTCCGACTCAGCAACAGCCTCAAACTCGGGAGCGGCCCGCAAAAACCGGGCAAGAACAAAGACAAAGCCGACAGGCGCACCTTCCGCTCTCCGCAATCAACAGTAGTTCCATCGAGCCTGCATATCGAGGATGCACTCCAGCCGCACCGTGCGACAACCAGGGCACCAACAGAAAATTTCCCTGTGGAGGTGCCGCGTCTCGGCGGGCCGACTCCGCCCAGGTCCAGCTGGCCGCCTCCGATGAATCAGCGCCCGGCCATGTTTACCAACCGAGGTCTCGGCTCCGGGTCGTTTAAGGTCATCAGTCAATTTCGTGAATATCCCCGTCTGTGAGGCAGGTATAGGTGCCGGGATCGCACAAGCGATATCTGCGCGCCTTCACCGTCGCCCCGCTGCCATGCAATGCCAGGATCGTGGACAGGATTATCTTGCGGGGCTCGGAAGCTTACGGAGCCGGGAGCCTACATTGCCGCACCGATCGCCATCTTGGCTCCTCCCCGATAGGCCATTTTCTATAAGCTTTATAGCTATGGTTTTCCGCACATTCTCAGGGATGTTTATAGCATCCGGGTCATCAAGTCAGAAACCTGTAACGTCAAAACCTGGTTGGTTTGCATTTACTGCATCTCTAATGTTCTCTTCGTCACTATTCGACATTTTGTTGAATGTCTTTTCAGTACAAAAGGGGGTGGTGATGGACGGAGCATCTGAACCAATCAAACACTCACACCCAGTCAACAGATCTGGGTTTAATCCATCACCGTTCTTTAGCTCACTCTGCCACCCCAGTTCAGACATGGCCATATGCAAATCAGTCTGACCCTGTGCCTCATGGAAACAGTCCAGCCCGAATTGCCAAGGAATGCCTTCCCTGGACCGGAAACAAGCTTCCTAGGACTTGTTTCTGGCATTTCAGCCATCTTCAGCCAGGCTTCCTTGAATCCAGTGGCAAAGTGAGCAAGGGACTCACGCCTGAGCCACTGGGTAACAAAAAATAATAATAATTATATATATGTATATATATATACATATATATATATATATATATACACACACACACATATATATATTACATACCACAAATATAAATGTACAGATTAATTTTCATATTAATACAAAAAAATACAAGATATAATATAAAGTAAAATATATATTTATATTAATTATATATATATATATATATATATATATATATATATATATATATATATATATATACATATGTATATATATATATTCATAGTTATAAATCAAAAATATAAAACATTTATATAATGTCAAATGTTTTTATGGTTATGTTACACTATATATACATTATATAAATATATATTTTCATAATGATACTTGTAAAATATTAAAAAATATTATAATGTAAGTGCCATATTTTTATTAATTACAAATGTGTTAGAGGATTTGTTTATTTAGCAAACATTTGGTACTGCTGATGTATTTCATAACGCAATTGCATTTAATTATATAGATGACATATTTTGATGTGCACAAGATTTTCTGGTCAATCTTGATTGCATTCCCATTCGGTTCTACGATAGAGCTCATGTTTTTTTCAGTTTTGCTGGCTTTGCAGAGATTGCATTTTTTTAATCCTTTTTTGTTGATTAGTAAGCCAGTTCTCTATTTTCTTAAAATGGCTTGTCACCAACACATCTTTAAGCGACTTCGTTTTCCTATAGGTAACATTTGGTTTCTCTCCTAGTATTTTTCCTATATCTGGGTCACCCGAAATTAAATGCCAATATTTCCTGATTTTATTGACTATTTGGCCACTTTCTTTGCAGTAAGTTGTTACAAATCTCGGTGGGCCATAGTCCTCTTGTTCCTTTGTTTTTAGTATTAGCATCTCCGCTCTTGGTTTTCTGTCAATTCTTTTCTTGCTCTTTTTTAGAATTCTTTCATTATAACCTCTTGATCTTAATATGTTCATTGATTCTTGAATTTTCTCTTCCGCATCATTTTCTTTTGAAAAGTTGCGCTTGATACCCATAAACTCCCCGTACGGGATGCTTGCTATAAATGTTTTCGATGGAAACTAGTTCCATGTAAGATGCTGTTGGTGTCAGTTTTTTTGCAAAACAGAGTAGAGTGAATCTGATTGTCTTCAATATATATTTTTGTATCCAGAAAGCGTATTTCTTTCTTGCTTGAAGTACATGTGAATGTTAGGCCAATGTTGTTATTGCTCAGTTTTGAGTAATACTCTTCGAAACTCTGTTGTGTTCCTTTCAATATTAGAAATAAATCGTCTATGTAGTGGACCCATAAAATGATCTTGTCTAGATGTTCTTAATTTACAGAGTTCCAGGCTATTGTTCTTTCCCACCATCCCATGGTGATGTTTGCATAATTTGGTGAGAAAGCAATGCCTATGGCAGTACCACATTGCTGTTTGAAAAGTTGTTTGTTAAACAGAAAGATGTTATTTCGATCATCTTTAGGAGCATTCGGGTATGTTGTAATTCAGTGATGTTCCTTTGGTTTAAAAAGCATCCACATGCTTCTAGTCCCACTTCATGCCTGGTGGATGTATACAGGGATACTACATCGAAAGTAACCAGAAGGTATTGTTAACTCCAAGTTATTCCAGTTAAAATTGGGAGAAAGTCTCCTGTATTTCTTATAAACGAGCTCATGTTTTTTGCTATTAGTGATAAAAATGTATCCACATATTGTGAAACATTCTCATATAATGAGTCGCAAGGGGAGACTATTGGTCTTCCTTGTGGGTGTTGTGTAATCTTCAGTGTCCATTAGGACGATATTTCCCCCTTTATTTGCAGGCTTTATTGTTAAATCCTTTTCCTCAATTAAGGTTCTCATCGCTTCTCTTTCTTTCGTTGTTAAATTCTCTCTCTGATTTGTATTTCTCAATGTTGGCATTTTTTCTAGCTCCTCAATTATGGCATCTGGTACCTGGAGATAGAGCTGGGCAATATTTGGATTTCTTTTTAAGCCCACTGTCCACTCTTTTGTCAGTGTTAACATTAAGATGTTCATATGATTGTGTTTCCGTAATTTCTTCTCCATTCTGATTGTGCATGAGGTCAAACATATTCTGTCATATTTGTTCTATTGTCATTATCGGCTCTTCATGTTCATTCTATTCCACTGCCTCATTTTGTCTTATGCCTTGCTTGTTAGCATGAACCTTTGCTAGTTTTAATTTTCACACATATTTATATAGGTCAATTGTGACCTGTGTGTAGTTATGATGATTTTCTGTACAGAATGACAGTTCTTTGTTCAATAATGATGATTCTTCCTTAGTTAGTACATGCTTGAATAGATTCACAATTAAATTCTTCTCTTCTTGCCATTTCGTAGTGAATAGTGCCTTTTTTCTCTTGGCTCTTCTTGTTTTTCTTGATTTTGCACCTTGCTCCTCTTCTTCGTCCTTGGTTTGATACTCTTCCGCGAGCCCCTTCATTGGTTAGTGTTTTTTTTTAAAAACAGATTTTATTGACAGATTGCACACATGGCGCAGCACCACGTTCTCCGGAGATAACTGCAAGTCAGATACACAGCATCAAATGATTAGCAATCCATACATCATTTTGAGTCAAAGAATAGCAGCAAACTTAACAACTCTACACCCCCCCATCCCTCAAACCCCCCTTCCCCAACTCCCCCCACCCGGATCCCACACATCCCGGTCGCACAATATCATCTCACATGTCCTATAGACCACGCTTTGTTCTGATAATACATATGCACCTCCCATCTCGGCTCCTTTATACCACTTCCAAATCAACCTCCCGTTCCACCGGAGGCTCCAGCCACACGCCCCGATAGTCCGCCCATTGCCTCCATATCCTATAATGTTTTCTTGGGCAGCCTCGGGCCACAAAGATTGGCAGTTCCAACCCCATACAAAAGTCTAGCCCTTTCTTCCACACCAAAACGGAGGGCGCCCGGGGATCTTTCCATGCTTTGGCTACATCACGTTTGGCCAAGATTAGACCTAATAACAGTAAGTGCCTTTTATATATGTTCCCCCCACCCCCTCAAACACATATAGTAAACCTAACTGCGGTGTGCGAGGGAGTTCCCATCCTAGGACCTCGGACATACAATCCCACACCCCATTCCAGAACCTAGCCAACGAACTACAATTCCATACCGTGTGAATCAATGTCCCCACCTCCTGGCCACACCTGAGACAGTCTGGGGATGCTATCAGACCTGCCCGCCACAACCTCTCTCTCGTAACTCTGGTTAGTGTTTTGTCCAGGTTCATGAGTCGCATCTCCTTTAAAAAAGTGACTTTGGCAGTACGACTTGCTCCACTGGGAGTTTCTCCTTCACTTATATCTGATACACTGGCACTCACTGGTGTTACTTTGAAGTGTTGAGTGGGAAAGTTCCTTTTAAGCGTTTGGCAAATGTTAATAATCTGCCTGGTGCATAATCTTGTTCGTCTCTTTTACATTTTCTTTGTTTACGCTCTTCAATTTCTGTTTCATATTTCTCCAATTTGCCCTCCATTTCTTTACGCATTTTGGTCACATCCTCTTTATTTGTTTGTTCTTTTATTAGCTCTTCCATTTCTTCTTTTTTCTTAGTGATCTCCACTACATCCATTTTCGCATGTCTTATCAGTATGCGCATCATGTTTAAAGAACATTGCATGTTGTTTTCCACCCATTCCTCAAGAAATTCTACTTTTGTGTCTGGATGTGTCGGCATTGTGAAAATTCGTACGCCTCTGGGAATGCGTTTTACCTCTATATAATTCTCCAGCGCAATGATTTCCCAGCTTTTGTTCACCTCTTTTTTGTACAATTTCTCAATTTAATTAAATAATTGTTTCAATGAACTTGCTGTTTTATCAGTTGGATTACTCGTACACGCCTCTACATTTTGTATCTCTCAGTTGGTTTGAATAACGAAGCAGCTTTAGTTGCACGTTTAGCTGCTCGCGCTTCCATTTCTTTATGTGATACTGTTGTTAGATTTTATTTCAGCCAGTGCCTGACTATAACTCACTTTTAAGTGCTACAGGAACTCTTATCTTTACGTCCTGTGTCAAAGCTTTCCAAGCTCTTTACTCGTTTCTTTTCAAACCCGCTATACCGTTTACGATCAAGGTTGCGCTTGTGAAAGAGAACAAAGCCACTTCACTTCGTTGCTTCTTTTAGCGGTTGATTGCCACTCACCTCCTTGGGAGACTCCCGACTCGACGGCATCCTTGGACCCCATCCCACGGCGCTCAGCCCTCGTGTGATTCAGTTTCACAAAGACTTCATTCACAGCGAAATGGGCACCTCCGGAACACTTCTGTTTGCTTGTAATGTGATTCTTTGATCCAGCGTGCTCACCAGCGGGTGCTCTGTGTTGGGGCCGGGTCCTGGCTCGAAATTGTCAATTTTTAATACAAATGACGCAGCACTCACAGCTTGGATTTATGCTTGATTTAATCTCAAGTTAGCACTCAAACCAACGCGTTTCAGCCCTCTCACGGCTTTGCTCACGGTTAGTGAGTCCTTCTTTGTTTCTACGATTTAAACCCACATTTGCCTTAATGCAACATTATGGGAGTTGTAGTATATCACAATTGTTTTGATGACTTATTTACGCTTTGTGTAATGTTAATTAGGAGACTGGCTCACTCGTGCCCACAGACCTAACCAGGGACCCCACTGTGGTGAAATTGTCAGCGCTTGGAAGGGATTCAGACAGGAGTACATCCTGCCATGATCGTGCAGCGAGAAAACGGCATTTCCAGAGCTCTCACATCCTTACAGGAGCAGCGGTAATTTTTCCTCACCTGACTGTTTGAAATGAAATTCCATGTGAATGTGTGCTTGTGCTTTAAAACGGAACTTTGCCATTACTTCTACTTGCACAATGCACACTGGGAGGAGTAGTTCATGATTGCAGCCACGTGATGCACCCATTCATATTCAGCTCGAAAATCACCTGGGCGCTTGCTAGTCCAGTCGTGAACAAGGCATGACGCCGAAACGTTGACTCTAGGGACATTTTTGAAGCAGGCGCTCCTTTCTCTACTCTGGAAATAAAGCCTGTTACCACGGCACAGGGCCTCACTTTGTTTGTTTGCCAAGCCGGTATTGGGGGCTCCCCTGTGCCCTCTCATGAGGCCGCCCTGAAGAGCCATGAGCTCCGTTTGCAGGGAAACGCCTGGAGGCGCTTTGTGTAATATATATATATGTATATATATATTCACTGAAAAAACCATAGGTTATAGACCATATATAGTTAGGAATTAGCATTTAAAAAACCTTATTTTACTCACACAAAACCATTGAAATTCCATATATAGTTAGTTGCACTAACTATATATTGCGCACCCGCAATCCACTGCTGATGATGTCACATATTACATCATTCATGACATGGTCAGTGACATCACTGATGACATCACTGATGACATCTCAAATGACATCACTGATGACATCACTGATGACAACATCCAGTGACTATGTTTCTGTAAAGTTAAAATATGTCTTACATATTGAAGAATGAGTGGATGTATAAGTGTCTGGACGAAGGATTTAGTAGGTGCATGACTGAATGTATGAGTGAGTGATTAAATGTGTCTCACTGAGTGCATGGGTTAGTGACTAAACTGTCTTAATTTGTGCATCATTATGTCTGTTGTTCTGTAAACTGCTGCATGTGTTGATCAGTAGCTATATGAGTAACTATATGGGTTATTGATTGATTGCCCAAATATTTGCATGGGAGACTGAGTGTGTGTGTGGCTGGATGGGAGGTGTGTGACTCTGTACAGATCAATGTGTACTTGTATCAATGATTGTATAAGAGAGTAAGTATGTGTTAGTATATGGTTGAAAACGTAAGGTGCTCTATGTTTAACTGTATAGAGTAGAAAATGGAAGTGTGATTGATTCTTTACAGGACTGACTAGGTGTGTGAGTAACTCCATGGATGAGTGGCAGAGTGTGAGTGTCTGTATAGGTGTATGAGTGCATATGATTGTGTTGTAAACATGAGTGATTGTATGTATGAATGATTGTATGGGTGAATGAGTGAATGTGTGTGTAGACGTAGGAATCAGTGAGTACGTATGTAGTAACTAGTATTGGTGTGTCAATGGTTTCAAAAATTATACTCTGTTTTTAACACTGGGTGAAACAGAGGTTATATTAAAATGTGAGGAGATGCATTGTATTGTCACATGAATGATATCATCAGTGATGTGGTCATTGATGTCAAATGAGATGTCATCAGTGATGTCATCAGTGATGTCATTTGAGATGTCATCAGTGATGTCATCAGTGATGTCACTGACCATGTCATGAATGATGTAATATGTGACATCATCAGCAGTGGATTGCGGGTGCGCAATATATAGTTAGTGCAACTAACTATATATGGAATTTCAATGGTTTTGTGTGAGTAAAATAAGGTTTTTTAAATGCTAATTCCTAACTATATATGGTCTATAACCTATGGTTTTTTCAGTGAATTTTCAAGGTTTTGTAAATGCTAATTCCTAACTATATATGGTCTATAACCTATGGTTTTTTCAGTGAATTTCAATGGTTTTTTAATAGCAAATATCATAAGCTGTCGAATGTCAAGTACGTGGTAAGAATTTTTTTTTTCGTGTTTATGCACACTGATCTGCTTTGATTGCTGCCCCCCACCCCTCATTTCTATTAGGAGTACTCTCTCTTTGCAGATAGTGAAGGGTAGTTAATGCAGCCCTTTCCCCCTTTGTAATCCGTCGTGCCTGCTTCTCTCTCCATTTGATTGATTGTTCTCTTTGGTTCATTCTCTATTTACAAACAAGCACAGAGTCGCAATACTCTGTTTAGTCTTTGCAGATAGCGAAAAATCGTGTAAAAAAACAAAAGGAATCGAGCAAAATCAGTAGGCCACTAATGGGATCTCTTTTGACCTCGCTAAAATAGAAACATTAGGAACAACCTGTTGAAAATAGCAATGCGTATGTATATAAGCGGCGTTCATTTGTGTTCACAGTACCCCTTGTTGATTGTTTCAATCGAGCATTGAATTGTTCGAAGTTAATTCTCTTAACGATCTTCTCTACCTGCAAACGAGGAAGAATAGGAATATTCTATCTCCCTTTGCAGATAGTGAAGGGTAGGTAACGCAAGCCTTTAACACGTCGTACCTATTTCATTCCTCATTGATTGATTGATTGTCCGAACATTGACTGTTTGGGAATTAGTTCTTTTTGGAGGTATTCCCTGTTTGCAAATAAACGTAGGAAAATCTTTGCAAGTAGTGAAAGGGTACGTAATGCGGACCGTTCTCCCCCGTTGTAATCTGTCATGCCTATCTACTCCCCACTGATTGATGCACCTTTTTCACCCGGACCATTTACTAGAGATACGTCATCTGGCCCGACCAGAGAGCACCCCTAGTGAAAAGGACATATGCAATAATAACGAAGTGATCACTGTATCCTGTTAACAGAAACTTTACCATGAAACAACCTGGAAAGAAAAAAATAGGAAAACGAAAATCAGTAGGCCACTGATGAACATGAACTTTTATTAAACAACGAACAAAGAAACGATAACATAACGTAATGATAAAACCTATTAATGTCCTAGAAACAAGAAAACGTTAAAATATGCCAGTGGTGAGAGACCAGAAAAACAGTAAGAGAAACCAAATCACCCCTCGCTGTCCCACCGCCTGCCACGCCAAAAAAATCGATAGACTAGGGAAAATGCAAGTCAGTAGAACATCCACCCCCACTCTGGAAACTTCCAAGGTGGGGCAGGGTTCCGGCTACGCCCAGCCGGGAGCAGCCCATATAAGGCAGGTTCTGCTGCCACGCCTCGGCCAGGAGATCCTAACGTAGGGTGTAGCCGGAGGAGAGGCCGAGACCAGCGGGACCCGGCCAGGGGATTGCCTTTACAACGCTGAACAGTTGCAGGGGGGGGGAATGTCTCCTCGACCCTCCCCTCTCTCTCCCAGTCCGGCCGCGGTGGCCCTTGAGAGTTTCAGGTAGTCCCGCCACATGCTCTTCCGGTCCGGCCACCAACGGTCAGGGGGCCGAGGCCGACGGGATCCGGCTGCAGCCGATAAACCAAGAAACCCGTTCATGGGGCCAGAGCCAGGGGCGTCCGGCCGACATCCACCGGAAGCCCGGCCCGAAGACGGACGGGACACTTCTTTCTTTTATAATGGCTGCGACAACACTGGAGGGGGATGTCTTGCACATGCCTCCGACCCCCCCTCGTCCTCATCGCCTGGTCCGGCCATAACAAATCTCAAGCGAGACGCCGTGGGGTGCACTGGGAGGGAGAGACGGTGCGAACAGGCCTCTCCCGCCTCCCCAGGTGGAGGCTTCCCAGCTGCACCCTCAGCGCTCCAGGCGGTGGCATCCTAACAACTCCAGTGCTGCACAGTTTCGGAACGACCTAGATAACGGTTCTTCCACTGTGGCCATGCTGCAACGTCTCGCCCGGCAGGGTGGAGCCCGTCCGCTCATGTGACCCCGCGATCGCCGGTAGCTGCCGAACTCTCAAAATGGCGGTCGACCTGGCAAGAGCGGGCCCAACATAAAGAAATGGCCCGGTCACTGGTTGACTCCACCACCGTAGTCCTCCACGACCTTGAAGATTCTAGAGGAGCCGCGGGAGTCTCCGACCCCCGATGGGGAATGACTGCCATGATCGCCCGTGGAGTGACGAAACTGTATCCGCGGGACGTCGGCGCTCCCATGCTGGCGCCAGCCTCACTTTGAATTACTACAATCCTGCAGACCTCACTTCCGGTGAAAGCACAGTGTGACCCGGTAGGAAAAATTGTTGCACCCCCTCCCCTTTTTGACTGATAGTTCAAACCACCGATCCTTTCCTTTGCCCTTTTAACGGAACTTTGGACTGCCTCCCCCTCTTTTACATTTTCTAGAGAAAACAAAACATTAACCACTACATTAGCATAGCAGTTGACACCAGAACTGTTTTCAAATTGAAAACCAACAACATCTTCAACAGAATCCTTTTTGTTTCTGCTGTGACCCTGCTACAGCACAAGCATTGTCCCCAGCAGTAATTCTGCAATGCCGGTAAGAATAGCTGTGGTGCCTACTGGACTCACTCACCCCCGCGGCGCCCCACGCCGTTATTTGCTGGGCGGCAACTTGCTAGACATCACTTTCGTGCCATCTAGATTTCAGCGCGTTCTGCTGCCTTGGAACTATTCGCACAACAGACCGCTACTGACAAGAATATTTCATTATTGGTGCTGTCAATTTCAATAAATCTATTGGATAATTAAAAAGAAATTGCCACGGTCTCTTCGTTGTTTAAATGTTTTTACTGTTTTTGTTTTGTTGTATATATTTATATGTTATTAAAGTTTTATATTCCTACTACTTTGTTGGAGTGCTATATATTTTTAATGTGACACATAATTGTAAAAACTTTGATGTACAAAGAGTCATTCCTGGAATCTTCCGCTTCAGGCTCGGTCCTCTCCCCAATCACAATACAGGATGGTTTTCAGATAGTAGGAACGCGTGTGCTGTGACGGATCACATCGGGTGTGGGCCTTGATCTACTATAACTCCTTTGAAGAGGGGTGATTCTTTACAGCTGGGGCCATAAACTACATCTGCAGGGCTAGCTGATAGCCTAGGACCGGCCTGGACATTCGGACACAGAGGAAGAGGAGTGTCAGAGGGTGCGGTAGTGAATAGGGCGAAAGGGAGGTGTCGGGCGGGCACAGAGTGTGATTCTCAGGGAAGAGCAGCGCAGATGGGGGAAGGTTTATTGCCCATGCATAAGACAGAGAGCGGTGGTGACCAGTGCCTGGGGGAGATGCTTACGAGGGTGAGGAGCCATGCTACGAATCGACAGCGTGCAGAGAGTGGGTCTGGTCAAGACATCTAAAATGGCTGCCGTGCACGACAAAAGTGTGGCATTTCAAAAAAGGCAAGATGGCGCAGACAATGTTTTTCAACACTTCCTCATTTCCTTCGAATCGAACGTTAACAGACGTTGGGGCATATTACCAAAGTTAAGCGATATTTATCGCTAACGATGCTTACCAACCAATTTTTTACCACTAAGCATCGTCAGAAATTATCGAAGATAAACCTTACTATTATCAAGGTTTATCGCAAATGCGATAATAAACGGCCGCAATGCATGAATATCGCTAAAAACTCAGCGATATTCATGCATTACCGAGCTAATACTCTTAGCCATGTTATCCACCTCCCATTGGATAACATGGCTAAGAACTGCTCAGGGCAGGTGTTACTTTTTGGAGATATTCGCGCTTAGCGCGAATATCTCCAAAAGTTGGTAATAGGAGATAGATATCTTGCATGTTGTAATGCAAGTTATTGTGGTATATGGAACTCATACCATAATCTCTCAGGAAAGCAGAAACTGATCCTTTTGGGACCGCCTAAAAAGGCCTAGGGGGTGAGGAGTACTCTACTTTGCCCCCTTTTCACGTTCCGAACTATTTTATTTTACTCTCTTCTGTAATTACACAAAATACCAGCGATAAGATGCATCGGAGACACACAGTGAGAGAAAGGAGGCCGGAGATGAAGAAGACATGTCAAATACACATTGGAGATAATATAGTGGCAGAAGGGAAGTAAATATGAGTAAACTTACCATGTAACATAAAAATGTTGCACTCTATACTATAAGTCTCATTTTATACTACAATCACTTCGCTACAACCTCATAAATTAAAAATAAAAATAAATAATGTCTCAAACAATTTTTGATTTCTAAATATAAATTTATTCTTCAGAATTTTCTAAATTTGAAACAACTACTAACATGTCCTCATCAGTAATTTCCTCTTCAATCATCTCATCTGGAATCTCCTCATTAAAAGTCTGCAATGATGATTCTTGTAACTCTATGGTCTCCAAACACTCGATAAATTCGCCATCAAGAGATTGATCAAAAAAATCATTCAAGTCATCTCCTCCTTCTGACAATATTTCATTATTGGTGCTGTCAATTTCAATCAATGTAGTGGAATCATTCAAGTCATCTCCTCGTGACAATATTTCATTATTGGTGCTCTCAATTTCAATCAATGTAGTGGAATCATTCAAGTCATCTCCTCCTTGTGACAATATTTCATTATTGGTGCTGTCCATTTCAATCAATCTAATGGAATCATACAAGCCATCTCCTCCTTGTGACAATATTTCATTATTGGTGCTCTCAATTTCAATCAATGTAGTGGAATCATTCAAGTCATCTCCTTGTGACAATATTTCATTCTTGGTGCTGTCCATTTCAATCAATCTAATGGAATCATACAAGTCATGTCCTCCTTGTGACAATATTTCATTATTGGTGCTCTCAATTTCAATCAATGTAGTGGACAATTCAAAAGAAATTGCCACGGTCTCTTCATTGTGAGCCATTTTATTTTGAAATTGCTTGCTGTAAATTGCAGAAAAAAATAATCACTTTCATTTATCGTTTTTAGTAATACATAATATAAAACTAACTTCATCAAGTATTTAGTATAACAGAAGGACAGCAAATAAATAACAGAAAACATTTTTCAAATTATCTTCAAGTGTACAACATAGTTCCCCTTACAAATTAACAACTCACCTTTTTAAAAGTAGCAGAAGTGTTAGTACTGTGTAAATCAAACACCAGAAATTCACCACCAAAAATTCCTCACAAATGTACCTCAGACAGTAGTATCACAAAATGGCTGTGGTTTCCTCTCATTTGACATATATACATAACCAATTAACTTTCATCACACACAAATACAAAACCAAAGTAACATTTTAATTGGTTCTAAATTTCAACACTTTCAAATGTGTTTTCCCCATGCAATTTTCCATAGGACATTTACATACGTCTACAGCCTGAATGGCTGAACGGAATTACACCAAACTTGGCAAAATGGTACATCAAACCTAAGAGGTCAGGAAGGATCTACTATGCCCCCTTATGGTCATTTCCCCCTTCGCTTTGGCCTCCTCTTGTCTCTCAATCCTACCGAGGGACAAGATGGCGGCCGCTACGGACTGTTTGGAATGTTGACAGACGCCGGAGAACCAATCAGCTTCGCAAAGCTCCGTAACGCGAAAAGTACGCGAAGCGGAGCGCTGTTACAGATATATATCTTTTTTTCAACGTTAATTTCTCAAAATCCACTGGAGCACATATATTGAGACCTAGCAAAGGCACATCGGGCTACCAGTCCCTAATATTTTGCCAAGTTTCGTGCAAATCCATTCAGCCGTTCGATTATTATTATTTTGGTTTTTTTTTGCCCCGCGGGGCCCTTTTAAAACCTCCACATCAAACCTAGGGGGTCAGCGAGGATCTACTATGCCCCCTTATAGTTATTTCCCCCTTTGTTTTGACCTCCTCTTGTCTCTCGATCCTACCGAGAGACAAGATGGCGGCCGCTACGGACTGTTTGGAATGTTGACAGACGCCGGAGAACCAATCAGCTTCGCTTCACAAAGCTCCGTTGCGCGAAAAGTCCGCGAACCAGAGCGCTAACCGGTCCGCTGTTACAGATATATATCTTTTTTTAAACGTTAATTTCTCAAAATCCACTGGAGCACATATATTGAGACCTACAAAAGGCACATCGGGCTACCAGTCCCTACAATTTTGCCAAGTTTCGTGCAAATCCATTCAGCCGTTCGGGCTAAAAGTGAGGCCAACCGCCCTATGGAAAACTCAATGTTAAAAACAC
The DNA here is from genome assembly GCF_964261635.1 of Lissotriton helveticus. Classification (NCBI taxonomy): domain Eukaryota; kingdom Metazoa; phylum Chordata; class Amphibia; order Caudata; family Salamandridae; genus Lissotriton; species Lissotriton helveticus. The sequence goes on along the minus strand of NC_136057.1, from coordinate 1,691,039,918 downwards.
GTTTTGGGACCCCCCTTTTTTCTCGGCCCCCACTGGACGAACCCCCCCCAAATTTTCAAGGGCTGCTCAGAAACAAAATGTGCCATTTTCCTGAAAATTTCAGCCGATTCCGTCCACAAACGCCAAAGTTATTAGACATAGAATTTTCAAAAAACCCATAGAGAAAAAATCCTAACTATATATACCTACTGGCGACCGCCAGTAGGTAATATATATATATATATATATATATATATATATCCTGGAAACTCGAACCACTTCCTGATTCCACCCACGGCAGATTAGGCAAGGGAAGAGACACAGACCTCCGAGGTTTTCAAGTGGGCAAAAATCTTGTTTATTACGAGTGACCCAACACAACACGTTTCAAGCCCGTAAGCCCTTGTTCACGTATAAATATATATATTTTCCATACAAAACTGCTCAACAGTTTAAAACGCCACACGCGATGTATAAGATTTCACCTTTAATGTGAGACAGGCAGATTCACAATCAGTCAAGGCTTAGCAGCAGCAGCAACCCAATGGTTTTTCTTTAATGAATGGAGGAAGAACACAGCCACGCCACTACAGCAAGAATGAAAGGACTTCTATAACCAGCATGCACTTTAGAACACGCTCGGATGGGTGGGACTATTTAACAGAACACGCAGGTGCGAGACAATTCACTAAGCTGTACTTCACCACAAGCCGAGCCAGAGAACAAGGAAATGATTCAGAAACCCGTATGGTAAAATGTTCAGACCAATTGCCCTGAAGCTGGGAATGGAGAAATGAAATGGATGCAAATATTTGCAAGCAGCCTCGAGGTGATCATACCGGATGGTAGGAGCTGCATTGTGTGACCTCTGTGAGCTTCAGGGCAATTGGTATGAACATATATATATATATATATATATATATATATATATATATATATATATATATATATATATATATATATATAGATAGATAGATAGATAGATAGATAGATAGATATACAGCCCTCATTTTCTTACCTTTGGAAGAAAAGAAAGTGGTGGCTAAATTAAGGAACGCTGGACTCCACTCTGGACCGTCGCATGGTAAAGCCCTGTACTACCGGACCTACGTGTGATATATATATATATATATATATATATATATATATATATATATATATATATATTCCAAGCTCCAAAAGTAATGACCAGCACTCGCGGGGGGTTAAATCCCTGTCGGATTTATTAAGCACAAGAAATTATCCGGTACAAACGCGTTTCGGAGGTACGCGTTCGTCAGTGTAAGGCGGCCGCCATGACGCTAACCATTTATATACAAAAAATAGAAATGATACTACAATCACGTGAGGAATGTAACCGATGGGCGCCATCTTAGTGTCAGGCAATAGCGGAAAATCGTTCAAACGGTTGATTGTGAGTGATATAAAGAATAAATTCATATAATATAGACACCATTTAAAGTGGCTCAAGCACAAACATAATTTAGACAGTGTAGCTAATGAAATCAAATTATATATATACACTCTCAAAATTCATATGATGCATTGGCTGTCGATCTCGCACTGTTGATCAGTTTGGACTAGCATTGTTCCATGCAGTACAGATATTTACAAAGGTCTAGCAGTCTCTAATGGATATAGGTTCACACAATACCATAAATATATAGCCCTATATGGGCCAGCTGATAAATGAATTTCAGCTCATTAATGCTAGATAAAGCACTCAATAGAGCCCTAGATGGGCATTTACTGGCAAAGGGAAAGTATGGAGGGAAAAACACAAGGAGGAACAACTCATAATTCCGAATAACCAAGTTCGACAGACCTAATAAACCAGAATAAATGAACTGTAAAGATTGGCAATTATCAATGAACATGCAACATCAAATCCTCAATTATAAAGACTAATAATAAGAAAAAGTAATAAAGGAAAAAAGAACATTGTTTTCTAATGCTATATACAGTATTTACAATTGAACCCTAAGTTCCTCCCCCATGTTCAGTCCTAGAGGTGTTTTGGTGGCAAGGTCGATAATGTAGCAGGACTCAAGTCTCCTAAGACGTTTCTCTCTATCACCGCCACGCGGATCCTTAGCCACATGGTCTAGGCAAAAATACTTCAAGAGTCTACGGTTACTCTCATGGTGTGATTGGAAATGTCGTGCTACGGGGTAATTACTGTCATTGTTTTGTATGGCTCTCTGGTTTTCAAGTATACGCATTTTGGCTGGATGGATCGTGCTGCCTACATACCTAAGGCCACGAGGGCAACTTAGGCAGTAGACAACAAAGGGTGTGAGGCAGTTCATGAGTTTCTTGATTTTTATAGGTTCTTCTCTTCCTGGTGTAGAGTAGGATGTGACTTTCATGCTATCCGCACAGGCTTTGCATTTGCTGCACGGATAGAAGCCTGTGAGTCCCTGTATGCCTCTGTTGGTGGGTGCTAGGTGACTTTGGACCAGATGATCCTTAAGAGATCTGGTTTTTCGGAAGGTCATGGACGGATAGGGAGAGATGTCCCGGTGATAATTGGGTCTTATTTCAATATACTCCAATTGGAGTACATGATTTTCCTAAGACTCTTAGCTGCATTGGAGAAATTAGTAATGAGTCTAAGATTGTTTTTTCCTTTACTGTTCTCCTTCGGGACATCCTTAATGAGTTCTGTTCTACTTCTAGTCTCCAACTTTTTCCATGCCTCCTTCAACACCTTCTCCTTATAGCCAAGCTCCCTGAATCTTTGGAGACACTCTGCGCCTGCTTCTAAGAAATTCTCAGATCTAGAGCTGTTGCGTTTCATGCGCAGAAGTTCTCCATACGGAATACTGTTTTTTAGATTACTTGGGTGGCTGCTACGTGCATGCAGCACTGAATTACCCGCTGTGGGTTTTCTAAACAGTAATGTCTGCATGCGTCCATCAGTTACAAACACCCTGACATCTAGGTAGGTGAATTCACTTGCACTGATCTCGCCAGAAAACCTCAAATTCAAATTATTGCTATTCAGATATTTGATGTACTCAGAAACTGACTCCTCACTCCCTCGCCACACTATAAAGAGATCATCAATGTAGCGTGTCCAAATAATGGTCTTTTCAACCCAGTGATTACAGGAGTCCGACCAGGCAGCCCGCTTCTCCCACCAGCCGACGGACAAGTTTGTGTAGCTGGGGGCGAAGCAGGCTCCCATGGCTATCCCCCGTTTTTGCCTATACAGCTGTTCCTGAAATATAAAGATGTTATTAAACAGGCAAAATTGCAGGAATTCAATCAACATTTCACTGTGGTTGATAAATCTCGATGGCCGTTGTTGTAAGAACTGTCGAATAGTGTCAATGCCTTGGTCATGCGAAATGCTAGTATATAGACTAGCTATATCCAGATTTACCATAAGGATATATATATATATATATATAAAATACCTGAAAAAGCCACAGGTTTCAGGGGAGTTATATTTAGTTGGACATTTCACTCGTACAAAACCAGAGAAATTCGGCCATTATAATTAGTTCAGCTAACTATAACTCGCACCCCGCAATGCACTGCTGATGACGTCGACGTCACATATTACATCATTCATGACATGGTCAGTGGCATGACTGATTACATCACTGATGACACCATCCAGTGACTGTGTGTTTCTATAAAGTTTAAATATGTTTTATATACATTCCAAGGTTTATTAACCCCTTGCATGTGTTCGATGGCCATCGGCCGTCCGACGCCACGGTGGGCGTGTGCGTCAGACGGTCGGGAGCCGTCCGAACTGCGCACGCGTGGAATTTTGCCGCACAGCGGCAAAAGTCCGGCCGCATGCAAGGGCTTAGAGAATGACTGGGTGTATAAGTGTCTAGATGGATGATTTAGTAGGTGAGTGACTGACTGTATAAGTGAATGATTAAATGTGTCTTACTGAATGCAGGAGTTAGTGACTGATCCAGACCTTTACACAGTTTAGTTTGTCAGTTGGTGTGTAAGTGGCTGCATGGGTTGATGAGTAGCTAAATGAGGATCAATGTGGGTTATTGATTGGTTGTCTGAGTATCTGTATGGGTGCCTGAGTGTCTGTGTGGGTGGGTGGGGGTGTGACTCTGTGAATAGCTGTGTGAGTGGATGATTCACTGGGTGTATGGGTTCAAGAGTGCATCTGTGAATGGCTGTATGGGTGGGTGAGTGTGTGTATGGGTGTGTTGGTGAGTGAATGAATGCCTCAGTGGTACATGTGTGAGTAACTGCATATGTGAATTGCAATATATGTGAGTGTTTGAGTGTATAAATGTCTATGTCTTGTATTTCCGAAGTAGTCACAGTTCATTACATCTGATTTCCTGATAGGAATTATGTGTTGTTCTCTCCATTTATATGCTGGCACTGATTTAAGACATATTATATTCAGTGGTATGTTAGTCATGTTTCGCAATAGTTTATTTTATGCAAAGGTGGATTTCAGTCCATGTTTTCACTATGTAGTTATTTTTTGACCTCATGCTTGCCTTGAATAGCACAAAACATATTCTTTGATTTTTTGTTTTATCCCATGACTATCACCAATAATAAGGGTGTTAGTCAAGGGATAAAACAAAAAATACAACACGTAATCCCTATCTGGAAATCAGATATAATGAACTGTGACTACTTCGGAAATACAAGTCCCACAATGCAATCTAATTGGGCAAGAAAGAACAGTATAAATAGTGAAAGCGAGAAAGGACTCACTTAACCGTGACAAAGACCATTTCTAGGTCGAAACGTTTGGTGGTGGCAAGGTGGTGGGAATTATGCTTAAATAAAGCCTCTTTAAGCATACGACTTCTGGAGTGCAGTGAATTCCTTGATTAAGCAATTCAATGCGAGGTACGGTCTGACCTCGACACGAGCACCAGCGGAAGTGCGCACCGATCATGGACCAATTGTTTTTGAATGTTAAGAAATCGGTGGCGCCCGGCGTTTTTTGAACATCCACAACTTCCTGAAATAATTGGGTCAACAGGAAGAAGGATACATTGTTTCCAAGAAAGAAGCAGAACAAGCGCATGAAATCGAAAGCGCTGAAACGCTGAATATCTCAATGAAAAAATATTCGGAAACTGCTAAAGGAATATCACCGGGAGAACTGGATGTAAACCAGAGCGGCGCCCGTACAGGAGAATCCTAATCCTGGAGTGGGAGCACCGTGAAAGCGGAGCTGAAGGACACCGCCTGACCGAGGGACTAGTCACAGAAAAAATAAGGGAACCCTACTCACTTAGGAACCAGGGTGCGTATTTTATATCAAAAAACAGTGGTTCCAGTGGAACAATAAACGTATACTAGATGAATACACAACAATGTCTAATAATAGTATGAAGGTTACCGAGGATGTAGGAAGGAAAAACAAAACTCATGACACCAATTACGTACCATCATTTGTTATTTTTACGAGACAGAATACTCAATTATTTACATATCACAATTCACATATAACAGTGTAGAGACTTTTGAAAGGGTGTCCCAAGTGTAAAGTGTGAACCGAAGGAGTGGTTAAACACACAGTAAAGTGACAGTAAGTGACAATTATGTACACGGTTTCAACAGGGGTATATTTACAAGTGATTGGGAAAATGACCATACAAGCGATATTCAATAAAAATACAATGACTATTTAATTCATAGACATTGATTAATAGGTTCATTCCCAAAGAGCGTCAATGGCGTTTCAACCCTTTTACTGGATGGAGGGTTTCGTCAGGACAAGGGCGGTGTGGGACATCTGTAAGGGTAAGAAAAGGGGGTGAGCTCCGTGTTATGAGAGTGGACTCATAAAAAGGACTGTATGTGGGGGGCCTGGTACCTGTAAGGATGCAATCAAGGGCTCAGTGATTGAATAGGTGCCAACCATGCGTGAAATTGAGAAGATAAAGGTACTCACAATGAACCCAGCCGGGTACTGTGGCGAAAAGGGAAACAAAATCGGAAGGGATATGGTCACAGATTGTCAACAATGGCAACATGCTGTATAGGCGAGCCCAATATCGTGTACTTGCCACTGTAAGTAGCCGAATAATACGAGGGATTCTACGTTCGTATTATGCAACAACACGAAACTTGCCGGGATAGTTGAGATCAAGCCTCTGAAGTGCTACAATGAGCACGGATAGGGCGCTGACCAGGTTAATACCTATGGAGAAGAGAACGGATTTAAAAGGGGGCTCTCCAGGAGGTTCTTTCTGAAAGGGTACAATAATTGTGAAGGACAGGCTTGTTACCTGGGATACAGCGCGGTCTGCCTTGGTCCGACTGCCTAATTGTGACGCCAGCAACGTACACGAGGGTTTAACCGTGTAGCGTATGCGCAAGGAAAGCGAAGAGAGCAGAGCGATCGATCCTCGTTACAGAGGGAGATAGCAAGGGAACATGGTTGGCTCAGAGTTAGCGATGAGCTCCGATAGTGTGTGCAGGTACAGGCGATTAGAGAACAGAATTACATACAACCATTATGCATTGAGTACAACACTAACACAGACTGGCTGGCCACACTAGATATCTCTTCGCTTTATACCAACATCCCTCAATCTGAAAGTATTCAGGTCATAGAACAACTTCTGTATACCAGACCGAGACCATTTACTGTACCTACCTCTTTCAGAATTTCATTACTCCGCATAGCAATACAGACCAACTACTTTGTATCAGATGGACAATATTACCAACAATGCAGCGGGACCAGTATGGGAGCAGTTTTTGCCCCAAATCTGGCGAATATCTATATGAACCATATAGAACTGACCTTTGCATTGAGTAGTTTGAATCCCCAACATACCCACATTGGGTGTTGGTACAGGTACATAGATGATATTTGTTTAATCTGGAGAAACAGCGAAGAAAGTTTTAATGATTTTGTGACCTATCTCAATCAAATCCAACCACACCTCACATTTACCTCAACACTAGACAAATCTACCATAGCTTTCTTAGATCTGAACATCCAACAGGCTGATGGCAAACTATTCACCTCACTTCACAGAAAACCTACTGAGAGGAACACGCTTCTATCCTATAACAGCCAACATCCTAGAGCGTTGAGGGATGGACTTCCTTTCGGTCAGTTCTTGCGGATCCGCCGGAATTGTACCTGCAAGGAAGACTATATGAATGAGGCTGAAATTTTGAAAAAGAAACTACTACTGAGAGGGTATCCCAATAAAATTGTGAAAAGGTCATTAAAGCGTGCCTGGTACTGTCCGAGAGAGGAGTTGTTAGTGACAAAGACCAAAAAACAGATGAACAAAATCGTCTGTGTTACCACCTTTGGGACTCACACGAACAAGATCCGGAACATCATTACCAAACACTGTAACATCATTAAAAGTATAGATCCCCTGTTGGAGGTCCCTCAGTTTGCCTACAAAAGAGCAAGGAACATTAAAGATCATTTGGTTAGATCCTCCACTGATGTCGTTAAAAAGACGGGCACGTTAGAATCAGCCTGGGGCCTTCCCCCCGCTCTTGGTCACTATAAATGTGGGAACTGTGTGAACTGTCCCTTCACGGAAAATACGACCACCTTTAAATATAGCAATGGCGAACACACGCTTGACTTTTTCTCCAATTGCAACACACGCAATGTTGTGCACTGCATCTGGTGTCCGTGTGGTCTCCCATACATTGGACAGACCCAACAACCTATCAAGGCAAGGATAGGACAACATCGCAGTCGCATCAGAAGGTCTGTTGTCTCTGCACCCCTAGTCACGCACTTTGTGGACAAAAATCACACTGCAGATGAAATAAAATGGCAAGTGATTGACATTGCAAGACTACCTGAAAGGGGTGGCAGTATAGCACAAATACTGCAACGACGAGAATGTCACTGGATCGACAGAACCAACTCCATTAATGAGGGTCTTAATTCCTCTGAGGAATGGAGAGGTTTTGTCGTAACTCTAGGACAATTTTGGCCTTGTCTGCCGACATGCACAAATTTGGTCACCCTGCAAAACCTTTTTTTAAAATTGTTTTTGTAATTTTTATTGTAAATCATGAACCTTGTTGCCTGTACTTCCTCACTGTAAATATTTTACACTATAGGAGCAGAACAGCTGTTTATTATGTTCGTTATTTGGCAGCTGTTAAACATCGTGACTATGTTTGCAGAAATTGTAATGCATATTGGTTGTATGTAGTTCTGTTCTCTAATCGCCTGTACCTGCACACACTATCGGAGCTCATCGCTAACTCTGAGCCAACCATGTTCCCTTGCTATCTCCCTCTGTAACGAGGATCGATCGCTCTGCTCTCTTCGCTTTCCTTGCGCATACGCTACACGGTTAAACCCTCGTGTACGTTGCTGGCGTCACAATTAGGCAGTCGGACCAAGGCAGACCGCGCTGTATCCCAGGTAACAAGCCTGTCCTTCACAATTATTGTACCCTTTCAGAAAGAACCTCCTGGAGAGCCCCCTTTTAAATCCGTTCTCTTCTCCATAGGTATTAACCTGGTCAGCGCCCTATCCGTGCTCATTGTAGCACTTCAGAGGCTTGATCTCAACTATCCCGGCAAGTTTCGTGTTGTTGCATAATACGAACGTAGAATCCCTCGTATTATTCGGCTACTTACAGTGGCAAGTACACGATATTGGGCTCGCCTATACAGCATGTTGCCATTGTTGACAATCTGTGACCATATCCCTTCCGATTTTGTTTCCCTTTTCGCCACAGTACCCGGCTGGGTTCATTGTGAGTACCTTTATCTTCTCAATTTCACGCATGGTTGGCACCTATTCAATCACTGAGCCCTTGATTGCATCCTTACAGGTACCAGGCCCCCCACATACAGTCCTTTTTATGAGTCCACTCTCATAACACGGAGCTCACCCCCTTTTCTTACCCTTACAGATGTCCCACACCGCCCTTGTCCTGACGAAACCCTCCATCCAGTAAAAGGGTTGAAACGCCATTGACGCTCTTTGGGAATGAACCTATTAATCAATGTCTATGAATTAAATAGTCATTGTATTTTTATTGAATATCGCTTGTATGGTCATTTTCCCAATCACTTGTAAATATACCCCTGTTGAAACCGTGTACATAATTGTCACTTACTGTCACTTTACTGTGTGTTTAACCACTCCTTCGGTTCACACTTTACACTTGGGACACCCTTTCAAAAGTCTCTACACTGTTATATGTGAATTGTGATATGTAAATAATTGAGTATTCTGTCTCGTAAAAATAACAAATGATGGTACGTAATTGGTGTCATGAGTTTTGTTTTTCCTTCCTACATCCTCGGTAACCTTCATACTATTATTAGACATTGTTGTGTATTCATCTAGTATACGTTTATTGTTCCACTGGAACCACTGTTTTTTGACTGGGGGGACTAGCCAGGTCAGGAGCTTTCTGGGGACGCTCAGAATGAACACACCCAGCTAATACCTGAATGCCGCAGCGAGTCCTTCTGTGTAACTGCTAATTGTACACAGAGGACTCAGAAGTCGTTTGAGAAAAGCATGCACCACTTACCAATTTTATCACTTTCAGTGAGATTGCAATAAATAAAAATAGTCACATTAAACTACAAAATGGAGGCACGAGCAGCTAAAAGAACCTTAAAGGCAGAAACATTGTTCAAAAGTGGAACAGGAGAAACCACTTGTGAAAAGGAGATGAGGAGCACAGAAACATCTCAAAAAAATATAAAACAAATGTTTTTTCTATTAGAAAAACTGCTGAAGAAAGAAATTTCTAAAAGCTGGGAAGTGATAACCTTAGAGGAATACTTGGAATTCAAGTGTATTCCCAGAGGCCTTCGGATCTTTACATTGCCCATCCACGCAGATACAAGACCAGAGATGCTTGAGGAATGGGCAGAAAATAGTATGCAGTGTTCTAGAAACATGTTACTTATAATTATAAAATATGTGAAACAGGATATAGAGGAGTTGCATGATGAAATAAAAAAACTAGAAGAACAGATTCTAGCATTAAACAAACAAGAGGAAAGTGACATGCTATGTAAAGAAATGTAGAAAAATCTGGACAGATATGAAGAAGAAGTTGAACTGCGCAAACAAAGGCAATTCAAACATGACAAACACGATTATGAATCTGGATCAATCCCTACATTCGCAAGGCACTTTGATGGCCCCAAGAAACAATTACGTGCAGGCAACCTGACAATAACAGAATCAGGAAAAACATTACCTAGTGAATCTGAATCAGACCTCAGCGTAGAAGAACAGACAATCAGAATTGGTGGGCGAACCCCTTTTTTAGAGGAAATGAAGTTGATCTATAGAGATCAAAAGACCCCAAGGGAAAGAGGAAGAGGTCGTGGAAGAGGAAGATGGATGAACCAAGAAGCTACATCAAACGAAGAAGGGAAACAAGAAGAGGGAAAGGAAAAAACAAGAGGATACCCTCTACGCAACAGGATGTCAAGGAAGTAAGAACACTAATCACAAAACAAAAAGACAACTTAATAACCAACCTCTCAGTACATACACTAACGAAAGCTGAAACCAGTGTCCTCAACAAGGGTTTAACATTCTGCCCAGTACAACACCACAATTATGTAGATACAAGGATTAATCTATATAAATATATCAGAAAATTAAGTGCCAAAAAATCACAGATGGCAATCACAGATCAACCAAATGTATAAGACTCAGATAATCTGTCAGTGGAAGACGCCACAAATCTAAAAACAACATATGATCTATTGTTGAATTTGAATGATGAGGATATGACAGAAACACAAATACTGAAGGACCTAGAAATAAATACTGGAAAACATAAAAATTCCGGCCTCAAGTTGAAATCGAAGTTCTGTCCCATCTTGAGTCCAGGTAACAGAATCAATCAATTTCACGATCTTGTGATAACTGAACTAGAGAAGATAAAGAACACAACATCCAGAAAGCATGAAAATCTAACCAAAGATGAGCGACTGGCACTGGACAATCTAATGAAAAATTAAAATATAACCATAAAACCTGCAGATAAAGGTGGCAACGTGGTCATTCAAAATACAACTGACTACGTAAATTAAGCCATGAGACAACTTAATGACAAGGAGAGCTATACTCAACTGACCTGAAATCCAATCAACAAAATGACATTGGAAGTTGAAGTAAACATCAGAGAATGAAAAAGTGAAGGCCTATTAAACTATGATGAAGTGAAGTTTCTCTTCAATGCCCTGTAATGTCCACTATATATATTTTCTCCCCAAAGTTCATAGGACTCTCATAGACCCGCTAGGAAGACCCATCGTGTCCAGTTGCCACTCTCCATATGAGAACATCTCGATCTATGTAGATCAATATCTTGCGCCAATAGTTAAAAATTTGAGTTCTTACATAAAGGACCCTGGAGATTTTTTAGGAACTCTAACCAACACAGCCTGGCAAACGGGATTTCATCTGGTAACCATTGATGTGGTTGCATTATATACCTCCAATGATCATGATATCGGAAAAAATGCAGTAGGATATTTTCTATGCCAGAGAAACATCGAAGAACTGAAATTCACAAAGATGTTGACGGAAATGGTGGAATTATGCCTAAAGAATAACATATTTCTTTTTAATCAAAAGGTATATTCCCAAAAACGTGGTATTGTCATGGAAATTTCATTCTCACCCAGCTACGCCAATCTCACCATGGGGTGGTGGGAAAAATGTATTGCGTCAAAAGAAGAAAATGAAATGTACACAAACAAGATAGAACTGTGGTTAAGATACATCGATGATCTCTTCCTGATTTGGAATGGCAGTCCCAGTGAATTCAAAGTATACTTCAACATTCTGAACAACAACAACATAGGATTAAAATTCACCTAAAACATCAGCTCAAAAATAATTGAATATTTGGATGTCCAAGTATATATAGAGAAAAATCAGATTCAAACTAAAGTTCATCGCAAACCTACCACTACGAACAGTATACTCCACAGGAAGAGATTTCATCCAGTCAATTTGATCAAAAGCATCCCATATGGAGAATCCATACAAATGAGGAGAAATTGCTCTACAGATGAAATAGCAGAAAAAAGTTTCAAGGAAACTGAAAGTCGATTCATGAAGAGAGGATATAAACATAGAGATGTAAAGGAAGGATTGGAACGAGCAAAAACAATATCAAGTGCAGAAACTCTAATTGTCAAAGCGAAAAATGTGACAGAAGATACAACAAGATTAATCCTTACATACAGCAAGGAAAGTTTTAAAATTCAAAAAATCATACAGAAATATTCAATCAGGTTGTATTGTCAGTAATGTTCAGTCCATCTGGATGCAATGATTTTAAACGGTACATCCAGAAGCTTTCCCTAGAGTCCAGTAGTTCTTCCTTGGAGACATGGTCCACTGGGAAAATCTTCAAATCTGATAGTGAATGATCCACAAGGTTAACATGATTGCTGATTATTGCATATCTCAAGAACTCTCAGGACTGCATTGATTCCACATTCCAACTGGAATCTTCACTCATGATGCTTTTTGAAAATTCAGCTGTGTCATCTGTGCAGCCACTGAGCTTACCATCTTGAAACTACCTGAGGAAGGCGGAAGCTGAAACGTTGTAGTGGAAATATATTTTTGTTCTTTGGTGAATCTATCTGTTTGAGGCACATCTTTCTTGGATATATATGTATATATATATATATATGATATATATATATCATGCATGTGAACAAGGGCTTTGGCAGCCCGAAACGCGTCTTGCCCTCGCTATTTTCAACCCCCTGCACATTAAACAGCTGTGTATCCAGTTTGTGGTCCGTCTCCTTATTGCCCGGAGGGTTCTGATGTTTAAGGGAACCAGTAGTGGCTGTTTTTGGAGTTTGCGCAGATATATATATATATATATATACATACATACATACATACATACATATATATATATATATATATATACATACATACATAAATACATACATACATACATACATACATATATATATATATTCAGTACCAAATGATATGTAGAATGCACTCTCAGGACATGGTAGAAATTGCTGCAAATATTTTCGTTTTAGTTATCTTCTCATTACCAGTTTCGACGGCCCAGCTGTCTTGATCAAATGAGAAACCCTCACCAATGCAGTGCATCTTAATGACTGTGTACTAAACATCAAAATCGGAACTTAGGGGTAACTGATCACATGCAGTCCAGACTGGTGTCAGCCTCATTGTAGTATGTTACATGCATGCATAATGAATATATCATTATATCGCTTTTCAAAACAAGTGATACTCGTAGTTAAAGAAGTTAAAGGAAACCGACATTTCATTAATCAATGTGGCCAAATGTCCTTGCATCATACAGGTAATCCAAAGTGCGGTCCATACTGCTGTCGGACTTTTTTTAGCATGTAACAAAAATACATAATTAAGACATAGTTGTATCGTAATGAGAATCAGTGATGCTCAAGGTTAAGGTAGTCAAAAGAAACATGTAAAAATCAAACACATACACTATGGCCAAATGACCTTGCACTATTCAGCTAATCCCAGGTATGTTGATGATGGGTGACAAGAGGTCTCTGCATGGTAATCCCGCCCCTCTTTGTGGATCTCAAGAGTATCACTCTATACCCCAGTGGTAATTGTTGTAAATGAACATGATTACCCTGGTGGCTGCGGTCCACGGGGTTGATGTGGATGAGAACAGGGATCCAATAAATAAAGGGACTAGTGGGCACGCAAGGCTGTACAACGCTAGGTCCATTTGAAGGTCCAAAGCCCCACCGGTGTGAACGTCCTACAAGGGTGGGGACTGCCCCCAGAAATGTGGTGGGGAACAAATGCCCTAGGCTCCACATGATCAGTGCAAAATCTATATGGGTGCCCTTAAAAATGGAGCTTTCTCTCCCCTGTCGATCCCGATGAGTCCAAATTGTATGTCCCAAGTGTCTGTCCTAGTGGTATTGTCTGATACAGTAAACAATGGTCCTAAACCTTATTTATAAATAACAAATAAATCGTAATCCTTTGTTCATTTGGTCAATCATTTTTTGAGTATGCTAAAGGAACACAAGTCTGCTCATGATACTCAATAAATTATTCAAACAAAAAAGAGAGAAAGCAACAAACCAAATTCTAAGACCACAAGCAATTTATTTTCATGGCAAGTGGTGAAGCAAAAACACTCTACAATTGGTATTATGTTTGTATGGGTTGCTCCAAAGGGAACGTGCGAAAGGAAGAGTGCTCTAGTGTGAAGTGGTGAGGAAAAGGAAAACTATTTAAGGTGGTGACATAAAGAAAATGATACAGTTCTAAAATGAGGACTGGTTGTGAATCACCATCCTTTTTCGGCCTGGCCACCCGATGTTGACAACATGACCACAGGCTCTTCCCTAAGATATTGGATTTGACGCTGCATGCGAATCTCCAAGGGGGTAAGCCATTATTGACAAGCCCTCTTATGCACCTTTGGCCATTATTTCAGTGCAACAGCCTTATTCTATCCATTAATTTCCTACGGTAATCTGCAGCCCCATCACCCTTTCTGGGTTGCCCCAGTCTGTCCTGATGAAGACCCGCACGGCCAAGGTCTAACTCACCCTTATGGCCCCAAGATGGGTCGAAACATCGACGCCCCTTTAAACATAAGGCCTGGACCCCTATCCTTCATGCCCAACGTGCCACATGGGAATGTATATCCCAATATAGAGAATTGTGTTTAGATACTGCGTAAACTGCAAATGTGGCCAGGCCGAAAAACGACGGTGAATCCCAACCAGTCCTCATTTTAGAACTGTATCATTTTCTTTATGTCACCACCTTAAATAGTATTCCTTTTCCTCACCACTTTACACTAGAGCACTCTTCCTTTCACACGTTCCCTTTGGAGTAATCCGTACAAACGTAATACCAATTGTAGAGTGTTTTTGCTTCACCACTTGCCACGAAAATAAATTGCTTGTGGTCTTAGAATTTGGTTTGTTGCTTTCTCTCTTTTTTGTTTGAATAATTTATTGAGTATCATGAGCAGACTTTTGTTCCTTTAGCATGCTCAAAAAATGATTTACCAAATGAACAAAGGATTACGATTTATTTGTTACTTATAGATAGGGTTTAGAACCATTGTTTACTGTATCAAACTATACCCAGGTCCAGGACCAATTTTTGTAACCCCATTTTTGTAATGGCTAGTGGTATTGTCAGCAGGACAAGTCCTGGTTCCATGCAAGTTTGGAGACCAATTAGACAGAATGTAAGTTTATGGTGCTTAGCTGAAGACGTGTGATATGTGTCAACTAGCGTTATATTCAGGGAAATGCAGCAGAACTATTGAGTACCCAGGGTCTTGATCCATCTGGTACTAAATGAAGTCAAAAGCAAAAGGTCTTATCTGATGGTGCTTCACTGACCGTGCCTCTAAGGAAAAGGATAGGGAACCCATGTAGGTGTCACCGCCAAAGCAGAGTGGGTCCCTTCCTTTTCTCATGTAACCAAAGAATAAAAAGAAAAGGTTAAAATCACAATTGTGACATTCTGAGTTGTATACATCATGTACAACAACAGTACCTCCAAGGAAGGCACATTGTTTTTTGCCCTCTTGTGTTCTAACACCCCCCCTTTTTGGTCATCTGTGTGGTACTCACAACATATTTCAGTTTGCATGGGCATTCTAAAATGTAAATAATGAAGGAAGAGCTGTAGGTCAGGAATTGGACAAAAATCTGAATGGTGTTACGACTCGCTGTACTGAACTCCTTGTACGTGTAGCTATTCCTATGAGCCTTACAATAACCACACAGGAAGACACCCTGGAGATTGTGCTCCTTTCCTGCTCTCGAAATGGTGATATCATTATGGACAAGCATGTCTCTGAAACTGAGCCCCCTTCTGTAAGTGATTCTCGGTCTTTCCTGTATGGTGTAACCTTTGGTGGGATCGTTTGTGAGTATGTCCCAATTCTAGACCAAAATTCTCTGGATGTGTTTGGAATTGTTAATATAAGTCAAGATAATCCTCGTCTCCTCTTAATTTTCATCACCTTTACTGGTGGTGGGGTGTCGGAGGGATGGGGAGAAACAGAAGAGAGGAGGCCGTGTAGGATTAATAATGGGTCTTTTATTTTGACTGTTCAATTGTTAGTTGCAAATAGATGTTGTTTCAAAGAGTACAATATACTTTGTTATGGATGCATAAAGTAAACAGTTGTTTCTTCACGGTTCTCTCTCTCTTCTTGTTTTCGTATAGGTACTTCTACATCTTGTAGGAGGAGTCCCGAGTAGCTTGCAGAGGGGTGGAGCAACACAAAAAGGAGCGGTAAGTATGGTTACTATAATTATCAATATTTTTTCACCACACCCAAGTGGAGGACGTTGTGTTGTACTGAGCGGAGAAACAAAAAAGAAAGAAATCATGCATGCATATTACTCCAGTTTTCAGGTCTCTTTTCTTTCTTTCATAATCTGTTTCTCAATCGCCTTATATGCTTTAGGATGCCCCTTTTTTGTGAAGGAAGGGGGGTGTGACTCAATGTGGTGAGAAAAAGGTGTACAAAAAAAATATATAACATAAGGCCAAAGCAAATGCATATTATTGGTGGGAGTCTTAGGCCCTTTTGGAGTGAGTGGGGGGAGAAGTAGAGCTCCGGGTCACACCCACTGTCTAAACCCGTTACCCAATCTTCCCCCCTTTTTCCCGTATCACATACCACGTTAAGCCGCAACTCTCCAGAGTTGAGGCGGATCCTGTGCTTCCTACGGGGACCATTACTCCTCGGACCAAACGTCAGGATTCTCCCCGGCTTCAGTGTCTTCAGTGGGGCCATCATTCTCTGCAAAGTCTCTGTTAGTGACTTCCTTTGCTATGACTGTAGCGTCCTCCTCCTCGCCGACGTCTTTTTCCTAGTCGGTGCTTTCTTTAACGGCGTCCTTCTCCCTGTCAGCGCCTTCTTCCTCGTACCTCGTCTGTTTCTCCATCTCCTTTTCTCCTCCTTCTCTTGTTTCTGACTAGTCTTTTGGCCTCACACCTTCACTGTGTGATTGGTCCAACAGCCAAGTTATGGCGTCTCCGCCCTGTGGGAGTGAATGAGAGTCCTTTCATACTGTTTGTTTCTTTTCCCAGCCCTCATCATCGGTACTCATGAAGAACGGGAACCATGGGTGCGGAGCGGGAGGTACGTCGAGGGTCTTGGGGAGAGGTTGAGTTGTTCTCCCACATGGGACTAAACACTGTCTGGCTTCTGGTCACTTTAATCACTTTGGTACATGCCCTGTTGAGGACCCATCGTGGGTAACCTCTCTCTATGAATATATTGATCATTGAAGTCTGTTCTGCCAAAAAAGCGTCTTCTGTGTTACAATTCCATACAAACTAAAGTATGTTAGGAGTACCACACAGATAGGCAAAAAGAGGGTGTTAGAACACATTAGGGCGATTACCAACAACGACCCACACTACCCTGTAGCGCGACACTTTCAGAACAAGCATTTTTCAGACAGTCCCCCCTGTTATATTATGCTATTGAACAGATACCAAACAAGATTTGTGGTGGTGACAGTATACTCAAGGAAATCTAGGTACATCATTGACCTCCAAACCAAAAGTCCAGGGGGGCTCAACCTTGACGAGGAACTCGGGATCCATTTATGAGATGATTGAACAGCACTTTCCCCACCCTTCGCAAGATCTTGAGTTTACTGTTTAAGCCTTATTAAACCCGCCCCTTTCCTTTATGCAATCCTCATTTCATTGTGCCTTACTTGGAGGTACTGTTGTTGTACATGATGTATACAACTCAGAATGTCACAATTGTGATTTTAACCTTTTCTTTTTATTCTTGGTTGTGTGTGGAAAGGAAGGGACCTACTTTGCTTCAGCAATGACACCAACACAGGTTCCTTACCCTTTTTTTCGGAGGCACGATCGGGTGGAGCACCGTCATATATGACCTTTTGCTTTTGACTTTATTCAGTACCAGGCTGGATCAGACCCTGGAGACTCAGTAGTTCTGCTACATTTCCCTGAACAATAATGCTAGTTGACATATATGACAAGTAGCAGGTCTTCACCATGCACTTACATTCTGTGTAATTGGTCTCAACCCTCGCATGGAACCTGGACTTGTCCTATTGACAATACCACTAGGACAGACACTTGGGGCATACAATTTAGACTCACCAGGATCCACATTGGAGAGAAGGTCTCCCTTTTTAAGGCCACCCATATTGATTTTGCACTGATCATGTTAGTCCTAGGTCATTTGTTCTTCCCCCCATTTCTGGGAGATGTCTCCACCTTGGTAGGACATTCACACTGGTGGGGCTTGGGACTCTTTGACAAGACCTTCAATCGACCCTAGCGTTGTACATCCCTATGTGCGCACTAGTTCCTTTATTTATTGAATCCCTGTTCTCATCCATATCACCCGCCCAGGCCACCACCCACTAGAGCAATCAATGTGGGGGGTGGGGTGTGTGTGTGTGTGTGAGCGTGCATCAGGAGTGTTGTCCAAGCAATTCCACTCTCAAACAATGTTTCCTTTGTTAATGTATACTTGCCTCTTGGTACATTCATAAATGTATGTCCCCAAAGGATGTATGACGTTATAACGCATACTTTAACAACGCATACCTTTACAACGCTATTTTTACAACGCAGGAACCATTACAACGAATTACCATTACAACGCATTTTTTTACATTGCAATACTTTTACAGCGCAATACCTTTACAACGTAAGTATTGGTAAGTATATAATATTTTTTAAAATGTAATTAATTAAATTTAATATAATTTATTTTAATTTAATATTATTTTTATTTTATTTTTACCCTGTATCCTTGTATTGGTAATTATATAATATTTTTTTAATGTAATTAATTAAAATTAATATAATTTATTTTAATTTAATACTATTTTTAATTTATTTTTACCCTGTATCCATGTACCCCAAAACCCAAACCTGGCCCTGAACCCTAAAAATACCCCTTTACCCAAAAACCCAAACTTAGCCCTGAACCCTAAAAATACCCCTTTACCCAAAAACCCAAACCTTGCCCTGAACCCTAAAAATACCCCTTTACCCAAAAACCCAAACCTAGCCCTGAACCCTAAAAATACCCCCTTTACTCAAAAACCCAAACCTTGCCCTGAACCCTAAAAATACCCCTTTACCCAAAAACCCAAACCTAGCCCTGAACCCTAAAAATACCCTTTTACCCAAAAACCCAAACCTAGTCCTGAACCCTAAAAATACCCCTTTACCCAAAAACCCAAACCTGGCCCTGAACCCTAAAAATACCCTTTTACCCAAAAACCCAAACCTAGCCCTGAACCCTAAAAATACCCCTTTACCCAAAAACCCAAACCTGGCCCTGAACCCTAAAAATACCCCTTTACCCAAAAACCCAAACTTTGCCCTGAACCCTAAAAATACCCCTTTACCCAAAAACCCAAACCTAGCCCTGAACCCTAAAAATACCCCTTTACCCAAAAACTCAAACTTTGCCCTGAACCCTAAAAATACCCCTTTACCCAAAAACCCAAACCTAGCCCTGAACCCTAAAAATACCCCTTTACCCAAAAACCCAAACCTGGCCCTGAACCCTAAAAATACCCCTTTACCCAAAAACCCAAACATAGCCCTGAACCCTAAAAATACCCCTTTACCCAAAAACCCAAACCTTGCCCTGAACCCTAAAAATACCCCTTTACCCAAAAACCCAAACCTAGCCCTGAACCCTAAAAATACCCCTTTACCCAAAAACCCAAACCTAGCCCTGAACCCTAAAAATACCCCTTTACCCAAAAACCCAAACCTTGCCCTGAACCCTAAAAACACCCCTTTACCCAAAAACCCAAACTTATAAAATTTGTACTATAATAATATACTTACGTTGTAAAGGTATTGCGTTGTAAAAGTATTGCGTTGTAAAAAAATGCGTTGTAATGGTAGTTCGTTGTAATGGTTCCTGCGTTGTAAAAATTGCGTTGTAAAAGTAGTCCGTTGTAAAAGTTTCGTTGTAACGGTAACATACCGTCCCCGGATGATGATTTCACTACGAGTGGACGAGTCAATTGAAAAACATGTGAAATCGAGTCCAAAATAAGTTCAGCCTTAGAGACTCCTCATCTATGGACCACATATGCAAAGTTTGTGAACAGTCGTGTTGAAACCAAATTACTCTGATGTTAATGTGAGATTTTAAAATCAGCGTACATCACGAGGTCCCCATTCTTAAATGATGGGGCACCAATTTTACTACAAAAAATAATCTTTCTAAACATTAAAATCAACAAACACAAACAACTGTTTGAAAGCTGTTCGAGAAGCAACATTCAAAAAAGGATTTTATTTTTTGAAAAATTGTTAAATAAATAACGATTCTGCCTTGATTGATAATATTTTTAAACAGAGCTCTCAGCAAATCCCTGCTTCAGGCAACCGAGGAAGCTGATCACTTCAGAAATTTCCCTTAACATTTCTCAGAATCCAACTTTTGAAAAAAATGTACACAGGGCAGCCCTACAAGGCAGTGCAAAAAACACAGAGGAAGTTGCCCCCCCTTACACCAAACGTGCAAGAATAGAAGGATTAATGTGAAAATATAGAATGCAAAACCATTTATTGAATAATCCAAAGGACCTCATGTAGAGGAAGGCAGTAATGGGCCTCCTCTTCCAATTGGCAGATGCAACATCTCAGTTACTCCACTCATTTAGAGGCGGGAACTACTGTGCTTCAAATAGCCACCAGTTCCACTATCAGAAACACCCTCATTGCAGGTCATAGCCGAAATTGGGCTGCAGGCAAGGGATCATTAGGGCAGGCATTCATTACGGCAGGCATGCTGGTCCCATGTTTGTTGTGTTTTTCTGCCTAGGACTGTAATGTATATCATGGCGATCCTTGGCATCAGAAAACAAATATTCTTCATGCACTAGGAGAACATTTCCATATGTAAGGCATTGATATTTACAAAACTCAGGGTTTGTCTTTGGACAATGCAAACATTAGTGACTACTGTCCATAGCCCTCAAAGCATGATGGACCAGTAGGGACTGTGTAAATTTGATGAATGAGCTCCTGCAGTGCAAGCAAAGCATTTTGTGGACAGAACTCCTCTTGTGAGCTGGGATGCTTAATATGGTTGGCACACCAGTGCCAGGTTTGGCAAGGTCAACATCATTGCTGCCCAGCCGCTTGGCAGCCCATTTCCCAAGTAAATAAGTACAGTCTAAGTGAGACCTTTAAATTCTCTAATGTAGATTGCCAATATATATACCTCACTTCAATGTCTCCCTGCCGAATATTCAGCCTACATTTAATTCCTAAATCAGCCACACTTACTTCTACATAAATTATGCACAAGTTACTATTCTCTCTGCAGCTCTAGCATTTGTGTGATAATTGTTTCATGATGGGAGTAGAATAATAATCCAATTTTTGGAAGATGTTATTCACTTAAGGTTTAGAGCCTGATTCCGAGTTTGGCAGTCCAGATGACTGCCATACTCGTGGTGGCGGTCTGACCACTGCCACACGGCAGGTCCACCCGCAGTAATTTGAGTGTGGCGGTCGGACTGTCACAAGACCGCTTGCTCCACTAGGATCAAGGTTCCAGTGCAACGGAGGTGGTGCTGATAGGGTCAGCAATATGTGGATGATGCCACTGCGGCACTGCAGAGCATATTTCAAGTTGCCTGTCCAACACTACCTCTGGGCCTGGGAGAGGTTAGGGGCACATGTAGTGCCCCCCTGGATTTGCACGCCCAGTTCCTGCACAGTGTGACATGTATGCCACACCATGCAGGAAGGTGCAGTCGGCGCTCTACCAGCGGCGTTCTGCATGTTAGGCTCTTCTGTGAGCCTAACAGCAGGACAGCTTGCAGGACCAGGATTTAACTCCTAATTTAGCAGGAGGTCGCACTTCAGCTTTGACTGTCCTACAGCAGATGGTGCGTTGCCGCCCCCGCTGTAGGACCACCAAAGTTGTAATCAGGCCATTAGATTTTGGCTGTAGTCTAGGGTTTTGTAAAATATAGTTTTAGGGTCTTATGAGTTTGGCAGTGAGGAATAGAGACAGCACTGCCAAACCCTTGTAGGAATCACCTGCCAGATCAGGAGATTCTCCTGATCTGTTGGGCAGTTCTTTGGCATTCCCAGGGCGGGACCCATGAAAAAGGCACCGCAGAGGGAACGTCAAAGGCAGTACATGCATGTCATGGGCTGCTGCAGTCCATACCGAGCAGGTACTGGTGTGCATGCACACAGGGAGTATATGATGTGTCTCCCTATGTGCAGCCACATGACGTGAGGCACCTGAGAGGCTCGTAGGGGCCCCTTTGTTTCCTCACCGCCATGGTTTCCTGTGGCGTAGAGGAAATTCGTAATATGCTTGGTGGGACCGCGAAGCATATTGATGCCTCAGGTCCGCCTTGCAACCGCCAGGGAACGGTGGTTCCCTGCTGGTTGTGACTGTTGCGGTGGTCCCAGGCCAGCCCAACTGCAGTAGTCGTAATAAGGCCGTCGGCAGACCGCCACAGTGAGTTTGGCGGTTCGTGGACTGACAGACTCATAATAAGGGCCATATAATCTATGCTTTCACATGCTACCAATAAAGAGAACAAGTTTCCCTGCCAGGCATAGAATGTTCAGATGGACCACCAAGGTTCATGCATCAAGGGTTATTTCTGCCAAAATCACAATGGAAGGTGGCTTCTGAGGGGTTTCCCCAAGCAGAAGGCACACTGATTGAGTAAGCTTTACCCAGAAGCCGAGGGAGGGCTGTCTCTGTATTCCGATCAGGCTGATCTTATCAGTGACAGTCAGGAACGGAGAGACAATTCTAGAGTCCTATCAAAGTGGAATAGAATTTTTTTTCACATTTTATATTTGTGTGCATTATTAACAACAAGCAGAACGGATTTTCTTTCAAATTTATATGAGCACACATAAACAGTGCTATAGTACTTTAAACGTTTTTCGCATGTCATATAAAAGTGTTTTTTCTTGGCTCTTGGTAACTAGGCCTCAGTTTGGGCCTAGACACCCTCTTGTTACAATGGATGCCTCCTCCTGCATGTAAACTGTTCATTAACTCTGTAGCACACAGTCAAGCAGAGTCATGTGAGTCGTGTTTGTTTATTTCCATCAATGTTCTTGCTATTCTCAATGAAAACCTTCCAGCATGGCCACATAATGTTTCTTTTCCCAAAGACCTTCTGCTAGCTCACAGTTCTCTATTTGTTCATAAAACTTTTCTGTTATTCAAGTTACTAGTTTGCCCTGCAATCTTTGGATGACAGTAGCTTAGACTGGGCAGAATCGGTATTCATGTACTGAGATAATACTTGGGTGTTAAGGCAATACGTTTCATAAAACTGGGCTCTGATTTGCTAACAAAGTAATTATTTTGCTCACATCATGATGAATCTGTACTTTCAATGTTATTTATAAGATTCCTATATAAACCCTCTGATTTTGGGGGTGAGCCAGATGACTTTCTAATGCTACTAGGGATGTTGTCCATTTCTCTGCTGATTTTGCTACTCACTTGGGACTTAGAATTATGTTGATTTGCACATTATTCTGTAATGCCCTATTCTGAGAGCCTTCATGGCTTTGAATTCATGCTTTTTGCAGCTATCATATTTGTACCGCACCTTTTGAATGTTTGTAATACATTAAATGTTATTCCTGATCTAGAGCTCAATTATTTTGTGAGCTCTAACTTAATTGACTGTATTTTGATATGTTGTGTGGTGTCTTGCCTCAGGAATACATTACCTTATGAAATTGAGGTTTAATACCATGTCTGATTTATTAACCCATGGACGAATTATTGAGGTAAATATTTTGAGTTGTACACATTTAGGATTTCCGCCACAGAATAGAATGGGTTTGACTGTTTTTTTGGTTGTGATCTTCGTTGTAAAACAGATCATCGTTTCACAGGAAACATTAAATGTAATCTGTAATCTGAACGACATTATGCAAGTTGTAATCCTATTTATCTGACTAGGTACCTGGAAATTGATCCATTATTGTAGTTTTGTTTAGTGCTCATAAGAAACTATTGTAGTTATCTTTAGTGCTCATAAGAAACTATTCATAGCTTGGCAGAGAAGGGTATTTACACAAGAATGGGTTATATATGTAACAAACTCAAGAAAGCAAACTCTCAATCCCTTAGGGTCTGATTATGACCCTAGCGGTCCAGGAACCACCAACGCTTTTTGGAGGTCCAACCGCCTGCATTCCTGGCTGTCCGATGCCAGATTACAATGCGGGGGAGACCGCCTCCAGACTACATGCCACCCCAAACATTCCACCTCATGCGGTGGTGGCAGGAGAGGTGGAGATAGCAAATGGAGGCAGTCTCTGCTCCTGCACTAAGGACCACATTACAACGTCCCTTTCTACAACCTTTTAATGGCAGGGACACCGCCATTCAAAGGTTGGCGGAAAGGCAGGTAATGAGCCCAAAAATGGCTCTAGGGCATAAAAAAACTCTTGTGTACTGTGGCTGATGCCCATGTTGGTCCCTCCAATGTCGACAGTGTTGATGGGTGCACTGTTTTCCATACACAACATGTTGCATGGAAGCAGTGTGCCTGACTAGCTAGAGGCATCAGTATGGTCAGCATTGGTTTCT
Source organism: Lissotriton helveticus (assembly GCF_964261635.1). Lineage (NCBI taxonomy): Eukaryota > Metazoa > Chordata > Amphibia > Caudata > Salamandridae > Lissotriton > Lissotriton helveticus. The sequence continues at coordinate 1,691,015,337 of NC_136057.1, read as the reverse complement.
GATTCCTTCTCAGAGCTGAAGCTTGCCACTGACATGACAGCCCAGTGGGAACATTGTTATACGGAGGTCTGGATGCCACAGATTTGGCAGGGTTTTCTCGACCACAGCCGGCTTGCGGTGGGACTGCTAAAGTCATAATCAGGCCCAAAGTCATCTAAAATTTGGAAAGGGAGCCAGTGCACAATTCTATTCTAGTTAGATGATAGAAATCCATTTCAGGGCATGGCTCACCGAAAGGTCACAAAGAGTTGGAGCTCCACTGGATTTACTAATGTTTTGGCTCATTTTTGCCATGTTCACTGTCTCCCATCAGTTGCCACTAAAAGAAACCTAACATTCCAAGTCAAAGTGTGGCTAGAAATAACTTACATTCGGTTCCTTAAGGTGCAGAACAGTAGCCTATTGTGCTTAGATACAGGATTTTCTGTCATTCCTACCTTTCGCTTTTATGGGATAACAAAGGAACCCTGGAGATGAGAGGAAGATTAACTTATGGATCCTGGTGGTTTTACAGGACAGTCAGGACTGACTAGAAAGGAAGAGTACACCTTATAATGTGAAAAACAGGTGCCAGGTGACCCTACTCCTGGAAGAGTCCATGCTGGCAAAGTAAGGGCTAACAAAGGAAGAGAAACAAATGAAGAAATCTGGTTACCTTTCGCAAAAACAGATTGCGACTGCAAGGAAGATCCTTGCAGCAGACAAGTGGGCCAAGCAAAAGAAAAGGAGATAAGTGACTGGGCACCCACCGAGGAAAAGAGGCAGAAGACTCCTAAGTGATTTGCAGTGACTGGCACTGAGACCCAAGATAGGAGGAGAGCAGCAAAATCATAGAAAATAATAGAGACATGGCAAAAAGGACCAGTAGTGGGCAGGTGGAACATGTACAGAAGCTGACAGGAGGAAGCACAGAGACCATCTTCAGATGAGTTGAAGGTCAGTAAGTGGGGTGAACAGAGAGAAGGAGAGCCAGACTCAACAAATGAAGATGATGTTTCTGAATGGTGAGAAGGGAAAGAGGCCATCACATTGAGGAGGACAGCATTGAATGGTGACAGAAGTTTAAAGAAGATGGGACAGATTAAAAGTGGGAGAATAAGGGAGAGCAGTTAGAGGGAAACTGAGTGAGGAACAATGGTCCCAGAGTATGTGGCTGAAAGCATGTTAGCATTTTGTAGGAGGTAAAGAAAGTTGGTTGCAGGACTGCAAGGTTCGGAGAGTGCTGAAGACAAAGATAGGAATATTGGCAATGAAGCCACAGCAGACCACTTAGGCCCCAATTATGAGTCTGACTTGCGGGGGCACAGCGGTGGCAGTCTCCAAACCGCCATATTACGATATGGGGGGTGGGACTGCCACAGCCCAGCAGCCAGGAAACCGCCATTCCCTGGCAGTGCTGTGGCAGTCAGGAGGCAGTATTATGCTTGGTGGGGCTGCCGTGGTCCAACCAAGCATATTACAAGTTTCCTCTCCGCCCTGGTTTTTATGGCAGTTCCACCGCCATGAAAACTGTGATGGAGAGGAAACAAAAGGGGCCTTACAGCTCCCCCTGGAGCCTCACGCCTTGTGGATGCACACAGAGGGGCACAACACGTGCCCCCTGTGTGCATGCACAAGAGGTCCTGCACAGTATTGATTTTTCAGTACATGCCGCACAGGAACAGTTTTTTGCGTTCCCATTGCACTGCTCATTTTCAGGGCACTGCCATGGGAACATCAAAAACAAAGCCTGCCAGACAGGAGGAAGCTCCTAACCTGGTGGGCGGTGTGACCACAGCATTGGTGGTGCGGTGGTGGGGCAGTCCTGGCTCTGCACCACCAAAGTCATAATCTGGCCCTAAACAGATGACGGATGAAATAAAACTGGTTGTGAATGAAATATTGGGAGAAGATGGGGGAGATATAAAGGACAGTACATTAACCAAAGTAGTGGGGAGTAGAAAAAAGGAAGTGGGAACAACTCTTAACACAAAGGAAGCTGAAAAAATAAGGAAAAGCGTTCAAATTATGATGTTCTATCTTATATTGTGTCAAAAATATTATCATTATTTAATATTGTTACATAAATAAAGTGATGTCAAAAATATTATGGATACATTTGTCACAATATTTATATACTTTTTATTTTGTAATTTCTATTGACGTTTTTGAATATTATTAGAAGTAATATAATTGTTGGTATGTTTATTATTATTTTAATATTTTTATATATTTAAAAAAAATAAACTTTAGCATTATGTATGTTATTCTGTTAGTTATTATTTTAGAAGAAGGTTGTAGGGTTTTTAGGGGAATAAGATGAGACATGTTTTACATTTTTTCAGGGTAATTAAAAAAAATACTTTTTAATATTAAATTTGAAAAATAGGCTTTTCTTTTTTGATTATTTTTAGAGCTTTTTGTTTTCATTTACATACAAGTGTATATGAGTTTCTAAACTTTTTCATTTTTTTGTCAAAATGTATCTTGAATTCTTTTGTAAACATTATGGGGCCCATTAGCATGGCGGGCGGATCGCCACTGGGCAGTGGCGATCCGCCAGCCTAAACACCCACCGGACAGTCATTTACCCCCTGCCACATTAGCATAGCGGGGGTTACTGTGGTGGACGGAAAGACCGTCTACCGCTTTTCTGCCAGTAGGCAATCGTCACAATTGCCTGCCGGGCGGAAAAGGCCCATAATATGGTGGCGATGCCTTGCAGGCACCGCTATTCATATTATGATGTGTGCGGAGAAATGCCTTTCCATGGCGAAGACTCCGCCATAGAAAGGCATGCAGTGTTTACTTTGGGGGCCCGATGCGGGCCCCGGGAGGTGTGGGGTGTGTGGTACTGCACCTGGGGGATACCCATGGTACCTCCCTATATTGGCATTCACAAGGTAGCAGGCACCTCGCTGTGCCTGTCACGTTGTGAAAGCAAATGCACAACATGCATTTTCAACATTGTGGCCACAATGTTGAATATGCGGGATGCGACCGCCAGGGTGGCCGTCGCACCCTACTTGGCTGTTCGGGAACGCCGCACTACTGTCAGCCGGTCCCAACACCTCTAGGGTGAAGTCCGCCCGCCATCTTAATGGGGGCACTTTATCTTTTTCTTTTCAGCAATTTTTAATGTTATTTATAATTTTAAATAAATAACACTATTGTTTAAAAATATTTTCATTTTAGGAATTTCTATTAGATTTAATATAAAACTGTTTAGTTTTATGATTAAAATGTTGGCATTTTAAATACATTTTGTTTTAAAGTTGCTTATATTTATACATATCAAATTGTGGTATATTTGTTTTTATGGGTAAATATGAAATGTGATTGGCAAATATAACTCCCTCAGATTTCAATACTCTTCCCAAGGAGGACAAGTTTGGGGTGGAAATAGAAAATATTCCCCTCTCCCCCAAAAGTCCAACATTTTCTCCAAAGTGACTGAGGGCCTGATTTAGAACTCGGCGGTCGGGTTACTCCATCATACCTGCAAATGATATCCCATTTGCCGAATTATAAATCCAATTACACCCTATGGGATTAATATTTCGGCAGACATGATACCCGTCACCGTTGTGATGGAGTAACCCATCCGTTGAGGTCTAAACCAGACCCTAAGATGGAGTGAGAACAGTAAATATAACTTCCCAAAATTGTTCTATATTTTGTTAAGTTGGTTAGTTTTGAATTAAAAGTGTTATTAGTTTACTTAGCAGTAATGGAAAGTTAGTTAAAACTTTTGTTTTAAAAAAAGTTACTAACAAAAAAACAACTAATAATTTATATTGACAATATGCTGTATTTTTTAAACATTTGTAAAGTTTGTGTTAATTGTATATAATTAATATGAATGTATAGATATGTATATACATTTTTGTTCAGTTTTTTAAAAGAATTTCCAGATTTTTTACATTTAAAAAAAAGTTACTTTACATTTAATTGGTTAGGGTTGTCCCCTTTCACCGCTTTGGTTCGCCCTGGCTGTGGAGACAATGATAATATTATTGCACAGGGAATTGGAGCCATGGGGTCTATGTATGGGTGAGCAGAATCACATTGTCTCCTTATATGCAGATGATGCATTGATCGACCTCCATTCACACGAGTAGTCGGACCCAGTCTTGATGAGACATATGGCGGCTTTTGGTTGTGTCTGCGAGTTAATATTAGAAAGACTTTGCTGTTTCCATTAGGGAGGTTGGCCACAATATCACCTGGACATTTGCCCGAGCTTCGGATTCATTGGGAGGGGACGTGTTTTTACTATATGGGGCTGATGGTTGCACATACAGAGGACATCTACGAGCGCCTCCATGTGAACAGGGTGTAGAGGGGCCTAACCGGGTAAATAGACTTTTGGAGGACGCTGCCCCTGTCGGTGACAGACGGGTAGCCATTGCCAAGATGGTCTTTCTTCCTCATTGTCTATACCTTATTCAGAACTTGTTGTTCCCTCTCGGAATGGACTTCTTTCGTCGTCTCGATAGCCTGTTAATTTCTCTGATGTGGCCTGTGAAGCACAGTTGGTACTTAAGAGGGACATGAATGAAGGAGGGGAGGTAGTGCTGCCGGATATGCAACTCTAAGTTTACCAGCACACCTTCAGCATGCAGCTCGATGGTTAACAGACACAGGTAATCGGAAGAAACAGCTGTTGCAGGGTATGATTAGTGAGGACACCTTGACGGTCCGGCTGATGAGAGGTGGCTGCACTGGTGACCTGATCCCCTACCTGGTAAAGTACATGGCTCGGGTGTGGGAGCTGGAGGTGAAAAGGATATTATGCAGGGCCCCCTTTGACAGGGAGTTGCAGATCAGGGACCCTGAACCCTTTCGGTCCATAGATCAAGATATGTCTAAGGAAAGACGGAGAGAGGGGGATGCCTTCTAGCGGGGATCTTTACCCGGACGAGGTTTTCCTCACATTTCAGGATGCACAAGACATCTTCAACGTAGTGCAGGGTCACTTCCCCCACCATGCCAAGCTGGAGAGCACAGCCAGGGAGATCTGGTGCACCTACCTAGTGACTCCACCACCTTCTCATACACTGGAAGGTCTGATTAGGTGGGGCAAGGGGAGAGACCTTGTTACACTTTTCTATAAAGCTCTAAGGAAGGATCCCTCTGAAATACCCAATCGGAGAAGGGAGACATGGGAGGCAGACCTGGACGACCCGATCGAAAACTGTGAGTGGGATCTTGCATGTGGTCGGTGCAGAGGGTGTCATTCAAACTGTTGCACTTCAATTTTCTGCATCATACACATATACCTCTTGCAGGGCTTCACAGAATAGACCCTACTAGGGCAGCACAATGGGTTCTCTGCAGGGAGGAAGGTGCCACATTTTTGCATTTAGCATGGCGGTGTACCAAGGTTTTAAACTTCTGGAAGGAGGTGGTCCCTAGAGTGGGGGAAGTCACAAGCACTGAGATTCCTTGCATACCGGTCCAGTGGGTAAGAATTTAGTGGGTTGCAGGCTACGTCCCTGCTGGGGCACATTTTTTAGGAATACAAAGGGCTGCAAAGAGATACATGCTCTACGTCCGGAATCATTGCATCACAGGAGTTACATCAGGAGTTCTTTGCATGGACATTTAGTGTCCATCCCAAGACCTATGTGGCATCCAGGCAGCCATTAAATTCCAGCAGCCGATTACTTTTTGAACTACATTCAGGCCTGGGGACTCATCTAAGTTTTCCCAGCGGCTTGTCCCGACTAGACTCCATGTGTGCACTATTGTGTTCATTCTTCCACTGTCCTAAAGAGGCTCTGAATCATAAAGGGCAGAAATGTGTCAACACCACTGGTTGGAGGAATCTTTTTTCAATCTTAAAACCTTCTTAAAATATAACTTTGGACATACACTAGGAAACAGAGGGCAAAATTGTCCTCTGTGCGTGCACCTATTACAGACGACCTCATTTATGGACTGTGAAATAATTAAGGAGCACATCCACATTTTCCAACAACTAGAAGACTGAAGAAAGTATCTAGTTGTTACATGAATTGTAACTAGCTCTTCATTCGTAATTTGTACAGCACAGACTTGGCTATTATTTTTCATTGTTCCTTTTCCTATCTTTTGTTATATATCTATAATTGTATTGTCAAGATTCCTTTACAATGCACACCTTAGGTACCTGTACCTGGAGTGACGATTAATATTCTGGTCTGAAACAAGTCAGAATAAATTATGCTTTGTTTAATGAAATATATCACCAGGGACTAAATTAAATTTTCATGGTGTAAATTACATTTGTAAGAATTAATTCCCACAATGTATCGATTTTGTTGGTTTATATTGTTCCTCGCCCAGGTACTGTGGGATCATTTGGGCACACCCCTATATGAGAATATATATTTGCACGCCGGCAGCATGACTGCTGAGGATGGTACAGATACCTAAAAAATGCAAAATGCCCTACAACATTCTGCAACTTGTATTGCTCCTGGCTAATTATAGAGTAGCCATAGGCTAGATGGGGTCTCCAGTGCCGAGCATAGCCCTTTGGGTTCGAGATGTGTTAAAGTGGGGGACTGCGGACGAGCACCATATAAGTATCTCCTGCACTGATGAGAGGGCTCCCGAAGCAGTAGCGGCTTGGAGGCAACTGATGAATGAGTTTAATACATATGGGACCGCGGTCTCTAAGTCTGGCCAAGTTGAATAGATTGGTTAATCCATATATTAGGTGCACTGATGTCATCTGATGGAGTCACCAAGTGAGGATGTATTCAATGCATAAGTTAGTCTGGCTTGTAGACTTGGTGTACACAATGATGTTTCTTATGTTCTGCTTGTGGGGCACAGGGAGGCTGAATGGGGAACAGGCTGACTGTGCAGTTGATATGCACTGAATGCCATGTTTATTGTTTTGACGAGGTGATGTAAATTCATTATGTTTTAATTATTTTTATATATATATTTACATTTGTATGGAATCAATTTTTAAAATAAATATTTCTGTACCTTTACAATTTCCAAACATTTTGTAAATTGTTTACAAATTATATTTAATACTCATATTTCATTTATTGCATTGCTTTTAATAATCTGAATGGCTTTTTCATTTGAATTATTCTGCCATATTTATACCACTTGCTTTATTTTGTAGAAATATTTTTATTAATTTGCTATAAAGTGTAATAAAGCTTTTACTTTTTTCCAATACTTTACAATAGGAAGCTCTCTACCCCAATAGCGGAGTCTCCTTATGGTAAAGTTTAGGATAAAGTAAAAAAGTTTTATTTAGCTTAAAAAATATTAGTTAAAATACTTTTATGGTAAATACTAATGTAAACTAATTGATTTTTTTTGTAATGTAAAACAAAATCAAAAAAGCAACAGCACTATTAACTTAGGGCCTAATTACGATGTCGGGTGGACTGCTACTGACAGGCCATAGGTGGCACTTCACCCGACCTTCAGATCTTCAGTCTGACCGCCGCATTATGATGCAGGTGGTCGGATCCTTGTTGGACGGGGGACTGGCCGCTGCCTTGTTCAGGATCTACTGATACAATCGAGGTCGCGGTCGGAATCACAATCACTAATGACGGTGGTGCTGAGGCAGTGACTGCCGTCAGGATTATGATGTCTCTTTCTGACAGCCTTTTCATGGTGGTCCCACTGCCATGAAAAGGTGGTTGGAAAGGGACTTTGGGGGCCCCAAACAGGGCCCGTCCCTCGTGGGCCACGGCAAAGTTGCCCAGGGGACACATGTAGTGCCCCCACATACATCCTTGCATTTTGTGCCATGCACCACATGGTGCAAGGCACACAGTGCACGGATGTGCACAAAAGGCCTCATTACGTTCACGGTGAGACCCCCACTAACAGGCTGTTGGTGGCGGTCTCACCGCCATTGTAAGGTCATTTTACGACCGCCAAATTACATAGGCGGCCAGTTTCGTGGCGGTTGGAAATTCAGACCGCCATGCATCCGACGGGCTCCTTGAACCCACCGGTATGTCGGAGGCCTTCCTATCCCTAACATGGTGGCCTGTCTACCAGACACTGCCGTAGGGATTAAGATGCTCTCTACAGTTCAGCTACCATGAAAAGGGTGGGTGGGATGGATATTGGGGGCCCATAGCGTGCCCCCTTTCCACCTGGCACATTTTTTGGGGTGTTGGGGACACCTATGGTGCGCCCCACATATCCCTGCACCATGTGGTAGGCACCGCATAGTGCCTGCCAGGTAGTGCAGGGATATGTAAAATGTTCAGTTTTTACATTGTGGGGTGGTCCCAGTTCCCGATACGATGGCGGACAGACTGGAGTCTGTCCGCCAATCATAATGACACCCAATGTGCTCTTTTACACTGCGACATGTGCTGCGTCCTATTTCCAGGGACACAGCACAAGCTGTAGTGTTAAAGAGTACTTTTCCTACCGCCAGCCCGGCTGTCGTATCATACTTGAGCAGTCAGAGTGCCACCTGCTTGTCGGTCGGTCTCCTGACCAAAGTGATAGCAGATGCCAGTCTGACCGCCCGCTCTCGTATTAAGACCCTCAATTTTAAAATAAATCTTGAATTAATTAAATTTTGTTTAATTTTTTAAGCCTATATTAAAAAATAACTCCCCACCTAAAGAAAAAAATATTGATTTTAATTATGTTTTTTAATTACTAATACTGATGTATATACGTATTTATAAGTAATTTCAATATATTTTCATAAAAGGTAATGTTATATTATTTATAATTTCAAAAACTATTGTTAATATTGTAAAATTAAATAATGTTTAATTTAAGTTTTTGTAGCAATAAATTAAATCTATTTGTATTTTTAACAAATGTAAATAATTTAATTTAATTTAATATTATTTCCATTGAAGGTTTATTTTAAGTCCCAACCGCCATAATTTAATTTGTAAGGGTGTTGCCGTACCAGTGGTTGGCCATGTGTGGTACATGAGGTACTCCATCTCTGAGCTGACGTATTTTTACTACTGACTAGGGTCACATTTTGGCTGGAGAATTTTTTATAAGTACAGTTTCTGAATAGTGATGGGTTACTCTTTTGTGGATGGGTGCAAGTCCCTCCCTAAACCTCTCCAAAACACTCTGTAAACTCTTCCTTACATCTCCCTAAACCTCTCCCATTTAGTAGTAGGCATGCCCCTTTTTCCAGCAACTCCCCCGTCTCACCCAAATTTACTACTTAATAGTAAACTTATATGTGTAAGGTTTTTTCTATAGAAAAGATAGGAGAAGTGAAGGTGGATATTCACACTTGTTGGTTTGTGATAGTTTTGTAGTACTATTGTATTGTTACTCAATTACTACAAAATGCAGTTTGTGAAAAACCACTGTGTGTTAATGTGATTTTTAAGCTACAGTTAGTGTAGGGCTTTGTCGTGCTTGTTTAAAGTGTGTGCAAATGGCCTAATTTTTTACTTGATATGTATTTATATTGTAAGGAAATATGTTGTATTTCAAACTATTTTTAGGATCCCAACATGTGTGTTACTATGTATGGAAGGTATGTTTCTTTTTCCTATTTTTTTTATTGTAAACTTAAGGCATCAGAAAATCACATAATTGACATATTGTTCAGCATCTACTGGCACAATTACCTTCTACATCACTTACGGTTTCACTACCCGTGACAGCAGGAACGTTCCCATTAACATTGCAATACAATAACTTAGTTCCCCCCCCACCTATCCCTTTAATCGGATATCTGATCAGTCGCCATACTTGGTGGTTCACAGATATACACTCTGAATTTGTTCCAGTCTCCCCAAACTCTTCCCCATTTTTTAGGACATCCCCTATGTACCTATGCCGCCATTTCTGCCACCATAGCTTCATCCATGTCTGCACCACTCTCGCAATGTAGGCGAGTCTCCTGAACCCCACCTCCTTGCAATATTCCACTTAGCGAACATCAGTCCCAGAGTTACCCAATCCTGTGCTGGGTGACTCAAATCGTTTGGTTCCCACATATTTAGCAAGCATCTTTTTGGTTCTGTAATCAATGACACCTCCACAGTTTGCGATACAGTCCTCATTATTTTAACCCAGTATGCCATAATCTTCGGGCACTCCCATATAGTGTGATAGAAGGTACCCTCTTACCCACAATCTCGCAGACAGAAGTGATGTGAAGCTGTCCCTATTTTATAGAGGGTCATTCTAGTGTAATATGTATGGTGAAGTATTTTGAGTTGCACCAATTTTAGCCGTGAAGATATTCCATCCTCACAAGGGGACGATAGTGCTCCCTGCCAATCCGAGTCATCGAAGTCTCTCAAATCCACGGAGCATTTCTGTCTAAGTGCCAACATGGGGTCCGGTAAATTGTTAACTAACTTACAATAGTTGAGGGAGGTGGCCCTTTTTTGCATATGTTCATTCAACAATCTATCTTCTAGGGAAGTAGCTTCCGGCAAGATGGTGCCTGAAGCTATAACCGCCTGAAGGGCATGTCTGATTTCTTTGTACCTGAAAAATTCTGAGGAGGCAAGTTCATTTTGGGTCCGCAGATGTTCAAACAGGACCACCTCGCCCTTTCTCCAGAGATCACCCACCGTTGATTTGCCTATTGCATCCCATTCGTGAAATCCTTTACTATTTCTGAGTCGCCCAAGCCGTTGTGAATTCCAGAGTGGCGTCATTTGCGTGATGACCCCCCGCCACACCAACCTGGCATGTGCCTCATACCATATGTGAACTGTGTGCGCTGTTGGCCCAATCAATAGTCTGGATCTGCTTCTGGTATATAGCGCTATCATGACCCCTTCCTCCCTCATCCTTGCCTATCCGCCTGAAACGATGGGTCCGTCTGGAGTGCATGTATCCAGCAATTAATTACTTTTAATTGAGCTGCCCAATAGTACAATTGTATATTTGGGAGGGCAATACCACCATCGTACCAGTTCCTGATCAACTTATCCTGAGCAATACGTGCCGGTTTATTCCCCCATAGCAGACCGGGGACTTCTGTCGCTTTTGTTTTGAAGTAGCTTGGTGGTACTCGAAACGGGGTATTCTCCAAAACATTCAAAAAGTGAGGGAGCACCATCATTTTAAAAAGAGCTGCCTTTCCCAGCAGTGTCAGCGGTAAATTGCGCCAAACCGTTATTTCTCGACGAAACCGTTCCATGAGTGGCCCAAGATTTCTCCGAACAAATTCGTCAGGCTTAGGCGTTACATGAATGCCTAGATACTTGAAGGCAGCCTCCGTGATCTGCAGCGGGCAATCCCCCGGAAGCATCGGTGGTGGGCCATGTAATATAAATAGGATCGATTTGGACTAATTAATAGTGTAACCAGACACCCAACCAAAAATCTCGCCAATGTTTAATAGCACCAAAATGGATCACCTGGGGGATGTTAGATATAACAATACATCATCCGCATAAAGGGAGATGCAGTCTTCCCAGTTCGGTGTCCACCTGAGCCCACAAATCATTGGTTCCCACCTGATCCACGCCTACAGCGGTTCCAACACAAGTGCGAAGAGTAACGGGGATAATGGACACCCTTGACGCGTTCCACGTGTCAACGCAAAATCTCTTGATATATGTCCAACGTGTTATAACACTACCGTAGATTGGGGGTCAAAAGGGAAAAAGTTTATAGACTAGTGGGTGTTTATTCCCTTAACATCAACTATATACCACAAAACACACCTATAGTCTTGTCCATGTGTATTAAATCAGTTTATGCAGTTGTGCCATTTCTCTCTCAAAGCTAAGTTAAGTGATGTATATCACATCAAGCGGGAAGACATCCCTTAAGGATATGACCCCTCACTCACCCGAAGGTGACATGCTTCATCATATGGGTCCTCCTTACCAGTGTTGAAAACCTAGTCAACACTGGGAACTACTACTTCAGGAGTTTAGGGAAGGAGCTCAGAGATGTTTTTTAAGAGAAGGATAGTCATCTCATATGTGAGATGATAGGTGTAGTGAGGTTGGCAGCGCTGTGTGAGAAAATATAAAGTGAATTAAAACTGCCTAAGTAGACTCCACTGTTGCTTACTTTATTCTAGTGTGCTACCTGACAGGATTAAAAATGAAACAGCACAGTGGTATGGATATATAACCACTGTCACTTATAAGGTCGACATGTTTCGGCCTCTTGATCAAAACCCTTTGTATCAGCGGCTTTCTTCAGGACCAGATGTAATTGTGTAATTGCTGCTGCAAATAGTGAGAAATAATAATAAAGTTTATACAACACCGGTATTCCTGTTTTTCTTTCTTTATCAGGTTATACCCAGATTATCTATGGAAATGAGAATTCAAGAGAGGAACACAAAGGCAAAAAACAATAAATCACATGGTTGTTTTAACAATGTGCATTAGTCACTATGTCTTCAATTTCGTTATGCTTTTTATAGTCACATATAAGGACTTACCCTCAACTGTAGGATAGCCCTGCCTCACCTCTACCAGACACGCTGCTCTGGAGGGAGGCCCCGCACTCCGGGAAAAAGGGGAGAAATAATAATAAATAGCGGAAGATGTGTTAGTATATATACACCCTTTCCACTACATTCCTAATTACTCTAACAATCAGGAGGTAGGTAGGCACATTTTAGGTGTGGCATTCACAACGACCCCACGCTAAAAAGACCATATTATCTCTATTAGAAGCAAAACAAAGGCGAGATATTTTTCTCAAAGGAAAAAAGGAAAAAATCACCAGCTGACTTAGAACTTCTATAAGGGTAATGTTTACAATTCACTAGAGAGACATCCCTCTTATTAAGTATTACCAGCGATCAAAAATATGCTAACCGTCTGTTAATGCCCAGATCACTCACCTGTCCGTCGGTACCTCGTAACTCGAACAAGCTTGCCCCGGGAGGTACCGAACGGCAGGGCGAGGGCGTATTTATATGTAAACGGCATGATTGCTGGCCGCTGTGGTGATCAGGGGTCCTAACGCTGTTAGCTGGCCACCCCGCTGCCTGTATTTCCAAATGCGCATGCGTGTCTACTGTTGACACTACACTTCACGCATGCGCTTGTCGGTAATGATTAGTTGTTACTGAGTTCTTTATTATCGATTTATAAAGGAGTCGGTAACACTGTGGAATTAAAACAGTCATTAAACCTTGTTTAGACACTCAATTCTGTAATGCGTCTCGCCCTATTTAAGCCGAAAATATTGCAATCGGCAGGACCGTCTGTTAGTGACACTATTTATCGCACAGGCGCATTAGATCCATGACAATTTGTCATTTATCGTTATTTGGCAGGTATATGGAAACGTCAAACACATCGCTTTGTTAACGTAAAAGCCATCCAATGTTATTTTAGACAGCCGATATTAGCTATCCTCTCATATATGAATCATGTGTTGTTGTAAGTGCCACACGTGTAATTATAAAGTCGTCCACAGATCGTGGTATTAGTTTTTATCTCTTAAAACATTTGCATAGGTGAAGGGTAGAGACATTCTTCTCATTCTCCCACCCGTCTAAGTACATGTAGTAATAAATAGTCATGAGTGGAGAAAGGATGATACCCCTGGGTATTTAAATAGCAGACCAAGGTATCTCATCATTGAGGCCTGTTGTGTCTGTTTTAAGTGGTAAACCCACTGTTGTTCTTTGCGGAATAAAAACTGCGATGGGCCAGTCAAGTGTGGTGGAATCCAAGGTTTTTCCAGCACCACCCAATGTAGGTCAGTGTCAAGATGACCTTTGTCTAAAAAGTGATTAGTTAACTTGGTCGAGCGTTTGCCACATCTAATCGTGCTCTTATGTTCTTGAATGCGAGTTTTAATCTTTCTAGTGGTCATTCCTACATACCGAAGCTGGCAAGGACACCATAGTAGATAGATCAAACGCTTGCTATTGCAATTGGTTTGTTTGTCAATTTTCCACGGTCGTGAGGTACTATATCAATTTCCTGGATTTTTTCAGTTTGTGGGCAAACTGTACAGGTACCACATGGAAAGTGTCCTATCACTGGAGGGAGATTCCAAAGTGTAGTTTGTGCCCTAGTGTCTTTTGTCACTTGTGGTCGGGTATGGACGAGCTTGTCTTTCAAATTCGTGCTCCGTTTGAATGCGAACAGTGGTCGTGGGAGTACATTGTCCGCTAAATTTAAGACATGCCAGTGTTTATTTATGCTTTTCCTAACAGAGTTAGAAAAACTAGAGACGGTATTAACAAAGGTTAATCTTGGATTCACTTCCTTTGTCTGTGATCTTTCAAGTAGCGCTTCTCTATTATTATTAGCCGCCCTTTTCTTGGACTTGCAAATCACATGGCTCGGATATTTCTTTTCTTTTAGGTCTATTGTTAATGCTTTTGCATGTTCTTCATATTGTGCCAGCTCTGTGCAATTACGTCTAATTCATAAAAACTGCCCGAACAGTAAGTTTTCACGAAGGGCTCGTGGATGGTAGCTCTGAAATGACAACAAGGAATTACACGCAGATGGTTTTCTGTAGAGTTCTGTTATCAGTTCTCCATCTTTTGGTTTTATTAAAAGATCCAGGAATGGAAGGCTGGTTTTGGAGCATTCTAAAGTGAACCTCAGAAAATCATTTTGATTATTTAACCATTCGTGGAACATTGTCAATGTCTGTTCGTCACCTCTCCAGATGACGAAAATGTCATCTATGTACCTTTTCCAGGTCCGTAGATGATTCAAGAATGGATTGCTCTAAGCCAGTATCGTCTCCAGTTCGACTTGTGGACGTACAAATTGGCCAAGCTGGGAGCACAAATACTTCCCCTACAAGATCCAAGAAGTTATTATTATTATTATTATATGAAACTTATAACGCGCTCAGCTTACCCGGGGGCATCCCGGCGCGATAGACCAAAGAAGGAGAGACTCGATTAATCACTACTGTGGAAACAGGTAGGTTTTAAGAAGTTTCCTAAATAGTAGGATCTTGGGCTCTGAGCGAATCTTAAGGGGCAGAGAGTTCCACAGAGTTGCCACCTGCACCGAGAAACGCCTGCCCCCAGTACGAGCTCTCCTCACTCTCGCTGATTGCAAAAGATGTTTTTGGTCCGAGCGCAAAAGGCGTGGAGGTTTATAAGGACGGGCCATATTAAAAAGGATGGGGGGGCCTTTGCCATGTAGAATTTTATGGGCCGTACACAGCGCCTTAAATTTCACCCGCTCCTTCACAGGGAGCCAGTGAAGCGCTTTAAGGGCCGGGGCAGCAGACTGCCTTCTGGGGATCTCCATCAAGACTCTGGCAGCTGCGTTTTGCACCTGTTGGAGGGTTTTAAAGGTCGCTTCGGGGGCGCCGAGAAACAGGGCATTCCCATAGTCGAGCCTCGATAGGATTAAACCACGTATCAAAAGCTTCTTAGCTGGATCCGGAAGCAGTGGTAACACCTTTCGGGCTGACTTCAATAAACCGAAGCAGACCCCCGCGGTCTTCCTGGCGTGAGTCCTAAAGGACAGATCTTCCTCCAACCATACTCCCAAGGACTTGATCTCCTTCTTGGGGGATGGTGGATCACCAAGAGACCGGGGCCAACAGCTGGCAATAATGGAGGGACTGGAGTTACCCAGGAGCATCAGCTCTGTTTTTCCTCCATTGAGCTTTAGGGCAGAGTTGGACATCCACCGATAAACATTGGCCAGGCAGTCATGTAGCACATTGGGTTGCTCCGCCAGCTGAGTGAGGCCCACCACCAGCTGAGTATCATCAGCATAGCTGATGATCTTCAACCCTGAAGGGGCTACCACTCTTTCAAGTGGAGTCATGTATGTATTGAATAAGGTAGGGCTCAACGATGAGCCCTGCGGGACTCCACAACGAAGAGGGAATAGGGAAGACTGCTCTACTCCTTCCCAGACTTGGTAGAAACGGTTGGAGAGAAAAGATCCCAACCATTTCAGGGCCGTCCCTGAGACACGTACCTCTGACAGGCGTTGGAGGAGCACCTGATGACTCACGGTGTCAAAGGCAGCACTCAAGTCCAGGAGGATCACTGCCACTGATCCTCCTGTATCAAGAGTGCTCCTTGCTTCCTCCACTACCGCCAGCAGGGCTGTGTCCGTTCCCTGGCCGGGGCGGAAACCAGTCTGGGAGTCTCCCAACAGGCGGTTGGACTCAAGATGGTAGGAAAGCTGGCGGTTGACCAGCTTCTCGGCGATTTTAGAAAACCCCGGCAGAAGCGAGATTGGCCTGAAGTTGGTCAAGTTTCAGGGATCCAAACCTGTTTTTTTCAATAAGGCTTTTACCACTGCCCTTTTCCATCTCTGTGGCACTATGCCATGAGAGAGAGAAAGATTGATAAGGTTGGTCAGCGGAGTTGACAAAGTATTAGCCACAAGTTTAAGATATTTCATAGGCACTGGATCACTCGGAGATCCACTCCTCATCTCCAACAGGACCTTTGTAACCTCCTCTTCCGAGAAGGGGCCAAAGGAAACAAGTTCGGTCAGACAACTTATTGAACTAGAAGCCGGCTCAGAGATTTGAGGCATAACGGGCAGAGAGGATAGTATTTTATCTATTTTTGAGTGGAAGAAACTCGCCAGTTCCTCACATTTGTCTTTAGGATTAGCATGCACGACTGGCGGGACCGGGGCTTTCAAAAGTTCTTTAAAAATTTTAAACGATTCTCTTGGAGAATTACTTGCCCTCTCAATCCTATCACTAAAGAAATTCTTTTTGGCATCCTTCAGTGCACTTTTGTATTTCCTCATCTCTCTTTTATAGTTAGCCCGGCTTTCTTCCGTCTGCTTTCTCCTCCAGGCACGTTCAAGCCTTTTGCAAGAAGTTCTGCAACTCCTAAGTTCCGAGGTGTACCAGGGGGCAGAGCCGATTCTTCTCTCCCTGATAAGCCTCCTTTTTTTAGGAATCAGTAGGTCAAGAGAGTTAGTGAGCCATTCGCCCAGGTGTTGATCAGCAATGTTGGGGTCATCTACAGGGTCAGGGCAAGTTATAGCTAGCTCTTCCACCCAGCTGTCCACCGGCAGCTTCGACCAGAGTCGTTCCACAGTATGTTGTCTAGGTACGAGATCTCCCCGATTCCTCAACAACCAGCTGAACGGAATAAGATGATGATCCGCCCAGGGGAGGGCTAACATCTGGAGGGCTTGCAGGTTGATAGTATTAGCAAGAACAGCATCAAGCTGATGACCTCTGTTATGAGTAGCTCCCAAATGAGCGAGATGAAGATCAAGTGCACCAAGCGAGCTCAGTAAATCTCTTGCTACTACATCATTGGGGTCATCAAAATGAAGATTAAAATCCCCAAGAAGTACAAAGTTGCACGAAGCAGCAGCTAATGGAATAATGGCCTCAATAAGAGAGTCAACGAAATTCCCCAGCGTAGCAGGAGGCCGATACACAAGGAGACCGGAGATGGAAACGGAAGAAGATATGCCGAGGGAAAAATGACAGCTTTCAGAGTTGATAATGCCGCAGTCTACAGCCTTGCACACGAATGTGTCTCTGTAGACGATGGCCACTCCACCCCCTCTCCCATCCGGCCTATCAAGATGGAAGATGAGGTATCCCGGCGGGAGAGCATTGACAATGTCGGGACCAGAACACGCAGTCAACCACGTTTCCGTCAGGAATAGCACATCGAGACAGTGGTCCAAAAGGAGGGAGTGTATTTCCAAGTACCTTTTGATACAGAGCAGGACTGGTTAGTGTCCTTTGACGTAGAATCCCTCTACACATGCATTCCGCAAGAAGAGACTCTGTCCACGATAAGAAGTATGTTGGAATCATCAACTTGGGAAAGTATCACACCCATCAAATTTTTTATGTTTTGTGCCAGGAAGGTGTTGAAGGAGAACTTTTTTAAATTTGAAGATCTGTTATACCTGCACATATCAGGAACTTGTATGGGAAGTGTTTGTGCTCCCAGCTTGGCCAATTTGTACGTCCACAAAGTCAAACAGGAGACGATACTGGCTTCGGGCAATCCATTCTTGAATCATCTACGGACCTGGAAAAGGTACATAGATGACATTTTCGTCATCTGGAGAGGCGACGAACAGACATTGACAATGTTCCACGAATGGTTAAATATTCAAAATGATTTTCTGAGGTTCACTTTAGAATGCTCCAAAACCAGCCTTCCATTCCTGGATCTTTTAATAAAACCAAAAGATGGAGAACTGATAACAGAACTCTACGGAAAACCATCTGCGTGTAATTACTTGTTGTCATTTCAGAGCTACCATCCACGAGCCCTTCGTGAAAATTCACAGTTCGGGCAGTTTTTACGAATTAGACGTAATTGCACAGAGCTGGCACAATATGAAGAACATGCTAAAGCATTAACACTAGACCTAAAAGAAAAGAAATATCCAAGCCATGTGATTTGCAAGTCCAAGAAAAGGGTGGCTAATAATAATAATAGAGAAGCGCTACTTGAAAGATCACAGACAAAGGAAGTGAATCCAAGATTAACCTTTGTTAATACCTTCTCTAGTTTTTCTAACTCTGTTAAGAAAAGCATAAATAAACACTGGCATGTCTTAAATTTAGTGGACAACGTACTCCCACGACCACTGTTCGCATTCAAACGGAGCACGAATTTGAAAGACAAGCTCGTCCATACCCGACCACAAGTGACAAAAGACACTAGGGCACAAACAACACTTTGGAATCTCCCTCCAGTGATAGGACACTTTCCATGTGGTACCTGTACAGTTTGCCCACAAACTGAAAAAATCCAGGAAATTGATATAGGTACCTCACGACCGTGGAAAATTGACAAACACACCAATTGCAATAGCGAGTGTTTGATCTATCTACTATAGTGTCCTTGCCAGCTTCGTTATGTAGGAATGACCACTAGAAAGATTAAAACTCGCATTCAAGAACATAAGAGCACGATTAGATGTGGCAAATGCTCTACCAAGTTAACTAATCACTTTTTAGACAAAGGTCAGCTTGACACTGACCTACATTGGGTGGTGCTGGAAAAACCTTGGATTCCACCACACTTGACTGACCCATCGCAGTTTTTATTCCGCAAAGAACAACAGTGGGTTTACCGACTTAAAACAGACACAACAGGCCTGAATGATGAGATACCTTGGTCTGCTATTTAAATACCCAGGGGTATCATCCTTTCTCCACTCATGACTATTTATTACTACATGTACTTAGACGGGTGGGAGAATGAGAAGAATGTCTCTACCCTTCACCTATGTAATTGTATAAGAGATACAAACTAATACCACGATCTGTGGATGACTTGATAATTACACGTGTGGCACTTACAACAACACATGATTCATATATGAGAGGATAGCTAATATCGGCTGTCTAAAATAACATTGGATGGCTTTTACGTTAACAAAGCGATGTGTTTGACGTTTCCATATACCTGCCAAATAACTATAAATGATAAATTGTCATGCATCTATAAATAGTGTCACTAACAGACGGTCCTGCCGATTGCAATATTTTCGGCTTAAATAGGGCGAGACACATTACAGAATTGAGTGTCTAAACAAGGTTTAATGACTGTTTCAATTCCACAGTGTTACCGACTCCTTTATAAATCGATAATAAAGAACTCAGTAACAACGAATCATTACCGACAAGCGCATGCGTGAAGTGTAGTGTCAACAGTAGACACGCATGCGCATTTGGAAATACAGGCAGCGGGTGGCCAGCTAACAGCGTTAGGACCCCTGATCACCACAGCAGCCAGCAATCATGCCGTTTACATATAAATACGCCCTCGCCCTGCAGTTCGGTGCCTCCCGGGGCGAGCTTGTTCGAGTTACGAGGTACCGACGGACAGGTGAGTGATCTGGGCATTAACAGACGGTTAGCATATTTTTGATCGCTGGTAATACTTAATAAGAGGGACGTCTCTCTAGTGAATTGTAAACATTACCCTTATAGAAGTTCTAAGTCAGCTGGTGATTTTTTCCTTTTTTCCTTTGAGAAAAATATCTCACCTTTGTTTTGCTTCTAATAGAGATGATATGGTCTTTTTAGCGTGGGGTCGTTGCGAATGCCACACCTAAAATGTGCCTACCTCCCTCCTGATTGTTAGAGTAATTAGGAATGTAGTGGAAAGGGTGTATATATACGAACACATCTTCCGCTATTTATTATTATTTCTCCCCTTTTTTCCCGCAGTGTGGGGCCTCACCCCAGAGCAGCCTGTCTGGTAGAGGTGAGGCAGGGCTATCCTACAGTTGAGGGTAAGTCCTTATATGTGACTATAAAAAGCATAAAGCAATTGAAGACATAGTGACTAATGCACAATGTTAAAACAACCATGTGATTTATTGTTTTTTGCCTTTGTGTTCCTCTCTTGAATTCTCATTTCCATAGATAACCTGGGTATAACCTGATAAAGAAAGAAAAACAGGAATACCGGTGTTGTATAAACTTTATTATTATTTGTCACTATTTGCAGCTGCAATTACACAATTACATCTGGTCCTGAAGAAAGCCGCTGATACAAAGGGTTTTGATCAAGAGGCTGAAACATGTCGACCACATAAGTGACAGTGGTTATATATCTATACCACTGTGCTGTTTCATTTTTTATCCTGTCAGGTAGCACACTAGAATAAAGTGAGCAACAGTGGAGTCTACTTAGGCAGTTTTAATTCACTTTATATTTTCTCACACAGCGCTGCCAACCTCACTACACCTATCATCTCACATATGGGATTACTATCCTTCTCTTAAAAAACATCTCTGAGCTCCTTCCCTAAACTCCTGAAGTAGTAGCTCCCAGTGTTGACTAGGTTTTCAACACTGGTAAGGAGGACCCATATGATGAAGCATGTCACCTTTGGGTGAGTGAGGGGTCTTATCCTTAAGGGATGTCTTCCCCTTGATGTGATATACATCACTTAACTTAGCTTTGAGAGAGAAATGGCAAAACTGCATAAACTGATTTATTACACATGGACAAGACTATAGGTGTGTTTTGTGGTATATAGTATATGTCCAACGTGTGCCAGAAGATTAGTGTATAGCAGCTGTACCCATGCGCGGAATTTTGGGCCAAAGCCTAAGTGTCTAAGGACTGCAAAAAGATACGGCCACTCCACCATGTTGAACGCCATCCGCGCATCAAGGGAAAGGATGACCGCCTGTTCCTGAATATAAGGCATGAGAGCCAACACTCCATGCAACCACCGCTAGTTGAGAGCTGTGCTCCTATTTGGCATAAATCTGGACTGATCCGGGTAAATTAGGACCTCAAGATGCAGGGTCAGTCGTGTCGCTAGAAGTTTGGCTAATATTTGGGCCTCAGCATTAATGAAGGATATCGGGCGATAGGAAGTGAATTCCTCAGGGGGTTTGCCAGGTTTTGGGATCATCACTATGGTGGCCATTTGCTAATCCCGTGGGAGCTCCCCTACTTCCAGACTCTCGAGATACATATTTAAAAGATATGGGGCAGTCGTATCGGTAGTCTTTTTTTAGAGTTGTAACGAACCGATGGCCATCTGCAATTCTTCGATCGTTAGGTCAGCCTCTAGTGTGAGGGCCCCCTCTGAGGACAGCCTAGGCATGGCAATATCCTTGATTTAAGTTTGAGCCTCATCCGTTGCTATAGCCATCTGTGACGTGTACACCCGTTCGAAATACTCGGCCAATGTATTCACTATTTCTTCCAGTGCATCCACCATAGAGCCATCCGGAGTGCGTAGCTGCGCTATCGTCCACTGCGCTCGCTCCTTTTTATCAAGCCAGGCTAGAAGCTTACTTGCCTTATCGCCTATTTCATACAACTTGTGCTGCGTAGACTGTAGACGAGGCTTAGTCGCTTCTCGCTGGTATTCCCTAAATTCGCATTGTTTTACACGCAAGGTTTGGGATGTCTCTGGTGATGGGTTCCATGCATGTTGGTCAGTAGTGCTACTCAGTTCAGATTCTATAGCGTCCAGCTTTGCTTGTTTCTCCCTCTTGTGACCTACAATAGAGGAGATGGCCTGACCACAGACTACCATTTTATACGCCTCCCAAAGAGAACTAGGGGATTGAACCGATGAGGCATTCTCCTGGAAATAGTGACAGGTTGCTGTAACAATGTCTTTTGAACTCTTAGGGACACGCGATACCCAGGATACATGGGGTAGATACGTTGCCTTGCTTTGTGATGGGTCGTGTATGTTAATGTTAGCGGAGAGTGATCCGAAATACCTCTAGGACAGATGTCAACGTTTATCATATTTGTGAGGGCGTCTGCAGCTGCCAAAAAATAATAGATTCGGGAGAGACTATTGTGAACCCCTGCCTGAAAAGTGTACTGCCGCGCTTCGGGATGTTTATAACGCCATGCATCTGTAAGCCCAAGGGCGTCCAGAAATCCCTCCATACGAGTAGTGCCTGCCGTGTTAAATTTGGGGGGATGCCGATCCCAGGTGCGATCAATTATAACATTAAAGTCCCGCCTACTAGTATTACTCCTGCTGGGAGATCTAATAGAAACGCGCTGAGTGCTGGGAGGGCCACTGAGTGGAGGGATGTACACTGAGACTATATTGAACAGTTTCCCTTCCCACTGACAAGTAATAGCTGCAAATCAACCCTGGTCATCTGTATGGGTGTGCATTATTATTAAGGGAAAGTGCTTACGTACTAAAATACCCACAGCCCTTGAACCAGAAGAGAATTCAGAGCGCACCACAATTTGAAACCCCCAGCGGTCCATTTTCCCTGCAGGCCGAGCCCACCAAATGTGTCTCTTGCAATAGGGCCACCGTCAGTGCACACCTCTTTCAATATTGTAAGACCAGACCCCTCTTTATCTTATCACCCAGCCCATGTACGTTCCAAGTAAGCAGCGACAAAGGAGTTATTGGAAACACTGGGGCGTCTGCGAACTAGACTCTTGTTGTGCCTGCATCATCCCTTCTTGCCACATACAACATGCATTGTCATAGGATCTATTCCATAACATATCCAAAAAGCAATCTCAGATAGGTAGTGTACCATTTTCGACCTTGTGAGAATCGAAACTAAGAACATGAAAATCAAAAATAACATTTCCCCTTTTACCACTCATCTCCCTGCCCCCTTGCTTGATGAATTTAAATAATTAGTTACGAATGCGCGATCGGCGTGGTGTTTGTTTTTGATGTGTGTGGATGTCAACATAGCGTACCGTACTCTCTCGCAGTGTGCCCATCATACCCCTTATTTGTCCTGGTGACGACCTTGCCCATTGTGAGTGCACTCGCATGCTTATCTCAATTTGTTCAGTCAACATAAAATATTAAAAACACAGAAAACCAACAATGAAAAACAGCCCCCCTCTACCACCCACCTCCCTGCTCCCCTGCCAGACGGATCCCCAACTATCCACCACCCCAACATTTCAGTGCTTCAGTCCCATTAACAGTACTTGCATGTCGGGGATGAGAAGTCTGTGGAATGCCGTAGTCTACCCCCTCCTCAAAGAGAATCTATCAACAAAGGCTTGCTGCAACTTATCAACAAATCTTGCCGCTTCGGTCCTTGGCTTTCCCCCATTCGGGGAGGATGATCAGATTAGCCGATTCCCGGCTGTCGGTAAATCCTCTCTTCATGTAGGCTCAAGCCGTGTAACCATCTCTCAGTTCTGGCGAGCCCCGACTGTGCAATATCACCTTTTATCAGTCCTCGGTCTCAGACCGTTGCGTATAGTCTTCCTCCTGCTCTTTTCTGTGATCCCTGGAGTCCTCTTCCTCCCTCCGATGCTGCTGGCATCTCTCCGACTGTCTGAATCCCCCCACTCGTCGCTACCCCTTGAGCCAGTCGTGTGCCTCCTCCGGTGTTTCAAAAAACAGGTTTTTCCATCCGCCACTACCCGCAGTTTCGCCGGAAACAGCATGGAATAAGGTAGTTCTATGCGTCTAGGTTTTATTTTCCCTCAAGGAAGCTCCTATGACGCTTAGTAACCGGCGCTGTGTGGTCCGGGAAAAAGGACACCACCTAGTTTTGAATGCGTAGCCACTCTTGCTGTTTGCAGCATAGCATCCCTAGCACGGAAGTACAAAATGCGGGCCAGGACGGGTCTGGGCTTAGGTCTACCCCCCGGCACCCTGTGCACTCTTTCCATGGAGAAAAAAGTTGAGAGTCCTCTGGGTTGAAGTCTGGCTTTCATGAGATCCTCGACATAAAGGTCCATGGCTGGACTCCCTTCGCTTTTGGGAATGCCCGTGATTCTGACGTTGTGGCATCGGGAGCGTCCTTCCAGGTCATCCAGCTTCGCCACCATGAGTCTATTTTCCGATTCAGATGTTGTTGCTTCGGGAGCGTCCCTCCTGGTCATCCAGCTTCGCCGCCGTGAGTCTATTTTCCGCTTCCAAGTGGCTGACCTTTTGGAGCAGTGTGGCGGTGTCTTTAGATAGGGATTTCATCACGTGTTCCACCTCCGTGACCCTGGCGGTCATCTTTTGAAAGTCAGCCCTCAGGAAGGAGACGTCAGTGGAAATTGAACCCACTGTCGATTGTACCTTAGTGAGGGCAGTCATGATATCCTCCAGCATCACTTTAACCGCTCCCTCCACTTCCAGGGCCTTGTCCGATTCGTCTTTGCGCTCCGGCAGAGCAGGAAAGTCTCTAGCATTGGCATATTTATCCAGCTTGACCTGAGAGGTCATTCATGGGCCTCTGCCCCCATCCTTGTCCGATTAATGTAGCGCAGGCCGGTAATCACCGTCGCCTGCCGCGGGACTTCACCTCACGCGCGGCCTGTCGGTTTTCCTGCCGCGCCACAAACTTGGGAGTTGTGGGGCGCTGGTTCGATAATGCCCATTCAGCAAGGGTGCACTTACTCACCAGGGACACACCTTCAGCCTGTGCGCCTTCTGCTTAACTCTTGGGGTCTTCAGCCAGTAGACCCGTGCTCATTTACAGCTGTGGCCTGGGGAATGCTGTTGATGGAAGCACTACTGCTGCAGGTGCCAGGAGCGGAGTCATTAGGGGCCCCATGGGGCAATATTTGTGACATTTTGCGCCTGTAGGCAGTGGCACATCGGAGTGTCCGGTGCTCTCCTGGGTGCTGATCCACTTCCCAGGTCCCTTATTTGAAGTCCGGTGCTAAAATCCTCCACTGTGACGAGGCCGTGATGGCGGGTGCTTCAGGCAGGGCTTTGTATTAATTGAGGCCCAACCTCACCCGGGTGTCCATGTGGAAGTAAGCCTCAGCTAGGCCTACATCTGTTAGGGGTTCGCCCTTCTCTGCACAAGTCCTTAGACCAATAGTATAGAAGTTGGCAGGGAAACTGTGATATAAAAGACAACGTTTATTAACCTCATGAGATGGAACTACATTCACATAACACCCTTCGGTAGTGTATGAAGTAGCACACTGAACAGAAGGAGCATGGTCCTTTTATACCCACACAGGGGCTCATAAGAAGGCGGTACAAGTACAGAAGAGAAGGTTTACATACATAAAAGGTCCTACAGAAATGCGCAGTCAAAAATAGGGAGGCGCTAACAGTTTGCTGATTC
The DNA here is from genome assembly GCF_964261635.1 of Lissotriton helveticus. Taxonomy (NCBI): domain Eukaryota; kingdom Metazoa; phylum Chordata; class Amphibia; order Caudata; family Salamandridae; genus Lissotriton; species Lissotriton helveticus. Next base: position 1,690,989,948 of record NC_136057.1, on the reverse strand, counting down.
TGGTAAGAATAACCTGACAGTTACAGGCTAGGAACAGATGTAAGGACAGTTACAGCTTTCCTCTGCGCATGTTTAGAGTAGCAGAACCTAAATATAGTCTGTTCACAGGCAGAATACAAGATTAAATGACAGCAAGGTAGGACAGAGCACATGGTGAGCACATGGCAGACAAGATGGCTGCTGAATACAAAATGGCTTCAGCTAGATGCTAACCCCAATCGCTGCCAAATTACAACAGACAACCCTTTTAGCATTAGCTGAAGACATTCGTTCATTTGGGGTAATCTGAATTCACATTTTGTATATCTATTTTCATCATTTCAGTAATTTCTTCATTCAACATACGTTGGGCTCTAATTTTGGCAACATTCTTCTTGGCAGGTGTACAGGCAGTAATGCAAGCTGAGCAAAGCATTGGACCACATTGTATACATACACAGCATGTAAAAAGTATTGTAATTATTACACACAGGATAGTCAGTAGCTTCCAGCCCCAAGCGGAAAAGAGTGTCCAAATCCAGCTGGCAAAAGTCCATGTAACGGTCTCTGGATGAATTCCTGCAGCAATCTTATGCAGTTTAGAGATTGCATCAAACAATGAAGGTGAGTGGTCCGGGATGAAAACACAGCAACTACTCCCAATGATGCAACATGCACCACCTCGATCAGCCAGAACCACATCTAGGACCATTCGGTTCTGGAGAGCTACGATCCTCGCAACTTGTAGCTCCTCTGTAATGTTCCCAAGTACCATAGCTGTCTGGTTGGTAACAGCTTCCACAACTCTAGTCAATCGTCTTATCTTTCTACTGTTTAATGCAGCACCCACGAAGAAAAACAAACCCAAATTGAAATCAACGTATTGTTGCAGAGTGGTGTCAGTCTGGTCCACTTCATCAGTACTTATTGTCCTCTTATATCTATTTTTGGAAATATCGTTGAATAGTTTAAAGTCCCGATGATACGATGCGGGTGCCAGAAACACAGGGGGCAACAGGAAGGACACATAACATACACCAGACCAACCAGCAGGTAGTTGATAATATCCCTTATTGCCACAAAGTAGGTATTATGTGAGGCTGTAAAACTGCTGTTATTGGCACCTTCAATAGTCAGTACCACTGTACACTCACTCCTTCCTACTGGAATTCTCCCAACACTACTAATACACAAATCTGCTTTAGCTCTAGTAACAGAAATCACAAATAGTCCCTTGTTCTAATAGTTCTCAGATTCGTGAAGACATATGGTGTCGAAATATTGTCAGGTTGATACTCTTCCCATTCCCATTTAGTCCCTTTAGCTTGAGGATAACCATATTTATCTTGGTAGCATACTTTATTAAGGTGAAAGTTAATCCCGCCTACTGAAGGCTGTCCAGATGCAAACAAAAGCGCATACCAAGCTTGACAAGAACTATTGTGCGAGAATGGAAGAGGAATAAAAGGTGTTTCTCTTTTATTTTGATGTGCAGGCATCATCCCACACACCCAACAATTGGTAGTATTTGTGGCATTGTGGGTGTGATGCAGCATTTGGATGAACGTGTTATTCAGGTAGGATTGTCGATGTTTCTGCTCATGAAATGGAAGCGTAAAGTAATGATGTTCAGCTGGCGCTGGAGTTGTGGTGATCAAAAGCTCTCGCGCAGGAGCCACTTTCTCAACAACCCAGGTTGTCACTGCTACAGCCACCATAGCAACAACAAATCCTACAGCACAAATGATCTTTCTCTTAGCAACAGTTGATTTCATTGTAGACATGATCCGCTCATTGTAGAAACAATTGTTGGAGCTCTTATCCCTGGGCAGCCTATGATTTCTTTACCGAGGGTCAAGACAGGTGTCACTACACTATGCAGGACTGATTTCCCCCCCTTGCCACATTGGCACTCTGTTTCACCAACCCAGGGCGGTAGCTCAACCAGTCTTTTTTGGCAAAGCAGATTCTTTCCTTGGTCTCAATTGATATTGGGATACTCCAGCAATCGTGTGATCCGGGAAGACCTCCTCAGATTCATCAGGTGATATGGCGTGGCCTTTCTCCGCATTCAGGATCTCTCGATGGTCAGTCAGCACAGCAGGTTCCATCAAGGTAGGTAGCACTCTTTTGCAGTGAGTGCTATGGACCCAGTTCTTCCGGTTCGCCACTCGAACTGCTGTCCTCGTGGCTAGAAGCACTTGCCCTGGTCCTCGCCAGCTTGGCTCCAAGCTGTTCGACCTCTCGAAGACCTTGATCATCAAGTGATCACTGTGCTGGAGTTCATGGGCCTCACCTGGGGACCTGTCAGGAAGAGCTTCTCGAACCTGTTGATGAATAGAAATCAAACTGTCAGTTACTGTTCCAAATAATCATTCATCAGAACACATGGAACATCATGTATGGGACGTGGCTTAGGAACTCCCCAAATGTTCATCGGTCTCCCAAACACCACTTCATATGGTGTAAGCCCAGATCGTGAATGTGGCACCAATCTAATAGACAATAATGCCAAAGGTAATGCATCTGGCCATTTTATGGATATGGAATCCAGTATTTTTGCTAGTTTCAGCTTCAAAGTAGCATTATACCTTTCCACTAGCCCTGCTTATTGTGGGTGGAAGACTGCATGGAACTTCTGTTTGATCCCTAATCCTTTCAGGACATACTCAACAACTTGCCCAATAAAATGAGGTCTTTGTCACTCCACAAAAGCTTACAAACACCATATCTAGGGAAGAACTCATTTAAAAGTACCTTTGCTGTAGTAAGAGCTGTATTATCCTTCGTAGGGTACGCCTCTATCCATTTAATGAAGGCACATACCACCACTAGAACGTACTTCAAGTTATTGCAACGTTCAAGTTGGATATAATCCATTTGCAAAACTTCAAAAGGTGCAGTTGGTGTAGCAAACCCTCCTGTAGGAGTTCGTGTCCCTTTACCAGGATTGTACTGCCAACAGATCAAACAGGACTGTACTACCCTCTTAGCTGTGCTGGCAATTTCTGGATGCTCCCAAACTTGCGTAAGCAATTTCGTTATTGCTTAAGCTCCAACATATGCCAGCCCATGTGCCATCTGAACCATAGGCTGTAAATGTGCTACAGGCAGTTTCCATTTATCCATGTCTTTGGTTCGCCAACAGCCCTCATCATCCAACATTCCCTCTTTAGACCATTGCTCAAGCTCCTTCGCAGAAGCAGACCTCTGTATGTCTAGTACTTCTTGTCTAGTATCATGCCAACGTTCAGCTTGTGACTTCACTACGTACATAGAAGTAGTGTTTCGCTGCATCGCAGTCTCACGAGCTACACGGCCTGCAAAGGCATTGCCTTGTCCTGTCTTATCAGCCACCTACTTGTGTGCACTACACTTCACAATAGCTATTTTCTTTGGATATGTCAGTGCAGTCAAAATATTATGCACTAGTTCTCCAAGCATTATCTGCATCCCGTGGGATGTAAGAAAGCCTCTTTCCTTCCAAAGCCGGCCAAAATCATGGGCCACTCCAAAAGCATAGCGGCTATCTGTATAGATGTTCACACGCAAGTCAGTGATAAGCTCACACGCTCGTGTCAAAGCTATTAGCTCAGCTGCTTGAGCTGACTTCTGTGGTATACGAGCTGTCTCCACTACTGTGTGAAGTGTCGTAATTGCATATGCCGCTGAGGTCGTACCATCTGGTAACTTCAAACAAGACCCATCAACCCACAGTTCTCCATCTACATCTGAAAGGGGCGCATCTTGCAATTCAACGCGACCCTTTGTCTGTTCCTCAGTAAGAAATATACAATCATGAGACTCCTGCGACTGAGGCTGAGTCACTGGATATGGCAACAAAGTAGCTGGGTTTAAAGTCGCACGCCTCTTCAGGGTAATGTGAGGCGCCAACAGTGTCAATTTGTATCATGTCAGGCGGGCACTAGTTAAGTGTTGTGTCTTGGTCTCATTCAAAAGGGCATCGACCGCAAGGGGTACTAGCACTAACAGCTTATGTGACAAAACTATCCCTTCACTTTGACGTATGGACACAGCTGTTGCTGCAACTGAATGAAAACACCCAGGTAATGCACGGGCAACAGGATCAAGGACAGCTGAAAAATATGTACAGGGACGCTGCTTATCACCGTGTGTCTGTACTAAAACTGACAACGCACACCCATCTTTCTCATGTACATAGAGTGTAAAAGCCTTGGTATAATCTGGAGTGCCTAAAACTGGTGCAGAACAAAGAGCTTCTCGTAACTGACGAAAAGCATTCTGGCATTCATCTGTCCATGGAAGGGGCATTGGAGTGTCTTTAGTCAAAAGTGCTAACAAGGGTTTAATGATGTGTGAAAAACCTTATATCCATTGCCTACAAAAAGAAGTAAGACCAATGAATGCACGGACATCTTTCTGAATAGAAGGTACGGGTGTGTCTAAAATTGCTTGAATGCGATCTGGTGTAAGTGCACGGCCCTCCTTAGACAGATGGTGACCTAAGTAGGTAACCTTCGGTCTACAATATTGCAATTTCTTCCGTGACACTTTGTGGTGATGTGAAGCAAGAAAAGAGAGCAGGGACAAAGTACATTTTTCACACTGCTCAGGTGTATCAGCTGCCAACAAGATGTCATCGACATATTGTCTGAGAGCCACTCCTTCAGGCAAAGTGAAAGAATCAAGTTGTCTTTTCAATGCTTGGCTGTAAATACTAGGACTCTCAGTATACCCTTGAGGAATTCTACAAAATCTGCACGATCGATTATTCAAAGTGAAGCCGAACAAATGTCAGCTATCAGGATGAATAGGGATCGAAAAGAAAGCATTCTTCAAGTATATAACAGAAAATGTAGTTGCTGTCAGAGGAACCAAAGTAAAAGTGTTGTTATATCAGAAACCACGGGGTACTGTGGTACTACAATCTTGTTAACTTCTCGCAAATCGATAATGAATCTGTAAATCCTAGTGTCAGTATCATTTTTCAAAATAGGAAGACTAGGACTGTTGCAAATATTGTAAGGAACTTCCTCTACAACCCCCACTTCAATCAAATCATGGACAATGTGTATAAGTGCTTCTTCGACTTCCTGAGAAATTTTACATTGAGGCAAGCGTAGCAATGAAGCGCCCTGCTTAACACTAATATGCACTGGTGGAATAACCATTTGCCCTACATCAGTGTCTGAAGTAGTAGCCCACAAAGTACTAGGGAGCGAAGCTAATGCAATATCCTCTTTAACAAGACAAGATCTCACAATCACAGGATGGTTGTCATTCAAAATAACATGTTCACCTTCTGGAGAACATCGTATCGTAGCCCTGAAATACTTCAGCATATCAAGACCCACAATATTGTCTGGTGTATTCGGAGAAAGCAAAAATGGACATGGAGCAGTAAACTTATCAACATGAAATGCAAGTGGTTGTGACAGTGGGCTAAGGAAAGGTGTACCATCGAAACCTATCGATGTGATGGTTAAGCCAGACAGGAGAGCCCTTAGAACCAATTGTTCAGATAAGGCGCTACGAGTAGCTCCTGTATCAACCAGAAACTGATCAGTAGAACCCAAAACATGTGCTATAACATAGGAACCCCTCTGATCTACTCGAACTTCAACTGATTCCTTACCCCATCCTAGGCAATCCTATTTATAAGTAGAATCATTCAAATCAGACTGCAAATAATCAGACATTTGGTATTGATTCCGCCTATCAAATGTGTTAAACCTATCTTGTCCACGTGTATTAGCATCAAACCTAGCACGATAATTCATGCTTCCTCTAGGCCCTGAATATCCTGGACTTCTCATTTGTCCCCGTCCACGTGGACACTGCTGAGCATGCAGTACTGGACAATCAGAAACCCAATGTCCAAATTTCTTGCAATGTGCACACTGGTCAACAGACAAATTCGAATGAGTATAGGAAGGAAAAGACGAACCACAAGATCCACATCCCTCTCTATCATTACCTCTAGAAGGCGGACCATAAGCCTGAGCCAACATAACCTTTGTTTTTAACTATATAGGGCCAGATGTAGGTAATTTTTATTTACCGACCTCTTAAATACCGAGTCATACCGACTCGGTATTTAAGAGGTCGGAAAATAAAAATACCGAGATGTAGGTAATTGCAGATGTGCAATTACCGAATCGGAAACAGTCGGTAATTTCCGATGTGGTAAATACCGACCAGTTAATGCCCATGCATTCCTATGGGCTTTGAAGCCCATAGGATTGATTGGGCATATACCGGTCGGTATTTACCACATCGGAAAATACCGACTGTCACAAGGGTGCAGGGGGTGTCACTTTGACACCCTCTGGCACCCCCAAAAGAGGCTCGGGTGCCATGTGGCAGGCATACCTGCCCCAAGGGCAGGTCTGCCTGTCATATGGCATAGGTGTGCATGCACACATGTGCATGCACACCAGAAACGGTATTTTACCATCAAGTAGTATTTGATGGTAAAATACCGATGTGGTACTGCTTGTGGGACTCAGAAGAGTCCCACCTACATACCAATTGTCCGGAATCAGTAATGATACCGACTCGGTATTTTACATACTCGGTAAATTTACCTACCGGTAAATTTACCGAGTCTGTAAATTACAGGGACCTACATGTCAAATTGCTTTTACCGGGTGGTAACGGCCGAATTCGGCCGTTACCACCCGGTAAAAGCCTACCTACATCTGGCCCATAGTCTTTTTATCCTCATTGCCCTTTGCTTCTAATTCCTGACGCTCATAATACTGAGCCATAGTCAAAAGAGAAACCGGAGAAGAGGTAGTTCATGAACTCTCACTGGCCTTTAGGTGACTAGCTATTCCTGGCAACAGATTTGCAACATATTTATCGACAAACAGATGCCTACCCGTGTCATCTGTCAATGACTGTCCACTAAAATCGTGGAATGCCTCCTCAAATCGTGTAAAGAAATCCAAAACTGATTCATCTGCCTTTTGCTTACACAACGCTAATATAGTCCAATCTATCTTTTTAGGGGGAATACTCGTTTTTAACTTAACTAATATAGCTGCAGGAAGATCTAAAATTAATTTACACGGTTTCTGTGCGGGTTCCCTCTCTACATCCATTTGTTCTAACTCTTTCCATAACGCCCCAAAAGTCGCACGATCATCAACTTTACCCACAGTTCTCCACATGTCAGGTGGTAATATCAACCCAAAGAACATGTCAATATTGGGCAAAGTCATAGTACAAGAGCTAATGGCTGTCTCAACTTCCTCATAAAAAGCGGCTGGATTCTTCCGCGGATCAGGCAATGCATTTTTAAGAGCCATAACATCCGCTCTGTGCCAAGGAGTATAGACCAATTATAAATAACCCTTAACATCTGCAGCACTGTTATCATCATCTGTTCCCTCGCCTCTAGGAGGAACATACAAAGGACCAGCTTCCCGCATGGGTTCAACATGAACTATCATAGTCTTATCTGTTCCGAAGATAGAAGCCTGTGCCACGTCGGTCTGAGATGTTTGTGCAGCTGCTTCTGCTGCCTTTTTCTCCTCTCGCAAATGGACTGCATCAGCACGTAGTTTAACCAAACGCCTGATTGTATCAGCCACCTGAGAAAAGACAAAAAGACCATCACACAGACCATGACACATTTGCTTGCAGACATTTGCTACATTATCGGGCTCTAATTCATCAGAATGTTTCCTAAACCGCTCAACGACTTCTGCGGCAAATACCTCGGTAAAATATATTTGCTCCCTTTCCTACCAAATTTTTATGTCATTTAAAAGCTCAGAAGCAGGGGCAGTACTGCGAAGGGCTTTTCGGGAAGCAGATTTAAGCTCAGACGAACGCTGAACGGGCAGCATAGAACGAGTTTCCCGTGCTTTGTCCTGTTTTGCAGGAGAGTCTTCATCTGACCCATGAGGAGCAAAAGGGAAAGTATACGGAGGCGGAGAACGGTCTAATAACAAGAAATCATCTTGCGGTTTATTAAGGATAGGATAAAGGGGTTGCTTAACAGCGTATTGGCCAGTTACCTGTAAATTGTGCTCCCTATCCTCTCTCTCTTTTAGCTCTTTCGTTTCTTTATTTTTCAACTAAAACGCTTTTGCGTAAATATTTTTTCGCTGTTCCTTTTGAAACCAGAGCTTGCTCACGCTTCATTCGTTCACGCACTTCTTTCTCCCACATTCGCACACAGTCAAACATATCTTGCCTAGTCTTTTGCTTAAACATACATTGTTCCACATACTCAATCTTTCGTAAATCAAATGACCCATTCATAGGCCAACGCAACTCAGGATCCTTACTAGTATATTTATTCCATAATGTGATGTAAATTATAGAAGAAATACAATACTTAATATACATATCCCTATTAGGCGTCCCCTCCAGAGGGGCCGGTTGTGCTTCATCGAGTCTCAAATCGGTACCACTACAAAAGCAACTCATCATACGAAGTGTGCTAGAAACAGGCATGCCAAAAATAGTTCAGAATATGCAGTTTTATAACCAAAGTAGCGGTTAAGGTATTCTTCGTACGTTTTGCCGTTCAAATCAATTCAAAACAGAGAAAATTCTCCTCATCATTACCTGCCTATATAAATTCCAAATACAAATATTGGCCAATCATACAAATCCAAAGCCACAGTAAGCGTTACTAAACTACCTTACCAATCCAAGGCATCAAAAACCAACAGCAAGCGCCGCAGAACGACTCTTACCAATCAATTGGTGTAGAGATTCCAACTGCCAAGTTCTCAAATCGACCAAATGGTCACTGCACGACAAATCAACAGAAGAGATCTCAGTCGAGGACCGGCACCACCTGGATGCCAAGACGTGGGTCTCCTCGGGCAATGATCGTCTGCAGCGAGATTCCAATCCTTCATCGCGACCACTCCTTCGGGCATCCGAGTCGCCGATGAGCCCCACGTTGGGTGCCAATTTGTGGGAGTAAGCTTCAGCTAGGCCTACATGTGCCAGGGGTTCGCCCTTCTCTGCACAAGTCCTTAGACCAATAGTATAGAAATTGGCACGGAAACTGTAATATAAAAGACAAAGTTTATTAACCTCATGAGGTGGAACTACATTCACACAACACCCTTCGGTAGTGTATGAAGTAGCACACTGAACAGAAGGAGCATGGTCCTTTTTTACCCACACAGGGGCTCAAAAGAAAGCGGTACAATTACAGAGGAGAAGGTTTACATACATAAAAGGTCCCACAGAAATGCACAGACAACAATAGGAAGGAGCTAACAGTTTGCTGATTTTGGTAAGAATAACCTGCAGTTACAGACTAGGAACAGTAGTAGGGACAGTTACAGCTTTCCTCTGCGCATGTGCAGAGTAGCAGAACCTAAATATAGTCTGTTCACAGGCAGAATACAAGAGCAAATGACAGCAAGGTAGGACAGAGCACATGGTGAGCACACGGCAGACAAGATGGCTGCTGAATACAAAATTGCTTTAGCTAGATGCTAACTCAGTCGCTGCCAATTACAACATCTAGCCCCTCCCTTCACCAGGGCGCACAGTATAGCTTTTCAGGCCCAAGTCAGGCAGCGCACTCCTCAAGGCCGGCACCGACACACCTCGGGCTTCAGCTTCAGTCGTTTACTCAGGCCGCTCCCTCCCCCGCTCGCTCCGGGACGCGCCGCGTAGCAAGTCAGGCCGGAACTAGCACTGTGGGCGACCCTTGCACTCCGTTCACTTTGCGTAGCACCGGGGAGCTGAGGTGTTTATCGGGCGATATATGGTGGGGATAGGCGGTGTCCGCTCCCGGCTGCTATTGTCCTCCAATTCGCCCACCTTACCGTCTGCTGTTGGCCGAGTCTCGTACTCTCCCGATGGGCCTCAGCTGCAAGTTAGTCTCCGGCTGCATGGCTAGGCCACTCTCTTCCTCACGCACCGCGCGCTGGCAGTCGTTTATGGCCAGAAAGTTGATCGGCCGATGGTCCACGTTCACCGCTCTCAGTGAGTGTCTTTGGGGAAGGATAAATGACCGGATAGTGTGCCGGATTGCCTGGGGAACCTACGCCTCCCTTCTATGTTTTTTGATAGTGGATGCATTTGTTGCTTTGTTTTTGTGTGCTTTTTCTGGAGTGTGTTTCAAAAGATGTATTGATGTTCTGAGTTTGCAGGGTTTGCCTGAATTTTAAGTGGTTGAAATTGATGGATGTAAGATTTTTGCTGAATTTCTGCATTTTTGAGACAATATATTGAACAGTTTTGGTGGAATATATATTCTTGGACACCATATTGTGTACAGAGGACTTCACACCGGTGAATAGATGCCTCCATTATGTTTTTGTTAGGTAGAATTGATATATTGTATTGTGCTTGTATATATGTTGCTATTATATGATTATTTGCTATTATATTTTGTTATATTATGCAGTGTTTTTGATCTATTTTGGGGTATATTATTGTGTTTATTGAGTATTTTGAGAAATTATTTTTTATAAATACTTGTAAATTATTTGTATCATTCTAAATTAATTCTATCACATTTTGTTTATATTTTTATCCAAAGTGACAAAGTAATATTTTGTTATATTTAACATTGTTTAGGTTTTTTTGGTACTTTATTTGTATAAGTCCATTTTTAAAAAACATTTTATTAATCTTTTTATTAAACAGCATCGACAAAATTCACCATTGTATTTCACGAGCAAGGGCATTACCAATTCCGGATTTTTGATCTATAACACAGTAAATCAAACAGCATTTCACAGTACAAGAAAAATCAAGGGGTCTCAAGAGTCCCAGCGGAGGAGTGCAGATATCGCCTCTGTAGTGGTTCCATGGCCCCCACACTCTATTCCATTTCCCAGGGCACTCTCTTGCAACATAAACCGACTTCTCCCGAAACATACACCAGTCTAGGTCCTCTTCCCATTTTCCCAGTGTAGGTGGCTGGCGGGTCCCCCAGTGCTGTGCGATATTCCTTTTCACAATCATAAGTGCCAGAGTCGCTCAATGTGTGGTGTGAGAGGTAAGATCCGAAGGTTCCCAAATGTTCAGAAGGCTCCTACGGGCCTCAGGCCGTAGGTCAATATTGAGTACCTCCCATAAAGTGCGATGTATTGCTTGCCAATAAGACCGTATGTGCACACAGGACCACAAAATATGTATAAATGTGCCGATCTCCCTGATCCACGTCTGGACTCCCCACTTTCTGCTCTGCCCATGCTTACCAAGCCCGGCCCTGTGATGTAAATCCTGTGCAGAATTTTGAGTTGTACCAAGCGTAGCCTTGCCTGGACTGCTACTTCTCTCGGGGAGGAGACCGCCTCTTGCCAGTCTTCCTCATCCAGTTCTAAGCTGTCTCTGACCCATTTCTCCTTCTATAAGTCAGTTTTTAGTTTAAGTTGTTTTTTTGATGATATTTTTACAGTACTGTGGCTATTGCTTCGCTGTAGTGTAGGTCTTGGTTATTAGTAAACTCACTTTGCATGCTAGCAGTTTGTGCATTTGTTTAGAGATTTGCCAGGGATTATTCTAGTCACAGCTTTTGATGGTTTAGTTCTTCTTAGAGTATTTCTAGGCATTGGTATAGTGTGGAATGGCTTCTTCCAAGTGCCCCCAGGAAGGAACTGTGCCACGATTTCAATGCATTGTTCGTATTTGCTTCATCCCATCATAGATATTCTACCAAGGAATGTTAAATCTGGTTTGGTGGCTACCTCATGATTGGTACAGGTGGCCAACTCAAGTCAACTAGTGGTGAGAGTTTGTTTCTATTTCTTTGGTAATATGGAATTTTATTAACATGTCATAGTATTTGCTTACTCGTCTGGCAGGGATGCATTTTAAAGCTAATATTTATTTTACTTCATGTACAAATCCAGCATTGGTCGTGTATTCTGTACGGAGTGTACATTGTTGTAGGTGCCTCCATATACTGATTAAAATGAAATTAGCACCATTGTATTGCCATGTGTTGGTACACCTTCATTGTTGAAATCATAGCTTGTTCAAAATCAGTAATGATTTTTTTGAGATTGTAATTGTATGGTTTTTGTTTGGTTAGTGTTAAGGATTCCTCTAATGACCTTGATATAGTTGTATTTGTGTTATGATATTGCCCATGTACAGTGTACATGTTGGTAAATTGTGTTGGACAATCTTTAAATATCACCTCTATCATCCACATGTTGCACTGTGCTAGGATTAGTAAGTTATTTTTGGTTGCGCAGAAAATGACTAATTGTTCATTATTTTCATTATCATGCAGTAAGAAATCTTAAGAAAATGTATTTTTTAAATGTTGGGGATTTCTATTTCTACGTATGCTCTAGATGCTCTTGGTAGTTCCTTAATTAATCTCTTTTTTCTAGTTATTAGACATTTTAGATTTTCTATGGAGGGTAGTTGCCCAGTTGCTTCTTCTTGAGGTGTTATGTCTTTTTTAGCATAGTTTCTATGGGCTTTTGTGAGCTTGTGCTTGTTTATCTTATGTCCTGTAGGAAGTTCCTAACTTGAATTTCTGTCACATTTGGAGGATGATTGTGTTCTCTTATACTTTCAACACTATCTATTTTGATTGTGGCCCAAACCGTAGCATACACTGGAGTAACAGTTTGTGAATTTCCAATGCATTCTTTCTTATGTGTTCTTTTCCATAGGTGTGCTATAGGTGTTTCCTCTATAACTTACTAGTAGTTTTGTGATATGATATAGTTTGCAGTCTCTGACATTGTATCCATGGATTGCATATTTACTCAAATATATTATTTCTATGTATATGTTATTGAAAAGAATTATATGTCTTTTATTTACTTGTATATTTGTGTTTCTACATTTTTGGTGGTTGGTAGGTTTTCCGCTCTTTGGAGGATTGTTCTGTTTTTTCTTTTTGTTATTATTGTATTTCTAATTTTACTTTTGAGAAAGATAAAAGTTGTAGGTATTAACATTTTCTATAATGTTTTTTCCAATGTTTTATTCTTATTTGTATTTTTTTTTTTATTGAGATTAATTTATTTTAATGCAATTTTCATCTTTAGCCAATATACTTACATTTGGTGTTGTCTTTGTTGCAATATGAGTTTTTAGTATTTTAGTCTTCTTTTAGCATTGTTTTGTGTCATTTTTTTGCAGTCTTGGTAACTGTGTTCTAGAGTTATAATTTTCAATATTTGTTAGTTTATTTTGTGTATAATAGAAATATGTAAATATTTTTGTAGTTACATTTGAGTTACATTTTAATTCTTTACATAGTTTGTAATTGTAATTGTTTTTATTGCTTTTGAGTGTTGGATCCTTTCTGCCTGTATCTTGAGTCAGACAGTGTGCTTCTTTGCAGCAGCGGTGACTTATTCTGCAGAAGCTGGTTGTACATTTTTGTTTCTTTTCTATAGTGTTTATTAATTGGGAACAGGAAGTGAAATGGACTGTGGGGCTTATGTACTTCAAAGCCCACAATTGAGCCCACAGAGGAGGAAGTGGAGGAGGGGCTGTATGTGTAGCTCTATTTAGAGCCTTGTTGAGCCTTGTCATGTGGGAGACATGTGTGGTGCACCCAGGCATGGCCCAGGCCATAAACATGCCAAGATCGGGCCCATCGTAGCCTGTCTGCAACTGGACAAGACTGGGCTAAGACAGCCCCTTTTTGCCTAACACTTGACACACTGGAAAAATGGGTAAGCAAACGCTACTTTGAGGTTGGCCCACTGATATAAGACACACAACTATTAAGCTATTAAGGGATTCTGTTACACCTGACATCCTTGGTGTGGTTCTCCCCTAACATTTTGCCTTCAACCCTCTTGTTTTGCTGACTTTGTTTTTGCTGGCTTTAGAACTCTACACACTTTACCACTGCTAGCCAGCGCTAAAGTGCTTGTGTGCTCTCCTTAAAACAGGCTGAAATTGGGTTACACCCAATTGGCCTATTTAATTTACTTTTAAGTCTCTACTAAAACTAGTACTACATGCACTCGGAGCCTGTAAATTAAATACTGCTACTGGGCCTTCAGCATTGAATATGCCAACCCTTTACACGTGTCTCAGACCTGTCATGTCAGGGTGCAGTGTATTTAAAATGTAGGGCATGTACTTGTAAGTTTTACATTTCCTATTAGTGAAAAAATCTTACATTGGTTTTTCACTACTGCAAGGCCTACCTCTCCCATGAAGTTACCTTATTATATTTAATAAGCTGTAACTTACAATTGGGAGCAGGTAGAAAGGTCAAGTTTGATGTCTACAGAATTGTAATTAAAAGCCCTCTATAATAGCAAAGTCTGACTTTTAAGAAAATGCCTCTTTTAGAGAGTTGGCATTCTCTTGTCCTAACCATATGGTGCTTGCAGACTCATCCTGGGTCACATGACGTGATGGTGTAGCTGCAAGTTGGTCTTTGTGTACTGCTCCCAGAGTGTGCGTCAAAGGGAAGATAGGTGTTGGCAGGATGATCCACTCGGAGTTAACAAGGGGGAGGAGCTGTCATCTACCACACTTGCACATCACAATGGCTTGCCTGAGCACACTCATAAAGGGTTTGTCACTAGTCTTTTGTGACCCCATACAAGTGGGCCCAGGACAGACAGGAGGGTGATGCTTGACACCTCAGGGGTAGAAACCTCTAGAAGCTTCCACAACTTCAAAAGGCACCAGTTATAAATGTCGGACCTCAGACCCCCAACTCATCCGTACACTTCTGGACCTGTGGACTCCGTCAGGAAGAAGGACTGCTGAAAGGACTGCCACTCTGCTGCAATGAGGCTCTAAAAGACTGCTGTGCTGTTGTGCTGCCCTGCTGCTTCTTGCCTGGGTGAGACTGAATGAACCTGCAACCCTAAACCCAGGATCCCAGAGTGACCCCAAAGGCCACTTGGCTCGCCTCCTGATTGAAAGCCTCAGGCCGATAGATGGTGTTGATCGGCTCAGTGTGGCCTCTACGTCTTCCACACCTGAAGTGACATCTGTGACAGCCCTATAGGTACCACCTCTGCATGCTGACATCAGTTCTTTTCTTTCTGCTCCAGCCAGCGCTGATCCGAGAGAAGAGCTACCTCTCTGTCCATTTTTGACAAGATTGTTGCAATGTTTTGTCGACCTTTTTTGAGGTATTTTCCTCTTGGTGTATCGAGGATGTCATCAAAGAAGACAAGTTTAAAACCCTGTGGCGCCTGTCACCGTGCCATGTCGGGACAGACCTACACCTTGTGTGTCTGTGGTGTCTGTACACGAACACAACTCCAAATCGTGCTGAAAGTGCCGGGTCATGGCGCAGAAGGCTTTGAGAGAGTGGTCCATGAAGTTATTAGTGGTTGTCATGTTACTTCACAGAAGTCACGGTCCCACTCGAGAAGAAGGTCTAGGAACCTTTCCAGGAGTCTGAAGTCCTTTGCTTTCTACTCAGGTAAAAAGCACAAAACACACAAGAGTTCAAAACGTGCTTCAACTTCTCCTCGTTTGCCAGTCGACGTGACGAGGGAACATCAACACTCTAGGCCTAGTTTGATGGAGCCAGGGGCGACACTGTGCCTCCCCCTTTTTCCAGGAACAAGAATGACCTCGCTCAAATTAAAGAATTGTATGAGGCCATGCGTCTCAATTTTGTGTGGCCCGACCCCTTCTGCATGCCTTCAGACTCTGCGGGAATGGAGGGGGCCCCATCTGATTCAGCGCTGGCAGCTCCAGTCACGGCTCCGATGGGCCCACATGAAACTGGACCCGTGCTGGTCATTACCTTCCCTGGAGCATACCCAACGCTGATGCTTGTGGACCCAGCGGTGGTGCCACTCCCATTGTGATCCCCGATGACACTATGCTGGAGCCGCATCGACCTACGTCGATTCCAGCTCTGACAGGACCCCAAATCCTAAGTCAGAGCCTGAGCTCTATTCTGAAGGGCTAGGCCTTGGGGAGGAGTGGGTGGGTCACCGTACCCTTAAGAATACCATTGTGAGCAGGAGATGGACTGGTGTGAGGAACTGGGTGATGCCAGCAAATTGGACACATCTCCAGATATGGGCATGCTTTCTTTCCATACCATGGATACCGAAGAGGGTGCTACATATGCAATGGTGGTGCAGAGGGTGGCTGAGGTCCTTGACCTTCAGTTACCCTCAGTGCCGGTCAAGACTAACATCTTGACAGAGGTGCTGCGACCCGGAGTCTCTTCCTCTGAACCCCTACTCCCGTTCAACAAAGTCCTCACTGACGTCCTTCTGAGGACCTGTTCCAAACCCAGCACAGGGACTCCTGTGAATAGGACAATTGCCTGCCTCCACCGCCTCACTCCGGGGGACCCAAATGTCCTCATTGTAACGCTTAGCAGGCTATAAAATGATTGACACAGTAGTCTCCCCTTATATGGCCTGTTTATTTATGTATATTTTCTTTTCAAACAGATTGTCTCTCGATGTTGTCTTCTCTTTCTCATTTTAGGCTTGGAGGACCGGGACCACCTGATGGAATGCCCCTTGGATAAAGAAGAATGGCTGCAGGTAAGTGCTTTATGATTCAATTGTTGTCATACAGGGAATAGGTTTTGAGGGATAGTTTACCCAGAAGTCCACCACCAAGTGTTTTTCCTGTTGTCACCTAAATTAACTAAATTTCTCAAAATGCTATATCATCCAACTATTGAAGTCAGAGGAGGGAGGGATTCTACACAGGCTTACCCTCCAAATTCCCCCGTAAACCGCTAACCCGGTTAGCTACCTCCCTCCTTGTCCAAAAGCACATACCTGTACTAGCCATGTTCCTAACATGGCGGGGCGTCTTGCTTTCTTGGTGGTCTCTGGACTGCAAACTGTCTCCTTTTCAGGTCCACGTTTCAACCGGCAGCAAGGACTGCTCAAGATTCCGGTCTCTCTCCCACTTTGTCATTCTTCCAACGATCTCTCCTCGGCTGCCTCCCACTTCCTCCTTTCAGTCAAACGCCGCTGATTTAATGTCTGATGTCATTGTTTCAAAGGCCGAGTCTCGGACATGTGATCCTGAGGTGCCTCTGTCTTAAAGGGCTCTTCCCAGCTCGTATATGATTTATGGTGTTCCGTGAATGTTGACAGGCTGACTGTTCTTCCGGTGGAGGTCTCTAATTATAGAACACTGTTTTCAGCGTTCTATTTTCCCAGGTACCGTGGAACATTGTTGTAAACCTCATTCTCCCCTGTCTTGTCAGTCTCTGCTATCTGACACTTGCCCAACACCCTACCCCAGAGAGCTTGATGGGCCAAGCCTCTACTTCCCATGGCACATTCTCTGCTGCACCCCCGAACAGGGAATCCAAGAGCCTGGACAGCTCGGGAAAGAAAATGGTTACCTCTCCCTGCCTTGCATTGTAGTCAGTGAACACTGCATGCTTATTGGGCCGTTATTTCCACTAGCTGTGGGAAATGGTTGCGCAAGTGCTGCCACAGGTCCCGGAGGAGGCCCGGACCATTCTCTCTTAAGCAGTTAAAGACTGAAGATACACAGCGAAGTTCACTATACGCTGTGGCTTGGGTATGACCGACTCGCTGGGCAGAGCAGTTTCATCAACGGTGGCCTCAGGCGCCATGCCTGCCTGAGAACATCTGGCTTGCCAGGGGATGTCCAGGCTTCCCTCACGGACATGTCCTTCGATGGCACCCATCTCTTCAGAGACAAGGTAGACTCGGTGCTGGAGCACTATAAGGACTCACGGGCCACAGCCAAGTTCTTGGGCCTCTCCGCTTCCCCATGTCCACCGGTCTGCCTTTCGCTCCTTTCAGGGCCACAAAAGAGGCTTTCAACCGCGCAAACCCTATCCCAGCCACCGAGCCCGCAAGCTTCCCAGGCTCTGCATGGACAAGAGCGCAGTTTATACTGACCTCGTGGGTAGGGTAGCCAGCGTTCTGGTCCAGACACCACCCCTTGGCACCTGCAGCCTCCAAATCCTCCTAATCTTGCCCTTCTAGATCATGGGTGTAGTAGGCCGGCTCAGTATATAGTGTCCACTTATGGTGAGGTACTGTGCACTGAATCCAGGCAACCCTATGTGATAGTGTTTAGATCCCTGATAACCAAAGCTCTCAAGGAGTAGCTGTGGAGAGCAGCGAAGGCTTTTTATAGACGGTATAAAGCAGGTAAATTTACCACATAGTCTTTCAGCAAGCTTTCACACAAGAAAGAACCACACAAGTGTTTACAAAAATACTGTAGTTGTTATTATAACAACACTAATAACTAACTTGGTATATCTCCTACCTAGAGATATCAAATACACACAAGAAATATGTGGTACATAAAAGAAGTAGGCAGCAAGACACGTCTTCCCGTAGTTAAGTTGGATTTATTAAGTTACAAGATAAGATAAACTGCAGAGCACAAATCCTCACAGCTGACCAGACCAACTGCCAGGGCTAGAATCCAAACACACCAGATAGAACACAATTAGGTAAGAAGATAGAAACACAAAAAAAGGACTAAAGAAACCAAGAAGCCATATAAAGCTAAGTATGAATTTACAACAAAATACTTTAAAAACAGGTAAGTAGCATAGAAAAACACTTGGAACTCTATGGGGGACCAACCCATATACAAAGAAAGTAATATAAGGGCTAAGTATGAAAATAAGACTGTTACCCAAGGAAGAAGAAACCCAGGGGAAGCAAGGAACCCACACAGGTGAGTAGCTAGGAACCTCAAGGCACCCAGGTGCAGAATGGTTACACCGGGTCAGATGTCCATAGGATAAGGTGTGGCAAGTCGTCTTTGGTATTTCCTTGTTTCAGGACCCTTTCCAAAGAACCCCAAGGACACCAATTGGATCAAGGAAGGTTGGAGACCCACCCCGCCTGTTGATACCCTGGGAACGAGGATACCTACACCAGGGAACCCAGCTGCGTATGGGGTGAAGTGGTGTCAGAATTGCCAGTAGGAACCAATGGAGGATCTTGGAAGTTCGGTGACTGTAGCGACTCATGCACCAGGATGGTGGAACCTAAACGTGGATTCTGGAGGAGAAGTACCTGAAAACAGAGGGGACAGAGTCCAAACCACCCGCAGGTGTCTAGGAGGAGCGGAGCACAATGCCACCCTTATCAGAGGTACTTGCTGAAGTACGATGGTCCTGAGGAAGCAGCTGTGGAGCCCAGGCGATGATGCAGGAGCCATCTGCAAGCTCTTCCACGATGGATGAGGAATGCAGGAAGGTCAGTGGCCAGTAGGACCACCGACAAGCCTTGGCAGCCATTACAGTTGGGTTGAAGAAAAAGATGCTTCATTGTAGACTAGCAAGGACTGTGGGACTAACCCAACATGGGAGAGTCAGGGCCATCCCTCAGCAGAAGCCAGAAGGAATGGTTGAAGCCCCCTCAAGTACCCTCTGACAGCAGGCACAAAGAGTCAGAGAGAAGCCTCAGCTGCACACAGAAGATGGAGGCCCACAGAGCAGAGAATGCAAGCAGGATGTCGTTCTTGGTTCTATGCAACCGTGGAGGCTGAGGCTTCTTGGAGCTTTAAGATGTTTAGTGAAGACAGCTAACAAGCCTGGGCAACGGCAAACAGATGCAGTGCACAGGGAGGTGGTTCTTGTGGGCTGGAGAGGGAATACAGTCACCCAAGTGGCAAGGAAGACTGGTCAGGCCTCAGGAGACCCAACAAACCACCATCTGTGTTGCAGAGCTGGGCGATATCCATGGGACAACTGGATCAGCAAACTGGTTGTCGATGTAGAGGTGCCTGCTGATGCAGGGAAGTGACTCCTTCACTCCAAGGGAGATTTCTTCTTGCTTCCTCGGACGATGCAGAGCCACGGAGTTGCAGAAACTTGAAGAGCGTGGAGACAAAGTTGCAGCAGGAGTCTTCCCGACAAGAGTAGTCTGGTCTTTAGTCAGCACTCGAAGCTACAGCAGAGTTCCAATACCCTCCAGCAGAAGAGTTACTAGATGATCTAAGGAAGACAGGCAGCCAGGGGAGCCCTTAAGTTACCCCAAAAAGGGTAAGGACTTCTTCTGTGGTGACCCACCTATCGGGGATCAGGGACGCTACTCAACTGGCCTAGACAGTCAGATGCTCCTAGGGGGGGCTAAGGTTCAACATGGCAGAATCAAGGGGCCACCTGGAGGAGCTCCGGGCACCTCCCTAGGGAGGAGCTGGACAGGGGGTGGACAATCCCCTGTCCTTTGTGCAGTTTTGTGCCAGAGCCGGAAGCAAGGGCTCCTGAACTGGGAAAAACTGGTGGTCACACCTCTCCTTCACAGGAAGTCCTTTGTTCAGCTTCCCCTGCCTGAGTTAAGCTCATCAGCAGAGGGGCAGAACACTGTCTAGGGTCGGCAGCAGCGCAGTCTAGCTGTCAGACCCTGTAAGGCTTCACAAATAGGTCTTGTGGGGTCCTCTAAGAAGCCTCCCAGTACATGGTATCATGCAACTAACATTGGAATCTGTATAGTTGCATGATTTCAACATGTTTGATACCAAACATGACCAGGTTCAGGGCAACCATTATGTAGCTGCCTGTGTTCACTGCATACCTTAAATGGCTGTCCCAAACTTACAAAGCCCAGAGAATGGAGTCAGGGGTTTGTAGGGCTACCTTTACTTGTTAAGGGGTACCCACACAGTTAGCACCCTTCTCATGGACAGAAGGGCCTACCTTAGGGGTTACTTATAGGTTGAAAGTGAGGTGACCAGGATATAAGGGAAACCTTATATCCAAAGTGAAAGGTGCATGTACCATTTCACGCAGACTGCAATGGCAGCTCTGCTAACACAGTTTGCATGAACAATACATTCTGCAGCCCATGGGAGACCCCGGGTGTACCAATGCCCTGGGTACCTCACTATCATATCCTAGGGACTTAAAGTGGTACCCCAGTATGCCACTTGTGGGGTATACTAAGTAACAAAGGGAATTGGTAGTGGTGTTCCCTAAGAGGGAGTAACCACACATTCAAATAAATATCAAGGAAATAGTTGGTTGGGGCACATGATTATTGCAATTACTGTAAATAAAGTAGGAGTGCTAGGGAGAACACCGATACTCACTACCAATGGTGACTGAAGCAGATTTGGGGGACCTGCCGAAACAGAAATACAAAAAGGGTCAATTAAGCACTATCCTGAAAGCAATGTTAGAAATGACCTGTTGGTCACAACAATGTTTTCACTAAAAAAGTCATAATACATGCGTGCTTCATCAAAGATATTCTTCTTGAGACAAGAGGATCAAGCTGAGGTCTTTTTGCATATGATTTTCTTTTTATTCACCAACGTCAAAGAAGCAACCAGCCAACCCATGTTTCGTCGGTACAGAGTTCGTACCAAGACTTTCTCAAGGCTGTAGACATAAAAACAATACATGGATATAAATAAATATGATGACTCCTATAGGGCATTCGATCATGTTAAAACATATCATAATCGAGTGACTTTCAGAAAAGATCCTATTTAAGAAAGAATTCACGAGAGAGTGAAAAAGAACAATTACATGTGAGAAGAGAAGAGAACCCCGAAAGGAAGATATAGATTTTGATTTACAGTGCATTAGTGAGTATTGACAGTGCTTTTAGATATAAAAAGAGCCAACGGGGACAAAAAAGAATTTTAAGTGGAGTGAGAAAGCATTCCAATTAAGAAAAAGAGTATCCAGAATATAGATATGTCATAATATAGATTCATAAAAGTTAAGAAAGCCAATTAAACTGAAAACAGCTGTGGTGGGTGATAAATTGTATCGGTGAACCTAAAATCATGCCTTGAAAGGGCGAGTGAACGCAATAATACCCACCTAAACATTGTAGAAATCGAACATGTCATATGAAGATGTGGTATTGTAACCTCAATTGATGGGTAGATCACTGTAGAATGTGAACTAAGTGGTAGGTGCGAAAAAGTATATATCCGCCCAGACCTAAATATAAAATGAAAACCATAAAATAATTAAATCCCAATAGTATACCCGGTTGTGATGATAACAACCAAACTAGTCATCTAAAAAGAACCAAGCTGAGAGCAAAACAACACTGGAGGGAACAGTCAGTAGAAATATAATGTCAAATAATATCGTATTGACGAAAGTGATCATATCAAATCACTAGACACCAAGGCCAAGGAGAAATATATACATCTAATTTGACAAAGACAGATAATTGGAGCGAAGAACAAGTATTGACATTAATTCAGCATAGGTAAGTAAAGAGAATTTCGTCGTGTATGCTCACCCGAACTATAATAATGTCCCGGAGCACAACTCTCAGTTGCCGTTGGAGGAGGATACCTCTTAGCAGTGAACGAATATGGTAATTACGGAGCAACTCTCAGATGCCGTTGAAGGAGGATACCTCTTGACAGTGGCCGAATATAGTAATCACGATGTGTCACTAGAAGGCAAAGGTAAGTCTTAAAATATCTATATCTGATATTGTAGGAAGCTGTTAAACAACATATTGTGGTGTCTTAAAACATATATAAACGCCCAATGCAAACGAATGCTGAGCACTCTGTGCCCTCGGTGCAGAAGTATAATAGAAACTCCGGTGCTCTTGACATACGGGTTAGGACAATGGAAAAATGTATTGCATAGTAAATCAAACTGTATCCCTGAATAATAGGCCTGCCTAAAATAAAACCAAACAGGACTAGTGATCTAAACAAGTGTATAATGCCCGCCTCAACCAAATGTAAATAAACAATGTCCTAGTGAAGAAACCAAATGGTCGTGACCCGATACTGGTATGAGGGGGGCGGCCTGTCTAATGGATACGAAAGAAAGCAGCACCATACATTACCTATTGCTAGTAACCTAAAAGTATTGAGTATTATTGAAGAACCCTAAAGGTTAAGATGTAAACTAGTGAATACTGTCAGTAGGAAAGCTCACCCGCTATTCGTGGAGATGTGGCTATAGTAAGGAGCAGAGCATTGGCGTCTATAATCTATAAAAAATTGATATCAAAGACAAATTAACAAACTGTTACTGTAAAGGTTGGTGTGTTAAGCCTGCTGTGGAAGGGTATCGATCCCAGGTGTCGCTAAAATTACATACCCTATTTCCTAGTTGTGTGCCCGTCCAGCGACCTGAAGGACAGACTGCTCGCTACTAGTAGTTGTGGCAGTCGTGTCAATATGTAAAAAGCCACATCCGCAAACTAAATGGAGCCAAATACAAGTAAGTCATTAAAAAGCCCAACCCACAGCCTAAAAATACTACTCCAAAATACAAGTACTATATGACCCCCCAGGTGTTATTTAGGACACTTACCCAGAGTTGTGGCGATCTGCACGCATGATAACGTGACTAAGAATTGCTAGTCCGTCGCCGCCATCTTAAATACAGTATTATTGGACCATGGGACATCATGTGGGGTAAGGATCGAGCCATGTAAGGGAATCAAAACAAATGATGGACTACAAAATAAAAGTACGCCATATTGAAACGGTGTTAGTGCATTGAAACTGGCAAAATGTTGCATAGTCTCATAAAGTGAAGTGCTCTAATTAAAAATACGCAACCCAAGAACAGAGCCTATAAAGATAATAAGTATTATCGATAGTCAATAGATTTCTAAAAAGAATTAGACACCTGGACCTATTCACATAATTGGAAAATACACGGTTAGAAGAGCCGAAAAGCTGAGTATGCATAATGTACTGGCAAAAATTCCGAAAAGCTGGGTGTGAGTAACGTATTGGCGAAATATTAGATATTAATGGCCAAGAGTATTTATAACTAATTAATTATGAAAGAATGTAGGTAAGATTGAAGAGGACCCTTATTACGTATTTGTAGCTCTTAGAAAATATGTGGTTGCAGCTAATCTGTGCAGATCGGGCCACCAGTCTTCCCCTACCTCAACAACTGGCTGATGAAGGCGAGCTCACCACAGGCTGTCGTCTCACACCTCCCGACTACGGCGGACCTCCTGCATTCACTGGAGGTCACTATCAATATGCCCAAGTCACACCTGATTCCCTCTTAGGGACTCCCTTTCATCTGAGATGTCCTGGACACAATGCATTTTCAGGCTTATCCTCCCGAGCGGCAAGTTCAGGATATTCAGGCTATGACACCGATGTGACAATAAAAAAAGAGAGGGGGAAAAAGGAGCGCAAAAAAAGGTCCAGTGCCCGTGCTCCAAAACTAGGTATTCTCTGTATAGGGGGGTCACTGTTCCTAAAGAGAAAGGAGGGGGGAGATTTAGGATCTAGATAGAAGAGTCAGTGAGACTCTTACTTGTTGCCCTCACACATCCCAAGGGATGTCATGCTTCATTATAGGGTGGTTGCTCCTCGTCAGACTGGCGCTGCAATGCTCTATTGGTCCTCCTCTAAAGTAACCCTTCGGGGGACCCTTAGGGCATGTGACTTTCTTACCCAAAACTCAAAAATATAACGATAATAACACAGGTTTATTATCATTTAATTTTAGCACGAATAAGTCTTGAAGGTGGGCCTGACGATGACAGGTTAGAGGGGGAGTGGTGAGCAGCACTGCTGTCAGTCCACATGAGGTTGTTGCCGGCCGTCTCAGGGCGGCCTAACCGACATGCTCACTGAAGCTGTCTCCAACCCAGCTGCATTGCAGGGTTGGAGACATCTAAGCACAGGCTCCCTGAGAGAAAATGCAAATTCACAGCGATCAGGCCAATCCTGACACTGCTTTCAAACATGAGAGTAGCGTCAGGTTGCCCGCAGGGGAGCCTGTGCAGTGCAGCAGCAGAAGAGTACTGAGTCGGCGATGCGGTGAGAAGCAGGTACGTTTATTTCCCTATTTTTAACCCCCCCACGCTCTGCCACTGTGCCCTGATAGAAGCCGCCACTGGGATCTATACAGACAAAGCTATGCCAATGGGCTGTTCAATATGTTGTGCAATTTTTTAAAGATTTAACATGTTCTTAAAATGGGTGGTGAGATGTTAGTGGGAATAAGATGTTGCAGGAGTTAAGGAGGATGGTGGATGAGATTGGATTGCAGCTAGGAAATGAAAAAACAGAAGGCTGCCCACAAAAGTTACGGTGCTCTTGGGATTAGAACTAGATTCTGTGAGGACAGAAAACAGATTGCCGGAAGATAAACCAGCGACATTGAGAACACTGATTGGTGAAGGTAAAAGTATGAGAAAGTGTGAACTGGAGGGAAAGTACAGCAGATGTCAGGGCACCTTAATTTTGCATGTTAGGTAATTGTGCCTGGAAGGGTATTTTGCATAAGACTAGTGAATTTTGACAAATGGAGTGCACAAGCCTTCCCAAAGAGTTCGTTTGAACATGTGGGTAAGAGAGAATTTGGAAATGTAGGAGACATTGCTGAATAAATGTAACGGAAGAAACATGTGGCTTGATGAGAAAATGTAGAGTAGGCAGTTTGAGGTTTGTTTTGATTCAGTTAGGACTTGGCATATTCTTGGATGGATTTTGGTGTGCAGAAAGATGGACAGAGCAAAGGGTCACACAAAGACATGGCGTCACTATTCGTAGTGTATTCAGTGCTACTAGCACTGGAACTATAGAGCTATGAATATGATTGACAATGAAACCATCTTGGATGTGCTGAAAAGATTGGCTGCAAAAGAAAAATGGTGGAGCAAACTGTTAAGAGGAGTGATGCCTCAGAGCCTGTTGCTGAATGCGATGCTAGGAGAAAAGCATACACTGGTATTGAACAACAGTGTAGCTGGCATGATGTGTCACTCATAGTGGATGAGATACTGTGGGTTTGCCCCAGAATCATACAATTGGCCAACTACAGAGATGCCTGGGGTGGATTTATGGCTAGAGGCGTGGCATGTAGGTCAAGTGATGCAAGGGAGACAATTCTATAGAGGAGTCGCAAAAATATATGTGTTGCGTTAGGTGAATAAAGAATTGCGACTGTCCATGATCACAGGTAAGCTAGCAGGGGTGCAGGTTTTTGTTAAAGATATGTTGTGATTATGAGCTGGTAGGGGGAGAGATGTGTAAAAGGATGTTGGAAGGATGGGCAATGCTGAAACATAGAGAAAAAGATGGCAGAAGGCTGATCACATTGAGGATTTTGAGAAACCTGGAGGAGGATTGGGTGAAATATGTTAGTCTGGTTGGGAATTGTATTTGTATTAATGTTTCTCAGTGTCTTTTTTTTTTGTTCAAAACAAATTTTATTGAGCGATTGCACACAAGGTGCAGCTCTCCACAGTCAGGAGAAAACTGCAAACAAATCAACAGCATCAAATTATTGGCAATCCCTTCCAGAACCTAACTAAGGCACTACAGCTCCAGACCGTGTGAAGTAGGGTGCCCACCTCCTGCCCGCACCTCAAACAATCAGGGGACGCAATCAGACCCGCCCGCCACAGTCTCTCCCTAGTGTAATAAGTTCTGTGAAGATATTTGAATTGGATGAGTCGTAGGCGCATTGCTATGGCTGCCCCGCGGGGGGCTTTAAGGGCTTCCCGCCAATCTTCTTCTTCCAATGTTCCAACATCCCCTTCCCAGGATTCCCTCAATTTGTGCAGGGAGGAGGAGCAATGCGTAACAAAGTTTGGTAAATGCGGGATATCTTCTTATCCTCTAAATCCCTCATAAATACCTTCGCCTCTAGTGGACTAAATTCAGGCAAGGAGTCAAGTCCCTCCAAACTAGGTGCAATGGCATGGCGGAATTGAAAATATTTGAAAAATTGGGTACGAGGCATGCCATACTCCTCACTAAGGTCCCGAAACGATTTAAGGGCCGTGCCTGTCATAACATTACCCAGCGTCGAGATCCCTATGCTATCCCATCCTCGAAAGCCCTGTAGGGACGCTAGCGCAGGCAACCTACCATTATGCCAGAGGGGGGTCTCCTCCGTTAGTTTGCCCCACCATCCCATGCGATGCAGCGCCTGCCTCCAGACCTGAAATACCACCTGTGTAGCCTGTGGCATCCGCTTCCTCAACCGCGCTGAATATAAAATAGTGTGAAGAGTGTCGGACCCCAAAAGATAGCGCTCAAGAGCATAAGCAGGGTCCCCCCTATCCCCATACCACCATTCATTCAGGATCAAAAGATGGGAGGCCTGATAATACGACAGGAGATCGGACGTTGCCAGCCCACCACAGTATGTTGATAAAAAGCAGGTGCGTAGTGCAACCCTCACTGCGCCCCCCGCCCAAAGAAAGTGCCCCAGCACCGAATTGACTTGCTTAAACCAATGAGGTGAAATCGGGTAAGGGTGGTTCTGCAATTGGTATAACAGGCGTGGGAGGGCAAACATCTAAGAAATTGCCGACCGGGCATAAATAGTAAGGGGCATACGGGACCATGTCTTCATCTTTGTTCGAACCCTATCCCAGACCGGCACGATGTTTCGCTCCCAGGAGACCACGGGAGATTCAGAGAGGAACACTCCTAGATACTGAAGGCCACCCACCGCCACTTGCAATGCGGACGCCCATGGTCAATTCCCGGGCGGTCGCCCAGCGCCCACAGGGTGGTTTTACGCAGATTCCGGTAAAGTCCAGATGTTTCACCAAAGATTTGCTTAATCTCTAAAATACGCGATCCCGACCTATTAATGTTAGTAATGAAAAACACGACATCATCCGCGTACAGTGCGATCCGATCTGAAGGACCGGCCTCCCACTCAAAGCCTCTCAATTGTGCGTCAATGCGCACCCATGCCGCCAGCGGCTCCATAGCCAGGGCAAATAAATATGGCGACAGGGGACATCCCTGCCGAGTACCTCGCCCTATATGGAATTGGGTAGACGCGGCCCCGGCCACCCTCACCGAAGCCGTCAAATCTGTGTATAATAGTTTTAGGTACGACAGGAAGCGGGCCCGAGGTTGAGACGGGACAAGAGTGCAAACAGGTAGACCCAACTTAGCGAGTCAAATGCCCTGTCTATATCTGCCAACAGGAGTGCTGCCTGCTCCCCCGTGCCTCTAATCACCTCCACCGCGACATGAGCACGTCTAATGTTGTGCCTCGTTGACCTATGGGGCATCAACCCAGCCTGATCCGGATGGACCAGCTCTACTATATAAGGAAGGAGACGATTCGCTAGCACCTTAGCCAGTATCTTTGCTTTAACATTTAGGAGGGAGATGGGTCGGTACGACTCATGCCGTTCCGGAGGCCTGCCTGGTTTGTGGAATACCACCACCTCCGCATGTCTAAAGGCCGCCGGAAGGCGACCTTGCTCTCTAGCCGCCTCCAATGCTGCCCTATAGTGCGTTCCCAATTGGAGGTGGTATTTCTTAAAAAATTCACTCGCGAAGCCATTTGGGCCAGGTGCCTTTCCGGTATTAAGCTACCCTAGGGCCGTGCCAAGCTCTTCAGCCGTGAGGGGGAAGTCGAGACTCTCCCGCACCTCCTCCGATACCACCCGTGGCGGTAGGTCCGCAATACACTTGTCCACAACTGCCGCGGGTAGGCACTCCTTCTGAGCATATTGGACGGCATAATATAACGTGAAACTGTCCGCCAGTTCCTTAGGGTCCGTGTTCAAGGCCCCTGCCGCATCTGTAATCCCCGGCAGCGTCTACGCCTGAAGCATGTTTTGGCAGAGCCTATCGAGCATAGTGCCCGACTTATCCCCCCACTGATATATTCTGCTCTGCGTCGCTAACCACACCTGCCGAGCCTCAGCAAGCAGCAAAGACGCATAAGACTGCTGTGCTAATAGTAGCTGCCCCACCTCTCTACCCTCCCTAGTTCCACTGCATTGCCCCTCTAGAGTCTCAATATGCGCTGCGGCCTTCACTAATTCCTCTCTGTGCTTTTTACGGGCTGCTGGACACCAGGCGATGTCCACCCCACGCAGTGTGGGCTTAAGGGACTCCCAGAGTGTCACAACATCTGTAACCGACCCCACATTTTCTTCCCAGTAGTGGGCAATGGCCTCCCCCATGTGTTTTCTGTACTCCTCCTGCTGAAGATGCCACGTGGGGAGGCACCACCGGAAAGGTTGCCGCCCTTTGCCCAACCAAAAGTCTACCTCAACCGGAGAATGGTCCGAGAGCCCCCGTGGCAATATGGCTGCTGATTTCACTCTACCAGCTGCTGCGCGTGGGACGAATACATAATCCAATCTAGAAAAGGACCTATGGACTGCGGAGAGATATGTATATTCTCGATCAAGGATGTGAAGGTATCGCCAGGTATCAACCCAACCCATCCCCTTAACCATATCACCTAGCTTAGTGGGTGTGTCTGCCACCTGTCCACGCCCCGGTCGACAGTGATGCATCCGATCATTCATGATGTCGTTCCAGTCACCCCCAATCACCGCTAAAGCCTCAGGGATTTCTGCCCACACAGCAAACAACCTTTCCACTAGCGACCACTGCAATGGGGGCGGGGCATACACACTCCCCAGCACCAGGGGCTCCTCACCAAGCATTCCTTTAATAAACACGTATCAGCCTTGCGGGTCAACCCACTACTTCAAGTGAACGTAGGACAACCTGCGGTGTACCAGAATGGCAAACCCCCTGGACCCCCTTGCAAACCCAGCATGATAAACCTGTTGGTATCCATAGCGGTGTAAGCTAAGTGTTTTGTTGCCTAGCAGGTGCGTTTCCTGCAGTAACAGGACATCCGCTCCTTCCCGTTTCCCCAACCGTAAAACTGCCCCTCTCTTCACCTTATCAAGCACCCCCCTCACATTCCAGCTCAGAATCCGTATGGACGCCCTGAGGATCATCAGCCTGGTTCCTTCAACCGGCATCTAGGGGGATGCATGTCAATAGTCCAATAAACGGGCCCAGAGGACGTATACACACCAACTGTCGAGACTTCATACTTAATGTGCAGATTAGACCAAGCCCACCCCCCACCCAACTCCCCCCCACCCCCTCTTCCCCCCCAAACACCAACCCCCATACCTCAAAAAAAAACCTTGAAGTACCTATCGCGGCCTGGGCAACCCCCGATCCCAAACGCAGGACCTGAGGCCGTCCACTCCAATGGATCCCCCCCAAAAAAAACAGCCAGTCACCCAACTCCCCCCCCCAGCAAGCCTTAAGCCTGGGGAAGTGGTCCGCCCCTTAACGAACCCCCCACCCAATCCCCCACCACCCCATATCCTCATATACACTGTCATTTAGTCATCGTAAGTGCCCCTCCCGGCCCAGCGGCCACTCCTGCGGAGAGTTCCCTCCATTTACTCCCACAGGGGTATACGCACGTCAATGTTCCACCTCTCGCCGGTTAAATGTTCACAGATCTGTGACCGGATGCTCCGGGGCAGCCGCTCCGCCGCCCACGGCGCCCCCCGGAGAGGAACGCCTCCTGGATCTGGACCTCCAATTCTCTCTACTGCGCGAGTCCTTGGTGGTCTGCGCCTGTGCCCCACTCAAGGAGGTGTCTGAGTCATGGCCTGGCGGCATATGCACCTTCAGCTTTACAGTTTCAAAAGTCCAACGGAACACTTCCTCCGGGGTGTCAAAGAAGTGGGCTCGAGATTGAAACACCACCCGCAGGCGGGCCGGATATAGTAAGGCATAGGGGAGCTTAAGGTCACCGAGGCACGCCTTGGCCGCAGTAAACGACTGCCTCTGCTGCTGGACAAGCCTGGTATAGTCCAGAAATATCAGGATTCTTTGATTCTCACACATGAGAGAGTCCTTCGCCCTTGCCTCCCGCAGAATGGTATCGCGGTCATAATAATTCAATAACTTGGCAATCACAGGCCTGGGACGGGCCCCCACTGGCGGCTTCTGTATCAGAGCCCGATGGGCCCGTTCAATCACAAAGCATCATGACAGGGATTCAGGAGGGAGCCAACTCTCCAGCCAATGGGTCAGGAAGGGCTCCATGTTGCCCTTCTCGCAGCCCTCCGGAAATCCTACAAATCTAAGGTTGTTTCATCTGGCCCGTCCTTCTGCATCCTCCACTCTAAGGGCCAGCCCCTTCTGGACACTCTCCATGTCGGTCACTTTACGCTTAAGGATCGCCACATCATCTTCCACCCCCAAAATCCTGGTTTCGGCCTCTGTGATGCGAGCTACTGCGTTCCGCAGGTCTTGACGCAATAGCGTGACATCCGCCCCTACGGCACCTATTTTCACGTCAAGCATATCCCTTGACTGGGTTATCGCCGCCATCAACGCCGCATTATCAGGTCCCTGGCTGGGCTGGCCTCCAGTGGCCCCAGCGCCACCACTCGGCCCGTGTACTTATCGATGGGTCCCTGTTTCGTGGACCCTCCACCACTCCTGCCTCTAGTCATTGTCGTCCACGGCCGGGGACACACTCCACTAGAATCAGTCTCCTGTATACCAGGATTGCGCCTCCAGGATCACCGGTGAGCACCACGTGGCGGGACCCCAGTGCCCCTTCAGACCGGTCGCCTTAGCTCTCCCCCAAGGTCCTGGACTCTGTGCGTCACCGCCGCTCTCTGGCGACACTCTGCTGGAATGCCCCTCACCAGGCCGCCCCCTTCTGAGCAATTGACCACAACACCTGAAGTAGGTTGCGCCCTGCTAAGTTTCATACGATTGTCACTGCAATTTAGGAAACGGTACTGCTAGTTGGCTAATACCTTTTTTCCTCTGCTATCTGCATAAAATGAATTATAACTTAATCCTCTGGTACAGGGTGTGATTAATTGAAAAATGATATATAATATTTGTATAAACTTCCTTTTTGGAAACCTTTTATCTTTAGATTTTAAAATGTATAAACTGTAAACTGTAAAATGAATCATTTTGATTTATTGATGTAAATATGTTCTTCTTTTTAAACTAAGGTCTGTATACTTTTGTGATTCTATCATTTTGAATCGAATAAAGTTTATGAATCGAATCGAATCGACCACAACAGTCCTTTTGTGCTCCGAGCACACTCCCTTCAGCTGTCCACACCAAGGCCAATCTGCCCCACAATCTCCTGTTTATGTAGTTCGGTGCAGGGGCTGTCCACTCGGGTATGGCGTGGCTCCTGTCCTCAGTAGGGCCACCGGTCTCTGGGTCTCACGATGTATTAGCCCCTGCACTACTGGCCAAAAGGGAGGGACTGCCGCCACTTGATGGGCCTTAGGAGCTCCTCTGTAGGCACTGGCTGCTTCACCGACGCGGCCCCAGGCCCTGGATACACAGGGGGCCTATGCCAAAACGAGCCCTCTCCAGGTCCGCTGTCCACCTCTGGCAAGCCCCACTGCTGGCCGCTCACACCCTCGTGTTACCCACCGAGGGTCGACCTGCCCCCCGATCACCTGCCGGTGTTGTCCGCTGTTCCAGCGCGCCACCTCGGGTGGCGCCAAACTCCTACTCCTGGCCGTGTCCCGGTCACTAGGCCTCGCTACGGGAGGGCTCCGGCCACTCTCACCCGGGGCTCGAGCTCCTCTCTACTACAGTGGCCCACCGGCCACCGGGCAGTTGCAGCAGGGGGGGCCTCCGTTAATTCCGAGAGAGATCGGGCCCTCCAGCACCTTCCGGCCACACTCCGCCTCTCGCTGCCGCTCTCCGCGCTTCCGGACTGGGGAGCGCAAAACTTGACGCCCCCGGCCTCACTCGTCCGAACCAGGCCGCAGGCTGTCCCTCCGCTTCTCGCGTCCAGGGCACCGCGCCATCGTCTAGAGATGCGGGGATCAGGAGGGGAGACAGGATAAAAGCTGGATATATGGCGGGCTGGAAGGAGCTCTTCTAAGCTACGTCCATCATTATGGCCCGCTAAGCCACGCCCCTCTTCTCAGTGTCTTTAAGGTATTAAAGATTATTGGTAGGAAGGAAGAAGGGGTATTACTTTTTGGCGAGGTTGACCTTGATGTGGAACGGGTGCATATGTGGATAGGGTATCGCAAAACTGACCAAAAATGCAAGGAGACAGCAATTTCATTGAAAAGACTGGAGGACGAATTGGTATGCCTTTGGAAGTGGACGAGGATGTTCGGAAGGAAAAGGCAGAGAGGGGAGGTCTTCTTTGCCCTTGAGAATCGCGCTGCAATAAAAGGAGGTGAAGCATTGGCAGTATTGCAAAAAGGACCAACATTTTGCAGAGTGCAGGAATTTGAGTTTGGGGCATACTCCTTCTCCATTAGCACAGCTACGGCGGAAGCAAAGATTGGCCTAAGCAAGAGGGAAGTAATGGAGTTAGATGGATGGAGCTCTGAGAAGTATAAGGTGTTTCTGAGCGAAGTCAGAAGACAGGGCAGCACCAGATGGTTTGTTATAATTGTTTCTTCAGATGGTGGGGCTGTGGAAGGAACAGTATTGGAGGTCTGCATTTGTGGACACTGCACTGTAAAATGGGCAGAGACCCGTACCAGTTATAGGGGATTTGGATGGCATATGGATTTGTCTGAAGTTGAGGTGATTTGGTCGGGTAGGGGAAGGACAGGATTGTTGTTACCAATATTATGGGAATATTCAGAAAGAAGGGTAGTCTGAATATGTTGCTGATAGATGAGAATGGTTTACTGCAAGTGGCAGGATTGACTCTCAAAAAAATATGAAGAAGGACACAATAGAGATAAGCATGATGTGACCTGGTTGCAGATAATAACGGACACCTCTTTTACCATGAAAAACTTGGAGACGGGTAAGGGAAATATGTGCAGTAGATAGGACCAACATGGAGGACAGAGAGATGAGAGGGTTCTGCAAACTGTTAGGGTTTGGGCAGGTAGATCGCCCACTGATCAAGCATGCCTCACCTGAATTATTTCAGCAAGTTGGTGTACATTTGTCATTTGGAAGCACTGAAATATAATTGCCGGTGTCATGAATGTGGTGAGTGGGTTCAAACAGGAATGAAGAAAGCTCACTGATTTAGAGAGTGCAGAAAATAACATCTAGTGTGGGTTATTTCTGAGTGGCAGAAATGAAAGAACGGAAGTTTTATTGGCAACACGTTAATTAAGAGTTAGAATGTTGCACTGGTTGTGAATGGGCTAGCAGGCTATAAGAAGATGAAATAATTGCTAAAGAGAATGGAGAGAAAGGAAGGGCACGAGGTGTGACCTTACCTATAAAAGTAGTTCCTGTTGTTCCGGTTAAAATGTATGTTGGATAGAAAGAAAAAAGACGCCTCAATAAAGCAACTCTATCTGATAGAGACATCTAGCAACAGATTCCTTACCTTCGTACTTCACAGACGTCAGACTGGATCTGAAAGAGTTTTCTTGAGCCAATACCCCTACGCACCGGAAGGTGGCGTCAGTCGACTCTGTGTGACATCGTTGGCATTGTGCTCGTCATTATGACGTCTGCGTCATCTATATAGGTGCCACCTGAGTACACTGATGTTACTCATTTTCTTTCTGCCCCAGCCAGGGCAGATCCATCGAAGAGAGGTACCCCCTGTCATTGTTGGAGTCTTTCGTTGAACTTTTTCATGTTGTATAGGTTTTCTTTCTGTCTAAAAGAACCTCAGGATTCAAACTGTGCGACTCCTGTCACTGCGCCATGTCGATCACGGATCCTCAACTCGGGTGTCTTTGGTGCCTGGAGCACGACCATGACCCAAAGTCGTGCTCTGACTGTTGGGCCATGGCGCTGAAAGCTTTGAGGGATAGTCCCTAAAGCTGCTTTTGGCCCAGCGTCAGGCACCTCGGAGGTCTCCTCGGAGGTCTCTATTCTGCTCCCAGTCTCGGTCGAGAGGAAGGTACGAGCACCGCTCCAGGGGCTTCAAAACGTCGTCCTCCCACTCCCGTTGGTCAGGTAAAAAGCACCATAAGAAGCACAAGAAGTCAAAGCGTGCTTCGACTTCACCTCGTACTTCACCCATTATGACGTAGGAGTCTTGGCATCTGAGGCCTGATTCTACAAAAAGAATGCCAGGGTCGGCTCCGCGATTCCCTCCCTTTATGGGGCCAAGAGCGATCCCCGCCCAAATTAAGGAATTTGATGACACCATGTGCGCTATTTTTGGGTGACCTGACTCCACTGGCACCCCTTCGGGCCCTGTGGATTCAGCAGAAGGAGAACCATTGAGTTCCACGCCGGCGACTCTGACCCCAGCACTAATGGCTTCTCTTGGGTCCGTTCCCGGATCCGGACTGTCGCCGGCTGTACCTCCTCGACCTTCCCCAAAGCAGTATCCGACACCAAGACTCCCAATGCCGCAGGCGCCACTGGTGGCACCAGCCCCATTTTTATCCCTGACAACACGGAGCCGGTTAGGCATCCACCGATACAGAGACCGTCTCCCTAGGAAACTGCCCATTTTTGATGGTTAACCCCCACTTTTTGCCTGACACATGATGCCCTTTGACTTGTTGTGCCCGTGTTCTTTTCCAAAGCTGGACCTTTGTACCCTCAATTGACATATCTCTAGCCAAAGGTAAGCCCCTTGTAAATGTACCATGAGTACCATACCAAGGGCACTGTGACCAGGGAAGGCCTCTATGGTCTGCAGCACCTATTGTGCCACCCTTACGGGCCCTGTACCTAAACACCCACACCCTGCCAGAGAAATGTGAAGAGTCAGCATGGCACACATCCCTGCCATGCCTGCAATCCACTGCCTGTGGCATAGGTAAGCCATCCCTCTAGAAGGGTGTAATAGACCACAGGTGAGGGTACAGTTGCATGAACAATGTATCCCTACAGTGTTTAAGTGCATTCTTAGACATTGTAAGTGCAGTAAAGCCAAAACAAGTATATGATCTGGGAGTTGATGATTACGAACTCCACACCTCCGTAATGGCTTCATTGAAAACTGGGAAGGTAGGTAGCAAACATCTCAGCACATAAAACCTACACTGATGCCAGTGTAAAATGTAAAATGCACACAGAGGGCATTTTAGAGGTGCCCCCTGAAAAATGACCAGCCCTGGTGTAGTTCCTGAATGGCTGCCCGCCATTTGCTACCACCAGACAGGTTTCAGGACCCCTGGTTAGAGAGCCTCTGCTCTCTGGGTCCAGAAACAAAGCCCAGCCTGGTCAGAGGTGTCATTCCTCCTCCCCCAGGATGGGCTTGGTCACAAAAGGGGAACTTCAAAGGCCTGCCGCCTTTGTAAGATTTTCCTGCCTTTCGGTGCCTTCAGCAATTGGCTCCCACCGGTTCTGACACCCACTTTTGGTGGGAGAATTGGAGGGAAAACCGAGTTAGGAAGAGAGATGGGCTCACCTGTGCCAACCCTACCCCTGAGGTGGGGGAGGCGAGGTCAAGCACGGATGTATGACTGAACAACTACTACCTAAACCACAAATTCCCTGACCACGAAGGCTAAACAACGAGCAAACCCAAACAACTAAGGGGCATATTATCAAGGCTTCAGCCGCTAAGCGGCGATAATTCTATCGCCCAATTAGCAAGCTGTCGCTAACAGCAGTTAGCGACAGCTTTTAGGCAATAGCGAGTGGCGTGGGGCCCGCTTTGCATGTCAGCGATATTTATCGCTAATGATATGCAAAGTGGGCGTACCCAACCTGTTAGCGACTGAAAACAGTCGCTAACATCGCTATCGCCTATTATCAACGCAGGCGTAGGAATGGAAATATTCACGCTAAGCGGGAATATCTCCAAAAGCTAACGCCTGCTCAGACCAGTTCTTAGCCATAATATCCAATGGGAGGTGGATATTATGGCTAAGACCCTATTGGCGTTAATGCGTGAATATCGCTGTATTCTCAGCAATATTCACGCATTTTGCCGCTATTGCCGGATATTTTATCGCTTTAGAGATAAACGTTGCTAATAGCACGTTATCTCTGCGATAATATCCGGCGATGCTTGGAGATAAAAAAAAACTCTATAAGCCCATTTAGTGATAAATATCGCTAGTTGTTGGTAATATGCCCCTACATTTTTAACAACGAGTTCCTGAATCACGAAAATTACCATATTTACACATTTATACTAGTATTTTCTTTTCAATCCGCTTTTTTATAACACTTCCAACAGATCTAACTTTACTTTAGAGGTACCCACCATGCTATTAAACTACATAAAACTTTTTTAATCTTACCTGTCTGCAATTGCTGCCTCTTTTCTTCACCAGAAAGCACTACGTCTGAAAAACAGAGGGAAACGATCTTGCGCATGCATCAGTAGATTCAACATAAATGGTATGCATGCATTCCCCAAAGTATCAATAGAAAGTATTACAGCCATTTTAGGAACATCACAAATTTATTATTGTGAGGTGACATGGCTCTTGGGCAACATAATGTTTAGACAGTAAGAAAGATGCATTTACTGCGGAAAGAGTTTTAAGAGCAAACAGATATGGAGGCAAAAGGATGGACATACATATGAAAGAGGTCATTTGGAGTGAAAAACACATTACAAACGGAAGTATACTCTCTTTGGAGAAAAAGCAATACATTATGGAAGAATTAATCTCATTTGAGGGAGAAGTAATGGCACGCTCGAGTTGGAAGACAAATGCTTGAGTAAGATGCAATGTTCAAGGGAGGAAAAGTCTCATTTCTGTGAAAGAGGCTTTTTAATAGACATGACACCAGTTTTGACGATCAAGACCAGTATATGTGATTCTTCCATAGGTCGATAGATAAATATACACCACAAACAGTATGGGCTTTTGGGGACTGACAGCAAGGACGAGGAGGGATTATAGCATTATAAGCAATGGAATTACCTCCCTTATACCATGAGTAAGACAATTACTTCCCTCCTGTGAAGCGGGCCAGATGCTGAGCTGAAGATCAATGAACAAAGCGTGTAACTGCATGTAATGAATCTGCAGCGGCTTCTTATCTAATAGTTTTTCCTCCCTAGAGGCGGAGATGTCTGAGTCGTGGTTTAGGAGTGTTGTGGTTCAGGAATTCGTTGAAATGAAGAGTCGTGGTTAAGGACTTCGTTGTTTGGGATTCCTCGTTGTTCTGTTCTGACTTTGTTGTTCAGGTAAGTCGTGATTTAGACTTCGTTGTTTAGGATGTTTCCCATCAAGCACACATCTCAGCCCCCTCCATCTTGGAGATGAGGGGACCCAACCAATTAGGAAGAGGCTCATGCCCCCTGCCACTAGAGGGTGGTATAATAGGGGGTGTATTGACCCCAAGGAAGGTACCCATTATCCCCGACCTACGCACCCCTGTAACACCCCTAAACGTAGTATTTAGGGGCGACCCTGAACCTTGCCTCCTCAGATTGGTTGAAGAAAGAAGAAGGACCGAAGAGCCGTGCTGACCCAGGAGGAAGAGGACACCAACTGCTTTGGCCCAGCTCTACTGGCCTGTCCCGACTCCGACCTGACTACAGTGGAAACCCTGTCATGTCCAGCAGCCGCCCAGAGGACCTGCCCTACACTCAATTCAAAACTCTATCTCCCCTGAGCACCAGACTTGCTCATGCAAGACTTTGAACACAGAACCCGGATCCAGGTAGCTCAGTGGTTCTATACCACTCTGCACCCGACGCTCACATTCCGAATTCGAGTGGTCCAACACACGAGGAGGTCTACCCTGCAACCCTGACCTGGGATCTAGTGATCCTCGACCTTCCGCAAGCTTCTAGCCAACGGCCTCAGCCTCAACCTGAAGGGTCCCCCCAACCACGACCGGAGCTAGTAAGAAGCCCATGCGCCAAAAGACATCCCTGCACCTGATGTCCCACGGCCTTGGGTGGGCCAACCAATGGTGTCCAGGCCTCACACAGGAACACCACTTCCCTCACCAGTCGGTGTTTGCCTTAAGGAAGCCTCTTTAACTGAGCCTGCAGCATCTTTTCCAAACCAGAGATCTCCATTGAAATCTACAGGGTCCCAGACGTCTCCTTGTCACTCGACATCCGGCCGCCCCTGTGCCACTGGTGGTGCAGCTCCAGTGCTGATTGTTGGGCCCTGCAATGCTGATCCTACACTCAGGAGCTTTGCTTCCACAACCAAGTGGCTTGCTCGCAAGAAGTCCCTTACCGGAAGCCCATTTAGCCCCATTGGCTAACATTGAACCCCTGCACTCTGCAACCGACCACACCAGTGCTGCAGGTGGTGCGAATTGAGTACCTTACTGGAACTTGGGGAACCTTGATCCTAACCTCCAAAACTCCTATGCATAATTTGTTTACTTACCGAGAACCGTTAACACTCTTTTTTCCCATAGGAACCAATGTTACGAGTTGTTGACCTGCTGTTTTGTATTGAAAGAATGTAACTATGCTTTAACTTAAGAATTGTCATACTTACCTGTAAGTGACAACCTCCAGTGTATGATACCTCAAGTACTGAAAGTAACTGAAAAGTAATCCAAGAATAATCAAAAGTAATCTTACTGTATTTTAAACTGTTTTAACAGCAATACAAACCTGTAAACAATTCCAATACAATCCACAATTGCATTTTTGTGTATATCTTTACATTTAAAAATATTTAATTCTTGTCTCTGACAAGTCCTGCTTGGTTCTAAAAAATAAAATATAAGTATATCTTTTTATACAGGGCTTGAAAAATCCAAAACATGTTACTAGACCTGTAGGTCTAGTCACTTAAATAATCTACTCGACCTAATTATAATGCTCTTGACCCATAAACTGGTTTCAAATTATGTGATCCTGGGCACGTATTTTAATTACTTGAGACACTATTTTCTTCTTTATCACATATAAGAGCACCTTCAAATACACACTTTCAACATATCTGCTGTACAGAAAACACTTTTGTTTGATTTAACAGACTAAACATTAGTTCCATACAGAATGCAAATCTAGCCACATATAAGATACACTTGACTGCAGACTTGCCTCATAATTAATTAAATGCATTGTCATCAGGGCCTGGCCAGGAATGTCTCTCACATCATGTTTAAAAACGATCACTTTTAATAAATACATAACAAAAGCATAAAGTAGCAGCCCACTGTACAATGTTTAGAAATATTTGTCATTTGCACATCACCAAGTAAAGTGTCCTGATCTGTTTTACTCCATTTTAAATCTTTGTTTGCATCACACTTCTGAATAACAAAAAAAAGTTATTCAATAATTTCTGATCTACCTGTACTATTCATTTACAAGCTGATCAAATGTTGTTTTAGAGAAGAAAGAAATCGGGCATTTTACTGCATTTTGTTTCACAATTATTGTCAAATAGCTCACTTGACAAAAAACATTAACTGTAAAAAGAGAAAGAAAAAGAAACACCATTTTCCAAGAACACATGAGCAACAATTAGTAAAAAGACAAACTGACTTTGGACCTCTGTCCTTGATCAGTTGGCAAATGTGTCAAGATAAAACAAGATTTAAAGGCATTTTAAATGCTCATTCCCTTTCTGAACAAAAATAACACCAGTTTCTTCCAGCTTAAGTTTACTCACCAGCAGGGTGGAGTAAGTGCTAAAAATAGCTCGACCTGCCAATCTTTCACTCTCAATTGCGAGGGGGTGAGTGGATTTTCGGAGGCTTGTTCTACATTATACTGATCTAATTGGTCTGGATTCCGTCTCTGAGTGTGTGCCATCTGCCTTGATTTAGTGAATTCAATAAATGCTTAACACACCCTCTGGATAAGCCTAACTGCTCGTCCACACTACCACAAAGAGAGCTGTTAGTGCTTGCCTAATTTAGCCTCTGCTACACCTCTTGGTACTCCCCGGACTCTGGGCACACTATACCTTACGGTGTAGAGTCCTAATATCGAGTTTTTAATATCGACTAGACATAATATCGAGTAAAAAATATAGAATGGATATAATATCGACTAGACATAATATAGACTACAAAAATATCGACTAGAAAATTTTAATATCGAATAGAATGGACATAATATCGAATCAAAAATATAGAATGGACATAATATAGACTAGACATAATATAGACAACAAAAATATCGTATTTAAGGTAAGTTAATATCAATTTAATTTTTTTGTGTAATATAATTCTGTAGCGGGTTGTGGGTTTGTAGGGGAATAGGGTGGGAAGTAATTTAATTATAATTAATTAAATGTATTATTTTATTTATTGTTATTTATTTAGAAATAATTGTTAATTAATTTTTAATTGGTAATTAATTATAATTTAATTGGTAATTCATTTTAATTGATTAATTGATACATAAGTTAATTTTAGTAATTTATTTTCTGTAGTGGGTTGTGGGTTTATAGGGGAATAGGGTGGGAAGTAATTTAATTATAATTAATTAAATATGTTATTTTATTTATTGGTATTTATTTAGAATTAATTGGTAATTAATTAAAGTTTAATTGGTAATTAATTTTAATTGATTAATTAATTAAAATGTAATTGGTAATTAATTGTAATTGATTAATTGATAAATATGTTAATTTTAGTAATTTATTTTCTGTAGCGGGTTGTGGGCTTATTGGGGAATAGGGTGGGAAGTAATTTAATTATAATTAATTAAATATGTTATTTTATTTATTGGTATTTATTAAGACATAATTGGTAATTATTAAAATTTAATTGGTAATTAATTTTAATTGATTAATTAATTCAAATGTAATTGGTAATTAATTTTAATTGATTCATTGATGAATGTGTTAATTTTAGTAATTTAGTTTCTGTAGTGGGTTGTGGGTTTATAGGGGAATAGGGTAGGAAGTAATTTAATTGTAAGTAATTATATTTTTAAAATATTTTTTTGTGTCTAATTTTTATTTATTTTTATATTGTATAGTAATTTATTGGTAAATGGTAAATAAATAGTATTTGTAGGTAATTTGTATTATTAGTTACTTTTTATTTGTAATTTTAATTGATGAATTAATATATTTTAAATTATTTTATTTATTTTGTAATTGTTATTAATATTTATGTTATTTATATTTATATATGAAGTATTTACTTTCCCTACTATTGCACTCACTGGAGTGTCAATAGTAATTTTTACCCCTACACTATCCAACGCTTTCCCTACTGTTGCACTCACTGGAGTGGGAATAGTAATTTTTACCCCTACGCTATCCAATGTTTTCCCTACTGTTGCACTCTCTGGAGTTGGAATAGTAATTTTTACCCCTACGCTATCCAATGCTTTCCCTACTGTTGCACTCTCTGGAGTAGGAATAGTAATTTTTAACCCTACGCTATCCAACGTTTTCCCTACTGTTGCAGTCACTGGAGTGAGAATAGTAATTTTTACTCCTACGCTATCCATCGTTTTCCCTACTGTTGCACTCACTGGAGTGGGAATAGTAATTTTTACTTCTACGCTATCCAACGTTTTCCCTACTGTTGCACTCTCTGGAGTTGGAATAGTAATTTTTACCCCTATGCTATCCAACGCTTTCCCTACTGTTGCACTCTCTGTAGTCTGAATAGTAATTTTTACCCCTACGCTATCCAACGCTTTCCGTACTGTTGCACTCACTGGAGTTGGAATAGTAATTTTTACCCCTACGCTATCCAACGCTTTCCCTACTGTTGCACTCTCTGGAGTTGGAATAGTAATTTTTACCCCTACGCTATCCAACGCTTTCCCTACTGTTGCACTCACTGGAGTGGGAATAGTAATTTTTACCCCTACGCTATCCAACGCTTTCCCTACTGTTCCGCTCACTGGAGTGGGAATAGTACGTTTTTAACCTTACGCTATCCAACGCTTTCCCTACTGTTGCACTCACTGGAGTGGGAATAGTCATTTTTACCCCTACGCTATCCAACGCTTTCCCTACTGTTGCACTCTCTGGAGTTGGAATAGTAATTTTAACCCTTAAGCTATCCAACGCTTTCCCTACTGTTGCGCTCACTGGAGTGGGAATAGTAATTTTTATCTCTACACTGTCCAACGCTTTCCCTACTGTTGCACTGTTTGGAGTAGGAATAGTAATTTTTATCCCTACGCTATCCAACGCTTTCCCTACTGTTGCACTCACTGGAGTGGGAATAGTTATTTTTACCCCTACGCTATCCAATGCTTTCCCTACTGTTGCGCTCTCTGGAGTGGGAATAGTAATTTTTACCCCTACGCTATCCAACGTTTTCCCTACTGTTGCGCTCACTGGAGTGGGAATAGTAACTTTTATCCTTACGCTATCCAACACTTTCCCTACTGTTGCACTCTCTGGAGTAGGAATAGTAATTTGTATCCCTACGCTATCCAACGCTTTCTCTACTGTTGCACTCACTGGAGTGGGAATAGTAATTTTTATTCCTACACTATCCAACACTTTCCCTACTGTTGCACTCTCTGGAGTGGGAATAATTATTTTTACCCCTACGCTATCCAATGCTTTCCCTACTGTTGCGCTCTCTGGAGTGGGAATAGTTATTTTTACCCCTACGCTATCTAATGCTTTCCCTACTGTTGCTCTCTGTGGAGTGGTAATAGTAATTTTTACTCTTTCACTATCCAACGCTTGCCCTACTGTTGCACTCTGTGGAGTGGGAATAGTAATTTTTACCCCTACGCTATCCAACGCTTTCCCTACTGTTGCACTCACTGGAGTGGGAATAGTAATTTTTACCCCTACGCTATCCAACGCTTTCCCTACTATTGCGCTCACTGGAGTGGGAATAGTAAGTTTTTAACCTTACGCTATCCAACTCTTTCCCTACTGTTGCACTCTCTGGAGTGGGAATAGTAATTTTAATCCCTACGCTATCCAACGTTTTCCCTACTGTTGCACTCTTTGGAGTGTGAATAGTAAATGTAACCCTCTCACTATCCTACGGGAAATATATTGTGTATGTTTTGTTAATAATATGTATATTATTAATATGTGCGCCTCAACAAAAAGGAAGGCAGAAGAAAAAGCGATTTTGGAGAAACAAAAAATAGTTGACGATAACACCATCATTAACTTAACCAAAATCGACCTCACAACAGCGGAAAAACAACTACTTTCACTGGGACTCTCCTATTGCCCTGAGAGCAATTTCAACTACTGCAACACAAGGGTAGACATTTTTAAATTTATCCGAAAAATGTAATTAAAAAAATACTACGCCATCAAAACTTGCTTGGAAACAGAAAAAGTTTTGGATAAAGACAAAAAGGACACCCTGAGTGAACTCCAAGCTAAGGATGTGGGGCTAATGCGGGCCTTACACGATCTACGTGGAGATGCAGACACCCAAAGCAGTACACAAGAAATAGCTAATCAAGAAGGAATTACGATAGGGGATCCTTCCTATAGTCCTTTCTAGCCACCTTCAACTTTCATCCCCAACATGCCTAGAGACGCTATCGATGTATATGCGGATAGGGTGATCGAAGAACTCAAGACATTGCAACACAAAACGGCGAAGTCAGATAAGTTGCCCTCTTATAAATTGAGACAATATACAGCCTTAATGAACAAATTGAAGAACAACAAAGATATCATTATCAGACAGTCCGACAAGGGCGGCAACATTGTGATCTGGAGTAGAAATGAGTACATTGAGGAGGCAAATCGGCATTTAAACGATCAAACATGTTATCTGCAAGTTGACATGGCAGAAGTTAAATTGATTCAAGAAATGTATCGCAAAGAACTATACAAATGGAAACGGGATGGGCTCATCTCGAAAGACGAACTGAAATTTCTTAATAAAAAAATTCCTGTCCTTCCTAACATGTACTTTATTCCCAAGGTGCATAAACAACAAACACCTGTACCAGGGAGACCCATTGTGTCTGCTATCAATAGTATTTTTGAAAATACGTCTAAATACATCGATCATTACTTACAAGAGTTTGTGACATCATTGCCAGCTT
This sequence comes from Lissotriton helveticus, assembly GCF_964261635.1. Classification (NCBI taxonomy): domain Eukaryota; kingdom Metazoa; phylum Chordata; class Amphibia; order Caudata; family Salamandridae; genus Lissotriton; species Lissotriton helveticus. The sequence continues at coordinate 1,690,945,547 of NC_136057.1, read as the reverse complement.
ACATCAAGGACACAACAGAATTTTTATATAACATCAATCAGTGTGGGTGGTCAGATGACCTCCTATTGATAACTATGGACATATCCACACTATATACCAGTATAGCCCACACAGATGGGATAAGAGCAATGCAATTCTTTCTCGACAAACGCCCTGTTGAAATGTATCAGCATAATCAGATGTTAATTAAGATGGTGGAGAAATGTCTTAACAATAATGTATTTCTTTTTAACAACAAGATATACCAACAACCAAGGGGCGTGGCCATGGGTGAATGTTTCTCCCCCAGCTACGCGGGGCTCCACGTGGGCTGGTGGGAGGAACATGCACTCAGGGGGCACCTTGTGGACTATTGGTCTAATAATGTCGTTAAATACTGGAGATATATTGATGACGTTTTTGTTATTTGGCGCGGTACTGTAGCACAGGCCAATGAATTTGTTAAAGCCATTAATAACAATAATTTGAACTTGTGTTTCACAGCCAACATAAGCCCTAAGGAAGCCAATTTCCTAGATGTACATGTAGAAATCCAGGACAATAAGATACTTACAAGTTTGTTTCGCAAAATCACCTCAGGAAACACGATTCTAAATGCAGGTAGCTTCCATCCCCATCATACTATCAAAAGTATCCCATATGGGGAATTTCTTAGAATCCATAAAACCTGCAACACATCAGAGCTTAGAGATTTCCACCAAAGAGAAACCAAAACGCGACTCTTGGCAAGAGGCTATAACAGCAATAGCCTAGATGAGGCAATGAGAAAAGCAAATAGCCTAAATTGCCTCGAACTACTAGATCCCAACAGATGCAGTATAGAAATCTCTAGTAAGAACAGGAGAGTGGAGCGTTAAGGCTGATAACTGGCTACAGCAGACAATCACGCCAAATTGCTAAAATAGTAAGGCAACAATGGCCAATAGCTATGACAGATCATGTACTAAAAGAAGTTCTACCTGAGATCCCTAAGATCACCTTCAGACGGGCATACAGTATGCGTAATGATTTGGTCAAAAATAGCCCCGAGATGGTATCCAAAACAGATTGGCTATCGCCACGGAAAGGATTTTTCTGTTGCAGTTCCTGTCAGGCCTGCAAATTTGGGGTTAACACTTCCACCTATGTTACCCCCTTCGATACCACTCCAATCACCATTAAAGGACATTTCACTTGCCGCACAGAATTGGCAGTTTATGTGCTACGATGTAGTTGTAATCTTACATATGTGGGCAGCACTAAGTTGGCTGTCCATGTTCGTATTTTACAGCACCTGCGTGCAATAGTTAATGCAGAGCAGAGCTACCCAGTAGCTAGGCATTTTCAGACCACTCATAACAAGAATGTATCACATTTAAAATATTTTGTGATAGATGCAGTTGTGCCCAACAAGTAAGGAGGTGATTATGAGAAGACTCTAAGACAACTTGAGTCCCGTTACATCATCCAACTCAATAGCAAAACCCCGGAAGGCCTGAATATGGGGGAAGATTTAAGAAACTTCTTATGAGTAGTTCAATCTTAAGACAAAATATTTTTGATCTTTTAGCATATTTGGGGCGTCTGGAGAAGCAAGACTGAGGGCTCTCAGTATTGTATAATGAATTACATTTCGAACATTCCTGATCTTTCTTGTGGCAGATATGAGATGTAGGATTCATTATCCTTTTTTACGTAAAAATGATTTTCTCTCTTTTTTTGTTTGGAAGTAAGGACTAGAGCACTTTTTGTACACATATGTATATGTTTTATGCACTTTCAACACCAGTTCCAGCACTATGTGTGTCATTTTAGGATCATCATGCCTGCTACAACTTAGGATTCAACAGATGATTGTGTTCTAATCTCTTTATTAGTAAGGTCATAATAACAGGGAGTCTTCCTTCTGATTTATAATTGACCTATTGAGTAAATAGGTGCCGGGGTTTGTCTTATAACAAAGATGTATAAAAAGAATGATTTTGAAATTCAATGTATTTGTACAGTCAATGCTTATTACAGTTGTATCTGCATTTGTTTACATTTTGGGTTTAGATATATAATGGTTTTCAATCATTTTTTATACCTAAACAATTGATTGTTAAGGATTACCTTTATTTAATGCGTGCCCAAATTTTCTTTTTGGCAAATTCGTAAAAAAAATTCCTTGTGCTAAATGTCTGACATTTATTCTATTTATAAACAAGTTTGCAATATTTGGTAATTTGGTCCATTTATCCACCGTTTAACAAATGTATTTAAACAGATAAAAGTGGAAGTGATAATATGGTGTACCATAGATGCATTTGAGCATATTTAAACGATGAGAACTGTTACCAAATGTGTTAAGATTTAGGGTTTCCAATGTTGGGACCAAAGATTTTATTTGACAAATAGCGGATAATGAATGTCTCACCGATGATTCATGTGTTTAACATACGATCAAGATTTCAATGAGCTTTTGTGTTGCCATTTGGTAATGCATGATGTGAAACCGCTGCATTTCATGCACTTTAAAATGGCGCCGGTGTTAAACAAGGTCACACTGACGATATGTAGACCACAGTCCTATTTCTGTTTCCATGTTGTTTTACTCTGCTGGCACGAAAAATACTGATGATCTTTCCTTTTAAATCTAGTGTTGCATTACCGTCAGGTATCAGTGAGCAAGGGCACGGATGTGCCCGAAACGCGTCTGACGACATGCACCTCTTTATGCATTAAAAAAAGCAGCATCAACTCAAAGACCGGCTCTGGCGTATTTTGTGGTCTGCGTACCTGTCTGTGCGTGAAGCACTTTGGAGGCAAGTTGGAGTTCATATATATATATATATATATATATATATATATATGTTTTAAAATTAGTATTTTTTTTTTGTTACATTAATTATTCATTAATTTTAAGTTTATTTAAGTATTTTAAGTATGTTTAAATTAATAATATTTATTATTTATTATTTTAGTACTTTAAAATTACTTTTAAGATATTTTAAAAAATTCGATATTTTGACTGTCTATATTTTTTCCTATCGATATTTTGGAGTCGACCATGGGCTCAGATACGGGGTAACAACATGCGGATTTAAAAGAAACAACACTATAAACAACACTATAAAGTGAACTTCTAAACAAGACAACAAGCACCGCCCACTGGAGGGTTCAAATCAAAAGATTGCCACTTAGAACCACATGCCCCAGAATGCAACATATAAAGGAGCCACCGGAGGCGATAGAGTTATAATTGCGGACATTCAGCAGTGGTGACAAGCGGTATATGAGGTGCAGGCTTACCTTCGAAAAAGGTCTATGTTTAGACCGAAACGCGTCAGGATTGCCAGGCATTGTTGTGCAAAGAAGAACGGAATAAAAGCATTCCAGCAAGTTATGTGTGCGGCTCATCCTTCCTCCATGCGGGGAGAATTGTTTTGTGATATATATATATATATATATATATATATATATATATATATATATATATATATATATATATATATATATATATATATATATATATGTATATATATATATATATATGTTTTAAAATTAGTATTTATTTTTTTGTTACATTAATTATTTATTAATTTTAAGTTTATTTAAGTATTTTAAGTATGTTTAAATTAATTATATTTATTATTTTAGTACTTTAAAATTACTTTTAAGATATTTAAAAAAATTCGATATTTTGACTGTCTATATTTTTTCCTATCGATATTTTGGAGTCGATATTTTTGTACTTACCTGTTTGTAGATAGCGAGTCAATATTTTGCCATTCTATATTTTTACCTCGATATTTTGGTAAGTCGATATTTTGACTGTTGATATTATGTCAGTGATCCATTCTCTCGAAGTTGGCAGTTAGACTCCATGCCTGCTGAGAACATCTGGCTTCTCTGAAGATGTCCAAGCCAGCCTTATGGACATGCCCTTTGATGGCTCATGTGTCTTCAGAGATAGGGCGGCCACGGCATTAAAGCGCCTCAAGGAGTCGCGGGCTAATACCAAGTTCTTGGGCTTCTCTATGTCATCCTGGCCTGTGTCTGCCTTTCACTCCTTTCGTGGCTATGGAAGGAGCTTCCAACTGCACTAACCCTATCCTAGCAAGAGGATAGTGCTAGTTCCGCAAACTGCGTGGCGGTGGGCGTGGATTACCCCGAACTTGTGGCTCAGACGACCAAAAGTCAGGCCAGGCCACAAACTCCTCTCCCTCCTCTGCTTTCAAACCCTCCTAGTCCGATCCTCTAGGATCATGGGAGTCAGGTTGGTGGCAGGATACGCCATCTTCTCTACCACTGACCGAACATCCGCTGGGACGGGTGGGTTCTCCAGATAGTCTGAAGGGGCTACTCCTTCCCCTTCGAGACTAACCCTCCCTCCATGTCTCTTACATACAGTTGGCTGATGGTGCATCTCCCGACTTTACTACGAGATGAAGTCGCAGCTCTCTTCTGGTGCCAGAAACAGGCTGTTGTTGCTATTCCCCCTACTTTTTGGTCCCCAAAAAGGACAGAGACCTTCGCCCTATCCTCGACCTCAGGACCCTCAACTACTTCCTCAAAAAGAGACGTTTAAGATGCTCACTCTGGCTCAGGTGCTGTCTGCCCTAGACCCAGCAGACTGGATGGTAGCACTGGACTTACATTACGCTTACTTCCATATCCTCATCCTGGCCATTGTCGCTACCTGTGATTTGCAATAGGCCATGAGCATTTTTCAGTTTGTCCCCTTCTGCCTCACCTGTGCCCCACGGGTATTCACCAAGGTGATGGCGGATGGTCGCAACTCATCTGCAGAGATCAGGGATTCAGAGTCTTCCCCTATCTCGACGACTGGCTGTTGAAGGACGGCTCACCCCAGAAGGTCACCTCCCACCTCCAGACTATGGTGAACCTCTCGCATTTGCTGGGGTTCACTAATAGCATGCTGAAGTCACACCTGACTCCTTTCCAGATGCTCCCTTTCATCAGAGCTATTATGGACACGGTGCAGTTTCGGGCATATCCTCCCGAACATTGAGTCCAATATATTCAGGCTCTGTCCTAGATTTTGGTGAGAGTGACTCTGGGGTTGCTGGGCCTCATGGCCTCCTGCCTCCTGCTGATGTCTTGTGCTAGACGATACATGTGGGCCCTACAGTAGGACCTAAAGTTCCAATGGGCGCAGCATCGTGGAAATTTCACTGACCTGGTTTAGTTCTCGTAAGAAACTGCACAAGATCTGCAATGGTGGCTGATAAACCCCGAATGGATTACGGGCAAATCCCTCTCCCATCTCCACCCAGATCTCACAGTGGTGACAGATGTGTCACTCCTGGGATGAGGAAGCCATCTAGAGGAGGTGGAGATCAGACGACTCTTGGCTCTGGCAGAAACCAAGCTCCACATCAACCTTTTGGAGCTTCGTGCGATTCGACTGGCACTAAAAGCCTTCTTACCATCTATCAAGGGAAGGCTGATTCAGATGTTCACAGATAAATCCACTGCCATGTGGTACTGAAATAAGCAGGGTGGAGTGGGGTTCTGGACACTCTGTCAGGAGGCCCTTTACCTCTGGACTTGGCTGGAACAACAGGGCATATCCCTCATGGTTCAATACCTGGCCAGTTCCCTGAACACCAGGGTGGACAAACTCGGCCATCTGTGCATAGCAGATCATGAGGGGCATCTCCATCTGGAGGTGGTCCAAGTACTCTTTCAGCAGTGGGGAGACCCTTGTTTAGATCTGTTTGCCTCAGTCGAGAACGCGCAATGTCAGCAGTTTTGCGAGTTGGAGTTTCCAAGCCGGCTCTCGCTCGGCAAAGCTTTTCATCTCGAGGAGAGCTCAGGCCTCCTTTCTGCCTTTACACCCATAAAAATCCTGTGCAGAGTGCTTAACCCCTTCCGCACTAATGACAAAGCCAGCTCGTCATGGGCGTTACCTGCGCTACGCGGATGACGAGCTGGCTTTGTCATAAACAACGCGTTTTTTTAAAATCAGCGCACAGCGGGAAAACGCGGTAGCGCGGTAGGGGTTAAAAAGATCAGGAGCAATTGGGCACAAGTCATTCTTGTGGCTCCAGACTGGGCACGGAGAGTTTGGTATCAAGATTTCTACAAATGAGAATTTATCCTCTGATCAGGCTTCCCTTTCAAGAGCATCTTCTGTCACAGCACCAGGAATCTGTCCACTCTCCGCCTCCTTGCATGGAGATTGAGCAGCAACAGTTGACAATGTTCGACCTTCCTCCTGAAGTATGCAATGTTATTCTGGCAGCCAGGCGTCCATCCACCAAGCCGATATACTTCTGCAATTGGCAAACGTTTTGTAAGTAATGTACAGAACGATCTATTGACCCTTTTTCTGTCTCTATTTAAGACATTCTTTTTATCCTGTCTCTTGCCCAGCAGGGCTCTTCTTTGGGCACTTTGAAGGGTTACCTTTCAGCCCTTTCCGCTTTTGTACGGATGCCAGATCAACCATCACTTTTCAAATCACCTATTGTTCATAAATTCCTGAAGGGGCTTACACATTTGGTTCCCAGGTCTCCGATCATCATGCTCTATTGGAACCTTACCTTGGTCCTCACTCATCTGATATGTGCCCCATTTGAGCCTCTGCTCTATTGCCCCCTCCTGCTGCTCATGATCAAGACAGCCTTAGTAGTGACAATAACTTCTGCCAAGAGGGTGAGCGAGCTGCAGACTCTGTTCTCAGCCTCCTTACCTGACTGCAGCTACTATGGCTCTTCAGTGTTGAGTTCCAGTGCTTGACATCTGCCAGATGGCTACGTGGGCATCCCTGCACACGTTTGCCAAGCATTTTTATCTGGACAATCAGGTTTGGAGGGAGGGCCTCTTTGGCCATTCGGTTCTACAGGACTTTCTGGTTTAAACGTTTCTGCAGTCCCTCCTCAGGGGATGGTATTGCTTGGGTATCTGTACAAAAGGAAGGAATCTGTGGCTAGATGTCTCTATAAGTTGGACAAATTACTTACCTTTAGTACCACCTTACTTGATATGATCTAGCCGCAGATTTCTTACCGACCCACCCAGCCTCCCGCACTGCAGATCTGTTTTTAGTGTCAGGGCGTTTTTCCTCTTCAGGACCCTAGTTGTCCATATATACCACTGTCAGTCATCTTCATATCTCTGTGCTCTTGGCATGGAAATCCGGAAAAGTACTGACGTCAGCGTGCCGTGGTGGCACCTGAATAGACAATGCAGGCGACATAACGACAAACATGACGCCAACGACTTCACGTGGAGTCGACCAACACCACCTACCTGCGCGAATGGGTACTGTTCAAGAAAAATATTCAGGATCCAGTCTGACGTCTGGCAAGTTCAAAGGTAAGGAATCTGCGGCTAGATCATGTCTCTACCAGATAAGGTGTTACCGAAGGTAAGTAACGTATACTTTGCAATTAAGTAAATTTCTGTGCGGTTGATCTTGAAAGACATGACGATCAACCCTAAACCCTGCACAGCTGATAAAGAGTGACTTTATATTTGGGAGAAATGTTGAGTAAACTCACAAGGACACACACACACACTCATATTAAATAACTGGTTTACTCAAAGTTGCCACAGCCATATGAACTACACAGCATAAACTTGGGTTCAAAGCAAGGTAAGTGTAGGTCCATGCTCCTCTGGATCATAAGCAGTTAAGATTTCCTACAACACAAACTGTGTGCAGACACCAAGGGTTAGGTGACAGGATTCATGTAAGTCCCCTTACACTAATGCCAAAGCAAAGACCACTTATATTTGATGGCATAGCACAAGGTTCCACCTTCTGCTTTTACAGAGCACACTCTTGAATACACAGCATCATTCCAACTGACCAAATACACCAAAACGGCAAGGCATAGGACTGTAAGACAAATACTGTCAATGGTGTTTGTGCCAAGGATCAAACTCACAATTTGTAGGTGACAGTTGAAAGCAATCGGTCAAAAGTTTAGTGAAAACGCTTCTGAGCTCCCAAAGTACGGTGCTGTTACCAAACATTGCAACAATTTATGAGTTTCTGCATGTGAACAAAGCAGTATCTGTATAAGAAATGTTGAGGGTTTATTCACAAAAGCAATATTTTCTAAATAAAACAAATAATAAATATATTAACCTAATTGGTGTATGTGCCCACATCATGTAAATGCGGATGTCCTCTGAGCGTTGAGGTCAAGACTTTGCTCATGTTACATTATAATTTATCTCAGTGACATCACTGAAGGTGACAAATTTCTTAACCTCAAACAGGAATCTTTCCAGCAATACATTTAAGTGTTATATTAAAAAGACGGATTGCCAGGGGATTGCTCCAACAAAACCTATTTTTAGCAGTTTTTATCAATTTTGATTGTTTTTAACCCCTTCGGTGGGTTGGACGGCCGGGGTCCATCCGACACACCAGTGCTCATGTGCGACGGACGGCTCCTGGTCCTCCCAACGCACATGGCACTGGAAATCGCTCTGGTGCGGGCACCAGACGGATTTCCTTTTCACCCAAAAGCCTCTGGAGCTGGGGAAAGGCTTCCCCAGCTCCAGAGGCTGTCTCTTTGGTTTCTCGGCAATGACGATCAGCGCGTACATCATTGCAGAGAAACCAAAACTGAAATGAGCCGATAGGCTCATTTCAGTATCACTTTCTATGTGCTCAGGGGGCTATCTTAGCCCCCAAGCACGTCGAAAGACAGGAGACGTTTCATTGGAAACGGGAGAATCTCTCCTTTCAATGGTATCCCGCAGAAAGGCGATCCCCAAGCAGGGATCCACCCACTCTACTCTAGGGAGGGGGAAGAGGCCCCTTGGGAAGGGCCTTTGCTCCCACACCAAATAATTTGCAGAAAATCAGTCTTTCTGCCCCCTCTGGGGACAGAAAGACTGCCCCAGACAGCCCCAGTCTTTCTCTCCCCCACCCCCCCCCCCCCGGAGGCAGATGGGAGCAAAAGCCCACGATCTGCTCCCCCAGGGGGGCAGAAATCTCACTAGATACTTTATTGTATTTAGGGGTGGAGCTGCCCAAAATGGGCATGCCAATGTACCCACCAACTCCCCAAAACCCCACAGTCTTTCTGCCCCCCCAAGCGGGAGATGGGGCAATAGATTTGGGACTAGCCCAAAATGGCCATTCCAATGCCAGCAACCCACCGCAAAAAAATTGCCACAGCCTTTCTGCCTCCCCCAGGAGGCAGAAAGGTGCAATAGTCCCTAATCTGCTGCCTGGGGGGCAGAAAGCCCGCTCGGCACCAGGGAATTTGTTTTTGTTTGATACGTTGGGGTGGGGCTGCCAAGAATGGACATGCTAATGCCCCCACTGCCAAAAAAGGTTTTCCGCCCCCCCCCCCCGGAAGGCAGATCAGGGCAATATCCCCTTATCTGCCCCCACAAGGGACAGAAAGCCCATTAGGCACCGAAGATATGTTTATGGGCATGCCAGTGAGAAGCCCCAGAGGCAAGGGTCGCTTGCTTTTTTTAGGCACACATTTTGGCTGTTTCAGTGATATTTGTATTCTCATCTGCACCCAAGCGGGGGCAGAAAACCACTAGAAACCAGGGAGGGTTTGTGCGTGTGTACACTGGAGTTTGGCTGACGGTCTGCGTGTACTGACCTTTAGCTAGCATTTTGCTGGCGGTGTGTTTCGACCTGCACATGACTAATGATGTGGGTGGACTCATACCTGATGACGGTGTGTGTAGATTGACGCTTCCCTGGTGGTGTGCGTGGAGTGGCGCTTGGCTGGCTGTGTACGTGGACTGGTGCTTGGCTGGCTGTGTGCATGTATGGTGCTTGGCTGCAGGGTCGGACTGGCTGTAACGGGCACCAGGCAGTCCCCCGGTCAGCTGGAGGGGTGGGGCCGGTTTTCAGGCCGTGGGGGGCAGTTTTGTCACTGGGGGCTGGTTTGCAGCAGTGCTGCAATATTGGGCCCCAGTAACAAAAGTAGGAGTGGTGCTTTTTACCAGCATGCCCCCCCCCCCACCAGGCCGGCCGAGCAGCCATCTGCCAGGGCTGGTTGCTGTTCCCAGCTTGGCTGGTGGTGGATCTCCCAACATTTTTCTACCCAGAATCCCGTGCAAACCTTAAATTAAGCTAAAAAAATCACATTTTCCTCACTTTTTTGTGTGAAAAAGTTGTGGAATCAACGGGCTGCCATAAATTTCCTACCACCCAGCGTTCCCCCAGGTCTCCCGATTGTAGCTCACTTGTGTGGGCTGGAATAGTGATCCCAACAGGAAATGGCCCAAATCGTACTGTGGAGACTTCAAAATGATCATAAAACGACCTGGTTTTGCAAAGGGGTCACCTGGGTATTTGGCCATGGACTTGGCGGCCATCTAGGCAAACCTACCAAACCCACACAATTATGAAAACTAGACACCCTGGGGAGTCCAAGGAGGTATGGCTTTCGAGGATCCCTCAACGTTTTCCTACCCGGAATCCCCAGCAAACCTCAAATTTAGCTGAAACAAATCACTTTTTCCATAAATTTTTGCGTGGGATCATCGTGCCGGCACAAATGTCTCCCGAGTAAAATGATACCTCTCTTGTGTGGGTGGGCCAAGGACTGTGAATGGGAAGGGCCAAAAACGTAGGGGTTAAGGGCATAGCACAGCGAATGTAAGCGCTACATTTAAAAAAAAAATCTTTTTTTAGCCAATTCTGCATTGGATAGCCACGCAAGTGAGGTATCATTTTACTCGGAAAACCAAGGAAAATGCTGGATGGTAGGACACTTGTGCGGGCATGGTGATCCCACCCAAATATGTGAGGAACAATTATTTATTTCAGCTAAATTTGAGATTTGCAGGGGATTCTGGGTGGGGAAATGGGAGATCCACGCAAGACATACCTCCCTGGAGTCCCCCAGGTGTCTAGCTTGCAGAAAAGTGTGAGTTTGGTGGGTTTCCCTAGATGGCCGCTGAGGCTGGGTCAAAAACCCAGGTGCCCCCCAACCCTTGAAAACCAGGTCGTTTTGTGATGGGTAATTTTGATGTCTCCACAATGTGTTTGGGCCCTTGCCTGTTGCGGGTACTTGGCCCACCAACACAAGTGAGGTAACATTTTTGCCGAGAGACCTGGGGGAGCACTGAGTGGTGGGTAATATGTGGCAGTACTGTAATCCCTTAACTCTCTCACACTGAAATTTGAGAAAAATGTGACTTTTTCATCTACATTTGAGGTTTGCAGAGAATTCTGGGTAGGAAAATGTTGGGGGATCCAAGCAAGCCATACCTCCCTGGGCTCCCCAGGGTCTCTAGTTTTCAGGTACGTGTGGGTTTGGTAGGTTTCTCTGGATGGCCACGAGTCCGGGGCCAAAACCCAGGTCCCCCCTTGTAAAACCAAGTTGTTTTGTGATAGGTCAATTTGATGTCTCCACAATACATTTTGGGCTTTTGCCTGTCACAGGTAATTTGCCCACCCACACGAGTGATGTACCATTGTTTTTTTTGTTTGTTTAAATCTCTTTTATTGAATTTATACACAACAAGAAAATTTTACACAGCAGGTACCAGGCAGCAGGCAATATAAGGCATTTCAGAGCGAGCAGATTATATCATGCACTTCAATGGTTCAGAAAAGGTAGGCTACAAAAGTCATTATACAGGGCCTGGCAATGGGATGTATTGCAGGAGATCAGGCGTATACATCATGAATGAAGTTGGGCTGGAAGTGACTAGTCAGTGCCAAAACAGCAGTGAGGATCAGGCAGAATGTGTTGTGTAGATGTCTGCAGCTGGGCTAGCCAGGCTGACATTGTTTCAGAGCTAGGGAAGCCTCTTGTAGCAATGTGCACATGGTTGAAACAAGTATGGTACACAAGAGGCCCTAAAGAGTGGAGTGCGTTAGGTGTGGCAAGGTATCCTGCGGGACGCCAGTCAATGTGCCTGCTGGGGACGCTTACTTGGCATGTAGGTCTGGGAGCCCGGATACATCGCGGCTCCTCACTATGGATTCGCCTAGGCCTAGAATATGCCAACTATACATGCCCTGTCTAAAACCTTCGGTGCATAATGGTGTCTGTTGCGCCTGCAACTAAGGATCATGGGGAACCTCAGGACTGCTGGCCTGCCGAGAACAAGGAAAAGAAAGGGACAGGGTAGAACAGTAGGGGTCAGGTGGGGGAAGGATAAGAGAAGAGAGTGAAGAGAAAAAAGAAGGGGAGAGAGCGTGATGTGTCAGCTCCTTGGACCAGAGAGAGCTCGGGAAGGGGAGAGGGCTGTGTACAATGGATCTGTGGCTGCATCGTAATGAGTGACAAGAGGGGTGTGGATTTCTTCCTTCTTCAGCCTGTTTCGTCTTCATCGGTTTTCCCCCTTGGTAGTATAGGATCGGCAAAGAGTTGAAAGGCTCTCAAGCAAGGAGGGACAGATTTAGCGTGTTCCAACCGAGAGGCATGTGAGATCAAGGGCTGCCAGGTGTGTTCAAATTTAGTATCAGTGTGTGTAAATCTGTGGGAAAGAAGTTCCATCGCCATGACATGCCAGAGACGTGTAAGCCAGACTAAGGGCGGGGGAATACAAGCTTTCTTCCAATAAAGTGCAATGACCTGTTTGCAGCAGTGAGCTTGTGGAAAATCAAACGCCAATCTGTGTGTGTCATTGCTTTAAGAGATGTTGGACGGAGCCCCAGAATGATTATCCCCAGGCCGCTTGGTAGAGGAAAACCCACCATCTCCTGTGGCTCTGTACCTCTCTCCAGAAAGGAAGAATGAGTGGGCATATCCACCATATTTGTAGGAAGGAGTCCTGGGCCGCATGACATCACCAGCAGAGAGGGGTGAAACCAGGGAACATCCTCTGGAGCAGGGGTCTCCAACCAGTAGCTCGAGAGCTACTGGTAGCTCACCAGCATCCTCAAAGTAGCTCACAGACTTGAAGCCAAACCAAGCCGACCTCAGAGATTGTGTGTATGTTAAAGAAGGCAGCACTGCTCGTTTCATTACCCGTAAAAGTTACAGACAGACAAACCAATGGCAGGGCCTCTTGATAACACTCAAACACTCTTCAGCCTGGAAGAAAGCGATTGTTAAGCCATTACTGAAGAAACCTTCTCTAGACCCCACCATCTTGAAACATTTCCGACCTATATCTTTACTCCCTGCTCCCGCCAAAATGCTAGAGATCCACCTGAACTCACACCTGTCTGCTTTCCTTGACTCCACTGGGTTCTTAGATCAGACCCAGCACGGGTTCAGGAAGCTGCATAGCACGGAGTCTGCACTTACCATGGTGACAAATCACATCAGAGTGAAAGTGGATCAGGGGCTGACAACGCTGCTGGTTTTACTCGATCTGACCGCAGCATTTGACACCCTATCTCCCTCAATTCTAACATCTCGTTTGAGGGAGATAGGAGTGGAGGGGCCCGCTTTGAGCCTTCTGTCCTCCTTTTTAGATCTTAGAGAACAGAGGGTCAAATTTGGAGAATACCTCTCCCCTGCTACTTCATTGCAATGTGGGGTGCCACCCTATTCAACATTTATGTGGCCCCACTAGCAAGACTAGTAAAAGCACATGGTATGGAAGTAGTGTCATATGCAGACGACACTCAGGTTATGGTGTCACTGACCCAACCGGCCAGCAACTCCGCATCCAGCTTCAGGAGTTGTATGCAATCAGTCTCTGACTGGATGATACTCAACTCCTTGAGGCTGAATGGCGAAAAGACCGAGGTGCTGATATTTGGAAGGGACCAGGATGTATGGTCGAATGAATGGTGGCCGCCTTCCTTGGGAACATGCCCTGTCCCCTCTCATTCAGCCAGAAATGTAGGGGTTATTTTTGACACCTCGCTGGCAATGACCCTTCAGGTCAACAGAACGGTGGCTACTTGCTGGGGAATTATCAAAATTCTCCAACGAATAGTGCACTACCTTTCTCCCCAGGCTAGGAAACAGACAGTAGTTGCGCTGGTCGGGGCAAGATTGGATTACTGCAATTCTCTCTATGCAGAAATCAACAAGGGACTGATCCAGCGCCTCCAAACAGTACAGAATGCGGCCGCAAGATTTGTACTAGACATTCCCCGCTCCTCCTCTGCGACACTAGCCAGAAAGAGCCTTCACTGGCTTCCCATAGAGCATCGTATCTCCTTTAAGATCATCTGTCTTATGCACAGGGCTCTGAAAGCGGGAACATCTGATGGGCTGGGATCTCTTCTCTTTGGCTATACCCCTAGCAGGTGCCTACGATCATCACAACACAATCTGTTGGTGATCCCTCGGACTAAGAAGTCCAGATGGGGTGGAAGAGCATTTTCCACAATTGCCCCACGCCTTTGGAATGCACTTCCACTGGAACTCAAGTCCCTAACCTCTCTGCCCCTTTTTAAAAAGGCCCTAAAAACATGGTGTTTCAAGAAAGCCTACCAATAATTCAACTCTCTGGACATGAAAAATATAAATTTTTTTGGTTAGGCGCCTTGATGCCCGATGGGCTGAGTCAGCTCGTTATAAATCTGTTTCATTTCATTTCATTTCATTTCACTGTGTTGGCCTAACAATCAATCAATCAGGGATTTATAGAGCACACTACTCACCCGTGAGGGTCTCAAGGTGCTGGGGGTTGTGGGGGTGGGGGATTTGGGCAGCTCTGGTCATTCGAAAAGCCAGATCTTCAGGCTCCTCCTGAATGCTTGGAGTGTAGGGCTTCATCTGATGCTGAGGGGGAGTTTGTTCCAGGTCTTGGCCGCAATGTAGGAGAAGGATCTGCCTCCTGTTCTGGCTCTGTGGATGCGGGAGATTTTGGCCAAGGCCTGGTCAACGGAGCGGAGGTTTTTTTGGGGGGCGTAGAAGGAGAGTCTTTCGTTGAGGTATTGGGGTCCGGTGTTGTGGAGGGCTTTGTAGGTGTGTGTGAGCAGCTTGAAGGTCATCCTTTTTTCAACGGGAGCCAGTGGAGGACGCGTAGGTGCTGGGGAATGTGGTCTTGTCGTGGGATGCTGAGGACGAGTCTGGCTGCGGCGTTCTGGATGGTCTCGAGTTTGTGGAGTAGAGATTTGTTGATTCCGGCGTAGAGGGCGTTCCAGTGGTCCAGCCTTCTGGTGATGAATGCGTGGGTGACTGTCTTCCTGGATTCGGGGGGCGGTCCATTTGAAGGTCTTGCAGAGGGTGTTCAAGCATGTGGAGGCTACGGCGTCACACGAACCATCTTTAGCCACTTTAAATCTACCTAAGAGGGAGATTGGCCATGTTATATGTCCGGCTCTATAAGTCGCACCGTGTGCGACATCAAAGGATAGTAGCAGCAGAATCCAGGGCTGACCCACCAAAGTGTGTGACTGAAAGAACTAGAGTGAAAATGTGTTAGTTGGGAGCATGATCAACCAAAGAGCTGAGGAGGAGAGAGTGTGCATCCAGGGCAGAGAAAGTTAGAAGCCTCACATTCAATTTTGTGTGGGTGTGTGACATTGTGTCCTTCCCTAATAAACCGTGTTGATTCCTTAAAGCTACTCCTAGTGTCAAGGACTGCCAAATATGTATGCTGGTCCCCATCATACGAGTATTATCTCTGATGCAATTGAGCCCGTTCATGGTGTAATTGTGCCATAGCCATAACATTTTCATCCTTGTCTATTTTGTGCATACAAGTCTAGTAATTACATACCTGCTGCCATCACTGACATATAAAGAGCATGACTGGCCTGCTTTTAGCCCTTCCTGACAGAGCGGCAACTGCTTCTCCCATAATAATGGCCATAACTAATATATGTTGGGCATCAAGCTGTGTCACAGTGGTAGCCCTGGTTTAATGATGGGCATTATTAGCATAACATAGGCATTCATAGTGTTATGGTGAGCAAGCATGGCCTATGATTCAAATACCTGGGTATTTGAAGCAGAATTGGTCCATGAGAGGTATTTTTACATGGTGGTACTCAACGAAAACGAAAAGCTGATGTTTAGCGACTGTTTATTTTCTAACAAGGAAAACTGATTTGATTTTTAAAGGAAAAAATTGTTTTTCAGAAAGTTTTTTCTTCTGGAAAATTGAGTTTGATTGCTCAAAGTGGAAAGTGATTTTGATTGAAAAATATGTGTATTTTCAAGAACTAATATACTAATGAACACCAAATATTGCAATTCTAAAACACATTTAAAGTTGTTAGCTGAATGATAATTCAATTTGTGTTGGGGAGACTTACTGCTGTGGTAATACCCTTTGTGGCACACAGCATGTGATGATTTGAATTTTACTTGATTACAAGCATTTAATATTGATAACCGTTTCCCTAGCATTCTGCTGATAACTTCACCTGCAATGTTTGGGTGGTTACTACTGATAATTGTGCTTAGGGTGGTCACAGTGTAATGGTATTACATATCATCAGCATTTTACAGTGATACAATATGCTAGTATCTCGGCAGGACTTTCCTTGAGCAGAATTAGCTCTCTCTACAGAAAAGGTTGGAGACTCCTGCTCTGGAGTCTAAGGGGAGTGTAGTACCAGCGAGTCATAAATTTGTATGCTGACTCTTGCTACGTTATGCTTTTAAAAATGCATGAGATATCCGACCATAGCTGGTCCCATTGGTTAGGGAGAATATCACTCTCGAGGTCTAGCTGCCACTGGCGTTGATAGGTATGTGGGGGCACTGTGTGTGAATGTTGGAGTACCTGTTATGTCCGGGAAATCAGACCTCAGGTTCCATCAAAGGAGTGGACCAGGGACTCGAATGGTGTAAGCTTTTGTGTGGTGCCTTCAGTGTTTGAGGGGGAACATAGCCAATGGCGAATTTGGACGTATTCTAGGTGCGTGGTTTTGGGGAGATTATTTCTTTCCTTCATTGTCGAATGGTTTAAAATTTCCTTTCTCAAACAGTTGCTCTATGATACAGCACTCACCAGTTGACAAAGCTGGGAAGGATGCTGAGTGCAGGGCCGGTGGAAATTCTGGATTAAGTGCTAATGGTGTATTAGGAGAGGGGAATGAGGTGAGGCCGCGGGGCACTGCGACTCTATCCCATATTTCTAAAACCGCCTTTGTTGGGGTGGCAATATAGGCTCTACGATGCCTAGTGCTTCTCTGCAACCAGGCTTGGTCCCACATCCATATGTAACCAGAGGTACCATTCTTATCGGGAGACCTGGGAGAACACTGGGTGGTAGGAAATGTATGTCAGCCCGGTGACCCCACAACTTTCCCACACCAAAATTTGAAAAAAAGTGGGTTGTTTCATCTAAATTTGAGGTTTGCAGAGAATTCTTGGTAGGAAAACGTTGGTGGATTCAAGCAAGCCATACCTCGCTGGACTACCCCGGGTGTTAGGTTTTCAGAAATGTGTTGGTTTGGTAGGTTTCCCTAGATGGCCGGAGAGTCTGGAGCCAAAAACCCAGGTGCCATCCCTTGCAATACCAGGTCGTTTTGTGAGTTACCACTTTTATCTGAAGACTTTGGAGAATGCGGGGTGGGTGGAAGTTTGTGAATTCACACAGATTCCAGAACTTTCCATCACAGAAATGTGAAGAAAATGTTTTTGTTTTACAAAGTTTGAGATTTGCAAGGGATTCTGGGTAACAGAACCTGGTGAGAGCCACACAAGTCACACGATCCTGGATTCCCCTGGGTGTCTAGATTAAAAAAAATTATAGGTTTGCTAGGTTTCCCTGGGTGCCGCCAGAGCTAGAGTTCAAAATCCACAGCTAGGCACTTTGCAAAAAAAGGGTCAGTTTTCACTTTAAAAATGTGGCATGTCCACGTTGCGTTAAGGCCCATTTCCTGTCGCGGGCACTAGGCCTACCCACACAAGTGAGATATCATATTTTTGTTTACATTTCTGTATTGATTTTAAGATAGAAAAACCACATATGAGAATGGCATACATTTCATAAACCTTGCAACACGGTCTGCGAGTCGGAAAGCTAAGACAGCAGCCGTAAAACCAAAGGACAAGAACATAGCAAACAGCAGAACTTCCCCCTCCCTCAATTCCCCCCTCCCTCGCCTCTTGAAGGCTTAAGGTGTGTAGCAGTGGTGTAACCAAGCGCCCCCCATTCCAGGTCATCTAACCCCGTGTGCCCTGTGTTGACCTCTCAGTCGAAGGTTCACTCTGAGGCAGGTCTGCTATACGTAGAAGCCTCAAGTATTTGGGGCAGGTGAGTTCCTTGACTTTGGAAGTCATTAGCAACAGAATAGGTCCCCAGAGGTCATGAAAGGAGGCCCTTGGCTTGGTCAGTGAGAGGGAGATTTTATCTATTCTGAAGAACTCCCTACAATTTATGCAGCTATCCAACATAGGTAGGCGTTGTTTTCCCCCAGTGGGATAGGGTGTTTTGTAGAGCTGCCCCTAGTGCTAATGCCATCTGTTTCCCCCTCCTTGACTTAAGTGGGAAGGTAATGGGGTTGGGCAGGCCCAGGAGAGTGTAAGATGGGAAGTGAGGTATTTGAGTCTGGAAATTGGAATCAATATCAACCAAAACCTGTTGCCAGTAATGAGAAAGCTGGGGGCACTCCCATATTAGATGGGTCAGTGTACCCTCTGACCCACAAGCTCTCCAGCATAAGGGGCTACGTGCTGGATTGCCTCTGTGAAGCCGTGGAGGTGTCAGGTACCAATAGGTTATTATGTTCGTCGCAGTCTCTATATTAACGACACTATGTGTAGAGTGGCGTGCCCTGAAATAGATGTCCTGCCATTCCTTCTGCGTTAAAGTCCTGCCCAGTTCCTTCTCCCATCTCTGCTCACTAGGTGTTTTTTCATGACTGGGACCTCCACAGATTAGTTTGTAAAGATCTGTAGTCAATCGAGCATCCGTGTGTCTAGTGAGTAGCCATTTTTCAAAATACATAGGCTGTCTTTCTGCCCCCTTTCATATCTCTGGCTGCAATGCCCAGTGTCTAATCTGCTGGTAACGGTAACGTCCATTTTCAGAAAGGTTATGCTGCGCCCGCAGGTCATTAAAAGACAACCGCCCCTCTACGTCAAAGAAGTGGCCTACTGAGTGACAGCCCATATTTGACCACTGCGCGAAGTTAATTTCATTCATTTCCAGAGAGAAGTCAGGATTGTTGAATATCAGCGAGATTGGGGACTGGAATGTCGTAATTCCCTGTGAGACGGCCACACTGTCCTAAGCCGCCATGGTGGAATGCGTCACCTTGGATAGGTGCAGATTGCGCGACCTGGCTGATTTGGAAAGGAAGGGAACCCCCCACAGTGATTGCTTAGCCAGCACCCTGTCCATGAACAGCCAGTGTTTCTCAGAGTATGGCCGAGACTATTCAACCAGAGCCCGCAATTTCATTGCCCAATAATACTCCTGCAGATTTGGGATCGCCAAACCCCCTTCTGTTAAAGCTCTCTAACTTAAGTCTCTGCCCCTCTTGGGCCGCTGGACCCGCCAGATGAAGCAATCTATGTCTGTCTGCAGTGCCCACAGCACCCCAGTGGTAGGGGCCACTGGAAGGGTCTGGAATATATATATGATTTTAGTTAATACTGTCATTTTTATGGCTGCAATACGGCCCAGCTAGGACAGCGAATACAGCTGTAATTGTCGAAGGCAGTTGCGAATCTGCCGCAGCAGTGCCGTGTAGGTCAAGGAGTCAGTGCTTTGAACATTGCTTGCCAGTTGCAGACTCAGGTATGGGATAGAATCCTGGAGTTCTGGACTTTTTGGTTCCGTCCAGAGGTGTCAGGGACAACACCCGAAGACCCCGGAGTTCAACCTGTCTCGGTGCACAAACAAACAGAAACACGGGCTTCTCGATGGTGGCGTCAAAGACCAAAGGTTTATTACTGCAGGGACACAGAAGTCACAGAAACTACACATGGGCAGTATCTAGGAGCCTGTTCAATTTGTACAAAGAGGGTTGTTCCTTATATACTAAATATTCTGCTCGGGGCAAATTCTTTACATGTTACCTCAGTTCTAAACATTCGTGTCTTAAACAATAAATATTTGGCGTTGCACAGGAATCGTCAACAGTATCTGATGTCAAAACATTACGAATGAGGGGTTCCCACTATTCCATCATAATCCCATGTCAATTTCTCATTCAAGACCCGGACCGCCTCATCGTAAATTTCGTTACCTCCCCCTAATAAAGGCCCAGAAGGAAAGGAGCAGAGCCAGGTGCAGAAGATAGAAAGACAGGATAAGAGATGTTTGTGGGTCGTAAATGGGCACGGTTACCAGCTTCGGCCGCCTAATCATGATCAGGCCAACGAACACAAGAACCAGTATAGCAGGACTGGCCTCAGGCTGGGGAGGCAGCTCTTGCCGAGTCATGCTGCCACAGCGTTGCTGGCCTAAGGTGCACGTGTCACTCGCAAGGTGAATCGCCGGTTAAAGCCTACGTGTCCTTAAATGAAAAGAGGTCATTGCGTGTCCATTGACTATGTGAGGGCAAGGAATACAAAATGGCTTCCGTGTCTAAGATGGATGCCATGGGTAGAACAGAAATGTGTTTGTAACAGGAGTGCTCTTGCTCGTAGCATAGCGAAAACACCAGGATATACTAAATGGATCATTTGCGGTTCACTGATACCAAAATTATGTATTTACGACAATGTTACAAACACGAGTAAAATCGTCACGGAACCTCAGACCCTCCTTTTGCCCTTACATAGGCAATTACTCAGTCTATATCAGAGTCAGAGTCTAATTCTATGCTCATTAGGTCAGTGACATGTTGTTGTATCATCATTCTGTCTCGTGCCTTTTCTCCTAATGCAGGTGGTTTTCTGAAACAGGTTGCAACACAGAGACTACACAGAGCGGGACCACATTGGATAATAAGACAGCACGAGAACAGAAATACTAGGATGACACCAATGACCATCAGAACCTTCCATCCCCACGCTGATACCAGAGTCCAAAACCACTCCATGAAGGACCAGTTTCCCTTATCTACGTGTATAGAGTCGGAAATCTTGTGTAGCTTAGAGATCGCTTCATAGACTGTTGGAGCATTATTTGGAATAAAGACACAGCAGCTCGATTGGATCATTCTGCATACCCCACCTCGATCTGCAAGTATTACGTCTAGAACCATTCGGTTCTGCAACGTCATGAGACGATCCGCCTGAAGCTCAGCTGTTAAGTTACTAAGGGCACCAGCAGTTTCTGTAATAGTAGATTCAACTACCCGTGTTAGTTGACGTAGATTTCTACTATTGGCCATAGGCCCCCAAAACGGAAGGAAACCTTTGAAGAAGTCTCCAGCTTCCTGACCAGCGGTATCTTCCTTGCTGAAGACACCTCTTGCTACTCTGGTCTTGTGATAATCTGAAGAAGCAGTGTATGTCGGAGGTAACAATCGAGCAATATAACATGAACCTGAGAAGTCAGCAGGCAGCCATGTATATGCTCTGTCCTGACAGATGAAGTAAGTACCCCTAGCAGTAAGGAAGGCAGGGGAGGAGTTAGACGGAAATACGTAAGTCTCAACGCACTCACTCCTCCCTAGCTGAGCTCTCAGATTTCTCCCATTTCCTTGCAAACAGACCTGACCTCGGTGAGGCACGACCCAAACTGAAGTGGAGCTTTTACGCTTGCTTTCTTACAAACTAAGGCGATACTCTGTAGAGTTCCAACTAAAATACACCCGTAATTCATCTCTAGGGTAAGATGGAGTATTATTGACGTCTTTAATCATGTCAATAATTCCCTGGACTAAAGCTTTGTTGGCTGAGTTGTATTTAGTGGACCGTGGTGGACGCGGAGGATAGGTCTCAAGGGCATATGAAAAAATGGTCTGAAAGGCCTGAAATGATCCATTGTAGCTAAAAGGCAAGACTAAATAGGGAATGCCTTTATCCATAGTGTGAGGTATCAAGCCACACACCCAGCAGTCTGTAGTATTAACTACCAGTTGGTGTTGATGCAAGAGCTGTACAAATGTATTGTTAATAAATTCTGAGCGTCGAGCTTGTTCGTGTTCAGGAAATGAGTGAAAAGAATGCATAGAAGAAACCGTAGAAGTAGTAGGATCAAGGGAAGGTACTGTAGTTACTGGCATAAAAATCAAATGTACACCAAAGACGATTCCACCCACCAACGTTATTAAAACAATTAAAAATGTAACTGCACATTGCATTAGAAAGCATTTGCTGTGAAGTATTCTGTACAGTCTATTTCTGCGAACATAAATTACATTTTCTCGTTGCAGCTCAGGAAGCTCCATCTTCTACGACCGTTCGCGACCACTGATGATGTGTACGTAGATGAAAATGCCTCTATCAGCCCTGGGAGTTCCCAGAACTAACAGAAAGATCGACCTGGTGTCTGACCCCCGCAGATTCAACTAGGCACACAGCCACGACCCTACGGCTACCCAGACGGCAAGGCAATTTTAAAACAAAAAGAAACAATACAAAGTATTAGCAAACTTCCTGGCTGGAGGCAATGTATAGAAAATTCAAATCTGAAAATAGGCAGTTTCCTGCTTTATTTGTCCATATTGCGAGAACGTAAGTTGTATCTCAGTTTTGCAGGAGCTGTCTGATCTGGAAACAATGTATTTTCAGCTGACGTTGCAATGTTCACGTTTTCAGATGACAAATGTTCTTTTGGTGCAGATGGCAAATGTTCGTTGGGTGTGGATGACAAATGTTCAGGGTTCAAAAGAGCAGTTTCAGGAGGAGAGTCAGAATTTGGTGAATCCGTGATCAGTTCTGCATCGCTGAAAGGTATGAACCTGGGGATTTGTTCCATTTCAGAGGCACCGATTCCTTTCTTTACCCAGTTGTCGTAAGGAAGTGGCAGAGGCACACGTTTGACGTGTGTCGTATGGATCCAGTTCTTCCTTCCGGCCACACGAATAGCAGTTCTCGTTGCTAGTAGGACTTGGAAAGGGCCAATGAATCTGGGCTGAAGATTTTTCATTCTTGCAAAATTTCTAATGACCACCTGATCACCCGGTTTCAGCTGATGGCCTGGACTCTCCGGTGGCTTTGGCAATGCATCGAAAACCTGTTGGTGAATAAGACTCAATTTAGCAGTCAAGTCGAAAAGGTAATCAATTAACATTGGGTATTCCAGCTGTTTGAATTCTTTTGGTCTAGGTACCCCCCAAACATTTGCAGGACGACCAAAAACTATTTCATAAGGACTAAGCCCTACTCTAGAATGTACAGTTGCTCTTGTTGATAGCAAAGCCAAAGGCAATGCGTCTGGCCAGGACAAACCCGTGGATGCTTGTATCTTAGCAAGTTTCAGTTTAAGGGTGCCATTGTAACCCTCGACTAAACCCGCGGACTGGGGATGATTCGCACTATGAAACTTCTGTCTAATCCCTAGACCGGCACACACACTCTGCATAACTTTCCCTACGAACTCACTTCCGTTATCTGACCATACAATCCGTGGCATTCCGTATCTGGGGAAGTATTCTTTAAGAAGAATTTTGGCAGTGGATAAGGCAGTATTGTCCTTTAGCGGGTATGCTTCGATCCATCTGGAGAAAGCACAAACTACCACTAGGACGTATTTCAGGTTATTACAATGATCCATGTGAATGAAGTCTAGCTGGATCACTTCAAAGGGGCAGGAAGGAGGAGCGAAATGACCTGCAGGTGTGGGGATTCCCTTGCCAGGATTATGCATCAAGCATACCATACAATTTCTCACCACTCTCTCTGCACACTTACTAATCCCATCATTCTTCCAGACCGGAGCCAACATCTTACAAATCCCTTTTGAGCTGATGTGCGCTGTTCCATGTGCCATTGTCACTACTGCAAGCACATACGCATCAGGCAACATCCAACGCTGTTGTTCCGACAAGTCAATCCAACACCCACTCGAGTCCAATTTACCCGTGCTCTCTCTCCATGCAAGTTTTTCCTCCTCAGTCGCCTCTTTCTGAATTTCTTTCACGCTTTCTACTGTGTCTTCACACATTCCAGACTCAGAAATCCATCTTGCAGACGTTGCAACATACATTCTACTCATCATATTTCTAGCTGTCTGTTTTGCAGTCTCATCGGCAAAAGCATTCCCACGACCAACATCATCCGTGATTGCTTTATGAGCACTGCATTTCACAATCGCAACTTCAGTCGGCAAGGTTAGAGATTCCAACAAGTCATTAACTAGCTGGCCATGTTGAATCTTAGTCCCATGGGACGTAATGAAACCTCTCTCTTTCCACAAACGGCCAAAACTATGGGCCACGCCGAACGCGTACTGACTATCTGTGAACACATTCACTCTCTTTCCCTTAGCTAAAACGCACGCTCTTGTTAGCGCGATCAATTCTGCAGCCTGGGCAGAATTCTGACTCACTCTTGCAGTCTCCACAATCGTACTCAAGGTCGTTACTGCATAAGCAGCAGTCACATCACCATTCTCCAATTTGAAGCAAGACCCATCAACATACAGCGTGCCATCTGGATCTGACAACGGAGTGTCTTTTAGATCAATTCGTCCTTTTGTTTCTTCCTCAGTTTTGAAATAACAGTCGTGTGGTTCGGAATCACTCGACTCTTGGCTAGTCGGCAACAATGTTGCTGGATTCAATACATTGCATCTTTTGATCTGAATATGACTAGCTAACAGTGTCAGTTCATAACCTGATAATCTAGCACTGGTAAGGTGTTGCGTCTTGGTTCGGTTCATGAGTGTATCCACAGCATGAGGAACCATAACCACTAGCATATTGTTCATTACTAAACCAGCAGATTGTCGAATGGAAGCTGCAGCTGCGGCTGTAGCTCTCAAGCAACTAGGCAACGCTCTAGCTACTGGATCTAATGTTGATGAAAAATACGCACAAGGGCGTTGTTTATCACCAAATTTCTGCGTCAACACACTCAATGCACAACCTTCTCTCTCGTGGACATAGAGCGTGAATGGCTTACTGTAGTCGGGTGTACCCAATACAGGTGCTGAACACAGTGCATTTCGTAACTCAGAAAAACTCTGCTGACATTCTGCAGACCATGGTACCGGACTCGGAACATTTTTCCCAGTCAAGGCTACCAGTGGTTTTGCTAAAAGAGAAAAATTTGGGATCCATTGCCTACAATATGAGGTAATACCTAAAAAGGCACGTACTTCTCTCTGCGTGCTAGGAACATTCATCTGTGTAATTGCTTTTATTCTCTCTGGGGTCAACTTCCTTCCCTCCTTTGACAAGAGATGACCTAGGTAGGTCACTTCTTGGCAGCAGTATTGCATTTTTGAAGGTGACACCTTGTGATTCAAATCTGACAAGTGATGCAATAAAGAAATCGTAGCTGTTTTGCAAGTTTCCTTGTCATCAGCAGCCACTAGAAGATCATCGACATATTGTACTAAAGCAGAACCAAGAGGAAGTACGAAGGAATCTAACTGGCTTTTTAATGCTTGACTGTAAATGGATGGGCTTTCACAATAGCCTTGTGGAGCGCGTTTAAACCTGAAGCTTCGTCCTCCTAGAGAGAAACCGAAGATATCTCTGCTTTCTTCGGCTATCGGAATGCTGAAAAATGCATTTTTCAAGTCGACAACCGAAAACCATGCTGCTGTAGCAGGAATCAACGTTAACAACGCAGTAATATCTGGAACCACAGGAAACTGTGGAATCACAATTTTATTAACCTCTCTGAGATCAATTACAAACCTATATACTGGAGGTTTTGTAGGGTCAGTTCGTTTCAAAATAGGCAGTACAGGACTATTACAGACATTACCTCTAGTTTCTTCTATAACGTCTTTCTCAATCAGATCATGCACTATCAGTAGGAGCGCACGCTCACCTTCACTAGAGATTCTGTATTGTGGAATTCGTGGAAGTTTGACATTTGCTTTCAAAGTTACTACATAGGGTGGAATTTCCAATAGACCTACATCATTAGGACCAGTCGCCCAAAGAGTATCAGGGAGTGAACGCAGCTCTGGTGGGAGCGCATCCATCGATAAGTACATTGGAGAGATTATTCTTTTACCCAACGTAAGCTGTACTCCTGCTGGAGAACAGTACAATGTCGCGTACAGGCGTTTTAACAAGTCTAAACCAAGCAGATTTTCGTTACAACCTGTCGTCAAAATCAGGGGTGCTTTCAATTGACGGGGTCCAACAGAAATAGACAAAGGACCAGAAACCGGATTGTGAACAGGGGCGCCAGAAAAACCCACTGAAACGTTTGTTAAGCCAGACAAAGGTGCGCCAGGGAGTTTCGCATAAATGATAGAACTTTTTGCTGCACCAGTATCCAACAGAAACGGTTCGACTATACCTGATGTTGCTACTGCGACATAAGGCCCACTCTGATCTACTGGAACTGATACTACTCCCTCTCTTTGTCCATGGCTGTCCTAGTACTCACTTTGCTGAACTTCCTCACTAGCTTCATAATAGTCTTCAACATGATATTGTGGAGACCTATTCTGTTGGGCAGATTGTCCATTTCGCTGGTCAAAATAATTAGAAGGGCGATCACTCGTCTGCGGAGGCATAGCACCTCGTCCTCGACCTCTAGAGTTTTGCATGGAACTACCACGACCTCTCTGAGCTGCTGCAGCATTATTTTGTGCCCGAACTGGACACTCATTTTTGTAATGACCTTCCACTTTGCAATAAGCACATTGATTCCATTGGTATTGTGGCCTTTGAAAATTATAATCCGTTCTTTGATATGACCCTTGCTGCATATTAGTCTGATTCGTGCGAGGCGGATAAGCTTGCTGTAAAAGTACTTTAGTTTTTAAATCTTTCGTCTTTTTATCTGATTTTTCCTTCTCTTCTTTATCCCTATTTTCATAGTACTGGGCAGTCGCAAGTATTTGCGCAGTCGTAGAGACAGCCCACGCACTTTCAGAATTCTTTAATTTACCACTAAGTTCTGGCAACAGATTGTGCACAAATTTATCAACAAATAATCTCTGGCCTCCTTCTGTGCTCATATCCTGACCACTATGATCTACGAAAGTCTCCTCGAATCTTGTGAAAAAGTCGGAGACGCTTTCGTCTTTCTTCTGTTTGCACGCGGACAATTTGTCCCAGTTAACGCGCAATGCTGGCATCAAAGTTTTCATTAAATCGATTATCCTACCAGGCAAATTAGCAATTAAGGGTTCAGGTTTAGAACCACCTATTTGTTGACCATCCGCTGCAATTATAGCTGCCCAGTCACCACCTAGGGCAACTGGATGGTTCTCTTTACGAATTTTAGCCCAAATTGGTTGCGGTACTACATTACCAAATAGCAGATCTATGTCAGCAAGATTCAATACACAAGCGTCAACTGTTTGAGCTAACTCTTTGTAGTACCCTGCAGGATTTTTACGCGGATCTGGCAAGGCCTGTTTCACTGCTAATACTTCAGCTCGCTTCCATGGAATATGTATCCATACTCTCTGGAATTGGGCCGGAGCGGCTGCAATACCAAGGTTTGCATTAGCTTGCACAGCTTCACGCCAAATTGGTGGAACCTCTCTCATTGGGTATTGACGATTTTGTTTCGTACTGCGTTTCTCTAACTCTCTCGGTGAACGAAGGGATGAGTCGGTCCTATAACTTAGAACCAGTTCCATCGCTTCTTTTATATTTTGACCAACTATCATACCTGCAGCAAACTCTTTCTGAACATTAATTAATTCTTCTAGATTTGATTCAGTGTCATCCTCTTCCAATTCCTCACGTAGAAGGAAACACATTTCGTCGAACACATATCGTTGTGTCGGTTCATTCCATTGCATAAATGTATCTAATACATTTTGTATACTATATCTTCCAACTTTTGAAACCCATCTAAGAGCAGTGGAATCTAATATTCCTCTTTCTTCAGTACTGGGAAGCTGACTACGCCTCTGTACAGAGTCAGAGGTAGGAGTCTTAATCAGAGTTTTATAGAAGGGAGATAGAATATTAGAGACAGAATCAGTGATTCTCCGACGAACAGAAAGTGGAGTCATAATATTAGCAGAGGCAGTAAATAGAGTAGCAGTTGGAATAGACAGATTAGGAACAGTAGGAGTAGCAGGCAAAATAGCTTGTGAAGTAGCAGGTGTGAGCGACACAGGCATAGGTAAAGAAACCGGCAACCCTGGAAGAGGGGTTGTCGAAGGAACATTAATATTGACCACAGGAGGTACAGGAACTTGATTCAGGGGAGCGGGAACACCAGGTTGTCCAGCAACCGGTAATTGAACATTCGGTATAGGTGGAGCCGTAGCACCCTGTGCATACGGTGGGGGTGATCGTAACAAGTAAGACAACAGGGGATCCTTTTCAGAGTCCTCTACTATCTTAGCCGTACTCGATGGTAAAGCAGGATAGCACTTGTCTATCGCTAAATTACGCTCTCTATTGGCCACCTCCATCGCTTTCTCAGACTCGTTGAGTTGCAGCTGCCTAGCAGACTGTTCTAAAGTCAACTCTTGCTCTTTCTGTTCTTTCTTCAACTTTTTAATTTCTCTCTGTTTAGATTCTTTTCGCCAATAACGGAAAGAATCAAACATTGCCGGCCGGGCTTTCTTCTTAAACAACCTTCTTTCTAGATTATCGAGAACTTCAGGTTCAAAACTACCATGTAGTGGCCAACTAAGGACACCATCTTTCTCTGTGAAGCGGATCCATACCTCGTTATAAGAGATAGGGCCCACACCAAATTTGCAATATAGATCATAAAGGGGAGTTCCAATCGGAGGAACCAAACACGAGTCCTCCAACTGGGAATCACTGTTGCAACTAAAACAAGACAACATACAATTTTTCCGACTTACCATTTTATAATCCGGAACACAAAACAAACAAGACACAAACAGAAAAGATGCGCACTCGAACCAAGAACTTAGGCCTACCAGAACTGATAAACGTATCGATACCTGAACTGAACAGAATGATTATCGTAACCAGAATAACCAGTGATAATCTTACAGAACTGAACTGAACTGAGAACTAAAAGGATTATCCAAACAGGAGCAACCCTCACAAAATACTTAACTGAGGTACTGAAGACGTCACCAAGGAGAAACCCGTCACGTCTCGCCGTACTAAGGACTGCACCTCGGGTCCAAGACAGGGCGACGGTCAAGGCAACGGACCACTGCAGCCGTCTGAACGGGAACCCTCGTGGAAGAGAACGTCGGGGCCACTTTTGCGATATGCCGGGATCGATGAAGTGGGGCGCCTCCCTCTGAAATCTTCACACGAAGCTCCTCGAACTCTTCAGGCTTTTGGACCGGTACCGAATGACGTCGCCCCACGTGGGCGCCAATTGGAGTTCTGGACTTTTTGGTTCCGTCCAGAGGTGTCAGGGACAACACCCGAAGACCCCGGAGTTCAACCTGTCTCGGTGCACAAACAAACAGAAACACGGGCTTCTCGATGGTGGCGTCAAAGACCAAAGGTTTATTACTGCAGGGACACAGAAGTCACAGAAACTACACATGGGCAGTATCTAGGAGCCTGTTCAATTTGTACAAAGAGGGTTGTTCCTTATATACTAAATATTCTGCTCGGGGCAAATTCTTTACATGTTACCTCAGTTCTAAACATTCGTGTCTTAAACAATAAATATTTGGCGTTGCACAGGAATCGTCAACAGTATCTGATGTCAAAACATTACGAATGAGGGGTTCCCACTATTCCATCATAATCCCATGTCAATTTCTCATTCAAGACCCGGACCGCCTCATCGTAAATTTCGTTACCTCCCCCTAATAAAGGCCCAGAAGGAAAGGAGCAGAGCCAGGTGCAGAAGATAGAAAGACAGGACAAGAGATGTTTGTGGGTCGTAAATGGGCACGGTTACCAGCTTCGGCCGCCTAATCATGATCAGGCCAACGAACACAAGAACCAGTATAGCAGGACTGGCCTCAGGCTGGGGAGGCAGCTCTTGCCGAGTCATGCTGCCACAGCGTTGCTGGCCTAAGGTGCACGTGTCACTCGCAAGGTGAATCGCCGGTTAAAGCCTACGTGTCCTTAAATGAAAAGAGGTAATTGCGTGTCCATTGACTATGTGAGGGCAAGGAATACAAAATGGCTTCCGTGTCTAAGATGGATGCCATGGGTAGAACAGAAATGTGTTTGTAACAGGAGTGCTCTTGCTCGTAGCATAGCGAAAACACCAGGATATACTAAATGGATAATTTGCGGTTCACTGATACCAAAATTATGTATTTACGACAATGTTACAAACACGAGTAAAATCGTCACGGAACCTCAATCCGGAGCCCACTGAAGGCAATGAGACCATTTAAGGGAGTCCAAAGTAGCTGGTCTGAGAGTCAGACTCAGAGCCAGGGACTTACTAACATTCATCTTGAATCCAGACGTGACCGGGAAGCGTTCAAGCTCTGCCAGCAGCGCAGGAAGGTACTGTTACGGATGCTCCAGGGTGGCGACCACATTATCAGCATATAGGCTGATTTTGTCATTGTCCCCTCCAAACTTTACTCCGGAGATTAAGGGGTCCTCCTGCCATGGGCTCCATGTATAGAACGAATAAGAGCGGTGAGAGAGGGCACCCTTGTCTCGTCCCCTGTTGGACAGAAAAAGGGGCAGAGACTACTCTATTTACCCAGACCAAAGCGGTAGGGCTGGTATAACTAGCGAAGACCCAACTGACGTAGCAATCTGGCAGTCCAAAGTGATGTAGAGTGGCTTTGAGATAGGGCCAGTGTACCCTATCAAACGCCTTCTCGGCATCTACTGAAAGGACCATGTGTTTTCGTCCTGAAAATGCTTGGCTTTGTCAATTATATGGAGGAGGCGTTTTGTGTTGCCGCACACTGGCGTCCCGGTACAAAGCCCAACTGATCTTGGTCAAGTAGCCCAGGAAGGCAAGAAGGGAGCCTCTGTGTCAGAATCCCTGTGAATATTTTGAGATCAACATTAAAGAGAGATAGGGCGATTGGACGCACAGTTCTGGTTATCCTTCCCGGGTTTAGGTATGACCGTGACTAATGCCTCCAGCATCGAGGGTGGAATGAGGAGCATGAACTGATCGAGTTGAATACCCTTGTTAGGAGCGGGGCCAGGATAGGACAAAATGCCTTGTAGAAGAAGGAGGAGAAGCCATCTGGGCCCGAATATTTAAGTAGTTTTAACCGTGAAATGGCGGAAATAACTTCCTCAAGTCTAAACGGTGCTTCAAGGTCTTTCATCTGACCAGGAACCAGCCTGGCGGTGTTAACACTTTGCAGATACTGCGTAGGAGCCATTTCCTGAAGTTCATGTGCCTTGTAGAGGGATGCGTAGAATTGACAGAAGCTATTCGCATTGCCTTGTTCAGTGGTCTGCTCCTGCCCGTTGTGATCTATAATCAGTGGGACATTGGCCAGTTGCTGCCGTAATTGTAATTTGTTGGTCAAAAGCCTCCTGCACCTATCTGCCTTAGAATAAAAGGCATGCCGAAGCCTCATTGCCGCGTGCTCAGCCCTATCAATGTCCAGGCCGCAAAGCTGGGCTCTCACTGCCATCAATTGCTTCCAGACCCTGGGAGCACCAGTTCTTTATTGTATCCACTCCAGTTCCACCACTGCATCTGAGAGTTGCTCCCTTTTTTCTCTCCGGGATTTGCTGTCCTGTGCGGATATTGCTAGAAACTCCCCCCTAACTACTGCCTTCAATGTGTCCCACAACATAACTACGGGGGTGTCCGGAGTGTCATTGTTGGACAGGTAGTCCTCTATCGTCCTAGTAATACGCTGAACCACCACGGGGCACTGTAGCATCGTCTCTCTTAACCTCCACAGCTGCCGGGTAGCACATGGACTGGAGAAGGCTAGAGGTAGGTGCACCACCGAATGGTCCAACAGTGCACAAGGAAGTATTTCGACCTGTTGGGTCTGTTGAGATATCGTGTCAGTGATCAATATATAATCAATTATGGCTTACGTCTTGTGGTGATGAGAATAGAACATGTACTCTCTTGACGTCGAATGTCGGGCCCTCCATATATCTGTCAGTCCCATCTTATGCAGCATCTTCATCCCTTTGTCAGAAAGTGCCCCCATTTGGCCATATCTCTGGGCCGATCGGTCCATGTTGTGGTCCAGGACGAGATTGAGATCCCCCTCTATGGCTATTGATCTGTCCGGGGATCCGGTCACTCCCATTACCACCTCTTAAAGAAACTCCTCCTGCCCTGAGTTCAGGGAATAAACAGAAGCAATGGTCAGCACGTGATGACCCAAGGTGAATGTTTGTGCTAAGATTCTACCCTTGACTTCGGCTCTCTTGGGACCTACTTTGCCCTGGAAAGTCGATGAAACTAAAATGGCGACTCCGGCGGTTTTAGCCGAGTGAGAAGAGAATAGCTGATGAGGAAATGCTCTGGCCTGCAGCCTGTGGGTGTCTTGGGGCAATAAGTGCGTCTCCTGAAGGAGGCATATGTGTGCACCTGAGTTTTCAAGAAAGGAAAGAACGGCTCATCTCTTAGAGGGGCTGTTAAGACCTTTGTCATTGAATGAGATTATTTTAAGGGATGCAGATATTAGGAAAGGTCACGGGGAGGCCTGTCATGGTTGTGCAATAATGGTCAGCACAAGAGCCAGGGTCGCTATAGAGTAGAAGCCCGTCTGACATGCGGGGGCCCTTCCGGAAGTGGTAACCACGTAACAGGTGTCTTGTGGCCGAGGGAGGAGAGAACCAACATAACCCAAAGACAGAAACAAAACCCCAACAAGGAAACATGTAACCTCGAACATTTTCATAGCCCTGGGTGAACAACTCCATTGAGAGGCGTAATATGTCAGCAGGATCCATCCCACCTCCCCGCCCAGGCCCCAAGCAAGTACGACCCAGGAGCATTCCGTTACAAGCTATTGTAGCTGTCCCCTTCATTTTGGCGTGGCCAAATCCCTCTTAGTCCGCACTAGCAGTCTCCTCTCCCAGAGAGGCGATTACTGCCTGTCTGTCCTTGGCAATGTTCTCGGAGTCCGGCAAAAGGTGAGATGCGGAGCTGCCATCCCTCCTCCAGCTAGCAGGTCGGAGCTGGTGCCATCTGGACCCTGGTTGCTCAGGCACGTTCAGGTCTGCATCAGTCAGTCCATGCAACTTCCTGGCATCCTGCAGGGAGTGGGTCTGGACCAACAAGCCCTCCCACCTGAAGATCAAGCAAAAGGGATGACCCCATGATTAGGACATGTCCTTGGAGCGCAAGTGGGAGGTGATCGGCCCAAACTCTTTTCTTTTTCACAGGGTAGATGCTGCCAGGTCCTGGAAAAGTAGGGGTTTCGTAGATCTGAATTCTATGGGGTGCTTGGCTCAGGCCTCACGATAATCATTTCTTTAAGTTTGAAGTCGTGCACACAGGTAAGTATGTCTGGAGGAGGCGCCGTTGTTGCTCTCTTTGGACCTACCCAATGGGTTCTGTCAAGCTTGATCCGTTGCTCTGGAGGGGAACCCAGAATAGTGCGGAAGAGCTCCTCCACAAAGGCATTCAATGTCCTGTCCTTCGTTGTAGCCTGCGTCTCCAATATGTAGACTCTCTTGCCTAGTGAGTCCAGGTCCCTCCGTGTCTCCCGCAACTCCTGGGTCATTTCTTTTTTCATTGTGTGAATGTCCTCTTTCAGGAAAGCAAATAGGGATTCCAAGAAGACCTATGTGATTGGACTATCAGCCTCCCCCGGTTCCGTGTTTGCCGAGGCTTCAGCAGTAAAAGGGTGGGTCTCGCGCCCCCAGCAGCAGACCTAAGGAAGAGGTCCGTAACCGACCTGTCCGTCTTGTTTTTAGTGGAAGGCATCTTGAGTGGTGCTGCTCTTTGCTCTACGAGGGTACACTGTAAGGCATTGCCGGGTATGAGAGGTGTCCACCGTCTCACACCTCCTGCTCCACTGCCGCTAGTACTCCGCAGCCTCCGGCACAGTGAATGGTATGACTTCCCCACAACTAACACTCTGCATCAGGGCTCCCCGCCCACGAGTCCCGCTCCTCTCCCATCAGCCAAAGGTTGTGAAAGGGTCCCAGGCCCTTTGAGCAGTGGCGCATTGAGCAGAATCTAATGTCCTATCTCTCACACAGGAAGGTGGGTGGGGGCGTTGCACTGCCTCAGGATGTCAGGTGACAAGTAGGGGGCCAATATTGATGACCAAAGGCCCCATGGGTGACCTAATACACCCCTCTTCTGGGTCTCGTTAGCACACAGCTGTTTGCAGTGGGAAGAGGGGGCTGGGTGCACAGTGCTGTCCTTGCCGGAGCTCCCTATACATCTCCACCCCCAGCCGCACTGTCCCTCGATCTCACTCGCCTCCAATCTGAAGGGGGGGGGGGGGGCTGAACTACTGTGTCCTCATCAGCTCCGCTCCAGGCCGCGACGGGAGGCCTTACCCTCCAATGGCAACACTAACCCTGCGGGGGAGACTCCGCATCAGTGTCCGGGCCCAGTTCCAGGGCTCAATTCAACCCCATCAAGATAGGGGTCCTCAGCGGTAACAGTCCCGGCAAGAGTCTCTCGCACTGGCTGCTATGGAGCTTGACGCCACTCCATTTGAAAGCCAAGCGGAAGGGGGCGGCAGGCCTCACAAACTCTGCCGTGCTCCTCCGCTTTGGGTTTCAACTGGAGAACCCCCCCCTCCACTAGGCAGGCCCCAGCAGTGCAACTCACTGCATCAGCGATCCATGCCACTTGCTCTCCTCTGCCTCCCAACCGGAGGGTGCACAGCTGGGCCTCT
Source organism: Lissotriton helveticus (assembly GCF_964261635.1). Classification (NCBI taxonomy): domain Eukaryota; kingdom Metazoa; phylum Chordata; class Amphibia; order Caudata; family Salamandridae; genus Lissotriton; species Lissotriton helveticus. Next base: position 1,690,911,044 of record NC_136057.1, on the reverse strand, counting down.
CCGCTGCAAGGGTTTCCACCACCACAGGCGCGACAGGAGGGAGCCGATCTCCGAGCTGCAGTCACTCTCGCCCCCAGGTATGCCTCTCATCTCCCGGCCGCCTCTCTCTCTTGATGCTGCTTCTGCCGAGGGATAGTGCATGGACGCCGCAACCCCTTACACCCGGGTCAGTCGGCGTCTCACAGGCCCCTTTCCCAGCTTGATCTGCCCTCCGGTGTGAGTAGATGTAGGGAGGGAGCAGAATCAAATGTGCTCCCAGTGCTCAGCAGTTCCTAGATTGCGGGGCCTAGATGGCGGAGAGGAGAAGTGAGCAGCCACGTCCTACTCACCCGCCATCTTGGCAACGCCCAACAAAGGTACCATTTTTATTGGGAGACTTTGGAGAATGCGGGCTAGGCGTAAGTTTGTGGATCCACGCAGATTCCAGAACTTTCCATCACATAAATGTTAGGAAAATGCGTTTTTTTAATCAAGTTTGAGGTTTGCAAGGGATTCTGGGTAACAGATCCTGGCGAGAGCCACACATATGACCCCATCCTGGATTCCCCTGGGTTGTCTAGTTTAAAAAAGTGTATAGGTTTGCTAGGTTTCCTTAGGTGCCGGCTGAGCTAGGGTTCAACATCCACAGCTAGACAAAAAAAGGTCTGTTTTTAATGGAAAAATTTGATGTGTCCACATTGCGTTGTGGGCTGTTTCTTGTCACAGGCACTAGACCTACCCACACAAGTGAGGTACCAATTTTTGCGGGAAACTACAGGGAATGTGGAGTGAGTGGAAGTTTGTGGATTCATGCAGATTCCAGACCTTTCCTTCACAGAAATGTGAGGAAAATAGGTTTATTTTTAGATGGTTTGAGGTTTGCAAGGGATTCTGGGTAGCAGCACCTGGTGAGAGCCACACAAGTCACCCCATTCATGAATTCCCTGGGTGTCTAGTTTCCAAAAATGTATAGGTTTGCTAGGGTTTCCCAGGTGCCGGCTGAGCTATGGCTCAAAATCCACAGCTAGAGACTTTGCAAAAAAATGGTCAGTTTTCACTGTAAAAATGTGGTGTGTCCACGTTGTGTTTTGGCCAGTTCCTTGTCGCAGGAACTAGGCCTACCCACACAAGTTAAGTACCATTTTTATAGGAAGACTTTGGGGAATGTGAAGTGGGTGGAATTTTGTCGATCCACACAGATTCCAGAACTTTCCGTCACAGAAATGTGAGGAAAAGGTGTGTGTTTTTTTTTACAAAGTTTGAGGTTTGCAAGGGATTCTGGCTAACAGAACTTGGTGAGAGCCACACAAGTGACCCCATCCATGATTCCTCTGCGTGTCTTGTTTTAAAAAATATATATGATTTTTTAGGTTTCCTTAGGTGCCGGCTGAGCTAGTGTTCAAAATCTACAGCTAGGCACTTTGCAAAAAAGGATTCGTTTTCTCTGTAAAAATGTGGTGTGTCCACGTTGCGTTTTGTCCCGTTTCCTGTTAAGGGCACTAGGCCTACTCACACAAGTGAGGTACCATTTGTATCGGGAGACTTTGGGAAATGTGGCAATGGTGGAAGTTTGTGTATCCACGCAGATTCCAGAACTTTCCATCAAAGAAATGTGAGGAAAATGTTTGTTTTTTTACAAAGTATGAGGTTTGCAAGGGATTTTGGGTAACAGAACCTGGTGAGAGCTACACAAGTCACCCCATCCTAGATTTCCCTGGATGTCTACTTTTCAATAATGTATAGGTTTGCTAGGTTTCCCCAGGTGCCGGCAGGGCTAGGGTTCAAACTCCACAGCTAGACACTTTGCAAAAAATGGTCCATTTTCACTGTAGAAATGTGGTGTGTCCACGTTGCGTTTTGGCCTGTTTCCTGTCGTCGGCACTAGGCCAACCCACACAAGTGAGGTACAGTTTTTATCAGGAGACTTAGGGGAACACAGATAGGTGGAGCAGCTGTTATTACCTATTCACATTCTATGCATTTCTGCCTTCAAAATGTAAGACAATGTGTAAAAAAAGAAGTCACTTTGAAAAGTGTCCCTCAATTCACATGCTAGTATGGGTACCAACAATTTTGGAGATATGCAAATAACTACTGCTTCTAAACTCTATATTTTGTTCCCATTTCGGAAATAAATAGGTGTGCCTGATACCTATTTTTCACTCTGTATTTTACCAAACGAATTGCTATATACCCGGGACACGATGAAAACTTATTGCAAGACACATCTCAGTTATTGGCTCTGGGTTCCTCGGGTTGTCGGTGAACCTACAAGCCCTATATATCCCCGCAACCAGACAGGTCCATCGGATGTAACGTTATAATACTTTAAAACATCTGTCATACTTAAAAGAAGTTACAAGTGAAAACGTTGGCACAAATAGCTGTTTCTATAACTCATTTTCAAAATTTCTTATTTTCAACTGTTAGTTTCTATTAAAAAAAACCTTGAAGGATCTACACAAATGATCCTTTGCTGAATTCAGAATGTTGTCTCCTTTTCAGAAATGTATAGCTTTCCGGGATCCATTATTGGTTTTATGACCAGTTCTACCACTAACTGGAAGGAGGTTGGAAGCACAAAAGTAGCAAAAATAGAATATGTCCCAGTAAAATGCCCAAACTGTGTAGAAAATTTTGGTTTTCTAACAAAAGTCTGCCTGTCCCGGAAAGGTGGTGATTTCAGCACCACAAACCCTTTGTTGACACCATTTGCAGAGAAAAACCAGAAGCTTTCTTCCGCAGCACTTTTTCCCCAAAACCAAAATGTATCTGTATTTTGGCTAATTTCTGGCTTCCCTTCAGGGGAATACACAAACCTTGGGTACCTTTATAATTCCCATGATGTTGGAAGAAAAGGACACAAATTTGATGTGAATACCTTATGTGGACAAAAGGTTACAGGGGTCTAAGAGTGAACTACACCAAATAGCCTAAAAAAGGCTTAGCGTGGGGGGGTGTAGCAGCGAACGGGTTAAACTTCACCAACTTTTTAAAATAAGTTGATAAAGTATTTTTTTTAATATTTGGAAAGTTTCAAAATTGATCTTCGGAAATGCTTCACATGTCTGATCAGTGGACCGAAACCAGTAAATATGCCTCAAATTTGAGCAGGCCCATGGCTGTTTTTTGCATGCTAAAAAGTAAAAAGTCCTCCACAGTGCCCAGAAATAAATACTAAATACAGCTTTGTAAAGTTTTATATTGCGCACCTGCATTTTGTCGTGGTCCTCTGATTGATGTTTCACATACTGCGTGTACGATACATAGAAATATTTTAGTACAGAAAATTGACCCAGTGAGCCGGGACTGATCAAATAAGTGGGTTGTCTTGTAAAAAAAAAAAAGTTTGAAGTTCAACATATCTATTTGTTAGTTCGGTAATGTGCCAGAAAAACCTGATTACATAAACATGAATGTCTACTGTATCGTTGCCAGTTCACACATTACATCAGTAAAGTGTGCTACTGTGTTTGCCACCACAATCTCTTTCATCTCGTACTTTGCTCTCATCTATTTTATAGTTGAAATCATGCAACTGCAAGCTAAATCGTTATATTCTACCGCAGTTATCTCTGGATGTGCTAAAAATATGTTTATGGGGCGTTACATCTTTCAGAACAGCGTACTGTGTTTATATCCGATCTAAAAAGCTTTGGAATATCTTAAGTAACACCACATCTTGAAATGAAAGATATTACATAACTGCTGTTGGGTGTAAAGGTGATGTATGTGGTGGTTTTTTTTTTTGGCACGCTGCAGGCAATCGAGGGGTTGTTGTTACAGGGCACTCAGGATTCGAAACCGTGAACAAGGGATTTTTTTATGTTTGATTGAATCAAAGGAAAACATAACATGGCAGCAACAAGTAGGAAGCTATCTGGAACGGAAATCTCCTCAGCTTCCTCCTGAAGATGGTTTGGTGGGAGTATTACATCGTTGGATGGAGCTCATGAATCCTTTTTCCACCAGCCTTGGATGTGAAGGTCACTGTTGGCTGATTTCTGTATCATATCATAGTCAATTTGGCCCTTTACAAGAAGTGTTTTATGGGTGGTGAAGAACACCATGAAAGGCGTGTCTGCTGGAACCAGAAGCCAGTGGAGAAATTGTTAACCTTTGGTTTGGAGTAAAGATTAGCCTGGTTACTGAGTTTTGGAAATTATTGTCCATTCTCATGGTCACTGCCATAGTCCAGAAATAACAGCATGATAGCCTTAAAAGTATCCCTCCGTGTTTTGGGGACACATTGGCGATACTGAATATTAAATATTAGTTAGCTATAACCATGTGTAGTTGTAGCATTCACAAAAATAATATTTATTCACAACTCCTTTTTGCTAATGTGTGCATTAAACTTTGCAGAGGTATTTTAATCACAGATCTGTTCTTGCAATGGTCTGGCCTCAGTCAGGTCTTTAACTGATAATGGGCAATTTTTGCACTGATTCATAATGAATAACTGAAGTAGAAATATAGCAGCAACAAACACACCTATGACCAAAATAGACAGATTTTTGGAAAAGACTAATATATGCATTATCGTCATCAACGTACTTTATTTCACATTACTTCAATGCATTAAAGTACAAGCAGGCCAAAACCTTAAAAACCTCTAAAAACACGCAACATATACAATATAAAATCATCCGATAGCTCCACAATTTCATCATTCCCAAATAAAACCATCTCTTAAAACAGCTGTATGGGTAAGAGTCTTCGACTAGCCACTGCCCATAAATAGGAGGCAAGGGAGTAGCACACATAAGGGTCTGAAAGCTGTTCTATAAAGTGCAGTGCAGGCTTATATTGAACAAATGTATATTTCCGTAGCATCGGAGCTAACAAAGCTTACCTTTGGGGGCCATAAAAGGTGCAAAGAAATCGGATACATAGCGTTGTTTGCGGTGATCTCCCATTTCATGGGCATGGATGTTAGCAGGAAAAACAAACATTAAAGGAATATAATTCATCCTAAATCTGATCAAAATATATCTGTGCTGAGAATTCTGTACAAATGGAAGGTACGAATGTAGTAAATCTTCAACCTGGAGAAGAAGTGCATGTGCAATTATTGTAGTTTTATGTTTATTCCGTTCTCACCTATAATTGGCAGCTTTTTCTAAGAAAATCTTTTTTAGTTTCATTTTTGATAACGAGACACACCGCAATGGTGACTCAAATAAGTATTGGAGGCTGATCTCAGACAGGGTGTTCTTAACATTCTTTAACCGCGGGATCCTATGGGCAAAATCCAGTTTTAATCAATCCCTTAGGATCGCCTGGTTTAGTTGTACACATTCTCAATTCCGTATGGAGAGCCATAGCAACAGGGAAGCCAATCTAGTTACATCCTCAAGGTAGGGCATATCCAATTCTGTGTGTGGTAAATAATTTGCGCATGAGCGGGGGAGCAAAAGCAAATTCTTGCAGAAGGTGTCCTCCACAAGTTGGAGAGGAGTTCCCCAGATAACTGCCCCATAAATGACATTTGTCAACATTTTACATAAATAAATGTGTATCATTTCTGGTAACGATCGCGGCCATAGGAGTTCCATGGAAGCCGACTTCACATCGGTGTCAGCAGTAGACACATAGCGGACGTCACCCTAAGACATTTCGCCAGCCGGCACAAGGTCCCAGATTCACTCAAGACCACGCGCCTCCGAATATTCCGTGCTGGATTCTGGATTTACCAAACCCGAAATACACGAGTCCTACATCTAACATAGTGTCATCGCCCGGTTTGTTTTCACATTAGGCTCACACGAAAGTGTTGAGGTCCTGATGAGAACCCCCCCGAATCATTGAGGGTTCGAAACGCGTAGACCGTTTTTTCTCCACCTTAAGACCGCTATTCTTGAAATAGCTTTCTACAACTGTATCAACTGTTCAAACTATAGTGAAAGAGTGTCTTTGGTGTTTTGTTATTATACTAATTTAATTTGTGATTTTTCAGATTGTATATATCGTCTTTTGTGAGCCTGGTATGTGTGAAAGAGTGAGTTTCAAATGAGAATATTGATCAATTTTGTATGAATGTTGTCCTTTCTTCAAATTTGTATTATAGATGTGATGATGTCATTTTTATGAAAAATGTTTTTGTATCGTCTGTATTATAAGTGTTTTTGAATTATATGGTTAATTTCAGAACTAACGAATAACTACAAACTTTGTTATATAATAAATGTGATTTATTCAGACAAAACTGTCCTCACTCGCGCCCAGTTTAATTCTTCGTGCAAAGCGATTTAGTTGCCCTTTCTAAATAATTGTTGCAGTATTGGCTCTTTGTTTAGTTGCTTAGTTCATTTCTGGTAAAGGCTTTGAACCAAGCTTTGTAGAAAAATTTGCAAGAGCCCTAATCCTCTTTTCCAAGATGGCCTTTATACTTAGCACCATCTTTCTCCAGGATAACTTGTTATCAAATAATACTCCCAGATAGGCAAATGAATCAACCACCTCCAGTTTCTGCTCCCCTAAGTGGAAGTTAAAAGATTTCTTAGTACATACTCCTGCAACTAAAACAAAAGATTTTAAAACATTCACGTCCATTTCTAATGTGACCATCTAGCTCGAATATTCGTGTATGAGTTTTTATAATGCCATCGGGGTTCTAGCCAAAAGCACTGCATCATCCAGATAAAGGAGTATGGGCAAGGGGGATGGCTCCACATACGTAATGTCCTTTGTAATACGACACAGGATTGCCTCTAATCCATTTGTATACAAGGCAAACAGAAGTGGGGTGAGTACAAAACCCTGTCTAACCCCTCTTTCAATATTAAACGCCCATGTGCGTTCTCCATTCCTACCACACCGGACTGATGCAGTTGCCCCTGTGTACAGCTGTCTAATAAAAAACAATAATAGGAAAATACACACCCATTTCTTCCAATATAACCCATAACTTGCTGTGAGATACGCAATCAAAGGCCGATGTTAAGCCCTTAAAGGCCATGTAAACCTGGCCTTCCTTGGCCAGGGTATATTTGGAAATAATCATAGCCAGGTTTAGGTCTACAGTGCCCTTTCCTTTCCTACATTTGTGCTGGGTCTTTGCTAATATATTACTATCTTGAGTCCAGTCCTCTATCCCATTTCCCCATTAATTTTGCCGTGGTATCAATTAATGAGATAGGCCTAGCATATTTCGGTTCTGCCCTATCTCTCTTTTTATAGATCAGAACAATAACAGACTGCTTCCAAGAGTTAGAGGGACCTATCTTGGCTGCATCATTAAAACATTGGTCAACAGTGGTGCCTAAAGCGCTTTATTTTCAGAAATATATCCGCCGGGACCCTGTTGGGTCTGGGCGCCTTTAATGTGGCGGTCTGTACCAGTGCTAGGTCGATTTCTTCTACCTAGAATATTAAATCAGTTGCTCGATGAGCGTCTGTACATAAGCCATTATATATATTTACAGCAGGATTTTAAAATATATTTTGAAAGTGGGCTACCCACCCTTCTTCTTCTATATGAGAACCTAAGGTTGGAGCCCTCTCCTCCTTTAGATGTGGCACCTTCTTGACCTGTTTGATGCTAAGTTTTACTGCCACTAGCTCACCCATCATATGTGCTTCTGGGATTGCCACTATCATTCACGTTGTTGCCTTCCTATATACATGCCACAGCCATCTATGCCACAAGATTTAGCGGGGGCTGAGAGTAGAGTGCTCTGATCACTTAGTACGAATGTAAACTGCCTACTTGATAAGAATAAACGGGGGTCTGTGCTGCGCCAGGCGAAGCGCCACAGGAAAGATGTCCTCTTCCTGCAGGAGACCCATTTGGCGGGTACCAAGACATCTTGTTTGGGGAGGTTCGGTTTTGCACACACTTACTATGCTGGCTTTACTAGCGGTTCCCGAGGGGTTGCCATCCTCATACACCGCAGTGTCCCCTTCGTTCATAGCCGAACATGGTCGGACCCACAGGTTAGATGTATTGTGCTATATGGGGCACTATATGGGGAACCCGTTGTTCTGGGCAGTGTCTACACCTCCCCCTCTCATGGTCCCTAGTCCAGAACCTGACGATGCTCTGGACTGACCTCTCATCGGGATTGATTTTAGATGGGGGGAGGACTTGAACAATGTTATGTCCCCATCGCAGGATATGTGGCGCGCTACGGCTCGAGTTGCAGAAACCCGAGCACTAAATTATTGCCCCTGGTTCAGGGCCTGGAGTGGGTGGACTCATGGAGGACCATACATCACAATACGTGTGCGTACACTTATTTTTCTGTAGCCCACAAATCCTTCTCTTGTCTAGATTATGTGTTCCTCTCGGGGGCACACATTCATCGGTTGACAGCGGCTGAAATTCTTCCCCGGGGTCTATCTGACCATTCACTGGTGTCTATTCTCCTGTCTCTGGATCCCAGGCATTCCCCATTTCGGTAGCGTGCCGCTGTGGCGGCTGCAAGACGATAATTATAAGACACATATCCATAAATATTTAGCGGACTATTTCTTACTTAATACAGGCACGGTAGAATCTCCAGTCATCCTGTGGGAAGCAATGAAACCCACTCTCAGGGGAGCAGATATTGCCTTCTGTACCACGCAACGCAGACAGCGACGCAATAAGTTATTACAAATTGAAGCCCAGCTACTTGATCTAGAGCATGCAAGTAGAGACACAGGGGGAGAGATCACACATAGACAATTACTAAATGTCCAACAGACTTACGCCAGGGAACTCCTAAATGAAGTCCGGCTTTATTGGCTTGCCACTCGTAGTCGGATATACCAATGGGGAGACAAGTCGAGTGCCCTGCTGCATCGCCTGTGTCAGCAGACACTACGCCCCCAGACGCTCCCGAGTATACAAGGCCCCAATGGGACTTCTTCTACAGACCCATCCGCCATTGTGGACTGTTTTACCTCTTACTTTGCAGATCTGTATGCCCCCCACGAAGCACTACCCACTGCCCTTGTACAGAAATTTATCGCTGACTTTCCTCCTCGGGCGCTGAAAACACGACGCGAGATGCACTGGACATCCCCCTGTGGGTGGACGAACTGCAGACCGCACTACTTGACATGCAGGCGGGAAAGGCACCAGGGCCAAATGATTACACCTGTGAGTTTTTCCAAAAATATCACCCGCAATTACTAAAACCCTACCTCACGGCGCTGGAGGCGTCCTTGAAGATTGGCGATCTCCCGCTGGATTGGTGACATGCGGAGATTGTTGTATTTTTGAGGCCAGGTCATCTGCCGGAACAATACTTGTCATATCGTCCGATTTCATCAATTAATGTGGAAGCTAAGCTTCTGGCCAAGGTGATTGAAAACCGCCTAATCCCGTATATTATGGAGCTGGTCCACCCGGATCAGAGCGGTTTTATGCCGAACCGTGCTACGCAAATCACGGGGGGAGCCAACACTGGATCCACCAAGTTGCACAGCAACAAAGGTTATGAATCCAATGAATTAAATCACTTTCATAATCTTCATTTTTATCCATGTTTATTCCTTCTAGTCATCTTTTTTCTTTTTTTCAACTCGTTGTTCAATTCGTTCTATTCATATCCATTACTTTGCACTGTTTTCCCAAAAATTCAGAGGTAGCGTTCCACATGTCATGATTTATTAAAACAACCCAATGCATTTTGGGAAGACTTTCCCTTTGTCAGGGGCATCTAAAAAATTTAATAAACACATTTGTTTAATATATCTTTATCAGCATAACAATACACTTAACATGGCTTTAGATTATGTTTCACATTTAATTAAAAAACGAAATCCATCTATGATGCACAAGATTGATAATCACCATACACAATGAAAATTCAAGCATTACGATTTTTGTTACCCAAACTCTAAAAATATATATCCTGGTAAGACAAGCACAATAATACACGTCCCTCCTGCAGCAACCATATTATTCTAAACAATTTGGCAAGAGACAGTTTACCACTAATATTTTCAACAGGTTTGCGAGTGTTTATAAACAATCCATCTACATTCAAAATGTTCCTCACATAATTACGCTTACCATGACATCTGTTCCCTTTACTAAAATGTTCTGTTCTTTAAACCAACATGAAGATTTCTATCGTATCTTGTTTCTGTTAACCAGCATGCCGAGGTCTGCGTATCTCATTTGAGCCTTAGTTAATTCTATTGGAGAGATGCCGTTTTGTATTTTCCCCGCCCTCCTCAACTACCCCCAGATAAAACTGTCAAGGCCTGTGTCACACTTCAGAACAAAACTAAATGGCAGACTCAATTCTCTTCCTCCTTCTCCCATAATTTTAAACCCACAACTACACGTCCCAAAATGCAATGTCCCTCGTCCGTCACCACATGGTGTTTTACACAGCCCCCTAGCCAATCTAATCCTGCATTAAAACCAATGTGAAATTGCAACTAATAAAACTCGATAAAGCTCTATTGTGACATCTGCTATGTACTCATGCACAAAGGTTATGAATCCAATGAATTAATTAAATCACTTTAATAATCTTCATTTTTATCCATGTTTATTCCTTCTATTCATCTTTTTTTCTTTTTTTCAACTCGTTGTTCAATTCGTAACCTTTCTGGCTGTGCAACTTGGTGGATCCAGTGTTGGCTCTCCCTGTGATTTGTTATATTGCAGCGCAATGGGACGAAGCGCGGAACAAGTGTGCACGCAGATAAAGTTTAAATGGTTTATATGGACAAAAAAATTGAAAAAACTTGATGATATGGTGTGCACCTCACCTCTCAGCTTTTCTTCTATGAATTGTTCGTCCCATATTTGATGAGGTAGCACCCGTGATGAAATGGTATAAGAAATATGAGCAAAAGCGGACAATATTACATGAAGTAATTATCAGTTTTTTTTAAAAAGTGCATGTAACTGATGACGATTGGCACAGGAGTTGGGTCCACAGTCATGACAATCAGCATGGATGTGTGTAGTGTTAAATATTTATATGAAGAGAAAAACGAACTATTATTGTTGCAACAATGGAGTGCTGCATTTAAGCCGGAAACACAGGTGGAGAACTCTCGAGACCAGGCTGCGGATGACCAGGGTCCGGATCTCAGAACACTCATGCTGGACATGCGCTCTAGTCTTCGAAATTTACACCCAGATTCATGAAGGTGCCATTCTGCGAATAGCAAATTGCGAGAAATAGCGAATCGCAATTTGAAATTCGCAGAATGGCATTCATGTAGAGATGCAATTGAAAAATGCAAATCGCAACCGGCCGCAATTGCCGATTGCGATTTTGCCACAATTGCTTAAATTTCGCAGATTTGGCATATTTCCATGTAGAAATTGCGATCTCGCAATTAGCGAAATTGCAATTAGCGATCTCGCTAACTGAGAGATCGCAAAAACAGGAAGTCGCATTTCGAGCCCATTGATGACATCACAACCAGGAAGTAGGCTATTCCCACCCACAAACAGAACACAGAGCCAGAGAGTGGAAGCAGCAACCTGAGGAGCTCCAAACCTTTGACTGTGCAGCACCCTAGCAGGACACAAATCCACAACATGTCCCAGGATGCAGCAGGGAGCAGTGGGCAGGAGAGGAAGCGGAAACTCAAGTTCACAGAACTAGAACTGGAGCATTTGATTGAGGGGTTCACCAAGGACCATGCACGCCTCTTCGGCAAAGACTCTCAGAGGGTGCCAGAGGCAGACAAGCGCAGGATCTGGCAGCGCTAAAGTTAATTCGGTCGGGGTGACCCAGCGGTCAATTGATGACCTCAAAAAGCGCTGGTACGACCTGAGAGGTCGTTCAAAGGAGCGTATTGCCGAGAGGCTTGGGGAGCGACTGGCCACCGGTGGAGGGGAACCTACAGCCACACCAAACACTCCATTGGAGGACCTCATTGAGGACACCATCGCACCAGAAGCCTGCGTGGGAGTGATCCAGCTGGACTCGTCCCGACCCAGCCAACAATCAGAGTGTAAGTGCCATGCGACTGCGACCCTGTCCCCCAACAATGCCCATGACTCCTGAGCTAGCAATATGACATCCCCAACAATGCAGGCCATGCACACCTGAAATGCCCCACTGCATTGTGGTAGTTGTAGTGAAATCATATATCCCCAGTTAGCTCAACACAGCCAGACCTGCCAAATCACAGTATTCCAAAAGGCAGCAAGCCTGCATGCCTGCATGCATGTATCAACATCGCATGTGCAAGATACATAACATTAATCATGCACCCTTTCACATTACAGGTGCTGTTGAGCAACCCAGCACAGATAGCGAGGCCCTGCACATCGCGGAGACCCAGGAGGACACTGAGGGTGAGGGCCAGTCCAACCAACGACCCGGTCCATCACAGCCACCTGCAGTGCTTCCACCACCACCATCACCCCGTGTGGACAGGGACACCCCTGCAGCCACAGGTGTCCAGCCAACACCACAACAGACACCCACAGCAGTGGTACAGGCCCCACCACCAGCGCCTAGGAGGCAGACCAGGCGCAGAGCCGGAGCACGAACACACTCCAGCGCACTGAGGCGCCAGCAGCATCAGGCCTCAACAGGCACGGGCAGGGCACTCCTAGTTCCAGATCCTGGACTGGCCATTGAATGCCGCATGCTGGCGGTGCACCGTACCCAGGCGCGTCACCTGGCATCAATACACACACAGCTGCAGGCGACTGGCCAAAACATCGCCCAGATGACCCGCCGCCGCCACCGCCAACTACTGGCCCGCCTGTCGGCCTACACCAGGTCGAACCACGTTGTTGGTAATGCAACGTCACAACTGGCACGCAGGTCACTTGCCATGCAGGCCCAGATGGTACAGTGTTGCCAGGATTTGGCCAGGTCACTAGACCTGCTAACAGCAGCAGTGCTCGGCAGCCAGCCCACTGGCCATGGAGAACCATGGGGGCCTGATGATGTGAGCGAGGTAGCATCGACAAACAGCAGCGCATCCTTGCCGCCTGTGCCTGTACATCGCCGCAGCAGCAGGCCCACAGCATCTACTCGGGCCGACACCGTCCCTCAGGACCCAGAGAGACAACTTGGTGCGTCTCGTCGCAACCGACAGTGAGAACTTGGACACTCTCGGGGAGGCCATGCAGAACACCCCTGCAAGCCCTCGACCCCTGCATGGGGAGGTATGAAGTAATACTCTCTTCATCTGAGACCAAAGTTACAAGAGGCCAATTTATTGTGCATTAACAATAAAGATATATGGTCTGACTTGAATCAAACTCATGTCATTATTTCATTAGTCATGCATGAGTGCAGTGTCTTGTGAGGGGAATTGGTGCACTAGAAACAGTTATTAGTGATGTGGTTGCGGTGCCTGTGTCCTTCTGCAGGATTTTCTCCGCGTGCATGACGCACATGTGGAGGTGGGCGGTTGTCCCCTTCCGACTCACTGCCAGATACCTCCACTGGTATCCTGCGCTTGGTAGCAATGTTGTGGAGTATTGCACACATGGCCATGATGCGGCAGCAGACCTCAGGTGTGTATTTGATGGCCCCACCAGTCTTGTGAAGTATGCGGAAACGGCTCTTCAATAGGCCAAATGTCCTCTCAATGCAATTTCTTGTGCGTATGTGTGCAGCATTGTAACGCCGTTGCTGTGGTGAGGCAGGGTTGAGGAATGGGGTGAGGAGGTACTCACGTAGACCGTAGGCGCTGTCACCTGAAGGTAAGAAGCACAGGGTGAGTGCCTGTTCTGCGCAGATACATGATCACAGTGTAGTATTTGGGGGCATGTGTACTTACCTGAAATGAAATGAAATGAAATGAAATAAGCTTATATAGCGCAACTTAGCCCATCGGGCGTCAAGGTGCCTAACCAAAACATAATCAAAAACATAATCCTAGATCCAAGAGCATGTCTATGGGTAGGCCTCGATGAAGAGCCACGTCTTTAAGGATTTCTTAAAAAGCGCCATGGAAGATTGTGTTTTTAGCTCGGAGGGGAGGGCATTCCACAGTTTAGGGGCCACAGAGGAAAAGGCCCTTCCACCCCATCTGACTCTGTTTGTCCGAGGAACAGATAGAAGGCTCTTGCTAGTGGAGCGTAAGTTTCTACTGGGGGTGTAAGGAACCAGAAGGGAACTTATAGCTTCAGCACAGCCGCCAGACAGAGCGCTGAAAACCAGGCACAGGATTTTAAAAGAGATCCTGGCCTGGATCGGGAGCCAATGCAGACTTTTCCTGGCGAGAGTAGCTGAGGAGATGTTAGGAACATCCAGGACAAATCTAGCAGCCGCGTTCTGGATGGTTTGAAGACGTCGGATAAGGCCTTTGTTGATGTCTGCATAAAGCGCGTTGCAGTAATCCAACCGTGATGCAACTAAAGCAACCACAGTCTGTTTGCGGGCTTGGGGGGAGAGGTAATGGGAGATTTTTCTAAGAATCTTAATGACTCCCCAGCAGGTGGACACAGTTCTATTGAACTGCTGTGTCATGGCAAGCGAGGTGTCGATAATCACGCCCAGATTACGGGCGGATTTCGAAGGCAGAGGACAGGCTCCAAGGGAAGGGGGCCACCAATCGCTTGACCATGTGTCTTGATCCTTACCAAAGATTAAGACCTCGGTTTTCTCTCCGTTCAGCTTCAGTGTGTTTAAGATCACCCACTCAGAGACTGCTTGCATGCAGTTCCTGAAGCTGATTGCGGAGGTACTCACCGAGTGGGAGAAGGACACCATGATCTGGGTGTCATCGGCGTATGACACCACCTCCATCCCATGCGATCTTATTAGCCTGGCAAGTGGGGCCACATAGATGTTGAAAAGGGTCGGACTCAAGGCCGACACCTGTGGGACCCCACATTGCACAGGTGTAGCAGGGGAGAGGTACTCTCCTAGCTTGACCCTCTGCTCTCTCTGGTTAAGGAAGGAGGTCAGAAGGCTCAATGCTAGGCCATCCACCCCTATCTCCCTCAGACGAGCTGTTAAAGTCGAGGGAGATAGGGTATCAAAGGCTGCAGTCCTTTGATCGGATGTTGTCTACCACTACCGTAAGGGCCGACTCGGTGCTGTGAAATTTACCTAGTAGGTGTCCTTCGCCAAAGTCTCCCCTGGCCAGTCGTGTGTGCATGCCGCTGTGCCGGAAGATGAAGGAGTCATGTGTGCTCCCCGGATATTGTGCCACTATGTCCGTGATGATAGTCTTGGCGTTGCACACCATCTGGATATTGAGGGAGTGGTAGGACTTGCGGTTGCGGTACATGTATTCCGTTTGTGCTGGTGGGCAGATGTGGATGTGGGTACAGTCAATGCATCCAATTACATGTGGGAATTGTGCAATGTTGAAGAATTTCAGCTTGGTGTCATTCAAGTCCTGTTGGGTAGTGGGGAATGAGATGTAGTGGTGTAGCCGGGTCAGCATTGCATCCAGGAAACTCCTTAGGCAGCGGGACATGGTGGGCTGGGATATCCCCCCTGCAACAGCGACTATCCCCTGGAAGCTTCCGGAGGCCAGTAGGTGCAGGCTGCACAATACCTGCACATGGGTGGGCACGGCGTTGGTCCTCCTTGTTGGGTGCTGCATCAGGGGGTCTAGGTCCCGGATCAGCTTAATGATCATTGCCCCATTCAGGCGGTACTTTGAGTAAATTTGCTCATCAGTTTGGCCCAGGAGGGTGATCCGCTGGCGGAATATTCGCTCCTGGATCCTGCGCATGTTCTGTGCTGCTCGCTGTAGCCTTCGCCGCCTGACCACCATGTAGAGTCCTGGCATTGTGAGGGTCCTCATGCTCCAGCTGCGTCCCCTTAAGTGTGTTTGGTCAGAGCTGCACCTGTTGGTAGTTTTGTAAAGTTTTTTTTTTTTTCCTTAATGGTTACCACCTGGTTTGGGTTCTCCTTAAATTGCGCCTCGCAAATAGCGATTTTGGGGTTTTTCGCTTTTAGCGATTTTTCTTGTATAGCGATAGCGAATATTTAGCGAAATCGCAAATAGATTTGCAGAATCCATGGGATCTCGCATATTTCGATTCGCTAATGGCCTTATTCCAGGATTCTGCTAATTTATTTGCGATTTCGCTAAATTTATTTAGCGATTTCGCAAATTTAGCATTTTAACTTTCAAGAATTGCTTTTCTTCAAATTGCGCTCGCAATTGCGAATTCGCAGCCATTGCGACCGCAATTTGGCTTCATGAATCTATCTGATAGACGCCATAATCGACACCTTAACATCTCAACTAGATGCTGTCAAATCGCAGGTGACATCACATGAGACGCGCCTGGACGTACTTGAAAACCGTCATGCAGAATGTCACGAATTCCAAGTCGAGACTAAGGAACAGCTACTTTACATGGACAAGCTACTGGGAATCATAAGAGCTAAGAATGAGGACTTGGAGGCGAGATCGAGACGCAACAACCTGCGCATCACGGGAATACCAGAGACGACCGCCATAACTAAAATGGAGACTTACATCACCGACCTGCTCCGTGAATTGTTCGACCCACATCTCTCTGCAGTGTTTGCAGTGGAAAGAGTGCACAGATCGCTGGGACCGAGGCCTCCGGTGGGAACGACACCTAGGCCAATAATTGCGAAATTACTAAACTATCAGTACAGAGATCTAATCTTGCGAATGGCCAGGGAGAAGGGCCAAATCACGCATAAGGGCAATACTCTATCGTTCTACCCGGATTTCACACCAGCGGTGCAGGCGGCGAGGCGGGAATTCCTCCCCGCTAAACGTCTCTTGTTACAGGCACAAATCCCTTATTCTCTACTTTACCCTGCCAAGTTGAAGGTCTCAGTGGATGGGAGGCCTCACTTCTTCACAGATGCAAAATCAGCCCTCAAGTTTGCAAAACATGTGGGAGGAAAGACGTCCAAGAAAAAACAGACTGAAGCGGAGGCCGCAGGAGGCCACCTGAGTGACAATGATTGATCTGGGTATCGTATGAACAGTGTGTACTTCATGCCTGGTCACTCATTCAGAGGGCCAAGATAAGCAGTCTGTTCTGGTTAGAGTGGGCCCACTCCTCATTACTATATAGTTTCTCACTGTTTTCTAAAATTGGCATGGGCTGGTATGTGCTGAGGTCTCCGTAGACCTCCCGACCACCTTGTATGTGGCAAGGTAGCACGCCGGTATTGCTACGCCTCCAAGGGAAGGTTTCCAATTTTTTGATGTTTGCTTCATGGTGGGTTGAATTTGGGGAGGGTCATCTACAACCTAATTGGGGGGTTGGAGTGGGGGGGAATGGTGGGGTAGTTTGGTTATTCAGTGCCAGTCACACTGCAAATTGGTGTACAGCTGATGTTTATTATGTAAGTGTTATGTCATGCACTAGGATACTGCCGACAGAGCTTATGCTGTAGTTGTTCGCACACGCTGATTCTAAGTTAAATTGTCTCACTTGGAATGTTCGAGGCCTTAATGAAGGCAAGAAAAAGAGGTTGGTACATGCTTACCTGACCCGTCACAATATCGATATTTGCCTTTAACAGGAAACGCACTTAAATAGCGCACCATCCCCCAAACTCCATCACAATACTCTAACTATGCCCGGGGGATTGCTATACTGATCAGGAGAGAGCTGGATTGGAGGGAGGGTTTCGTACAGGGGGATCCGGAGGGGCGGTATGTTCTGATACAGGGGCTCCTGTGTGGCCGATCTATCCTCATCATGGCCGTATATGGTCCAAACACTGACTCCCCTGATTTTTTCACTAATATATGGTCTAAAATGAGGGCGCTTGGTTGTGACACGATTTTATGGGGAGGTGACTTTAATGCCATGATTGATGACTTGGTAGACAGGAAGGGCATGGCCAGGACTCTTCATCTGGCAGCTAGCGCGGCCCTACAGGGAATAATCGCTGAGGGGGACCTAGTAGATATCTTGAGAAGTAGACACAGATTATTGAGGGAGGGTACTTGTATTTCGGATCACCACAACGCATGGTCCCGCTTAGACTTTTGGCTTCTGTCCAGAGACATGGCTGCCTGTACCACGGCGATCGCCTAGATCCCTGTCGGACCATGCCCCCTGCCTGCTGCAAATATCGCTCCCAAACATGCAGAGTCGCGCATTTTCATGGCGACTTCCTCCGCATGCCCTACTCGATGAAGCCTTCAAAGAGGAAATCAGACGTGATATCGAAGACTACTTCCAGCTAAATACAGGGTCCGTTGATACTGAAGGTGCCCTATGGGAAGCCTTTAAAGTAGTCATCTGAGGTAAATGCATAGCTCGACAAGCGGGGGTGCTCAAGGCTATTCGTGGGTCACTGGCGTCCCTGGAATCCGACATCAAAGCCCTTGAGACACAGTATCATGCTGCGGGAAGCCGTGAAACTGCCGGCCTACTCAAGGCTAAATTATTGGAATATGCTGAAGAGACACAGCAAGAGGTTAAATTCCTCGGCAAATATGCAGAGGCCAGGAGGTATGGCGAGGGGGACAGACCGGGGTGTACACTGGCGGCTATGGTAAGGCCATCCAGAACCGCGACATACATTCATGAGATACACGATACATCTGGCACTGTAGTCACAGGCCAGAGGGAAATTTTACAGGCCTTCTCGGGCTTTTATTCTAACCTATATACTGCCACCCAGAATGCCTGCCCGGAGGGGATCGAGTCATTCCTCGATTCAATCAGTCTAGCCTGGTTTAACGACACATGCAGTAAATATATGGACCTCCCGATATCTGTTGAAGATGTTGCCCAAGTTATCAAAAGTTTACCCCTCGACAAGGCTCCTGGTCCAGACGGCCTCACCACAGCCTTTTACAAGACTTATGTGGAGGAACTGGCTCCCAGGCTGCTGGCGGTGTACGAGGAAGCATTAGAGGTGGGGAAATTACCCAACACTATGAGAGAGGTCATGATAGTAACGCTGCTGAAGCCTGGTAAATCAGAGGATGAGCTAGACTCCTACAGGCCACTCTCGTTGATCAATGTAGACGTCAAAATATTGGCCAAATTAATAGCTAATCGGTTGCAACCTTTGCTGCCCCTGATAGCTCTCCTTGACCAATCGGGGTTCTTTCCAGGACGTTCAACATCACATAATTTACGCACTATTTTTCCAACATTGCATTACCTACACCCCAGTGTCCACGCTGCCGTGGTGTTCTTGGATGCAACAAAGGCATTCGATACTCTAGAGTGGCCATACGTGTTTGCCATATTGGCTAGAATGGGTTTCAGTCCACTGTTTATCAGCAGAATTAAATTGTTATACACAGGTCCAAGCGCCAAGATCATAGTGAACGGCTTTATTTCTGACCCTTTTTTTATTTCGTGGGGTACGAGGCAGGGATGCCCCTTGTCCCCGCTGCTCTTTGCCATAGCGATGGAGCCACTGGCAGCTCGCATCCGACAACACCATACTGCACGGGGGATAGGGTTCAGCTCCAGGAGCCTCTTGATTTCATTGTATGCAGATGACGTGACCCTCTACCTCATTGACCCTGAACAGAATCTAGACCCAGTACTACGCGAATATATCCGATTCGGAGGTCTGGCTGGCGTATGTATCAATTGGTCCAAGTCGGTCGTGTTGGCTTTGACAGACAGTACCCCACAGGTTCATTCGGAATTTCCCCTGAATGGGAGGTTAAATACTTGGGTATCTGGATTAGTAGAACTCTCCAAGACATCTGGAATCTAAATTATGGTCAGGCTATGACATGGTTGGAAGGTAAAGTCAAGATGTGGGCACGGCTGCCTCTGTCGCTTACAGGGCGGATTGCATTGGCGAAAATGATTATATTGCCTAAGTTCCTATACCTATTTGTTAATGTCCCGATCCCACTCACGTCACATTTTTTCTCCTCATTGAAGTCACAACTTGCAACACTGGCATGGGCGGGTAGGCAGGCAAGGATTTCTTGGGACATCCTAACGTTGCCTTTGAAGAAGGGTGGACTGGGGGCTCCTGACATGCATCTCTATGCGTTATGCGCTCAGGCTCAATTCCTCCATTTTTGGATACACCCAACCCCGTTCCAACCACACGTTGCTGTGGAGTTGCATGCTGCGGCGCCGGTCCCGCTGCAGGTGGCTATATGTGCGAAGGTGAAGCGTCCTAGAGGGGATGTGGACACGGTCGAGACACTGCGCTGGGTGTGGGATGAGTTGCGGAAGAGGGCAGGTGTCCCACTGATGTGTGCACCCTCACTATCTATGGTTCAGAACCCTTTGCTGCCATGTATTGCAGGGGGCATTGGTCAACCACTGCAGCAAAAGCTAGGTCTCCGTACTTTCGCAGATTTATTCCCTAATGATAAATTCCTCCCCCCACCAGCGGCTATTGAGGGACAAGCAATACCCTTTTCGGAGTCATTCCTATATCATCAATTCAAATCAGCTTGACGTGCACTGTGCAGCGAGTTCCCACTTGCTTCCCTGACCTTTCCCGCACTGGAGAACTTGGTGGGCTCTCTGTCCCCCAAGAGACTAGTAACTAGACTATATAAGCAAATGCAACAGGGTGCACCCGTTGTCCAGCCCATGGCATTGCAAAGGTGGAATGAGGAGTTGTCTGCCCCAATCACTGTGGAACAATGGGACTTCTGTTGTGGACAACTTACTGAACTTTCTCCAAATTACAAATTGCGTTTGATTAATTTTAAGTATTTACACAGGGTCTATAGAACACCGATTAGTCTCCACAGAATGGGGCTCAGGGAGGGGTACGGACGCTGGAGATGCGGATACTCTCCTGCAACGTTCCTTCATACGGCATGGTCCTGCACTAAGTTAGGGGATTATTGGTCCTCGATTTTTGCGGCAGTTAATCAGATTGTGGGACGAACAGATATCCCGTCTCCTGAGCTAGGTGTCTTGGGAAATGTAAAGGATACGACGCCCAAGTTCAGGAAACTACATGCACTGCTACTATTATATGCTAAGAGACGAATAGCTATGCACTGGGGGAGACGTAAGGTGCCATCGATCAAGGGCTGGCTTATAGATGTTACTTATGGGAACACGCAACTGGGAATCTTTTGGGGAGGAATGCCACCCACATCCAGACCATGTGACATCTGGGAACCTTTTACACAATGGATGAGTGGACAGCAGAATGACAGTGGGGTGGGCGAGGAAGAGTAATATCTATGTTGGGCACTGGCTAATATGACACTCTGTAAAATGTGTTTTTTGTGTTGTGTTGACTTCATTATACGTTTAATATATGCACTGGGGAGGTGTGCAACATGCATCGTGTTGGTGCAGGAGACATCATACGCGGTGCCTGTGTCAAGGTCTGCTTGAGTTAGTCGGCTGATGAGTTAAGGTCCTCGTACAACTGCAGCTTTTCAAATGTATGCAATTTTGTTGACAAAGGGACATGCACCTGCTTACTATTTCTTCTTTGTTAAATGTACCACAGATCCGTATTGGATTACGATTCATGTGACATGTAGTGACTGGCATGTGTTGTTTATGCAATGTTCTCTGCATGTTGTTTGAAAATGCCAATAAAAAGAATAAAAAAACAAAAAACATATTAGGCTCTCTCCCAGATATGAACTCATTTTGGGTATTTAGTAAGTTACCTTCAGCGTAGGCCCTAGTCCTGCCGACCTCGTGTGGTTTGTAGAAATAACTCAGTGGTAGGGCATATATCTGTGTACTTCTTGAGGGTGCCATAGGTAATTGTCCCAGGTCCCTTAACAGCTCTAGGTCATTACAGTTTATACCAATACAATCCCCCGGGATTGACTTCTGTGAAGGACCCTCCCAGGAGATTCTTTGTCCCATAATCATATGCCTATGTATAATGCCAGTTCTACCAAGATTTGTCAGCCAATGTAGAGATTTCCCCATGAGCTACTCTGTTGTTTCATATTGGGACTTTCTTAACTCCAGCACGTTTACCAGGATAAGCACTAATGGCCTAGCTTCAGGTGGGAGAACGAGGGTTGCGGCACTAATTGACTGTCCCCCATCTCTTTGCTCTCCATCACCCCATCCCCTGGGAGCACCATCGTTTGTCTACCCCATCTAGTATCTTTGCTCCTAGGGTAGCACTAGGAGTCCAGCCAGTTGTATTGCTAGAGGTATCAAGTGCAGATGATAGATTGTGTAAAGGTGTCCATCCCCCCTGTTTGCCTCCGGCCTGCTGATGCCATATCTGTAACATACGTCACTTGTTGGGTAGGTGCATATATTCGGTGGTACTGGAGATCCTGTGTGCCCCCTTGTAAATTCCCTTCCTCCTGAACTAGGCCTTGTGGCAATGTGGTATGAGTTGTGTCCCCTGCTACCTCAGTACGGGGAATAGCGGGCCCTGAGTTCCACACTGCTTCTAACTTCTCAATCAATGCGACTAGATGCTGTTCTAATCCTTCTAAGTGAGCAATCAGAGGCTGTTTTGTCTTTAATACAGCGTGTTCTATAGTTCTACGTAATTCATGAGTTATTCCATTTGGGGAACCGAGAACGCTGGTCGAGTCACTTAAAGTACATGCCTTTTTCTTGGATCTGGATAGGATCTGCTGTTTCGTTCCATCTCTCTTTTGTTTCACCGGTGGTTCTTTTGGTGAAATTACACTGTTGGTTAGGATCCACTGAGACTCCTGCACAGTTTCTGGTGGCCTAAGTTCCAGAAAGTGAAGGGTTCGATTGGTGGGAAGGCAGTCTTTATTTGTAGCACAACCACTAGGTTCTCCAAGGGACAATCTGTGTTCAGTCAATTCAATTTCTTTTGTAAGAACACTTACAGCCCTTACCAGAAAGGAGTCCAATGTTGCAATAGTTTCTCCTCCCGGATCTGCTTGCTTGGTCTTTTTTTTTCTCCATCACGATCCAAATGTTAAGCCCTGTTGGACAATCTTAGAGGGGTGGCCCAGCCCAGCCTCTTCCACGCTATGATGGGCACGGATCATCCTGCCCTTGGCCCAGGCTTTGCCCGAGCACGTCCCGGGCGTGTCCCGTGCCGCATAAACCTGTCACTCTTAAGACCGTATGCGAGGCGTCTCATCAATCCAGGAATTATGGGCTTTTGTGGGCTTTGGAGTCCTCTCTGCCCGAGGAAAACAGCAGGGTCCTGTGTAAAGTGACTATAAATGCACTAGCAGCATCTAGGTGCCAGCATGTCCAGTGGTGCACAGTTCAAACAATACTGTAGAGAATAAGCTGTATACACTTGATGGTGATAGACAGATAGTTTTCGATTTAGGCTTTCTCCTCCCACCACAGCGGACAGTGCTGTGATATCATCAAGTGCAGCAATAGGGTCCTGTGCTTGAACTGGGGGGGGGGCAATCATGGAAGGGGCAATATCTGCAATACTCCATGCCCCTTACCCTGCTGAGTGATATTCCAGGTCACAGCACGTTGCAACTGCAAGGCCTTACCCCACTCCTCTTTTTACCTCAGTTCGTGTGGTTTAAAAAAATATATATTTGGGTGAACTTCAATACACTGCGCCTTTTGAAGTCAGATGTAGCAACTGCTGTGGGACAGTCAGACAGTCCTTGACCCCACACCCCTCCAGTCTACAAGGGGGAAAGGGGACCTCCAATACACCTCCAGCACACAGTCTTTGAGAGGCCGAGGAGGAGTGGGGGAGTAGGCCAATCACATTCCCCAGCGAGCAATGCAGGTCACACAACCTCCATGCGGGGGCTGCTGGCAAAAGCAGTCTGCCTTGCAAGCTCCTGTGGGGTCCCCAATACGTGAAGACTTCGCATCAGAGCTCAGGCCTCTGCAGCCTGTCTGAATCTGCACCAACCGGCCAGCCCCTCTACTCGGCCGACACACGGCGAGGGTCCAGGGAGCTGCAGGGCCCTCCAAACACCCGGGTATCCTGTGTCGCCTCACGCCATGGCAGGCCCGCCTCAGTGACTCCAGGTGAGGCGGGAGGGACTAGGCAAAGTTTTGCATTCACTGCCGCTCTCAGCAGTGGCCGCCCACTCCAGTTCCAATGGGACATCACCACTAGCACCGTACCGTGGACCGAAGTGTCCGCGGCTTCAGGATCAGCTACTCCTGTGGCATGTCCTGACGCGGGTCTTCCAGCCACCCTGCGCCACCTGGACACTGTCACATCTTCACAAAGGGGGGCTGGGGGGTCTGCTCAGGCTCCATTCTCACCTTGCCTGTCAGCCCCTCTGCGATCCAGTACGTCCGACAGCACTCAAATTGGAACTCCGCCCTCCGTGAGTGTGTCTAAATCTAATATATGCATTTTGAGAAGTCATTTTTGCTAAAACATTATTTATGAGTGTGAACCACGATATGTGGTGATAGGATAATTCATATTACATTTTGATGTATGTAAACACACACCTCATGCTTGGTCACACCAAGTGTGTATATATGTTGTTATAAGGTATCAGCAATCTCACCTAAAGAAAATCTGGTACTCTAGGTCTTTTCATAATGGGGCTGAGAAAAAGTTATCATTGATTACAGGTTACATTTAGGATTTCACATGATCAAACAAACCAGAACAACATCTCAAACAAGTTTAATACATACTTAGGAAAAATATAGTTGGCAACTTCATGCTATCATACCCCGGGACCTGAGAATACACTTAAAGACATTCAAGTAGTGAAAAAGATGAGAGAACAGTTTGTCTAAAATACAGGCTCAAAACAAACAGCCATAAGCTCTAACATGTATCAGTCTGTAAAATCAACTGCATCTACATAAATAATTCCTATTTTAGAAAAAATAACTGCACATAAAATGGGGGAATCAAAGAAGGACTTACTATAAGATCCAAGACTCTCAGAAAAGCCTAAGAGTGAATGTCTATATCTGTTAAATTCAGAATCTAAGATTTATCACATATCCCTACTACAAGATTGACCTGCTTTGACAATAAGATTAAATTATTTAATTGATCAGGAAACACATTTAAACGTTTATTTGTTATTTATTTTACTAGCTGCCATTTCAAAAGAAGGATCACAGTATGAAGGGTGAACATTTATTTTACTCAAATGTAAGCACTATTATAATGGGTATTTTTAAGACACTGGTGCTAAAGGACTTGAAAGGGGCATTTCCTGGAAATAACTAATGCAGGAAAAATGGCATTCATGCAGAGATGAAAACAACAGAATAATTAAAGAATAAAAAGAACATTATAGCATGCCAACCATTAAAGGTGGAGCAACTGCAGTAATGATCAAACAAGACTATCTAAACGAGGTTTTTATTCAGCTGAGTGATCACAACATATATTTGAATGACAGAATACAGTCCAACTAGAGTTCACATTGTGGGAGGCTTACAAACCCATTATCAGAGGTCAGGTTATAGCTAATGTCGTTCTGAAAAAAGGACTTATTTACATATGGCAATGGCAATGGAGAAATAGCTCTTGACATTAGCAAAGAGGTAGCTAGAGGGCAATACGCCAATTGTGGGCAAATTACTAGAACTGAAGATGATAGACAATGAAAATGAAGAAAAGGTTATATGATATGAACAGGAGTTCAGATATTTTTGTATCTCCTCTGACTTTGTACAATGTTGTCAGAGAAATATTCCATTTACGTGATGAATTGTGCAATCTTTTTGTTCTCCATGGCCTTGGAAAGTACCTAATGGTTGCTAGAATAATTACACCTGGTTAATCATTTGTGCTTCTCTAAGATGGAAACCACACTTTTTCCATCCAATTTGCAGTTAGTCAAGCCCTGTCACATTACTTACTATGAAATATAGTGTGCTTTGCTATTTTTTTTGTATTTATAACTGGAAGGGAATTTCCAATGGATTAGGGGAGGGGTTGGCGTCTGCGTGCAGACTTGTGTGAAATATAGTGTAAATATGAAAGGAGAATTGTTTCAGTTGTTCATTCCCTTCACGGACATGTTTTTCCTGTGTTAGTTTGTACCCGCTTAAGCTTGATTAAACTGCTCTGTTTTACCTTCGACTACCTGTACTCCTTTGGATTTAATTGGACAAGAGTGGAAATATCCAGGGCGCAGGGGTGCTCTTTCCACAAATGGCACCCGAATAGGCACCTCTACGTGGGAAATCCAACAGCATCTGTGTCTGTGGTTGAGGTGACACGACTGAGACTAAGAGATTGCAGGTGGTTTCTCGCAGCTGCCATCTGAAGTCCCGAACTGCTGCCTCTTGGTAACTGGATCTCAGCAGCAGAGAACAGAGAGTCCGACGTTTTTCAGTAAACACCTGGTGAGATTGTTCTGAGTTGTTTTGTAATAGACGTTTTGAATTATTGATTAGTTTTCGGTATTGAGAATTATATTGCTTTACATTGGTTAGGTTTCAGGTTGGACCTTATAAATGGGCCTGTATTGATTGTATTGGAAAGTTTTCTTATTTAGATGGTCTTTGACTTTAGGGCACAATGAGCAAATTAATTAAATATATTTCATGTGTCGTTGTTGTTGTTTCATGAGTCCACGTCTGGATGAGTCCCAACCAGTCCAGGTTGAGGGTAGTCCTGCATGGACGATGATGACAAAATATGGGACAGGTGTGAACTTGTGGAACAGACAGTTGCATCGATATACAAAGGGAAATGAGGATTTGAGATGTCTGTCGGACGGTTCATTTGATCTAGATAAAATTCAATATTTGCAGCATTGTTTGTTTGAGAAGAAGGTCAGACAAGCGATGTGGGACAGTTACAGTAAATGGGAAAAACATGCTACAATGTTAGTAATAAAAGAACAAAAAGAGAAGGAATTAGAACAGAAAAGGGGAGTGTTGCAGAAAGCCAAAGCATATGATCAATTAAAACAAACTGAAAGTATTGAATGTATGGACAGAGAGTTTAGAATGACCACTAACAAGACATATATGACACAAGACAAACAACAGGAGTAAAGGGATGAGGTATTAGAGAGACTATTGAAGAATCTCCCACCATATGTCCCACAGGTTCCCATACCCGCCCTACAGGCACTGCAAATGGGTCAGCAGGTAAATGCACCTCTAGAACCCATCCCAAATGTTCAATTCTTCCTGCCCATTACCAGGTAAGCAACTGCCTGTCCCACCCAGACCAATACTCAATATGCCTTCTGTTGAACAACAGTCACAAGCAGGACAAATGATGCCTGCACCAAATGTACTGACTACCCCATAGGTACATTTTATAGCAAGGCTAGAGATTGGACAAAACCCCTCTGCATCCCAATCTGCTGGAAACACGCCTGCAGGTACCCCACCTTTGATTCACAAGCATAGTAGTATTTGAGAGATAGGAGTGGGAGTTGGAGGTAGATACCTAATACCAGAGATGGTTGATGCAGAAGAAGTAAAACAAATAGACCATAGACAGATGGATGACATAATTAATGCCACCATGAATACTGTTATGCCAATTGTAAATAGGTTTGATGTTTTTCAATAAAACGTACTCATTCAATATATGACTGAAAGGATAGAGGACTGGTGGACATGGTGTAATAAAAAGCCCATAAGAGGGGTTACAATTGTGGCATGATGCACACGGTCACATGATCCCTTCCCCAGATGTCCCCTGGGCAGTTGAAAATTGTTTGCATTGGGGTGCTGAGGTTAGAAAAAAATATTTAAAAAATTAATGCGGAATATCCCATGAAGGAAATACACCCCTTTGCTGCACCCCCTGCTGCTGATGGTGTTGTTGTTCAGGGCTCCATTCCCCAATTTGTCCATACTCCAGGGAGTAGGTATGAATTAATGGCAATAAAGAAAGATTTGCCAGACTTTAGGAAGAACCCAAAGGGTTTTTTTATTAAGCCCTAGAGTCAGCCACTAAATTCTGTGTAATGACATTCAAAGACTTGTATCTATTTTGGGATGCCCTACTACCCAGAGAAATATGGAATGGCATACGTAGACATGATGATGTAGCACACTTTGGGCATGCCTGGGGACATTTTGAAAAGCTAGACATGCAGAGAAGGCCAGGAGACAGACCAGATAAACTTATACTTGATTGACCTAATCATATCATTGCTAAATTGCTACTAATAACACCAAGAGAAGACATAAATTGGGATAAAATAACAGCTTGTAAACAAAAGCCTACAGAAGAAGTCTCAGACTATTTCACCAGGATGGAGGAAATATTCAGGGCTCACCGTGGTCAGGATTTGACAACCGTCACGGGGAAAAGAATGTTTGCTAACAACTTTGTGAATAATTTGATGAAAGAATTAGGAGAGTTGATTAAAGTATCAGAGAGCACCTGGCCAACTAAAGAACCTGCAAGCTAAGGGCTACATAGTATGAGAATTACCAGAAAAAAAATAAAGAAAATAATGATAAGAAAATGAAAGAATTGAAAACAAAGTTTTTGCTATAGCAAGCCTTCCCAGACAGGGGAAGACAAAGGGATATGGGAAATGTGAGGGGAGGTGAATGTGGAAGAGAGGCTGGCAGAGCCTCATCAACTCCTGTGCAGCAACACAGAGCAGGATTAAACCAAACTCAGTGTGCCAATTGCTTCTAGGAAGGTCATTGGAAGAATGAATGCCCTATGCTACAGGGCCTATCAATTTTGGTGAGAGTAAGAGGTATTTCAGTGGCAAGGGATACAGGGAAAGATGGAACAAATAGGCAAGATTTCACCCAGAGTTAGAATGATAATAGATGTCAGAATTATTTTTATGGCCAACAAGTTGACAGAAGTTTCTATAATGAAGATTATACTGACATTGATTACAATAACTTTAAGCATTCACAATAGGACAGCAATGGAAAGAGTGGAAAGAGGGCCATGATTCCAGTTAAGCAAGCAGGTCCATGTGTCACCATGGGTATAGAAGGGGAAGTACGCGACTTCCTGTTGATACGGGTGCCACTCGCACCTCTGAAGCCCATGACCAATTTCCAGGGGCTCTCCTCTCCTGCGGAATGAATACATCATTGGGATTCTCAGGTATCCTCATCCAGAGCCCCATCTCTAAACCCCTAGATGTTACTATAGGTCCCTTCACCACCTCTGCTCCATTTGTGCTCACTACAAATTGTGCTCAGAGCTTATTAGTACTGGACCTATTGAAAAGACTTTATGCTAACATTTATTGTTCTCCTGGTGGTGTTTTTGTTTTATCTCAGTGGCTTCTGATAACTTGAGTGACAGATGTTACTCACCTACTACCTAAATTACAGGCAATTGATCAAATGGTCTGGGTAGCAGGAGATAATGATGTTGGTAAAATGGACATAGATCCCATAGTAATCACTTATAAATAAGGTGTTCACTCACCCTGTACTCCTCAATACAAAATATCCCGGGAGGGAGAGGAAGGTCTCAATGATGTCTCTGATTTAATATATAAGTGTTTAATAAAAGAAACAGAAGGCAGCCCATATAATAGACCTATACTTCCGGTTCTTAAAAAAACAGAGAGTGAATCCCTGATAAATACAGATTAGTGATTGATCTTCGAGCCATTAACAAAGTTGTAGTACCCCAATATCATAATGTTCCTAACATGAATTCTATTTATATCATAATTCAGTCTCCAGCTCAATATTTTACTGTGTTTGATTTAAAAAATTCATTTTTTAGTGTGCCCATTGCTAAAGGAAGTCAATGCATTTTCTCATTTTTAATCCAAGGGCGTTCCTTTAAATTAACTCAAGCTCCTCAGGGGTATACAGAGTGCCCTAGTATATAGTCAAGCTTTGAAGAAACAATTAGACCTTTTTATCCCCTCAAAAGGATCTGTGTTACTCCAATATATTGATGAACTATTAATTGCCTCAGATACAGAGGAAGGTTGTAAGGAAACTAATTTGTTACATCATTTAGCCCTCTTAGTACATAAAGTGTCCTTATCTAAAATTTTATGTTGTCAACAGGAGGATGCCCATTTAGGTAACCTCCTGTCAAAGGAGGGTAGAAGACTGCACCCACAAATTAGTCATTTGTTACAGAAAATGAAACATCCTCAGACCCAATCTGATGTTCACGCCTTTATAGATATGATTTCCTTTTACAAACAATGGATACCTAACTTTTCTTTAATTGCAAAACCTTTGCTTGCTCTAACATCTAACTATATTACTAACCCACCACCTTGGACAAATGAGTGTGCACATGCTTTTCAACAACTAAAGAATGCTTTATGCAATGCACCTGCTTTGGGTAACCCTGATTATGCTAAGGAATTCTGCTTGTTTGCCCATGAAAAAGATGGCTGTGATTTATCTGTTTTGACAGAAGCCCACAGGGGAGAAACAGACCTTGTGCCTATGTTTCCTCCACATTGTATCCCTTAGTTAAGGCTTTGCCAACTTGTTTGTGCTTAGTAGCACCTGCTGCTACTGCGGTCAGAAAATCTGAAATATATGTTCTAGGTCACAATTTGACAGTTATGGTACCACACGCCGTGGATGTGCTACTGAACAAAAAACTGACCAGACCATGCTTAACGGGGTACAAGTTAACACTTTTTCCTCCAAATATCATTCTGAAACGTTGTAATCTTTTGAACTCGGCCACAGTGCTAACCCTCCCCAGTGATTCAGGAGAAGAACCAGGCCCGGACTGGCCATAGCGGACACTGGGTAATCCCCCGGTGCACCGCACGGTGGGGGGTGGTTTTGGGCCCCTGGGGGGCCGTTTTTGTTACTGGACTGTTTTTGCAGCATAGCTGCAAATCGGCCCTAAACCAAAATCAGCCGAAAACCGGCCCCGGCAAAGAGCTCGGCGGCACCTCCAACCCCCCCCGAGTGGGGAGGGGGGCCGGCCGAGCACTTTGCCGGGGCCGGTTTTGGTTCCCAGTCCGGCCCTGGGAAGAACACAATGATTGTTTCTTCACCACTGAAGAAGAAACCAAGGGACGGGTAGACCTAACAGATACTCCCAAATATGACTCTCAGGGAGAGTTGTTTGTGAATGGTTCATGTTTTAAATTACCAGATGGTACAAACACTGCTGCATATGCCATCCCCACTTTGAAAACAGTAGAGTCATGTAAAATTCCTCAATTGTCAGCAGAAGCAGCAGAAGTAATTGCCCCCACATGGGCATGTGAATTGAGTAAAGATCTAATTGTAAATATTTATACTGACAGCCCACTCATTTGGGCGATTATGGAAAGAAAGAGGCTTCTTGACCTCACATGGTACTCCGATACAGCATGGGGAATTAATAGTAAAGTTATTGGATGCCCTGATGTTACCAAAAAAAGTTTCCATAGTTCAATGCAGTACCCATAAAAAGGTTATTGATGAGATAAGTAAGGGAAATGCTTTACCAGATGAATCAGCCAAAGAAACAGCCAGATCTGAATATAGTTTAATGTATGTTACAGGACCAGCTAGATGGTTTCCTAAAGTACCAATGTTTAACAATACCTTAGAATGTGTTAGAGAGATACAGCAGGAAGCTACCATGGAAGAGAAAGATACATGTCAGATGTATGGTAGGTTAGATGATACTGGATGTGAGGTAGATCTATCAGAGAAACAAAAATGGATGCTTCTTCATTTTGATGTTAATGCTAATGTTACTATGGCACACAGCCCGGCTCACATGAGTGCCAAAGGAACAGTGGCTACATTAGATCATGTATGCTTCAACAAACTGATTCCCTGGGTGGAAGAGTCCCATGTCAAAAGACGCATGATATGCGCTACTTATAACCAAGGAAAAGGTACCCCAGTTCGGACAGGCCATTTTGCACCCCCAGATTTTCCCTTTGAAGTCCTGCAAATGGATTTTATTAGTATGGAACGAGTAGGCAAGCTCAAGTACATTCTGGTAGTGGTGTGTGCCTTTAGTAGATAGGTGGAGGCTTACCCTCTATGAAATAACACAGCGATAAGCACTGCAAAGGTACTCCTGAAGGAGTACTTCCCGAGATTTGGCTTACCACATGTTCGTTGGAGTGACAATGGGCCACACTTCATTGACCTAGTGGTGAATCTGGTCTGAAAAGGCTTGAAGATAAGGCAAAAGTTCCATGCTGCCCACCATCCTCAGACAGCGGGCCTCGTGGAGAGGTATAACAGGATACTGAAAGGGAATCTAGGGAAGATATGTGCTGAAATACATTAAAATTGCCTGATGCTTTGCCCATAGCTTTGTTTTCAATGCGCAATACTGAACACTCAAAAATGGGTTTATCTCCATTTCGTGTAGTCATGGGGAGGCCTGCAAATGAGTGGGATATACCTAGACCAAAGACATTTTCAGAAATTGAATATCCTCTGCTTATCGATTATTGCAACCAATTGACTAAAGAACTGCATTTGATTCATTTACAGGTGAAGGCCAATATCCCTCCTCGTCTTAAAGGTTCAGGTCATAATCTGAGGCCTGTAGACTGGGTCTTCACCTGCAATTTTGAGAGAAAAACCAGCCTTGAGTCACGCTGGAATGGTCCTGTGCAGTACTCCTCACCACTCAAACTGCTGTTAAGTGCACAGAGCACAAACACTGTATCCATGACAGCCTTGTCATGAAGCTCCATTGCCTTTACCCTATGATCAATGCGTGAAGCAAGGGATTCCTGATTTGGAAAGTGAATAAATTCCACAGCAAGTACCTTTTCATGATGGTGCACTGGTTGAAGAAGAAGTAGCGCATCCATTGATTAACTTCACTCATGTTGAACCCGAATTGATACCAATACCCCTATTTGAGCATCCAGATTGTGATTCGCCTAGGTATAATTTGAGACCTAGGACTGTCAAAAACGATAGACTTTGATTGAAAAACAATCTCTGGAGAGAGAGCAACCCATGCTGGTGGTCAAGACTGCTAATGTCTGTACCTGCACATAAGCTTACCAGTGAGGCTTTGAAGTAAAGTACACTAGGAGCTATTGATGTTCTAGAATAGATAGGGATTTTTAGGAGGTCTTAGCTACGTTACTTTGCTTTTGGCTGTTAAGTTTTTTGATTTGTTTCTCTGTTAAAAAACAAGGAAGAGGTCTGAAGAAACAAGAACCATATGTATGAAGGCAATTTTGCGATCGCAAATGCCAAAATTAGCTGAATTTCGACGTTTGCGATCCCAAATCAGCAGTGTCCAATGTATGACACAAAACACCCCTCGCAAAATAAGGAATCACAAATTTTGGGATTCCCTATTTTGTGATTGCATTTAAGGAATCGTAAATTGCGATTCCTTAAATGCAATGTAAGAAGCACAGAAAAAGTGCAATTTGGACTTAAGGAATAGCAAATGACCACCAACTTCAAGTTGGTGGTAATTTGCGATTTTTGTGAAAAATTCACTTTTTTGCATTTTTCAAAGTGCCATGTGACTCACATACGTGCCCTTAGGGCATGTATGTTGTGCCCCACATCTGCACCCATGCTCATTTCAGGGGTGCAACAGGGTATCCTTTTGACATCCTGGCACCCATGAAATTGCATTCTCAATTTGAGATTCTCTAATTGAGAATCGCAAATTGAGAATGTCTTCCCATTCATTCCTGTGGGCCCAGAATGGGAAGGTATTCCTTAATTGCGAAACGCAATTTGCGATTCGCAATTAAGGAATATATAGGATTCGCAAAATTTAATGCAAATTCTACATACATAGCGTTTTGCGATTCTCAAATAGCGATTCGCAAAAAATCGCTATTTGAGAATCGCAAATTGACATTTTCATACATATGTCCTAAGGTTATCTATCCAAGGAAGGGAAGGGTAGAAAAGAGAAAAAAGAATGGTCTGAGTATGTAAATATTAGGAGAAGCATCAAATGCTCATCACGAATAGGTACTTATATATTATACATGATAAATACATTATGGGTAAGACTTGGAGTATTGAACTGCGACCATTTGGGAAGTCACCCTCTGATCTGTGGCAGGAGGGGAAGACTCCAGTGTGTGGTATACAACAATTTTGGACCGTGAAAGTGAACATTGTTGTGCTTCTGTGCCTTTTGATAATATTAGGAATGCTAGTATTGTTGTGGTGGTTAGAAGAAAAACACCCAGTCACCAAGTCAGTGACATCAGTCGCCACACCAATAGCAAAGCATCATTGCATAACCCTCGCCCCTCGTAAGCAAACACACCGCTTGCAATATGTGAATAATACATTCATTCAGGTTTTAAATAATGCCCATCTTGGCTATAATTCTACAGATTGTTGAATATGTAGCTTCCTGCCATCTTCGGTCAAAACAAACTCTTACTACCCTACCTTTATCCTACAATGGGTCTAGCAGTGCCTGATGGGAATTGAATGATGCGTTCAATCTCAAAGTTACTAATAAGACTGTACAGGGCCCGCTTAGGGATAACCTCTATTATCTATGCTGGCTAAATGCTGTTAGGATCTATGGCACCATGGAGGAGAGGGAGGAATTTACCAGCTATAACAACTCTATGCTATCATCCTTTAATGAGAGAAAGCTGTCCAAGGTGGCTATGATACCCATACCTGGGCATTCCCATAGCACCCCCATTTGTGTTCAAGGTGAAGGGCCCTTTGATGTTGCTGATAGTATTTGCTCCTGTACAGTGATATTAAATGGCACTAGTTCCCCATCATTTGTGGTCACTCAAAACACCCATTTTATTTGTGGTAATCAAGCTTATGTTTAGCTCCCTAAAGGATGGTCAGGCAGATGCTATATCGCATGTATTCTCCTTCCCACTTATCTTGCACCCTTTGATTATCACATGGCATATCGACTTAATAAACGAGAAGTACAGGTTGACCAGACAGATACCACACTGCAGCAATTTATTAATGCAATGAAGGACCAGGTGCCTTTCTGGGGTCCCATGGTCAATAGTGTTCAGGCCAGCCAATTGACCAGGGTAGAGGAAGCTGTTATCAATGAGACTGCTAGTGCACTCAGTAACATTACTGTAGAAATGCAAGCTACCCATCTTGTTTCCCTTGCAAATCGTATTGTTTTAGACATTCTTTTGGTAGAGAAGGGAGGGGTATGCCACCTAATTGGCAGTTCATGTTGTGTGTATAGCCCAGATAACTCCCCTAATGGAAATTTGGCCATTCAAAAACTTCAGAAAATTGCTCCTGAGATACATCAGGATACTGGAGATGGGACTTGGTCATGTTGGTTTAGAGAAGTACTGCTCACATGGGGTTGGAAACTATTAGTGATAGCCTTGGCTATAGGTGGGATTATTTTAGGGTGCTGTCTATGTGTGAATTGTCTTCCCATGTGCTGCACCATGCTCCTTTCAGCCTACAAGCCCTGTACAGTTGCTTTTCCACAACAGAATATGCTTATGATGCAAGAAAAAGAAAAACAGGATTGAATGAACATTGGCTTTACTGCCCTCACAGATTAGCCTTCTTACAAAGGCCCATTTGTTTCTTATTTTCCCTGCTAACAACCCTACAATGGAGAATATCTCAAAATGAAGTGCTATCATGATATGAGGGTCCAATCCAAATTATCTACTACTGATACTATAGGTTAGTGATAACAGGTAATGACAAAATGTTGAACCTATTTCATGGACCATTTTAGGAAAAGGTGATATGATCTGAACATGAGTTCAGACATTTTTGTATCTACTCTGACTTTGTACATTGTTGTCTGAGAATATTTTCCCTGTACGTGCTGAATTGTGCATTCTTTTTGTTCTCCATTCCCTTGGACAGTCCCGAATGATTACTAGAATAATTACACCTTGTTAATCATTTGTGCTTCTCTAAGATGGAAAGCCATACTTTTTCCATTCAAGTTGCAGTTAGTCAAGCCCTGTGAGTCTCTCTCACATTACTTACCTTGAAAATGTAATGTGATTAGCTGTTTTTTTTGTATGTATGACTGGAAGTAAATTTCCAATGGACTTGGGAGGGGAGTGGAGTCTGCACGCAGACTTGTTCGAAATATAGCATAAATATGAAAGGAGAATTGTTTCAGTTGTTCATTACCTTCATGGGCATGTTTTTCTTGTGTTGGTTTGTGCCCACTTAAGTGTGATTAAACTGCTCCATTTTACATCCAACTACTTGTACTGCTTTGGATTTAAGTGGACAAGAGTGGAATTATCCAAGGTGCAGGGGTACACTTTTCACACAACTTGTCCTAGCATATGTAAGGGAAAGTTTTAATTCTATTAATGACACAAAGGCGATGATTATGCTCTACTTTCTTCCTTTAATTCATTCCAGCAGATTTCAACATTATAAAAAACTACCTTTCCCAACAGGCGACGGGAAAGGAAATACAACAAGTTTCAGACAATCCATATTCAGTCCAGTCATTCATATCAAAGCGTCCTCCATCTAACTTACTCTTTCTTTTTTGCAACAGAAGTGCCCCAACACAATTTCTTTATTCTCTTTTGGCAGTATCAAAACCTGACATACAAACAAACAACAACGTTGATATCTAGGGATCCAATCTTCATAATCAGAATAAAACAAGCATATGTTACAATCCATGAACAGCTTTTCTAAGAATTGTCTTCTACAGCATCAAGAACCTATTGAAACAATTGTAAATTATCAGAAGATATTCATACTCATACTTTATGCAGTCAGAAGGATATTATTGAACCAGAAATCATCCTCCCACAATCACATAAGGACAAGAAGAGTCCCATGAAACCATGGGTGGGTATAATCCTTGCCTGTGTCCTTAATAGAGATGAAACTTTTCATTACCTATGCTAGGAAATCTTTCCACCGGAGGCGAAGATTATGCGCGTTCAAAGCTTGCCCACCACCAAAGACGTCATATCCAAGACCAGTCTAAAGTAACACTTTTTAAACAGGGAGTCCGAAAACCAATCTGCTGCATTAAGGATATCCTCTAGTCTAGCACCCAGAGAAAAAAGCCTTAGAGGCCATAGCCCCTCTCACAGAGTGGGCTCAGAACTGCGACACATCAATTCCTGCTTCGGACATGACCCAGGGGACCCAAGTAGCAATGGTGGGAGAAGAGGCTTCTTTGAATGGTTTCTTGAAGGATATTAGCAAATGCCTCTCATTCAGGGATGGACTTTCTCCGTCATCTTGTCATATGCCTTAAGGCACTGCACTACCCACAATTTCGGGAGCCTATCGAAAGCCTGGTAAGACACCATCTTCAAATTAGATTTAGTTCTCCGTGAAGTATGAAACGTGACTCCCTCTGGAGTAAAAACTCTTCCTGTGACATCCAGGGCCAGAACATCCGAAACCCCGCTGCAGGAAACCAAATAGAGTAGTATTGCGAGCTTCACCAAAAATTCTTTACAGGACAAAAACTCATTCCTTTGCCATGGCCTGAAAAGATGTAAGACTTTATTTACATCCCATATAGAGTAATATCTAGGTTCCGGGAACGGTGCTAGACTGATTCCTTTCATCAACTTACTTACCAGCGGGAGTTCCCCTATCTGAAATCCCTGTCTCGGAACATGTCCCTTGGAAATAGCCAACCTGTATGTGTTCACTGTCCGATAAGCTAAACACTGCGATGCCAGCGAGGCCAATAAACTCATTACTTGGACAACGTCACCTCCAAAGGGATTCTCGCTGTTTTGTACACACCACCAAACCCATCTTGACCATGCCGACTGGTATTGTGTGTTGGTCCCGTCAGCCCATGCTGTGACCAACATTCGTTCAGCCTCCTGTGAAAGTCCTAGGACTCAACCCAGGCTATCTTGCAAACAAAACACTAGCTATGTCAAACCATTGTCATGTACCAAAAACGAGCATGAACTATACCACAAACATGAAATTGATATCAAAAATGATTTGTTTAATTAAAAAAGATTAGTTTCACAATCAAGTTTTGTATACAGGATAAATTGATGCAATAAAACAGATATTTTTTATAGATAAAACATGTGAATTAAAAACACTGGGAAAACAGTGATGTTTATCCTATCTAATTTTGTTGAGGCTGTAGTCTGTCAGTCAACGCGTTTCGACACGTCGTGGTGTCTTCATCAGGACAAATTTATTTGCAGCCAGTTTTTCTAGAGAGAACAGAACATTTTTAGTTCTTATTCACATTTACAAGAGTGTTATAGTTCATATTCATATCCTGTTCGTTAATATCAGAAAAAAGACTCTTGATTCAATTATTCTTGTACATTTAAGATTGTGAGCAAAACACATCATTTTATACATAGCAGTAGTGTCAGGAAATCTTTCTTACATGGAGGTACTATAAGACAGGTATGTTAAAGAGACATTTTCATTCTGATTATTGATTAACATCACAATGGCGTCATTTTTACTCCTTTATGAAATTGACTATGTCAGATAGATACATTCGCTGTATTTGATAAATCTTGATAGACCACCTTATTTTTGTCAGATCTTATTCAATACATGACATGTGATTATCTTGTTTTTGTCATGCATTATCTCCCATATTTTAGATGTAATGTACATCATCGGTTTTTCTAATTCACCCTTCTCCAACAGCGGCAGAGGTAGATAAAAGAAGTATAGAAGAAGAGAAAGAAAACAAGCTTTTTAAAGATCCAAAAATGTAATCCTATTTCCAGTTTAACTATTATCTAAGTTTAGTCCTCTTTTTATTTTTGTTGGAATGTGTTATAAGGCATATCTATCTATAAAATTGTCTATTATGTCATAAATATTACTCGCGTTTCATTGGATTTTAACATTTGCATGCTTTAAAACCACCGTCGGGTTTATACGTTTACCATTTTTTTGGTTTACCTGATGGAAATTCTTTTTAGAGGTCTTTAAATCTTCAATTACGTCCACGAAAAGTGAGGCACCTCTTAAAATTATATATTTTGCGGCATGTGAAATCTGAAAGAGATACAGTTGACATGTCTAAATCTATCAAAATCCCTTACTTTTTCCTCTGGGAACATTCTCTGCCTAATTAGCA
Source organism: Lissotriton helveticus (assembly GCF_964261635.1). NCBI lineage: Eukaryota > Metazoa > Chordata > Amphibia > Caudata > Salamandridae > Lissotriton > Lissotriton helveticus. Next base: position 1,690,872,402 of record NC_136057.1, on the reverse strand, counting down.
TAATCGCGATATATTTATCAGCATAATATCGTGTACCTGTTTGACTAGATTTCACTGCTCCCTTCTCACTTCTCGTGACCTAAATTTTCTTTTAAATACTTTTCACTTTAGGAACCCGTGTTACCTGCTGGAAAGATATGATATCTCTATGAGTTACCGTCTAACATATGATTTTTTCTGTTGATTATTCATAGGTTTCCAATTGATATATCTCTCACCGTTTAAAAAGATTACATTCAAGGTTCAGCAGTAGAACACGTTGTGCCGGTAATCAATGTTGATAGGGATATTTCGATAGTCGCGGGCTCAACGAATGTTTAAGTTTGATCCTTAAGAAGAAATGGAGAGCGCTTATTAATCTTCGCCATTTTTCTAATGGTTATTTTCAACGTTGTATATGCTGTGTGGCGGTGGCGCAAATTCCTACCTTTTAATGTTCTTTTCTCTAGGAACGTATGTGGGGAGCTCTGTTACTGCGGCACGTGTCTATCGAAATATTCCTCACGGCTGGATTCAGCAGTAACGTTAAAAGGCGTGTACTGTTACCGCGGCTCAAATTTCTTTTCTTCTTACAAAAGTCTATAAGAATTAAACAAGAAATGATAAGGCAAAGGGTAAATTATCCTTCATGGTGCGAGTGAAATTCCTTCAAGGGTCGGGGACCCGAGGAGTAAATTTTACCTGGACGGCGTTCGCTTTCGTATGGTGGGAGCTCTGTTACTGCGGCACGTGTCTGCCGAAATGTTTCTTACGGCTGGATTCAGCAGTACCGTTGAGGGGCGTATACTATTACCGCGGCTCAACTTTCTTTTCTCCTTACAAAAAAAAAAAAAAAAAACCCCACCTTTCTAAATTAAAAATTTAAAATCCGATGTATAGACTCTCCTCTAGTATAACACGATAATCAGAAAAAGACTGAGTTTACTCCGAAAGAAATAAGAAACTGGCTCTACTTTCAATCTGATTACATACATGCACCAGATCCTAATGAGACTTTTTAAAAAAAAGAATCCAATTTTTAATTCCAATATAATGAACGTTCTTTTTGCTCCTAACAAGAAAATAATATATTGAGTCAAGAGAGCCCTATTTTTTATTCCAATGGAACTAATGTATAAGAAAGTCACCTTTTTAAGTCACTTTTAATGACACTACAGCTTTAAATAAGGGCTGTGCTACGTATAGATGATGTCATGAATACATCATATAAATACCAATTACAGGGCGGCTTACAAATCCCTACTTTTTCACGAACCTGCCGGTACCTGATTGAATCTCTACGACAGCGAACGCCTTGCAGGTAAGATTTACTCCCCGAGCCCCCAACCCCTGCAGAAATTACACTCGCACTATATAGGATAATATACCCTTTGCCTTATTTTTATTTAATTCCCGTAGACTTTTGTAAGGAGAAAAGAAAGTTGAGCCGCGGTAATAGTATACGCCCCTCAACGGTACTGCTGAATCCAGCCGTAAGAAACATTTCGGCAGACACGTGCCGCAGTAACAGAGCTCCCTACATACGAAAGCGAACGCCGTCCAGGTAAAATTTACTCCTCGGGTCCCCGACCCTTGAAGGAATTTCACTCGCACCATGAAGGATAATTTACCCTTTGCCTTATCATTTCTTGTTTAATTCTTATAGACTTTTGTAAGAAGAAAAGAAATTTGAGCCGCGGTAACAGTACACGCCTTTTAACGTTACTGCTGAATCCAGCCGTGAGGAATATTTCGATAGACACGTGCCGCAGTAACAGAGCTCCCCACATACGTTCCTAGAGAAAAGAACATTAAAAGGTAGGAATTTGCGCCACCGCCACACAGCATATACAACGTTGAAAATAACCATTAGAAAAATGGCGAAGATTAATAAGCGCTCTCCATTTCTTCTTAAGGATCAAACTTAAACATTCGTTGAGCCCGCGACTATCGAAATATCCCTATCAACATTGATTACCGGCACAACGTGTTCTACTGCTGAACCTTGAATGTAATCTTTTTGAACGGTGAGAGATATATCAATTGGAAACCTATGAATAATCAACAGAAAAAATCATATGTTAGACGGTAACTCATAGAGATATCATATCTTTCCAGCAGGTAACACGGGTTCCTAAAGTGAAAAGTATTTAAAAGAAAATTTAGGTCACGAGAAGTGAGAAGGGAGCAGTGAAATCTAGTCAAACAGGTACACGAAATTATGCTGATAAATATATCGCGATTATGCTAATTAGGCAGAGAATGTTCCCAGAGGAAAAAGTAAGGGATTTTGATAGATTTAGACATGTCAACTGTATCTCTTTCAGATTTCACATGCCGCAAAATATATAATTTTAAGAGGTGCCTCACTTTTCGTGGACGTAATTGAAGATTTAAAGACCTCTAAAAAGAATTTCCATCAGGTAAACCAAAAAAATGGTAAACGTATAAACCCGACGGTGGTTTTAAAGCATGCAAATGTTAAAATCCAATGAAACGCGAGTAATATTTATGACATAATAGACAATTTTATAGATAGATATGCCTTATAACACATTCCAACAAAAATAAAAAGAGGACTAAACTTAGATAATAGTTAAACTGGAAATAGGATTACATTTTTGGATCTTTAAAAAGCTTGTTTTCTTTCTCTTCTTCTATACTTCTTTTATCTACCTCTGCCGCTGTTGGAGAAGGGTGAATTAGAAAAACCGATGATGTACATTACATCTAAAATATGGGAGATAATGCATGACAAAAACAAGATAATCACATGTCATGTATTGAATAAGATCTGACAAAAATAAGGTGGTCTATCAAGATTTATCAAATACAGCGAATGTATCTATCTGACATAGTCAATTTCATAAAGGAGTAAAAATGACGCCATTGTGATGTTAATCAATAATCAGAATGAAAATGTCTCTTTAACATACCTGTCTTATAGTACCTCCATGTAAGAAAGATTTCCTGACACTACTGCAATGTATAAAATGATGTGTTTTGCTCACAATCTTAAATGAACAAGAATAATTGAATCGAGAGTCTTTTTTCTGATATTAACGAACAGGATATGAATATGAACTATAACACTCTTGTAAATGTGAATAAGAACTAAAAATGTTCTGTTCTCTCTAGAAAAACTGGCTGCAAATAAATTTGTCCTGATGAAGACACCACGACGTGTCGAAACGCGTTGACTGACAGACTACAGCCTCAACAAAATTAGATAGGATAAACATCACTGTTTTCCCAGTGTTTTTAATTCACATGTTTTATCTATAAAAAATATCTGTTTTATTGCATCAATTTATCCTGTATACAAAACTTGATTGTGAAACTAATCTTTTTTAATTAAACAAATCATTTTTGATATCAATTTCATGTTTGTGGTATAGTTCATGCTCGTTTTTGGTACATGACAATGGTTTGACATAGCTAGTGTTTTGTTTGCAAGATAGCCTGGGTTGATACCTTCAAATTGTACGTTTTTCCCTGACCCAGGATCTTTATCCTTACCAGGGGGCCCTTGATATTTCACAAAAAGTCCTAGGACTCGCCATCTTTCCTTGTAATCCTCCTTACCATGAGGGGCATCCGTCCCTCGAGGATCAACAAGTGAGGTTTGTCTAGAGGATCCTGAAGAAGATCTGGAGAATGGTGTAGAAGGATTGGAGAATCCCAAGAAAGTTCCAGAAGACCTGGAAGTTAAACTTGTGACTTCCAGAGCGACGTAATCAGGACTAACCTCACCTGTTGCCGCCTCACTTGCGTTGAATACCCCATGATCATCATGAAGGGGAGAAAGGCGTATCCCCGTTCCCTGGATCAATCATGTAGAAAAGCATCCGTCACCACTGCCAGAGGGTCTGGCTTCCAACAGAAGTATCTTTTCACTTGGTGATCCAGACGGAAGGCGAAGAGATCCACTGTGAAAGGCCCTGTGACTTGCGATCTCCCTCAAGATCCATGGATCTAGTTGCTATAGATTCATATGCAACCATTCCTTCGATTATCAATGCGCTACCTTGTTGGATACTCCCGGAAGGTACTCCGCCGTGACCGATATCCTGTTGGATAGGCAGAAAACCCAGAATTCCTTGGCCAGATCCACCAAAACTTTCAACCTGCTCCTAACCAGATGGTTGATATATCAGACTGCCGATATTTTATCCATTTTTAGGTGGGTGCAGATACTCACTTTCTCTTTGGTCAAACATTGAACTGCAAAGGAGACCCCGCCATCAACTCTAGACAATTTATGCAGATTTGTTGTTGTGCTGCAGACTATTTTCCTCCTGTGAAAGAGTCCCCGCAGCACACTTCCAATCCAGTCTTGCTGGCGTCAAACTCTATGATAATATAAGGGTCAGATCCACAAATTGCACTGCCATTCCATGTGAGCCAGCCACCACCCCATTTCATCCTCCATCAAAGGAATCAGCTCCAAATATTGGAGGCCCCTGCGAAGGTGAAACGCATTGAGGCATTGAAGAGCCCTGTAATGCAGTGGGCCCATAAAGATCACGTGAATGGAGTGTTATAAGTCCAGTGGAAGCCCGTTGTCATTTTTCCTATGTTAGCATGAGCATGTTTCCGACTGTCCTCTGCTTAGTGCACGTTACCTTACAGGCATATTTTTGTTTTATGGCATAGTGTACTTTCACATAAAACACACTGTTGTTTTGCTTTCCGTTCTCTTCCTGGGATTTAGTCAGAACATGTAGACAAGGTTGAACAACAATGCCCCTTGCTATACTGTTCTGGTCAGGCCCTAGCTCCGAGTTAAAACATGCAAATGCAGCTGTTGTTTGGGAACACATACCTTTTTTTTTTTTTAAATCTTTTTATTAAAGGTTTTTGCTTTTACGTACAGGGCACGGCATATTACTACAAACAAGAGAAATAACAGAGAGAGAAAAAAAACAACAAAAAACAACAACCCAATAAGAAAAGTAAATATAGCAGTCCAGGCTCTGAAAACGTAAATCTTGTCAAGGGATTAAAAAACAATCTTCATCATATATCGTTATCACAAAACACATTCCATAATATTACATAAATTCTCTTATGTACAATTAAACCATAATCAGTTGTCTAATTTTTATTTCTCTCTCAATATTTCAGAGGTAGCGTCTAGTACCTTATAGGTTATCATAAGTCACACGATTTTGCTCGTATCTAGTTTTCAATCTGTTCCACCCTTTTTCCATCGCGTGATGGGGTCCCATATTAGCTTACCCAGCTTCCTTCCCCTTTTCCCCTTCCTTGCGTAGATCTCTCTCTCCATATTATATATTGTTATTAATTTGGCCAACCAATGATGAAAGGTAGGAGGAGTAGGGTCAATCCATGCAGACGCTATACATAATCTCATAACTGATAATGCTACGAATAAAAATTCCCCCCCGCTTGGTGATTGTTCATCCTCCACATTCACTCCTAATAATATTGTTCCGAGAGTTAACACAATTTCAGTTCCTAAAATATTATTTATAAAGCCTTCAATATCTTTTTTGAGTGAATACAGATGAGGACACGTTGCAAATACATGTATCAAATCAGCTTCCAAGCTTCCACACCTATAACAATTAATTCCCACAGTACCTCTCCATTGAGCTATTTTTGCAGGGGTGTAATATAGATGGTATAACGTTTTATAATGTTGCGCCTGCAATGGTGCCGAGCATAACAGCGAATATCCCTTTTCTAAAGAAATACCAAAGCTTTCCCCGCTAATATTGAGATTGTTTTTCCATTTATCTGTACATTTTTCAAGATCATCCTGTTTTGATTTAATCAATTCAGCATAAAACCTCTTAATAGTACAATCTTCCCCTGATTGAATCACTTCCATAATCGGGTCATGTCTAAACCCCAATGGTCCTCCCTTTTTACTCAACAAAAAGCTCCTAATTTGTAAATATTTAAAAAAATGCCTGGTATGTAGCTTAAATCTTGCCTGTAGTTCTGAAAATTGACAAACCCCTTGTTCCCCCATTACATCCCCTATTCTTCTAATTCCCTTACTTTCCCATTCTATAAATGTGAGACCCGAAAAAATCTCTTGTGGAAGATTTGGAGTATCTATAAATCTAGTGTATAAATTATATTTCCCCAAGCCAGCTCTTTTAATGAAGCTTTTCCAAATTGTACATGCTGCTATAAGCGTCTTAAACCGTGTCCTTTTATAGTAACTAGCCTCTGTATACTTCAAGAGCACATTCTCCACTTCTATTCCCAAGGTTAGGCCATAAATTGCCAGTGTTCCAAATTCGCTCCAGCCTTCTGACTCTGCCCCCCCCAGTAAACCTACCATATTTTGAAGAGCTGCCGCCCAATAATAAAGCTTTAATTCTGGTACTCCCCAACCTCCCCTCTCTCTTGGGAGTGTCATGAATCTGAGGGCCCTTCTAGTTTTCCCCTTTGCCCAAATGAATCTATTGATTATATACTCTAATTGTTTAAATAATTTGACATCAAATAACAAAGGTATTGCTCTAAATAGATATAAGAATTTTGGGAGAACCAGCATTTTTATTATATTCGTCCGCCCCACAATTGACATGTGCAAGTTATCCCACCTATCCAGGTCTTTCTGTACTTTCTTGATTAAAGGAGAAATATTCTTCTCTACTAGGGAATCCAAATCTGTCGAGATAGTTACCCCTAAGTATATACCTGCCTGCGTCACTCGGTTATCTGTACAAATAGTATAAGAGTTTTTGATTATCTGCGTTTTGGATGTGTTTAATTTATAACCCGATATCTTTCCAAATTTCATCGCCTCAATTTCTACGTACTCTATAGATTCAGTAGGGTTTGGAGTGATTACGGCAACATCGTCCGCATAGGCTAAGATTTTACAGTGCCCGATGAGTGTTATTAGAGGTGTAATCGTCCCAGACGCCTCTATTCTGTGAATAAGTTGGTCCATGTATATAGCAAATAAAAGCGGTGAGCAGGGGCACCCCTGTCTTGTACCCCTTTTTATTCGAAATTGCCCCGTATTCCCAGCATTCACACGTAAAGTCGCTACCGGGTTTAAATATAATGCCTGTATAGCTTTGAGGAATCCCTGTTTAACACCTGTTCTTTCTAATGCATACCAGAGATAGTCCCAGGAGACCCGATCAAATGCTTTTCTGCATCAAGTAACATTACTGCCATCGGGTCTCCTGTGACTGTTGTAACATCAAATAGGGTTATTACTTTGCGTATGTGGTGGGTGGTCCCTCTTCCCGGTATAAATCCATGTTGGGCACTACTAACTATTTTATCAATTACTCTGGCAAGTCTTGATGCTAATGCTTTGGAGAATACTTTAGCGTCTGAGTTCATTAAGGCGATGGGCCTATAAGATCCTGGTTCCTCCGGATTTTTCCCTTTTTTTCAGTATTACTACCACCTCTGCACCCCCCAAGATTTGGGTGCAAGTTCACCCAACTGTGCCAGCTGCATTATCTTTATTATCTCCTCTTCCAGAATAACCCAAAACACCTTGTAGAACTCAATAGGTATTTGGTCAGGGCCCGCTGCTTTCCCTGAGGGAAGTTTCCATACCACCTCCTTAATTTCTTCTGTCTGCAAGATCCCTTCTAGGCCCTCTGCGTCCTCCTCCTCCAATATATCTACCGGGATCTCCTGAAGGTACTCCTGCATGTCCTCTTTAGCTCTCCGTGTGTCTCCCCCGCTAGTTTGTCATCATATAACTTCTCATAAAAAGTCCTGAATACTTCCCTTATTTCATTCGAGTCTGTGCACCTAATGTATCCCTAATCTCTCTTACTGTCCCCGACGCTTCTTGCTGCCTTGTCCGGGTAGCCAAAGTTCTCCCTACTGACTCACTGAATTCATAACACTTCTCCCTTTTAGTAGTGTATATTTTGCTACTTGCTAGCTATATCACTCTCTGCTTCGCCTTTTGCTTTCAAAAGTTCTATCAAGGCATTATCCAATCGAGTCCCAATCAAAACGCATTTTTCTAGATCCTCCTCAGCCTTGAGCACCTTTTCCAATAACTCTAGATTCCTCAGCTGTTCCTGCTTCCGTTTATAAGAATTAAAACTCTTCGTTTCCGCCCGGACCCCTGCCTTAAAGGCATCCCAAACCACCCCTAATTCTGCGCTACCCCTATTAACGAAAAAAAAATCGGTAATCCATTTATTCATGTGTTCTATATATTTATCCTCTTTTAACAGCCCTCTTTCAAAGGTCCAGTTTGTGTATTGTCTAACATTTGTTTTTGTTGCTATTGTAAGCACTAAGGGATTATGATCGCTAAGAATCTGTGGCAACCTGTCAATACTTGAATTTGATATGTTAGTACTTGAGACAAAAAAATAATCCAATCTTGCACAAGTTCGGTGTGGAGCTGAGTAATATGTAAAACCTTTGTTATCCAATCTCTTTTTCCCCCATACATCTGAAAGAGCATTATTTAAAACTAAGCTATGTAATGCCTGATTTACTCTCCTCTTCCGACCTTGGTATTTTCCAAAAGAGCCCAGTCCTAATCCATTTGCCCCATTTATGTTAAGATCACCTGCCAAAATAATTTTCGGTGCCCAGGTAGCTAACTCCACATCTAAAAATTGAAAGATCTCCGGGTCATCCTCCGTTGAACCGTAAACAGTTACAAGCATTGTCCACTCCCCATCTATCAAACATTCGATCATGGCCCATCTTCCCCATTTGTCCTGTGCTTTCTTCCTAGTCAAGGTATTTTTATTCCTAGCTAGAATAGCTACCCCTCTTTTTTTTACCCATTGACTAGAATCTACTAATAGATGAAATCCTAGCTGACTAAGGAGATATGCTTGTGTTACCATAACATGTGTTTCTTGGATAAAGACAAAGTCCACATTCATTTGCTTTAAGGCTACTGATATATTTAATCTCTTTTGAGCATCATTTAGCCCACATACATTCCATGTTATACACCTAATACCCATAACTAATCTTATAAAATAACCCCTCCACCACCTGATCTCATATACACCCTAGCCACTTTTGGCATCCGATATCTTATAGAGTCTCTTACATCAATATTTTTTATCTTTCTTCCTTCAGATTTTTGCCTCCCTACCCATTCTTCCTTTTCTCCTGCTGCTCCCTCTAAGATACATCTCCCTCTTACGTGTCGTGCCGTGTCCTGTGCCCCCCCTAGCTCCCCCCCACCCTCCCCTTCCCCCCCTCCCTTACTGGCAAATAGGTCAATCCTGACCCATATGTGACAGCCGAGCCCCCCCCCCCGGGGACTTTCCCTCAGCCACCCTCCCCTAATCCATCTTCTTAAACCCTTAATTCAAGGTGTAGAGAACTCATCCTTTTTTATTTATTTCTTTGTCATGTGTGCTGTTTGTCTTATGGCTACAATCCGATCGGATTGCGTATTCCCTTCCCTTTGTGCTCTCTCTTCTCGAAGAAAGGTCAAGTATTCCTGCGCTACTATTTCAGAAAAAAATACTCTGAACTGACCATTACGTCCTACTTTAAGGCGAGAGGGAAACAACAGAACACATACCTTTGTGATATAGTTATGCACAGATAGGTAACACACACTTGGAGAGGGACCTTTTCATGGAGAAGATCGTGACAAGAGTTTCGGATGTAGAACTTTAATGTGTGTATACTGAGGTAAGGGGTATGGTCCTAACACCTAGATACCTTCTGATATATAATCATTTTTGCTTCTGTAGAAGGGGAAGGAGGTTAGGCTACTCTGTTGTCTATAATGACAGTTCCATTTATATTTTACGGACTAATTGCTATTCTAACCGTATTTGTGTTAGCCATTTTCCTACTTGTTGTGGCATGTATACTGCATTACAGAGCACTAGAGTTAAAATAAACATTTTAAACTTCCCTTTTGTCTCTTTCATAACTTATTGTGGACTAGTACGAGTGTGTGAATGAAAGCGTGTGTCCTGCAACCGCAATTCCTAAGAGGTTTGGGAGTGTTGTGTTCTGGGGTGTCTAATCACTTGTTCCTCTGTGATTGAGTAGGAGGACAAGTGAGGCACTATAGCTAGTCAGTTCTGGGCTCATGGGTACTTGGGTGGTAGGATGACTCAGTCCCTGCCTACTAAGGTCCTAAAATCCCAAGCATAGTTCTGTGACTCTGCAGAATCCCTGCAACATGGTGCTGCCAACATTTGGTCTGCCATTTATACACTGGACCTCTGAGTAGCGCTTGTACTTGTCCACACCCTCACCCTCACACCATTTTTCAGAGACGTCCGTGGTGGGAGGGCTTTGCCTCCCCAGTTTTTTTACGGTTCCCCTTTAGCTGTAGGTTTTCAAGCTTGAAGTTATGGTTTGAAGCCCCGTTTTGTGCTACTGTTTATTTTCTTTGTCTTCCAGTGATGTTGCAGTCTATTCCAATTCCGGCTCATTGCCGCACTACCATCTCTCAACATTTGTTGCAGCATGGAGTCCCCAGTGTGGGGTCTCCAATTGTCTTTGTAGTCAAAGCGGATCCAGCATACCGTTTCAAAGTATTTTTACTCTTGCGTACGTTTCCTGCAGTGGATGCGAATGATCATTCTTTCCATGCTTATACTCCGGCCGCTGCTCCGGCGGCTTATCGCCCTTATATGGTTGTTGAAGTTTTTCTTATGGCCTGAGAGCACCAGATTTGGCTTAATGGCATCCTACCCCATCCTCTTTCCTTTGTTCGTATGGGCCCCTTAAGTATTGATGGGGCCACATGGCCTGTTTAACTCCACATCCTAATTATCTTAATGGTAATGTGGCTGAAGTTAGTTTATTGTTTGGACAGGTGGTTCTCCTTTATAGACGCCTGATCTAATTTGCTGCCTAAGCTTTTCTGATGGCACCACCTGGGGCTGCACCCCCGGGGCAAGCTGCACATGGTCTTGTGATTAGCTCTGTTATGATTAATTAGGTGATGGGCAAATGTCCTCAGAATTGTGAGGACTTGCCGTTTTGGATTGCTACGAAAATTGAACAGCTTGATGCTGTTTCCCTCTTTCGGCTCTGGTGGAGAAACATAGGATTCTTACTATGTATTTGCCTAGTGATCTCATTCCTCGTTTAGCCTACTGCAACACCTGGGGGACAATGTTTGCCTCAGTGTATACACTTTGTTATGGCACCCCCTCCATGAGGGTTCTTAAAAAAGTACAGGATAAACAGTTCTGGGGATTAAATTGTTGGGCATTTTTCTGATAGTATCCGATATGATTCTTTCTAATGTTAAAGTTGAAGCAGCAGACTTGATGGTTCGTCGATGCCTTTCGGCGGTGCCTGACCTGGATCATGAATGTGAGTTGCCGATTATTATTACTGATGTTTATACGTCTTTGCGATGCAATAATTTGGAGGTAAGACCTTCTCCACAGTCTCAGGCAAGCTCCCTCCAGTAAAGGGTGGACACCCAGTCTTTCCAAAAGAAACATGGGACAAAAATAAGCAGCAACAGAAGCCTAGGTCTTATAGTGGTTTGCCACCACCTGACGCTTCTGAACGTACATATGATTTATGTGATCGCTCTAAGATTAAAACTCCTGAGAGGTTTTAGGTTCCTGATCCTCATTCTCCTTATTTCTTTCAGGACTCATCTGATCAACAGTACGACAGGGGAGGACGACAAGATCGCAGACAAGGTGAGTCCATGCAACAACAGCGGAACCTGCAGTGCTCTTTTGGCATGAAAGTCAAGAAGGAGGAACCACCTCAGTACAGAGCCGTGTTCTGGATAGAAAAAGGTTGCAGCATTGACAGTGAAATATGCCCCAGATGGGGAGAAACCTCCTCCTGGATAGGAGTTTTTGGTGACTGTTCCCGACCGTGAAGCGGAAGTTACCGTAGGGTGCCAGACACTCTTCCAGTTTCTGGTGGCAAAAGCAACTGATACCTTTGTCACTGTTGAAACTGTGGACACCCGAGTGGCTCCCCCTGATAGACGTTATCAAATTGACATCCAGATTGAAGGTGACACTAAGATCACCATAAATGATGTTTTATGGGACAACGTAACGTTTTCATAAGACATTTTATCAGTGGAAGTCGATTGGCCTCCCCCCTTTGTTCTTGCTTATCCACGTGGTGAGGATGTGATAATGCCTTCCTTTTTGCAATATGTCCCTGATGAGACTAAGCATGCCTAAGATTTGGAGTGGGCTCTTGCCTTAGCTCCTGCCTTATATCACAACGAGGCTGGTTGGGATAGGGAATCTCCTCCACATGTTGTGCCAGTTCGCTCTGCTCCTCAGCCACAGCCTCAATATCCTATTAAGCGTGACACGAAGGAGTCCATTAAGGAAATTCTGACACAATTGGAATATCAGGGTGTAATCGAACCCTGTGTCTGTGCGATGAATAACCCACTTTTTCCAGTTTTAAAACCTGAAAGTTCGTATTGCATTGTCTTGAATTACAAACATTTGAATAGTCATACCTGTACATATGCAGTGCAAAACACGCATAGTACGCCATTGATCAATAATATTGTACATAAAAGATTTAAAATGACTGGATATTTCCAATGGCTTTTTTAGTCATAACCTGGCTCCTGAGAGCCGGGACTTGTCCGCATTCAGTTCTCTCTGCACTCGAGGTGCTATGTGAGATTGCCTATGGAGTATAAAAATAGCACTGGTGTTTTTTTGGTATGTATTGAGTCGCTCTTGAATGAAATCGACCCTGATGCATTTTCATATGTTGATGACATATACCTGATGAAGGTTTAATTAAACCTTCATCTTGCGTGGGTGGATCGCAACATTACTCACTTTGCGACTATGGGCTACAAGTTGAATTTTGCAAAATCACAAATTGCGATTTTAGCAGTGCTCTTTCTTGGTTATGAATTGAACAATAAGTGTAGGGGTTTGGCCCCCCATTTTTAGAAGTGTGTTCAATTGCAACCTCACTCTACCCTCTAGAAATTGCAGTCACTGTTGAGATTTTTGACCTTCTGCAGGACTCAATTTCTGACTATGCTCAGCATAACAAACCTCTTTATGCTTTGATACACCCCTCCTTTTCTGCTTCCTCTTGGCTTCCGGAACACACTGCAGTGCTGCACACATTACAGTCTGACTTACTTGGCGATGCAGTACTAACAACCTAGATTGAATACTACAAAATTGGTGATCCGGATTCTCCCCGGAGCAATTGGTTTCACTTATGTGACTTTTAACGAGGGTGATACCATACCAATCGCTTATAAATCACATCTGTATACTCCTGCGGAGTTCCGTTTTTCTTCTACTGAAAAGATTCTCACTGCTGTGCAGAAGGCTGTCCTAAAAGAACACTGTCTGGCACAAGGTAAACGCACTTTTGACATTTCTCCAGTGCCTGCTCTGGAAGCGGTCACAAAAGCAAGTGTACCTAATTCTAATGCCCTTCATCCTCCCGGCATTCAGTGGGCTACATCATTGACGTAGGCTGATGTCAGTTTTGTTTTCGACCCTTCTTTGCAAACACAAGAATTTATTCAGTATGAACATGTTCACCGTCTACCTTCTTCGGTTCTTCCTCTGGATGAGTACAAATGTCTCATTTATACTGATGGTTCGGCTCAACCTGCCATTGGTTCCAAGCAGGCTTATTCAGCTGCTTGTACACTGGTTGTAGGTTCCATGAAAGATGGAGTATTTATGTCCTCTTTGGTGCACATGCAGTCTCTTCTGGACTGCACGGCCCAGTTGGACGATTTGTACGCACTACTGTTAGCTCATGAATATGCTGATCCTGGATTGCTCACCTTTGTTGTGTGTGATTCATTTTACTGTTTACAGTCTTTTAATGACAATTTCTTTTGAGGGGGAACAAAACGTTTTCCGTGATTCTAAAGGTAGCACAATCAAGCATAAAAGGCTTTGGGTTTGGGTGGCGGCCCTTAAGGCACTCTTACCCCTTAAACGCTGTTTGAAATTCATTGGCTGATGAGCAGCCAAATATGCAGTTGCCGCAGTTAGAGTAGCAGTGGTTACTCGTTCTGTGACTAAAATTGACGATGATATTTTGACAGCTATTATCGCAAGTAAGGAGGGTACACCTTTACTTCAAGGATTCTCTTCATGTTATAGCTATCAGTTGACTACTGAACAAGCTCCTTTTGTTTCAATTTCTATAGTTGTTGATCGGATGATACCCAACCTGGACTACAGACATTCTCTCATTGTGGCTGCTCATGAAAGAATGGCTTCCGCTCAGGCTGGCTTTTGCAGCTACTGTTTCTCTATTACAACAACGCTATTGGTGCCGCAGTTTATAACAACAAACTCGCAAATATGTCCTTTGTTGTGATTAAGGGTGGGCGGCCAGCTACGCTCCGTGCACGGAGTGCGCGTAGTGCCGTCTCCTACGCATTTTGCGTAGCGGGCGTAGCCGCCACCCGCCTCCCTCCCGCCCTCCCTAAATACTTAAATAAAAGGATAGAAAGCTTTTAAAAACACTTACCTTGTCCGCCGCGTCCCCGGGGCTCCCTCTCGCCGTCCCTGTATTCGCGCCGCCATTTCGGATACTAATGCGCATGCGCGGGCGGCCGCGCATGCGCATTTCTCATGAGAAATGCGCATGCGCTGGGCACCCGCGCATGTGCATTAGTATCTGAATCGGTGGCGGCGCGAATCCAGGGACGGCGAGAGGGAGCCCCGGGGACGCGGCGGACAAGGTAAGTGTTTTTAAAAGCTTTCTATACTTTTATTTAAATATTTAGGGAGGGCGGGAGGGAGGCGGGCGGCGCGTAGTGGGGCTACGGGGAGTGCGCGGGTGGGCGTAGTTTTGCGCCCACTTCGCGTAGCTCTGCGGAGCCCCACTCCGCACACTACGCCCAGGGTTAGTTGTGATTTGTGTCAACAAACTAGGAGTTCCACTGTGTCACGTCCACCACAAACTTATCTCTTTGTTTCCAATCCTTTTGGCTGTATTTACCTTGATCATTGCAGTCCTTTGTCATCTGACACTGCCTTTAAGTATATCTTGGTTGCAGTGGATTCTTGCACTAAGTTCCTCTGGGTTTGCCCACAGCGCTCTGCTGAAGCTCGCACTGTTATAAAGGATTTGCATGTCTTTGTCGGACTTATGCCTGTGACACTTTCCATTCTGACCAAGTTCCAGCTTTTGCCTCTAAGGCTTAAAGTGATTCAATTAAGTCAATGGGAGTGCAGGTGCATTTCTCATCTCCATAGCAGCCTGAGGGCAATTCTGCTGTGGAGCGGATAAAACTCGATTTAAAGCAATCTTTAACAGCAAGGGTTCTAGGTAAGGGCCATGGTTGGTTAACTCACCTTTATGGGGTGCAACATGCTCTTAATAATCCCCTAATTAGATCTCTAGGTGGGCGGACCCCGTACAAAATGTTGTTTGGTGTCAAGATGTTTGTTCCAGACCTTAACGGTCTAGATGTTGTGGCTCTTGCGACAATTAACGTAGATAACAATTGTGCTGTCTTACAGGACCTACAAAAGTGTTGTGAAACACTGGAAAAATCCCATTGCCGTCGGCTGCGCCTGGAGATGCAGCAGTTTTGTTTCCTCTTTTTGGCTGGCTGCCTAATGTTGGTGATCTGATCTGTGAAAAGGTGTCGATCAAGAAAGAATTCGGTCCATCCTACCATGCTCCCGTGCCAATGCTTGGTCTGGGGAGTACCCGAACTGTGATTTAACCTCCACTGGCTGGTTGCAAAGATAATCGCTTAATTTCTATTGACAATGTCAAGCTACACCGTATGTCCGATACTGAATAGCATGCCTCGGGGTGTCCCAATACAAGACATCCTTTGCAGCCTGTGAGCTCCGACTTGGCTGCTTCTCCCCGGCTGCGGGAAGGGGATGTTGAACCTTCAGTTGACCTGCTGTCTGTTTTTCCTTCTACACAATCCGCAATGCAAATCATTTATTCGGATCCACCCCTTGAGTCCTCTATGGGAATACCAGCCTCAAATTTAAATTCAGATTCTGAGCTTCTGTTGTTTCAGCTGAGTTCTTCTGGTTACTATATTGATCACAACAATTTTTCTTCTGACAATTCTTCCCAGTTTTCCACCACACCACCAGCAAGGATTTGTGTGTTCATATCCTGGTTAAAACACACGTATCTATTTACGCCATGGATGTATGTATGGCTCAGGTTTTCCATGATATTTCTGTTAATGTGGATTTGGTTTGTGATAGTTTTTTTCCTTTTGATTAATGGCCACTACCTCCCAGAACGTTCTGCTGCATAACTTGTCAACGGAGTGTTGGCTCTGCATTCATCTTAGCATAAAATGAAAAGAGACCTAGTGCCTTGTGAACATTTCAGCGGTCCCATCACTAATGGAATTGAATGGGACAAAGTGCCATTCAATATGTTTGGCCTTACGGAGACCTTACAGATTCCATATGTATTCTGTGTTTCTATGGGTGTTGTGATAATACCTGGGGCAAAATCAGATGATTGGGATGTACAGGCTGTTAATTCCTTGTTATCCGAATTACAATATTCCACTGTTGTTTAAACTGAAGAGTTATATTTGAATTCTGCTAACTATGCCAATTTATTCTGTTATCAGCATTATGGATAATTTTTTGCATAGGTCAAATGGACAACATCCACACTTTAATTATACTCAGTGGGAGCATTGCCCGATTCCATCTCAGGGTAGTTCCGACACTCAAAACATGAAGTACACCTAATTTACCACCTATAATCTTTCGGATCCTCTATCATATTATTTTAAATTGACTTCCACTGTTTCTAAAAAATATATGGTCACTCAGACTAAGTTAATTCATGCATCTCATTGAGAACTTAGCATTAAATGGATAAGATTATTTGAAAGACAACATCAATTTAAAATCGGTATGGGGAATTAGGTCCTGGCAGGTCCAATCTTTATTCCCTGCATGTTTGCTACCTGCTCAATTTTTTTGTTGTTAATGATAGACTACTTTTTGGGGGTTGGCTAAGTATAATAATTGAATACTCCTACTATTCCCTCCTTGGCCCTGTTTGACAATTGGCAATCTTGTACCAACTATATTTTAGACCAGTTAAACAGCATGATACAAATTGGTATATTTAACTCAATCGCTATATCCCCGTCTGGATGGTCATTATGGCATCTGTTCAAGAATGTTTGTAATTCTTGTTTTGTGAATGCTACTTTGGGGTTTACATTAAACAGACTTGATCCACAATACCCACATTCCAACACTGTTACAACTTATTCTGTGGGTAAATTGTGTCAACAATGGTTAGAACATTCCACATTGTCTATCATGAAAGAGCATTTCCTTTTAGGTCCCAAATCCCCCCGTAGCAAATGATTTGTTCATGCTGCGTATAATGAACTTAGGAAATTGTCGCAAATGGAAGCTGCTATGCGTTTACGTCAAATTGATCAAGATAATTTACACAAGGTGCTTCTGTTGTTCACAACAATATTAATATGTTGTCATCTCACATTTACACGTTAGATACCGTTGTGTCATCTGTAATCGTTATTGTACATAATGAAGGGTCTACCTTGTACCATGTGTTAAGTTTTAACGGGGTTCACCCATAAAACTACCCGACCTGAGCCATAATAACAGTACATTCAAGAAAGGGTCGAAGTAGTGTATACAATTTTAAATCTATACAAACAGTTCACCACAAAACAGTTCCAATACTCTTTATCAGTAACAATGGTTTATTTATTCTTTTTTTCTTAAGTGAAACCTTCATTGGATGCTCTTAAAATTCAAAGCATGTATCTACTTAAGTAAGAGCAACATTCATTGAATGCTCTTGTAATTCAAAGCATGTGACTATTTAAAGTACACTCTTATTGTATGTAATATTTAGTGCTCACAAATTTGGTTGGAGACTGCAGACACTTAAAAATGGGCGTGTACCTTGGAATTTCCTGAATAGTAGAGTTTTGTTCCTACCCTTCAATTAAACACATAAACAGCAATTGATGACAATGAAGGATGCGAGTTATACCATGCTACATATAGAAAAATGTGAACAGCTTCCCTTCACTATAGCGAAACTAATTCGGTGGTTTAGTTGATACTCAGGGTTATTTCATTGCCTATCTCATTGTTTCAATTTACTGCCTGATAAAACATTACCCTATAGGTAGATATGAACCCCTTGGCAGCAGTTACATTCATGACTTATGGTCCCTGCCTTTTACATATTGGTGTCAACAGGCTGAGAGTGACGTTTTTCTAACAGTAGAAATGTGCGATTCCACTGCTGGCCATTCCCTTGTCTGTCAACAAGTGAACATCCATGGTGCCTGTAATGTTTCTGCCCCTAATCTGGCTTGTTTTTTTAAAGGAACTCCAGTCCCCCCTAATATTTCCACCCTCACATTGCTTTCAAATGGCAGTTATCTTGTTATTAACAATCATGACTGCTGCGGTCTGTGGGCAGGAATCCCCGATGTGTTGTCTGTTTCCCATTTAGTTACTCGTTGAAACAACGTTCTATTTCCCCCTTGTTGGAGGTGGGGGTCCTTATACCTCACCGCCACCACCAAATGCTGGTGGCGGTAGTCCCTGACCCCTCGTTTCAACATTAGGCTAAGTAAGGACACCGTCTGAGATAGCCCTGCTCACCACCTTAGTAGCTTGGCACGAGCAGCCAGGCTTATCTCCACGGCATGAGTGTACAGTATGTGCAACCACACTCACACTAGCCCACTGATGTCACCACAAATAAACTCCACACAAGTTTTTATAAATTAGTATAATCTTTATATAAGAAGATATACGATATGAGCACACAATACAACACCAACATAAAATAATGGGTAGTATTCCTTCCGGTGGATTGGTAGGTTCTAATCCCAACCACCGCTTCTAACCAACAGTTAAGCTTACTTCTAACCGTTTCCAAAAGGATAGGCAGGTCGTATTGCTTGAATCACACACGTTGCAAAAGAAAAGAAATACTGCAATGCGTAACGATATACTCCTGTACTGTGCAATAGAGAAACAATGCTATATGTAGCGCCGCAGTCATGTACTTTGCAATAGAAGGAATAATGCAATGCGTATCGGTACCAGCATACCCTGTACAAGGAAGAAACATAGCAATGCGTCACGCTACAATCATGTACTGTGCAATGAAGAAATAATGCAATGTGCCACGTTACAATCATGTATTCTGCAAGGGAGAAATAATGCAGTGCGTAGCACACCAAGCATGTAGTTTGTCAGTCACAAATCAGGTCAGGCGTCATACGACAGTTAGATAGTTCGTTAGCATCAATAATGCAAAGTATAATACGACAGTTTAGGTGCTCCATTAACAGTTGCCCCCAATATGAATCAATGAAGACACAAAAGTACAGCTTCTCACTCCGGCCCCAGTACTGCCCCTCCTTGGGTCAGCACGGGCCTAGATCTGAGCCGAAGCAACAGGCTCGTGCAGCTGACAGAAGCGACAGGCCGAGAGAGTGTCCCTCCGGGCCCGCACCCCACCACAGGTGGTGAACCACATTACCTGGGGGGCGTGACCCCACTCTGCTCTCCTCCTTCAGCGACTTGGGCCTTGATCCAGAACTCTCGGAAGACATGGCTTGACAGTTCGGGCTGGACTGTTCCCATGAGACACAGGGTCAGACTGATTTGCATATGGCCATGTCTGAACTGGGGTGCCGGAGTGAGCTAAAGAATGATGATGGATTAAACCCAGATCAGTTGACTGGGGGTGGGTGCTTGCATTGTTCAACACTCCGTCCTTCATCCCCTTTGGTTTTGCTTTGTTCGCCCTAAGTTGGCAGGGTATGCCCAAACGTGGGTCCTTGCTCACTTTGCCACTGGATTCAAGCTAGTCTGGCTGATGATGGCTGATTAGCCAGAAACCGGTCCCAGGATGCTTGTTTCCGTTCCAGGGAAGACATGGCTTGCCAGTTCGGGCTGGACTGTTCCCATGAGACACAGGGTCAGACTGATTTGCATATGGCCATGTCTGAACTGGGGTGGCGGAGTGACCTAAAGAATGATGATGGATTAAACCAAGATCAGTTGACTGGGGGTGAGTGCTTGCATTGTTCAACACTCCTTCCATCATCCTCTTTGGTTTTGCTTTGTTCACCCTAAGTTGGCAGGGTATGCCCAGACGTGGGTCCCTTGCTCACTTTGCCACTGGATTCAAGCTAGTCTGGCTGATGATGGCTGATTAGCCAGAAACCGGTCCCAGGATGCTTGTTTCCGGTCCAGGGAAGACATGGCTTGGCAGTTCGGGCTGGACTGTTCCCATGAGGCACAGGGTCAGACTGATTTGTATATGTCTTAACTGGGGTGGCGGAGTGAGCTAAAGAATGATGATGGATTAAACCCAGATCAGTTTACTGGGGGTGAGTGCTTGCATTGTTAAACACTCCGTCCATCATCCTCTTTGGTTTTGCTATATTTTGTTTTATGCCACAGTGTACTTTCACGCAAAACACACTGTTGTTTTGCTCCCTGTTCTCTTCTTAGGATTTAGTCTGAACATGTGGACAAGGTCGAACAACAGTGCCCCTTGTTATTCTGTTCTGGTCAGGCCCTAGCACCTAGACAAAAACGCAAATGCAGCTATTGTTTGGGAACACACACTTTTTTGATATAGGTATGCACAGATAGGTAATACACACTTGGAGAGGGACCGTTCCCGAGAAATATTTGTGACGAGTCTCAGATGTAGAAACTTTCATCTATGTACACAGAGGTACGAGGTATGCTGCTAACACCTAGATATCTTCTGATATATAATCATTTTTGCTTCTGTAGAAGGAGAAGGAGGTTAGGCCACTCTGTCGTCAATAAGGACAGCTCCATTTATGATTTACGGACTAATTGCTATGCTAACTTTATTTGTGTTAGCCATTTTCCTACTTGTTGTGGCACATATACTGCATACTAGAGCACAATAGTGTGTCTCTTTCAGAACTTATTGTCCACTAGTACGAGTGTGTGAATGAAAGGGTGTGTCCGGCCACCGCAATTCCTGAGAGGGTCAGGAGTGTTGTGTTCTGGGGTGTTTAATCACTTGTTACTCTGTGAGTGAGGAAGAGGGCAAGTGAGGCACTATAGTCGGTTCTGGGCTCATTGGTACTCAGGTAGTGTGATGACTCAGTCCCTGCCTACTAAGACCCTATAATCCCAAGCATAGTTCTGTGACTCTGCAGAATCCCTGCAACAGGATGATGACAAGAGATCTACCACTCGGGCAATCTGGTGCAGCACAGTTGTTGGCCTGAACAAAGACTTTCTCAGCTTTTGCTGAATCTTTGTTATCTTCCTGGTGAGAAGACTTGGGGTCTTTTCTGATGAAATGATGACAAACCCGAGAATGGTGGTCTGTTTGGGCTGAGTCAAACGGGATTTGTTTTCACTGATGACAAACCCCAACCCTTTCAACAAAGGTATTGTCATTCGCAACTGTTCCCTCAATCTGTTGGGGCATTGATCCATCAGCAGAAGGTTGTCTAGGTAGTTTATTAGACGGATGCCCTGAGCCCAAAGGGACTCCATTGCTGGCTTCAACACTTTGGTGAAGCACCAGGGCGCCTAAGAGAAAGGCAGTTTCTTGAACTCGTACACCTGTCCTCTCCACTGGATATGCAGAAACCTGCAGTGGGGAGCAAAAATGGGAACCATCAGGAATGCATCCTTGAGATCCAGTCGCACCATCCAATTGTCGGGCTTCAGCAGATTGCGCAAGAGATGCATACTTTCCATCTTGAAAATAGCAGCAGCCAAGCCACCCATTGAACTCTTTGAGGTTTATCACGTGTCGTTGACCTCCTCCCGGATCTCCACCAAGCAAATGTTGCTGAGGGAGCCCCGCTGGTGGAGATATGCCAGGGCGATTGCTTGTTTCTGCAGTAACTACGGTACCTCCTGATCTATCAAGGTAGCTTGTTCCCCCGAGAAAACTAATGGACATGGACAGAAGTGTTGAACTGGAAAGCTGTAAACTTAATATGAGAAGCTTGAATCGTCTGCAGAACTCGTGAGTGGGGGTTAGTACCTCCCAATTGTATAGAAACAATGACAGGCGACCTTCCACCCCTTGTTGGGACAAAGGGTGAACACACTCACCTGACCCGGCCCCATGGAATTGCCCTTTGGAGGAGAAGTTTGCGTTGCAACCTCTCTGGCCTCTCCTGGAGTGGAGAAATTCTCTGGGAAAGCCCTGACCCAAGGAGGGCCTTGGGTATAGAAGTGGCTGGCGAGTGCCCTCTGCCAAGGCCGGCCCCAACAAAAATTCGGGGATGAAAGATCTTCTTCATGGAATCCTGTGCCTTGTCAAGTGCCGTGCACGTTTAAGCAAACTTCCCCAGTTCTTTTATGAATGGTTCCCCAAACAGTCCCCTTTGTGCCATAGCACCTGCTTACCTGGACGCTTAATCTCCCAAATTGGGGTCCATCTTTCTCAGTAGAGAATGGTGCCTCTCAGTAGACAGCGCACAGTTGGAGTTGCAAAGGACTATCACTGTGTATTGCGCCTACCAGCAAAGAACCTCCGGGAAGACCGAATTACCAGAGGCTTTAGCCTCTTCTGCCAGATCTAGAAGTTTAGCTGGGGGGGGCAATGATGTCCAAGAGTTTGTCCTGGCATGATCTCCATGATCTATCGATATCCTTTTAGGGTTCACGTATATACTTCGCCAGAAACATAGCCATTCTAGAGTCTGTTTTCGCAGTGAGGACCACTTTCCCCACCAGAGAAAGGTGCAGACACTCAACTCTGAGATGCACCCTCACCTCTTTCTCTAGAGGCTTCCTGAGGGGTTTGCCACATACTGTGCCACTTTGGTGGAGGGGACTCAGTCCGTTAAGGGAGAGTTGATCAGGTTGTCAGGATCTAAAATATCTGAGGGGTCATTCGACCCCTGGACCTCTGAGGGCACAGAGGTGGTAGCAACATGGTATGGACGCAAAAGCCTAGAGAGGCCTGGCCCACCGTTCGAATCCCCGTGAGTATCGCTGTTGTCCCTGTCTGGAAAGGGGGTGGGGGATAAAGGCCAACTCATCATGAGGAGAGTCTAAGGCTTCCGTCAAAATTTCTAGGCCAAAGGTAATTTTTTGTAATGTTGATGTCTACTGGAATGAATTAAAGTAAGAAAGTATAGCATAATCCTTGCCTCCGGTCCTGACACAGAATTGCAGGCATTAGGAAACAATGAGGCATGGAATCACTTTATAGCTACTCTTAAAATACTGAACAAGGTTGGAAATATGTAAGAAAAATAAATTGTTTAGCTCATTAGGTATGTGGAGAGTGATAGGTGCATTGGGGACATTAACAATGAAGATAGCACTAAAGTTCAGGGGACCGCAAAAATGGCCCGGACCTTTGCGGATTACTTGTATATGCTATACTCAGCAGATACAGGAATAGATGCAGAGGATATACTAGGATTTTGGGCGGAATTTCTAACCCCAAAGCTATCAGTAAGAGATAGGGAAAAGTTGGAAAGTGAGTTTACAGACAAGAAGGTAGCTGTTGCCATTTCTGAAATTCAAAGTGTGAAAGGCCCTAGTCCCAGCAGCTTGGGATCGGGGTTCCTTAAAAGTTTGAGATTAAAAATGAATAGATCGTTGTTGTTAATGCTATAGAAGGGGCTAGGCTGAAGTCATCCTGGCACACAACGTTGGTAAACGTAATTATTGTTATGATTCATATAGACCCATATCATTATTGCACACAACTTTCAATTCTTCTAAAAAACTTAGGGGCATATTACCAAGCAATAGCGATAATTATCGCTATTGCTTGGTTAGAGACAATATTTTACCGCTGAGCTGCGGCGATTTTTATCTCAGATAAACCTTGGTATTACCAAGGTTTATCGCAAATGCGATAAAAAACGGCCGCAATGCATGAATATCGCTGAAAAGTCAGCGATATTCATGTATTACCAAGCTAATGCTCTTAGCCATGTTATCCACCTCCCATTGGATAACATGGCTAAGAACTGCTCAGGGCAGGTGTTAGCTTTTGGAGATATTCGCGCTTAGCGCGAATATCTCCAAAAGTTGGTAATAGGAGATAGCGATGTTAGCGACTGTTTCCAGTCGCTAACATCTTGGCACGCCCACTTTGCATGTCATTAGTGATAAATATCACTGACATGCAAAGTGGGGCCCAAGATGGTCGCTATCTCCTACTAGCTGTCGCTAACTGGTGTTAGCGACAGCTAGGTAATAGGGAGATAATTTTATCTCCGCTTTCTTGGCTTTTAAAGCCAAAAAAGAGGAGATAACCCCCCTTGATAATATGCCCCTTAGTCATTCCGCTGCACTTGGTTGTGATTGAATTGATCCATACAAATTCATGCAGCTTACAGTTAGGTAGCTTTATGGATATCTGGAATATACATGGGAAACAACAGAGCTGAACACCAGTGACTCACCTGTTGAAGCGCCATCGGGCAGAGCCGTGAGGGGAACGGCGGGTGAAAGCAGACGCCGGGAGGCTGAGCGCGAACGGGACCACACTTCCCAGCAACCCCTGAGGCGGCAGCGCGCTCGTGACGCGCCAAGAGCGCCCGGAGGCGCCAGTAAAAGGCTGACCCCCCGGGAGCCCAGGGGGGAACACCAGTGACTCACCTGTTGAAGCGCCATCGGGCAGAGCCGTGAGGGGAACGGCGGGTGAAAGCAGACGCCGGGAGGCTGAACGCGAACGGGACCACACTTCCCAGCAACCCCTGAGGCGGCAGCGCGCTCGTGACGCGCCAAGAGCGCCCAGAGGCGCCAGTAAAAGGCTGACCCCCCGGGAGCCCAGGGGGGAACACCAGTGACTCACCTGTTGAAGCGCCATCGGGCAGAGCCGTGAGGGGAACGGCGGGTGAAAGCAGACGCCGGGAGGCTGAGCGCGAACGGGACCACACTTCCCAGCAACCCCTGAGGCGGCAGCGCGCTCGTGACGCGCCAAGAGCGCCCGGAGGCGCCAGTAAAAGGCTGACACCCCCTCTCGCCCCGCGAGTCGCGCGCGGGAGCGCCCGTGCGAAGCCCGGGCAAAGGGCGGGCCCTCTGTGGCCCTCAGAGGTCAACAGTGGTCGGGCGGGCCACCCATCTAACATCTGATCCTAAGTGAAGGTGAGCCTCATTGTCTATCATGGGGGAAAGTATCAATATCGCCAACAGTATAATTAATATTGACACTCAGGCCATTGAAGTCCCTGCATCTCTTCAACTCTCGTTTGAGAGTTTGTTAGATAACGCCTTCAACGAGATTGCAGAGACTGAAAGGAGGTTGTCCCTGGCGGCTCAAACTAACGGCCAGTCGACCGTTACTATGAGTTCTATTCATAACACACCCCTACTGCCAGAAGTAATTATAGTAAAACCTACCTCTGCGGCGTGTTCTTCTGTTGTCCCACAGGAAGTAAATACCCGTGTCACAGCAACTGACGCTGCTATTGATCTTGAATTGCCATCAGCGCTTCCATATGCAAGCACCAAGATCGCAGCAGCGAAACGTAAAAGGGGCCCAGCAAAGACTGTTATAAACAAGAGGAAGCAGCCCCCTAGGAGTGTTAATCAGCCAACTCCACAGAGTATGTGGTCTAGGGGGAAGAAGCGCCAAGCAGAGGTCCCAACAGTCTGTTTGGACACAGAGGATCACTGTGATACTGAAATAATAAATGATGGTACCAACTCAATCTGCACACAGACGGATTTCCCTAATGAAAAGGATCATCACCTTAAACCACAGGGGAACCTTATAGAGACTATTGCAGATACAATTTTTAAACAACTTGAAGGTCAAATGATGAAACAATTTAATATTATTTTTAAGAGGTTTGACAGACTGGAGACTCTTGTGAAAAATGATGAGGCTAAGAGGAAAGGGATGGTTTGTTTAGACCAAATTAGAGGCGATCGGTTGTTAAAAGATTTAGAGACTATTACTAGTACTCTATCCAATGGTGAACCCAATAAAAATTGTAATGTAACTAAAGATCAAGGGGTCACAGGGGTACCGATTGTTAACATCTCCTCCTTGACACCAGTGGAAGCTAACACAAAGCAAAAAGATTCTCCACAAATTTTACAAATCTCGCCTTCTATTCCTCCACCACCGCCATCCGGTCTGATTAAACCCCCAAACACTACCAAAAAGAGTATCCCCCCCACTGGTATAGCTAAGCAGAAAGTACCTACCAGACCTGGCCAATACAGGGCTCAACCAGAGGACAATAGACCTATAAAACATCAAGGTCCAGCTTTACATCTCCCCCCTGAGTCGTGCCCTTATGTCCTGGTCTTGGCTGGTATACCAGCACTTAGGGAGGGCCAAAGCGAATCTTGGGTGCAGTTACACAACAAATGTATTGACTGGTTAACTAAGCATAAGGGGGTCGACTACAACATAACTAACGAAATTCTTTCTGCCCGCCGGGTGACCTGGGTTGGTCCCCCGTTCAAAAACATCAATGGGGATTGTATCACAATAAACTTTAGGAACCCGGGTGTAGTAAAATATTTACTAAACAGGAAGAATACTCAGAATGGTCCATCTACCGTGGTGACCCCCTTACCTCTGAATTACTTTTACAGACCCCCCAACAGATTGTTGCAACCACCACCTACATTTCCTTTATTTAACAGATTCTCAGCATTATCAGACCAGGGCACTTTAGATTGACTGCCTGCAACTCTAGAAGACTCTGTTGCAGTGTTGCCCATTGCTGATGACTCTTTAAAGACTGTAGATTCTGTAGATCCTGGGACGGTCTTGTCATTTCCCCATTCTCCTTTGTTATTAAATCCTCAAAGTGATCAAGTGTCTAATGTAACAACTATCGTCACTCAGGATGTCTGTCCACGTGTTTATGAGAATTTGTCTATTGTAAGTTGGAACATTGCTGGGCTAAGGGCGAAATTAGAAAATAAAGCTTGGAAGGATTGGGTAAATAGCTATGACGTTTTAATGTTCCAGGAAACTTGGA
This sequence comes from Lissotriton helveticus, assembly GCF_964261635.1. Taxonomy (NCBI): domain Eukaryota; kingdom Metazoa; phylum Chordata; class Amphibia; order Caudata; family Salamandridae; genus Lissotriton; species Lissotriton helveticus. Next base: position 1,690,845,518 of record NC_136057.1, on the reverse strand, counting down.
GTACAACTAATCTGTTATTAGAAGGGTATAGCTGTCACAACAGTATTGTGCCATCCCCACCCTTAGGCCGTCCAAGTGGGGGCTTATCAATTTGGATAAAAATAATAGCAGAGGTAAAAATAGAAGTCATACAAACCAATAACCCAAGTTTTATGGCACTGGTATATGTAAGAGAGGTAAAATTATGTCTGATAAACTTTTATAATAACGATTTTTTAACCCACCCGAACCGTAATTTTTTAGATTTGTTTAATTTTTTCGACGATATTATAGAGGGGCGCAAATACGGGAAGTTTGATGGGATTTGCCTAGGAGGAGATTTTAACGCTCACATCCATTTAAAGAATCCTCCATGCAGGAGAGGCGTAGAATTATCCGATCTCCTTGCAACTAGAGAACTCATAAACTCTATGGAGTTTGCTGGTAACGATACAAGTACTAAACCAGTCCCTACTTACATCGGTCATGGGAGTGCAACAACTATTGATTACATATTTGTTTCATCTTCCCTTGCCGATGTTTTATTAAAGGCAGAGGTAGTATGCAATGTATATAATGACCACTACCCAATTGTGATTCATGTGAAATTACCAAGGGGAAAAATATCACATAGGGAAATTGGCGCAGCTAATTTGGCTGCGTCAACGGATGGATTAAGGGTTGTTTGGAGGGGAGTGGATAACAGAGGTGTTTTGGGTAATGTAATTAGGAAACATCCTGCATTGATCTCGGACTGTCTAGATATCGATAACTGCGGGGGCAATTTGATTAAATCTTTTGGGGAACTCTGCCTCGCTATAAAAAGCGAAATTTCCAAGCCAACATCAAGGAAAGCTGAGGGAGCCCCAAAATGGTTTGATGCCTCTTGCTCAAAGGCAAACCGGGACTTAAGGGTTGCTCTCATGGCCGAACCACGGGATGTTTCCCAGGTAAGGCTTCTGAGAGCTAGATACAAATCCACGCTGCGCAATAGATCAAATGAACTAGTAAAAGGTCATTGGGAATCTCTAACACTTTCAGCATCCCTAAAAGATACCCCGGGTTTCTGGAAGGAGGTAAAGAGGTTAAGATCACTTGGTTCCAATATAACATCGATTAATTGTAATATTTTGGGACCGGCGTGGGTGGAGCATTTTTCAATGATTTACACTGTATCTGATCACCCTGTAGTAAACCTTCCTCCCCCAACTCCTCTAAACATCACATTGCTTGAGGTTGAGGATGCCATTGCTGAATCCGCCAGTAATAAAGCACCCGGCCCGGATGGTCTTTCCATCGACCAATTAAAATGTGAAATTAATTTCTGGGCTCCATTGTTATGCAATGTTTTTAACAATTTAACAAATGAATCCATCCCTGAAACTTGGTCAAATAGCACGATCGTCCCCATCGTTAAAAAAGGCAATAGGCTTGACCCTGGGTGTTACCGCCCAATATCATTGATTGATAACACCTTGAAAGTATTGGGCAGGATAATTTTTAAAAGAATTAGAACTTGGGCGGAGGAAAGTTCTATTCTACACCCAAGCCAGTTAGGGTTTCGTAGTAAGGTGGGCACGGTAGAACAGTGCCTAAATTTAAATTTGATAATGGCTAAATATACAATTGCCAAAAAATCCCCCTTATATTTTGGTTTTATGGACCTGAGTTCTGCTTTTGATTTTGTAAACCGCTCCCGTTTATAGTCTGCCCTTCTTACTTATGGTTTAGACGAACATTTGGTGCATTTCCTATCTTACCTTCACAGCAACCTAAGAGCCCGTGTGCGTATTAACTGTTATGGAGAAGTTTCAGATGACATTTTTATTGACAGGGGGGTCAGACAGGGTTGCGTCCTGGCCCCGCTGCTTTTTATCTTATATATTAATGAATTGAGCAGCTCATTAGGAACCCCAACTAAAGACGTACCCTATATTAAGGGCATGCCGTTACCTACCCTTCTTTATGCTGACGATGCGGTCCTAATGGGTCGCACCCCAAAGGCCCTGCGTATTCTAATCTCAGGGTTTGTTAGTTTTATGGCTGATCTGGGCTTAAGTACAAATGTTAAAAAATCCCTTATTATGTTCTGTGGCCCAAAGAAGCATACAATCACAAAGATAACCTCAGGGGAGAATGTTCTACATAGCACATGCACTTTTCCATATTTGGGGCTGGTGTTTTCGAACAGCGGTTCATGGCAACCGCATGTCTCATATGCCAGAAACAAATTTGGTAAAGCCATTAACTCCATAATTTCTTTACGTCAACCCAACCACGCGGATGTGATAACACCATTAATTAAGATTTATCAAACTCAATGCATCCCTACAGGTACTTATGGTGCCGAGGTATGGGGATATACAAACTGTCTCCATATCCAGACGGAAGAAAATAGATTCTGTCGAAAATCGTTGGGAGGAGTTATTTGTGCTTCAAGTTACATATGTCACAGCGAATTAAACATCCCCTATATTGAGGACTTTGTTAGATCAAGGCCTGCCCTTTTTTGGTTAAAGTTATGGACGAACCCGGCAGCCATATTGACCCAAGACATAATATTAGACTGCTTAAAATGTGATAGGGCACATTATATACCATGGTTAAAAGCAGTGAGGTACTAGAATCGATTCTTGATCATGTAGTATTGATAATCGATATGTTAGAATTAGCATGGTGTCCCTAGACTCACACCGTAGACATGCAACATTAGTATTTGCGGTATTTACTTTTACTTAGCTTCACACCACGTTACGCTATATGAATACCATATTATGGCCTTCTCTAATATCGTGCATGCACAGGCCCTATTCTCATTTGCCTCTAAAAACCCTGCTCCTGGGGAAGAAACCAACTGTTGCAGAAACTGCTGTTTCAGCTCGTTAGACTCGGCAAGGTCATAGTTAGCTGAGGAAGGGCCGATAAGCACATTCCGGGAGGGGTGCAGGGTGGACTGTCTCTGAGAAGACAGAAGGGAGTCACCCGTCTGACCTTGCTGCCTGAGCGAAGCAAGGAGCTCTTTGTGTGCCTTATATGGGTTTTCCTATTACTGTACTAGCTTGTACCAATTTGTATTTTTCCATGTTAGGCTATGATGATGCCAATGCAACTGTATATATGTGATGTGCTGACAATGTGCCAGCAGTCTTCTTGGCAGACCTCGTGGGTTAGGTCGCAAGGAGCTCCTCTGGCAGAGTTTGTGTTTGTCTAATAAACGCTTGAACCTTCTACACTGCCGACCGACTGCTTATTGGTATTGGTAAGGGGATTTGGTAATGTAATGATAATTGTTGGGAGGCGATAATATAATTTCGGTACTTCAGTTGGCGACTCCGCCGGGACTCAGCGTTGGGGTCGTCCCTGTGTAAGCATAGGTGACGTTAAAAGGGGTTCTCCTGATTGGGGGGGTTGCAGACCTGATACATAAGAATTCAGGGTTTTGCTCTGCCCTCCTGGTTCGGAGGGCTCCAGCTGCTAGTAGCCCCACGCCGGAGTCCTTCGGGTGCAACCCGAGAACCTGCAACGTTGGTACTAACAAACGTCGGCAGTGGAGAACGTTCTGGCAGACCTGCGTGCACCAGGTGAGTGTTGTGTCTCGTTGTATGTTGAATTGCATATACAGATTTGGATAGCGGAATCGAAGCATTTGGTGGCCTATGGTCACGGAGGAACTCTGAATTTGCATTAGTTGCCGCGGAGAGAATTTGGGCAGAGGTCCGACGGGGGCAGTGTGGAACTGCACGTGCGGACGCTCTGGGTATACTAAAGATAAGGATTACACGCCTAGGGGAACTGCGGTTCCTGCTCGGCCGGACTGTTCTCGGGAAAGCCGATGGTTGAGATTGGGTAGCACCCGGACAAATCTGGAGCGGCGCTTAAACGCGGGCTTACCCAGAATAGTTCGGGAAGTGAACCATGAATGCTGTCGGATGGCCTGTAGACCGGTCTGTGGTTTAAAACCTGTGTGACTATCTTTAGGCAGTCTGAGGATGAGACTGTTGTTGGAAGTGTTCTTTGCAGCCTTTTGAATAGTAGCAGAAGAGTTCTCCACAAGTAGGAGCCGACGGGCTCCACTTTTTGATTGCAACTGTTGGAATTTATGTGTTACGTTTTACGTCCGTATTCTTTGTCAGATATATAATGAAAGACGGATGGGAGAATGATTGATGTCATGGCCATGAGAATGAAAGCACAATGATGACGTGATACTTAATTTTATTGAATTTGTACTAACGTAAAAATTCCTTTTCAGCCAGAAACGAGATAATCCAATATGCCGTGCCTTAGCAAGTTGTGCTTTGGTTGTGTCCGTAGTGATGAAGGGAGGTTAGACGAGAGTCAGCCGACCCCACCGGAGGGGACGCCTAGTCACGATATGTATTGTAAACATGGTATTGGCCCCCTTATTTTTAACTCTTTGTGGCATAAATACACTAAGGATAATATAGAATTACAATGGCCGAAAACTGGGTCTTTCGATGAAAAGAAAATTGCGTATTTACAAGAACGCCTTTTTGTTAAGCGCAGTCGGCAATCGATGTTCGACACCCTTAACAAATGGCAGAAAGAAGCAAAAAGAAGACGTATTCGATCTGAAAAATTAATAAAGATAGAGCAGGGACAGACTGTTACTCAGAAGGCCATCGCATATGACAAAAGCAAGATAGAACGAAATATCGAAATTGCAGATAGACAATTTAGACTTCAAGTAGACCAATGTTATGTAGCTAGAGGGGGAACGGAAGATGAGATAGAAGAATTGTTAAGCGCAAGGCCTCCTCCGCCATATGCCCCGGAGCGTATATATCCCGCAATACCTGTCCAGCCCGAAGCTAGGCCACGGGCATCCGCGCCAGAGGAACAGGGCTCCGTTACTCGAGAGCGGAATAACGGTGTTTCCTCTCCTCATGGGGGGCCCTTGGTTACGCTTATCCCCGAGTCTGCACCAATACTCACATCCCTTCAGTCGCAATCGAGTTTCCCAACGCCGGAGATACATTCCCCCCAGGTTTGCATCGCACCTGGCGGATCTGAACAGACCCCGAGGGGAGCTGTAGGGGGCCTAGACAGCAAGCGATTGTTCACTAGATCATCTGTGGAATATGGCGAAAAAGAAGCATTAGAAGATCAGGCAATTAAGTGGATACGGAATGACGTGTACACTATGACTGACATATGGAGTACGGTGAAGGATTTAGAACCAGTCATGCAACAACATGTGCTATACCAAATGTCTAATTCACTTATTTGGTCTTGGGAAACAAGCTTCAGGGATGGGACGGCCCCTCAGATCCTGTATACTATCAGGGATTGGGCTCATAAATTTAGTCTAACACCAGAGGAAGTATTTAAGAATATAGACACCTTGGTTCAATATCGAAACAGATTATTCTTGAAGAGTCCGCAGTGGACTACGCAGCACCCTATGCGAGAGGTGCATCCCGTCTATCATCCCGAGATCCCCGAACAACGAGATGGTAATCAGACAGTCATACGGCAAGGGGTAGCGGCTAGGTTCCAGGAACAGTGGGTTTATACTCCATGGAAGAGAAGTGAGGTGCTGGCGTTGAAATCCCAACTGCCGGATCCCCGAAAGAATCCTACTGCATACTACAAAGAATTGACTGAGGCAGCCGCCTCCGCTGTAATGACTTTAGCCGATGTTGAACTATTCTTTGGACTACTAGTACCGGTTGATATATGGCGACAGGTGCACGATTCTAGTCATGTGGAGTTAGGTGGCACATGGGAGGAGCTAAGGGGCTGGGACCAGGATCGCAAACCAGGGGACAAACCAAGAGCAGAAATAACTTCTCTTCCGGCGAAAATAATAACTTTTATGCATACTCTGATCCCACCCCGAAAAGTCGACTGGGACAAACTGTCCGCCTGTAGACAAAAGAAGGACGAAAGTGTGTCCGACTTCTTTACCAGGTTCGAGGAGGTTTTTATTGATTTTAGCGGGCAGGATTTGGCAACGGAAGGGGGCACGAGGTTGTTCGTTAACAGGTTCGTTACGAACCTGGCCCCGGAAATTTCAGCACGACTGGAGGCGGCAGAGAGTACCTGGACTACCTCTTCCCCGTCTGTAATCCTAAGCATGGCCCAGTACTATGAGCATAGAGAAAATGAAAATAAAGATGAGGTGGATAAAAAGGTTAAGGATCTGAAGACTCGAGTACTGTTACAGCAAGTGGTTTGAGGGCAAGGAGGAGGTAGAGGTAGTCGGGGCCCAATGACGAGAGGGGCGGGGACAGGAAGGGGTTCAGGAGGAGCCCCGTCAATCGGTATCAACCAGTGTTCCTATTGTAAAGAGGAGGGACACTGGAAGGCACAGTGTCCGTACTTGGCCGCCCAGAACGGAACGATTCGGGGACGAGGTAGAGGACGAGGGGGCCCCGACCGAGGTGATATGCACAGAGACGACCGGACAGGCAAGTTGGAAAAGAATCATTTCGATGATCCCCAGCACAGACAGTACTACCATGGCGACTATGACGAAGGGAATGACGATGTATATGTCCCAGCATAGGACAGCCAGGGACAGAGCGGGGGCCAAGTGTCAATTCCGGTCAATCAAAGGGGACCTTATGTAAAAGGGGAAGTATTGGGGACCTCTGAGGATTTTCTAATTGACACAGGAGCAATGAACAGTTCCGTTGCTCGATCATTGGTTCCAGGGGCGGCTCTGTCCGGGCGAAATAATGTTTCGGTGGGTTTCTCCGGAGTCCCCGTCGTAAGCCCCATCTCCAAACCTCTCCCTTTTACGATCGGTCCAGCCACCATTGACACTCCTTTCTTATTGACTTCGAATTGTGGAGAGAATCTGTTAGGATTGGATATGCTGAAGAGATTGAATGCAACTATACATTGTTCTGCGGATGGGGTCTATTTAACCATACGTCCCTCTGTAACCCCTGTTAAACAATGTTTCACGAAAAATGAACGACTCCCACCGGAGTTCGATGACATTCCGACTTCCCTTTGGGCGATAGGAGATGCAGATGTGGGTAAATTGGATATCCCCCCAGTTCACATCACATTGAAACAAGGTGCGAAATTACCACGCATCCCGCAGTACAAAATAGCGCCGGCGGGGGAACGGGCTTTACTGCACATCATTCAGGACCTGATTGACAAAGGGGTTGTAGAAGAAACGAATGCCAATGTTTGCAATAGCCCGATTCTCCCTATTTTGAAGAGGAACCATGATGGAGGGGAGACAGGTGCTGCATATCGTTTCGTAATTGATTTACGAGCCGTTAACAAAATAGTGGTACCACAGTATCCGGTGGTGACCGATATCACTACCATTCTCACCATGATCCCTCCGACTGCACAGTATTTTTCGGTCATCGACCTGAAAAATGCTTTCTTTAGCATTCCTATCCATCCTGATAGTAGGCAGATCTTCGGATTTTCAATATCTGGTCGCAGCTTCCGCTTCTGTCGCGCTCCTCAAGGCTATACTGAAAGTCCGAGTATATATAGCCAGGCTCTCAAGGCTCTGTTGGATGACCTGGACTTGCCGGAAGGCAACGTCCTTTTGCAATATGTGGATGACTTACTCATTGCGTCTGATACGGAAGACGGATGTAAAGAAGCTACGATTAAATTGTTGCACCATTTGGCTGTTAAGGGGAACAAGGTATCATTATCGAAATTTCAGTACTGTCGAAAGGAGGTGACCTACTTAGGTCATCTCTTATCGAAGGAGGGTAGACGACTAACACCTGAACGAATTACCACCATTTCTAGCATGTCTGTACCTTGCACGCAGCGTGAAGTCCGCGCTTTTCTTGGCATCACATCTTACTGTCGCCAATGGATACCTAATTTTTCACTTCTGGCTAAACCCTTGTTGCATTTGACTACTAAAGATGTGCATGAACCCCTACCCTGGACGGATGAATGTCAGCTCTCTTTTGACTCTTTAAAAACTGCTTTATGCTCCGCTCCTGTTCTGGGTACTCCAGACTATCGTAAACCTTTTGTACTATATGTACACGAGGTCGACGGTTGTTCATTGTCTGTTTTAACGCAGGCCTTTGGAGGTAAGCAAAGACCGTGCGCCTATTTGTCAGCGACATTGGATAATGTTGCAAGAGCACTTCCTAGCTGTCTGAGGGCTACGGCTGCAGTGGCAGTGGCAATCCGGCAGTCAGAAGGACTCGTTTTAAATTCCAATTTGACTATAATGGTGCCGCATGCAGTAGACACCTTACTAAATAAAACAAAAATGCAGCATCTTACGAGTGCACGTCTTACTGGGTATGAGCTGACCTTATTTGCACCACATATTACAATTACTCGATGCGCAACCCTAAACCCAGCCACATTATTACCGCTCCCTACGAGTGGACAGGACACTGATTTACATGATTGCATATATCGCACAGAAGATGAGACCAAGGGTAGGATTGACCTCACGGACACACCCTTGGATCACCCCCAGGGGGAGCTATATGTGGATGGTTCCTGTTTCAAACTAACAGATGGCACAACGACAGCTGCATATGCGATCACGACCCTAAAAACGGTTGTTGAAACACTCCGAGTACCCCACCGATCAGCTCAAGCTGCTGAACTTATGGCCTTGTTGCGAGCCTGTGAGCTGAGTGAGGGACTCGAGGTCAATATCTACACAGACAGCCAATACGCCTTTGGTGTAGCCCATAGTTTTGGGCGGCTGTGGAAGGAGAGGGGTTTCCTTACTTCACATGGTCAGAGAATACAGAACGGACAGCTAGTTTTGAGGTTGTTAGATGCTCTCACCCTACCCAAGAAAGTGGCTATCATAAAATGTAGTGCTCACAAAGCAATTGTGGATGAGGTGGGGGAAGGCAATGCTTTTGCAGACCAGGTGGCCAAGCAGACAGCACAGTCACTGATGTCACCCATGTATGTCCATTCCTCTGCCAGATGGGTGGGGGGGGACTCTGGCCTATTTGATAATACTATGGAAAGTGTGAGAATACTACAGAAGGAAGCCACCTCCGCAGAATTAGAGAGATGGGAACGCGAGGTAGGGAGATTGGATGAAAATAATTGTTGGATTGACTTGACCGACAAACGAAGGTGGCTACTGCCCAATGCACTGGTACAGGCCGTGGTTACCATGGCACACGGACCCGCGCATATAGGGGCAAAAGGTATTTGCGGGCTTTTAGATCCAGTTTGGAATAACCCAAATATCCAACGGACGGCTGTCCGCTTGGTCCAATATTGCATGGTTTGCTTGCAGCATAATCCAGGAAAGGGAGAAACTGTTTTGAGCGGGAATTTTGCACCACCCACATTGCCCTTTGAAGTGCTCCAGATGGATTATATTCATATGGAACGCGTCAACAATTTAAAGTACGTACTGGTCGTGGTCTGTGCATTTAGTAAATGGGTCGAGGCATACCCTACCAAGGAAAACACAGCTCTGGCAACTGCAAAGGCCCTCCTGAAAGAGTTTGTGCCTCGCTTTGGATTGCCTCGCTTGATCTGGTCTGACAACGGGGGGCATTTCCATGGGGCCCTTGTTCAACATATTTGTAAGGGTTTACACATACAACAAAAGTTCCATGCTGCCCGACACCCCCAATCAGCAGGGCTTGTGGAGAAGTACAATGGCATTTTAAAACTGAAAATGGCAAAAATAAAGGAGAGCACGGGGTTGAAATGGCCTGACACTTTACCCCTAGCCCTTATGTCTTTACGTGTCACCCCGCACTCCCGATCGGGTCTCTCTCCCTATGAGATACTGTTTGGGAGGCCTGCTAACGTGTGGGGGGTACCTAGACCTCGTTCTTTTGCAGATATTGAATATCCTATGTTGATTGATTATCTTTATGCTTTGACTAAAGACCTTCGTTCTGTTCATCAGCAGGTAGCTTCTGTACTGCAGCCACTGCCAGAGGGCCCCGGTCATCGCTTGCAGCCCGGCCAGTGGGTCCTATTAAAAAAGTTCGAGCGGGACTCCAGCTTGGCTCCCAGATGGTCTGAGCCACGGCAGATTTTGTTGGCCACCCGGACGGCGGTTAAAGTGGATGGTCGTAAGCATTGGATCCATGTTTCGCATCTCAAACGACTACCACTTCCACTCCCTGGTGAGCGGTCACGTCCAGGGGAAATTCTGACACAGGAAACTGAAAGAGCTGATGCATTCGTGCCCTTTTCTGACGCCTGCGAAATTGAGCGTAGGCCACAGGAGGGATCGGCGAGATCAGATGACTTGGTCTCCACTGAAGTTGCAAGTGAACGTGCAACAGCTTTGAATCCTGTTGCAAGTACCCCAGACGACGAAACCTCACAAGTACGGAAAGCCCCGGGTGTGCTCTTTTCTGACCCTGAAGTGCTGGGTCGCGAGCGATACAATTTCCGGCTCAGGAAGCCGGCACGCGGCGCCTCAGACCCCATTGTTAGGAGATAGGGAAGGACTTCATTGCATAAGATAGGGCTTGCTAGACTTCAGGTCTGGGCGCTGAGCGAGACACTGGACTGAACTCGTTGAGAGCTGGAACTTTTGATCATTGTGCTCTGTTCAGAAAGAAGATTCAGTTAAAACAAGACGGCTTCTACTTTGGGATAGGGATACGAGTCTGCCTGTGAGACTCTGACGGACGCAGGAAAGAAGAACCCTCTGGCAGGTCGGACTGCTAGGCCTATTTTTGGACTTTTAGCTAGCAATGTACCCTTTTGGTCGTATTATAATAGAAGAAGAGTTTCCTATTGCGCCTCGATACATACCTTTTTATGAACCAATGTTTTCTACGTGGACCACGAAGGTCAAAATAGCATTTGTTGTGACTATAACTGTTATCGTAGCTGTGTTCATGAGTCTGTTCGTATATTTAGAACATAAATACCCATTACAGAAGTTTTTGCCAACTACCGTTGCACCCCCGAACATTTCCTGTTCACCCTAGCACCACATAAAGAAAGACATCGCCAGAAATATGCTAAAAACGTATTCATAGAAATGTTGCATCAAACACACAATGTTACTAACACTACGGATTGTTGGGTTTGTGGGCTCCTGCCATCTGTAGTGCGCAATCATGATCTGTTTCTCTCCCGCCCTCTGTCTTATCTAGGTAGTTGTGAAGCTTGGTACAAACTGTTTCTGGCAATATACCAGCATGGGGGTGAGCATCACAGGGACCTCGATGTCAATGAGCATAATATTATTCTTGATTATGTTCGAGCACACTATGCTTATAATAGAACGGGACATGGGAATCAGGTGACAATTGACCCACAAGGTTGCATACAACTGTATTTAGCGGAAATGAACAAAACTTGGTTGCAAGATGAATTGTATGACTTTAAGGACTTTAATGCCACACAATATTTTCAGATTTTCATTGAACGTAATGTTACCAGAGATCGCACTGTACCTATCCCGATTTTGAATGTTTCTGCAGGATTTTGTGTGCAAGGGATGGGTAGGGTACAAATGGGGAATAGCATCTGCAATTATACCTATCGACTGCGGAAACGTATTAGCCCTCCTTTGATTACCCCACACAATGTGTATTTTGTGTGTGGGGAGCACGCATACACTTGGTTACCCCGGAATTGGGGGGGACGTTGCTATCTATCCTTTCTGTTTCCTCCTGTTTATGTGGCCCCCTCCAACTATCACAAAACGCATCAGTTATACCCCATGCGATCCCATCATGGGAATACAGCCGCCCCGGTGACAAGTACACCAGTAGCAAGCTTTGCCGAGGTGACCTCTAGCCGTTCCAATATTGCACCCTTACACAGATCACGTAGACAGTTCGATATGACGGAAGTTGATCAAACAGATACCTCCTTGCAGCAATTTACGGATTTTAGTAAGGGTCTACTACCCTTTTGGGGGCCTATTTTCAATAGTAGGGAAATTAGGAGATTGTCTAGAATAGTGGAGAATGTCATTAATATCACCACTGATATTTTAACAAACTTGACCGTGGAACTTCAGGCTACTAGGCTTGTAGCGCTTCAAAATCGTATGGTTTTAGATGTTATCTTAGCTGATCGGGGTGGGGCATGCCGTGTCATCGGCAGTTCTTGCTGCGTGTATATTCCTGACTCCGCCCCCTCGGTCCATCTAGCTATCCAAAAACTGCACCGCATTGCCTCTGAAATGCATACCGAAAATGGGTCCTGGTCATTGTCAGGTTGGTTTTGGGGACTCCTGTCCACGTGGGGATGGAAGCTGATGTTGATCTTAGGAGGCGCAGCTGCCATCATCTTTACGTGTTGTGTCTTGATGCAGTGTGGTCCTGCCTGCTGTTCTTACTGTGCTTCCCGTATCACCACGCTGTGCGTTCCAACCCCTGTCTCTATTAAAGCCCAAATGCTGCAGAAAGAGGTACATGACATGATGGCCATCGATGAAGAAATATTCGAGGAGTAGCTGTTTGTCGTTATTTAGCTCCACCACGCTAAAAGGAGGGTTTGAGGTACTAGAATCGATTCTTGATCATGTAGTATTGATAATCGATATGTTAGAATTAGCATGGTGTCCCTAGACTCACACCGTAGACATGCAACATTAGTATTTGCGGTATTTACTTTTACTTAGCTTCACACCACGTTACGCTATATGAATACCATATTATGGCCTTCTCTAATATCGTGCATGCACAGGCCCTATTCTCATTTGCCTCTAAAAACCCTGCTCCTGGGGAAGAAACCAACTGTTGCAGAAACTGCTGTTTCAGCTCGTTAGACTCGGCAAGGTCATAGTTAGCTGAGGAAGGGCCGATAAGCACATTCCGGGAGGGGTGCAGGGTGGACTGTCTCTGAGAAGACAGAAGGGAGTCACCCGTCTGACCTTGCTGCCTGAGCGAAGCAAGGAGCTCTTTGTGTGCCTTATATGGGTTTTCCTATTACTGTACTAGCTTGTACCAATTTGTATTTTTCCATGTTAGGCTATGATGATGCCAATGCAACTGTATATATGTGATGTGCTGACAATGTGCCAGCAGTCTTCTTGGCAGACCTCGTGGGTTAGGTCGCAAGGAGCTCCTCTGGCAGAGTTTGTGTTTGTCTAATAAACGCTTGAACCTTCTACACTGCCGACCGACTGCTTATTGGTATTGGTAAGGGGATTTGGTAATGTAATGATAATTGTTGGGAGGCGATAATATAATTTCGGTACTTCAGCAGTAAAAGAAAGTTTAATAGATGTTGGGTATTGCTATCTGTTTTCATCACCTAACCTTATTGACCGTTCCCATAAGAAGTGTATTAAAGGGGCTTTGTACAACCTGTACAGAGAAAAACGAGAAAAGATACACTTCCCTAAATGTACAGTTGCCAAATATTTGGGCCATGTAGAGCCCATCTCTAGTCATACTGCCTTACCCCGGAAATACCTACGTTTAAGTCTTGGCAGGTGGAACAGAAGTTTACTGTTCCGTTTCCGGGATGGCAGTATAGTAAATTTGTTAAATTTTCCACTGGGTTATAATAAACACTTGGAAACTTTAGGTTGTCCTTGTAACCCGTGTATGAAACAAAGCCTCATGCATTTCATGTTTTTCTGTGATTTTTATAAATTGTTTACTATGCACTTTTTAATGCCTTATTGCAGGAAACACGATCTGGTTGATTTTAAGATTGCTATGAGGAATCTGTTAATGTTAGGTACTGATGAAATTATATTTAGAGTTAGTTGTTTTCTAAAAGCTGCTGTTCGCTCACGAGCCACTTTAAGTATGGATTGACAGGAATCTTCAATCTGTATATTGCACCTTATTTCACCTTCGTTTGTCATATGTTTTAAGCTGTGTATATATATATATTTATATGTATTTGTTTGGATAATTGTTCGTCATTTTTAAGAAACTTTTTAAAACTGTATATATTGCCTTGTCCCTTTTTAAAAATGTTCTTGAACTTTTTGTACATCAGACAGATTACCATATTTTGTCAGTTGCTTATTTCTTGTACTGTATTGCACGTCATAACATTTGTTGTGTACTTTTATGGATTTTATTTTTCCGAATAAAGATCTTTTGACTTGACTTGAACAGAGCTGATGATGGTTCTTTTTTTTGGACACAAGTAAGGCCTTTGACTCAGCTGAGTGACTTTGTATGTTTTTGTTCTTCAGACTAGTATTTGGCCTGCATTTTCTGCTTTGGGTCAGGTTGTTATATATGGAAACTTTGGATAGGGTCAAAGGGAATGGTGTCCTTTCTGACCTCTTTGAATTTCACATAGACACAAGACAGAGGTGCTCTCTTTCCCCGATGCTCTTTGCATTGGCTATAGAACCTTTGGTGTGCTGGATGCACTGGGGCAGCCTTATCAGGGTCTCATAGGAAATATCTCTGGTCTGAAAGATCTCTTTACATGATAATGACATCCTTTGAACATTGCTCTTCTTGATATTTCCAAAGAGAGGCTGTTATATATCTTTATGGTGTTTGGCAAGTATACCAGTTTGTAAATCAGCATGGAACACGTCTTTACTATTTCCATTCATGACCTGGAACATACAACCTCAATTTAACCGTCCCCATTGGATAGAGAGTGAGGGCTGTAGACATCTATCAGGGGACAACAGTATATTTTTGGAATGTAATTTGTGTGAAGCATTGAAGAAGTTCAAGAATGATTTACGTCGTTGCACATCGTTGTCTCTCTCAGTTCTGGGAAGGGTGGCACTTTGTAAATTGATCCTGCTCACCAAGTTCCTTTATTTATGCAGACCCTGCCCTATTGAATACCTGAGAAATTCTTCAAAATAACTGAATGCTATGCTGCATACTTTGTTATCGGGTGGTTGGTCCCCAGAATATAATTGGCTAAACCTTATAAAAGGGTCTCTGATAGAGAAAGGGGGCTCCATATATGTGTCAATACTACTTGGTGTACCTGCTTACAATAGTTTATGGGTAGGTTTTCTGAACCCCCAGTCAGGAACTCTCCATCAGAGTAGATAGAAATGTCTTGGGCACATGGGTTAGATAGTGGCACTCTCAGGTAGGAAAAGTATGTGCATCCCAGTATTGCACCAACATACTGGGATGTTGGTGCAAGTATGGTATGCCACAATTGAGAGGATGGATTGCAAGAGTACCCCAATATACTTCACTCCTATGTGATCTGCAGCATGCATGGTGACCTGAAACATTTGAGGAGCTTTATTACTGACTACAAACTGAATATGAGTTAGCTAATAGTGAGGACAGACACCCCAGGGTCTTTTTTAAAATATTTGCCGGGGGCTCATGGCCCCGTAAAGCCCCAGGGACCGCCACCCAGGGGCTTGTGTATTAAATGGGTGAGGGGCTCAAAGGCCCCCCAAGCTCCAGGGACCGCCACCCCTGGGTCTTTTTTAAAATATTTGCCGGGGGCTCATGGCCCCCCCCGCAGCCCCGGGGGCCGCCACCCCCCGCGGAGCTTGTGTATTAAATGGGTATGGGGCTCAAAGGCCCCCCAAGCTCCAGGGACCGCCACCCCAGGGCTTGTTTTAAAAAAAAATAAACTAACCTGTGTGGGGGGGCTTGAGCCTCCCCACACGCCCAGGGGACCGCCACCTCCCCGGGGCTTTGCTAATGTCCTGGAGCCCTGTGATGGCCCTGGGGAACTCCACCCCCCAGGGCCAGCTCCTGCAGTGTACCGGGGTGCCCATCCCCGGGACACTGCTATTTGCTATGGCAGGGCGGGAGCCTCGCAGCTCCCGCCCTGCCATAGCAAACTCTGCTTTGGTTTTTGGAAAAGAGAGCAGGAAACCTGCTCTCTCTTCCAAAAACCAAAGCAGATTGCTTTTCCACACGGGGAGCTGCATCTTAGCAGCTCCCTGTGTGGAAAAGCAATGCCGGCTCCTTTAGGACCGTGGGGGGATTGGGGACCCCCCATGGTCCCCAATGGATAGTGTCATCACCGGGGGATGGGGTCCCCGGGTCCATAAGTGGCCCCCTTCCCCCTTATAATTTTTATTTTTTAAAACACGGAAAGGCCAGCCCCGGGGGATGGGGTCCGTTGGGCCATAAATGGCCTGAGGAGGGGGCCATGCAGCCCCCCTCCAATATTTAAATTAAATTAACTTTTTTTGTTTGTTTTAAAACACGGAATGGCCATGTCCCGAGGGGATGGGTTTCCCGGGGCCCATTATGGCCTCAAGAGGGGAGCCACGAATGGAAAAAAAAAAAAAGCTGTCAAGTCCTTGGGGATGGGGTTCCCAGGGCCGATAAAAAAATTAAAAGGGGGGGGCACACAGCCCCCTTTATTAAAAAAATTTATTTAAAAAAAAGACCGGCATCGCGCCGGAGGCCCCGCCCCCTCCCTGCAGCACTCTGCAAACAAGCCCCCTTGCACGTTTTAAGATGGGGAACTAATTCCCCTTGAATACTCGGGGTCCTGGGGGGCCAACTAGTCCACCAGGAACCTCCAGTATGAGCCAGGGAGTTTCGTTGCAGAGAGGTGTTCAGAGGTCACGCCCCTTTTTACAACTCTCTGCAACACAGCTCTGTGGTGCTTAATGGAGGTACCTGGTGGGCTAGTTGCACCCCAGGGACCGTCAGGATTCAAGGGGACTTAATCCCCCAACTTAAAACGCGCCACGGGGCGTATTTTCACAGAGGTGAAGGGAGGGGGCGGGGCCTGAGGTAATATGTGTGCAAACACGCCCTGTGGCGTGTTTTAAGTTGGGGAATTTATTCCTCTTCAATCCTGAGATCCCCTGGGGGCCAATTAGCCCACCAGGTACCTCCAATAAGCGCCACAGAGCTGCGTTGCAGAGTGTTGTAAAAAGGGGCATGGCCTCTGAACACCTCTCTGCAACGCAACTCCCTGGCGCATACTGGAGGTACCAGGTCGGCTAGTTGGCCCCCAGGGACCCTCAGGATTGAAGAGGAATGTATTCTCCAACTTGAAACGCGCCACAGGGCGTCTTTTCACAAATGTCACCTTAGGCCCCACCCCTTCTTTCACCACTGTGCAAATGCGCCCCCTGGCGAGTTGCAAGTTGGGGAATTAATTTCCCTTCAATACTGAGGGTCCCTGGGGGCCAACTAGCCCACCAGGTACCTCGAGTATGCGCCACTGCGCTGCGTTGCAGAGAGGTGGTCCAGGCCGTGCCCCTTTTTACACCTGTCTGCAACGCAGCTCTGTGGCGCTAATTGGAGATACCTGGTGGGTTAGTTGGACCCAAGGGAGACCCAGGATTCAAGGGGAGTTCATCCCCAAAATTAAAATGGCTACAGGGTATTTTTGCACACATGTCACCTCAGGCCCCCTCTCCCTTCACGAGTGTGCAATCACGCCCTGTGGCCCGTTTTAAGAGGTTGTTTTAATCCCCTGCCCTATTATATACTAGGGTCTTACAGAGGAGGCCATGGTAATCACAGGGGTACCCCAACGCATAGTGTTCCCTAGTGTATGTAGGTGTTTTGACTGTATTTTAAGTGTCTTTTAGCATAGCACTGGCTCTAGACCTGGTTAGTCAGAGTCAGTTACCACCAGTACCCATCTGAAAAAGTTGAGGGTACAGGATGATTTTGCAACAAGGCCTCTTTCTGCTCCTCTGTTTGTTCTTTCTGCATGTCTTGCTTCTTCCTGCATTTTTCTTCGTCTTTGAGGACTTCTGTTGCTTCTTTCTGCATTTCTTTTCTTCTTTCTGTGCATTTTTTCTTTTTTCTTCACATGTCCTACCTTTGTAGGAATAGTTAGAAATTAGCATTTAAAAAAACCTTTGAGATTCACTTAAAAAACCATAGGTTTTAGGCACCTTATAGTTCGGAATTAGCATTTAAAAAACCTTTGAAATTCATTGAAAAAACCATAGGTTTCAGGCACGTTATAGTTAGAAATTAGCATTTAAAAAAACATTATAAAGGGTGAGAGGAGGTCTGCCACTCTATCACAAGGATGATGTCATCAGTGATATCATTTGAGAAGTCATCAGTGATGTCATGAGTGATATCACTGACCATGTCATGAGTGATGTAATAGGTGACGTCATCTGCAGTGCATTGCGGGCGTGCAAATTATAGTTAGCTGAACTAACTATAACGGGGCAATTTCTATGGTTTTGTACGAGTGAAATGTCCAACTAACTATAACGCCCCTGAAACCTATGGTTTTATCAGTGAATATATATATATATATATATATATATATATATATATATATATATATATGCAAAAAAGAAGGAGAGAACTCTGGGTAGGTCTCAGTTTAGGTGGAAAGCAGCTCCTGTTAGAGCACTCTCAACACCAGCGACACTCTAGATCTGCTCACCTCAAATGTCTGTTTTTCTATCAAAGTTTTTAAGCATAGGATTAGCACAGTGCTATCCACGCCGAGATAGAAAATGACAATGTCTTTTGTCATTCAAACAGCAAAGTCTTTAAGCATAGGACTAGTACAGTGCAGTCCTTGCCGAGCTGTAAAATAACAAAAGCCATTTATCACTCCAGGCACAATATTACAGCTTTGAAGTGGTAAAATACCAACTCAAGCCAACCTGAAATGAGTAAAAGCAACCCCTGACACAGTGTTTCGCTCTAATTAGAGCTCTTCAGAGAGGTATAGCTTTGTCCAGACACAAGGGAGCACCCAGTATTAAGTCAAAACAAAACCCTTTCAGGCATAGAGTGACGCATAAATTATGCAAAAAAGAAGGAGAGAACTCTGGGTAGGTCTCAGTTTAGGTGGAAAGCAGCTCCTGTTAGAGCACTCTCAACACCAGCGACACTCTAGATCATCCAAACAGCAAAGTCTTTAAGCATAGGACTAGTACAGTGCCTTGTGTCTGGACAAAGCTATACCTCTCTGAAGAGCTCTAATTAGAGCGAAACACTGTGCCAGGGGTTGCTTTTACTCATTTCAGGTTGGCTTGAGTTGGTATTTTACCACTTCAATGCTGTAATATTGTGCCTGGAGTGATAAATGGCTTTGGTTATTTTACAGCTCGGCAAGGACGGCACTGTACTAGTCCTATGCTTAAAGACTTTGCTGTTTGAATGACAAAAGACTTTGTCATTTTCTATCTCGGCGTGGATAGCACTGTGCTAATCCTATGCTTAAAAACTTTGATAGAAAAACAGACATTTGAGGTGAGCAGATCTAGAGTGTCGCTGGTGTTGAGAGTGCTCCAACAGGAGCTGCATACCACCTAAACTGAGACCTACCCAGAGTTCTCTCCTTCTTTTTTGCATAATTTATGCGTCACTCTATGCCTGAAAGGGTTTTATATATATATATATAAATATATATACATATATATATATATAAAGCTCAAACTTCCTCGTCAGCCAAGAAAGGTGCCGCACTCATGGGTGAAAATCCATTTATTTTTCAAAAAGTGGGACGTGTTTCGGCGTTTTGCCTTTATCGACCGCTACCGAGATATATATATGTCCAACACAGTGTCCACCAAGTATGTGCTGAACTCGCAGGCGGGTGGGTGTCCCCGATCGTGAGGGTGGGCTCTCGCAAACATGAACAGTAAGTTTCAAAGAAACGGGCTCGGAGCACTCACTGGCAGTTCATTCCTTTTAATCTGAAAGAAACAGTTAGTTATAGAGTCCTTACCTTAGAATTACCCCCCATGTGTCAGACTGGATCGGGAGAATTTTTTCTTACCCCCGAGCGTCGAAAGGTGGCGTTGGTTGGCTCCACGTTCGTTGTTGGTGTCGCCGGGATGACGCCAGGATTGGGTCGACAGCAGAGCCCTCTCCCTTCCCCAACCAAAGTTCACAGTGGTGACCTATGCATCACTTCTGGGATGGGGCGGCCTCATGGGGGAGGCAGAGATCAGAGGCATCTAGTCTCTGGCGGAGTCCGGGCTCCACATCAACCTTCTGGAGCTTTGGCAATTCATCTTGCACTCAAAGCATTCCTTCCCTCTGTCCGGGGAAGAGTACTGCAGGTGTTCACGGACAACACCACTGCCATGTGGTACTGCAACAAACAAGGCGGTGTGGGGTCGTGGACTCTATGTCAAGACACCCTCCGCCCCTGGACATGGCTGGAACATCAGGGCATATCCCTGGTGGTTCAACACCTGGCAGGTTCGCTGAACGCAATGGTAGACAAACTCAGCCGCAGGTGCATGATGGATCACAAAAGGCGTCTTCATTCGAAGGTGGGGCAAGGTCTCTTTCAACAGCGGGGAGAGCTTTGGTTAGATCTATTCGCCACAGAAGAGAACGCACAATGTCAGCTTTTCTGCGAGTTGGAATTTCCAAGGTGGCACTCGCTAGGCGACGCTTTTCATCACGAGTGGAGTTGCTCTCTCTTATGGTCCTCCTCCCGAACCTGTCTAGCCTCCACCTCCTTGCATGGAGATTGAGCAGCAGCAGTTGACGTCGTTTGACCTGCCTCCCAAAGTCTGTGATGTTATCTTGGCAGCCAGGCGTGCCTCCACTAAGACAGTATATGCCTGTAGATGTAACACATTTGTAGCATGGTGCGCAGCAAGGCTGTGGATCCCCTTTCTGCCCTTCTTTCTGAGGTTCTCTTGTTCCTGCTTTCTTTGGCCCAGCAGGGCTCTGCTCTGGGCACTCTTAAGGGCTACCTCTCGGCCATCCATCTCAGCCTTTCTTAGGCTTCCTGATAAGCCTTCTCTTTTCAAGTCCCCTGTTGTAAATTGCTTTCTTAAGGGCATTACTCATCTTTTTCCTCCTGTTCCATTCATAATGCCTCAGTGGGACTTGAACTTAGTACTTGCGTACCTTATTTGCTCTCCCTTTGAGCCGCTTCATAACTGTCCTCTCAGACTTCTTACCCTAAAAACTGCTTTTCTGGTTGATATCACCTCTGCTCGCAGGTTGAGTGAGCTACAAGCTCTTTCTTCAAAGCCTCCTTTCCTGGATTTTCATCCGGACAAGGTCATCCTGAGAATCAAACCTTCCTTTCTTCCTAAGGTGGTTACTTCTTTTCATATTGGTCAAACCATCACTTTGCCCACCTTCTTCCTGCCTCCGCATCCTTCTAAGGAGGAAGAGAGGCTCAATTGTCTGGACCCAAAACGTTCGCCTTCATTTTATTTGGATCGCACTAAGCAATTCTGGGTGGATGACCAGCTCTTTGTTGGCTATGTGGGTGCCAAGAAAGGTCGGGCCGTGCACGAAAGGGCCATCTCTAGGTGGGTCGTTAAGGCGTGCTATTCTTTGGCAAAGGAGACTCCAGTGGGGCTGCACGCCCATTCCAGCAGGGCGATGGCAGCTACCTCTGCTTTGGGACGAGGAGTCCCCCTTAATGACATCTGTCAGGCAGCTTGGTTAGATGGAGTAGAGCAGAGGGGGCTGAAATTTGCAGAGAAGAGCAAAGAGGACTGTGTAAAAATATGATATCACTGGACTGGAACGTACTGTTGGAGGGGTTCATAGCTATGGATGTACAGGCCTGTTGAGGAAGGGTAATAGTACGCATTAATATTATTATGCCTGATTCTTGGCTAACCAGGAGATACAATACGTGCAATCACTATTATTCATATGTTATTTGAGTGGTGTATTCATGGAAATTGACAAGAGTACTATGATTTTGTGTTTTGGAAGTTATGTGGCTATGTTTATTGCAGATGAGTCAGTGGGTGGGATGGGTGGAGGTTTATTTTATGGTAGCTATTAGGTTTAAGCAATGGTCCATTTGCCAGAAAGAGACAAACAGAGTCTATTGTACAAGATGAAACTGGTCGTACGATCAGAGCTTTATGTTTAGAACCAGTATGGATGATAAGCAGGAACTTAACAGAGTGTAAATTATGCTGATTATTGCTTGCTATGTGATTATGTTGACAGGCTGGCGATCACATTAAAGTTGTTCCTCCTCCCAAATGTGTATTAGCGGTAATGCTACTGTTAGGGGGTATGAGCCCCCTTTATGGGTGAGAACTGTCGACTGTGTCTTCTTGTATGTTGTGTAATTTCAATAAAAAATATGTTATAAAAAAAAAGTCTGTCAGGCAGCTACGTGAGCATCGCACACACGTTCACTAAACACTACTGCCTAGACAGCCAAGTCCGGAGAGACAGCTTTTTTGGCCGTTCTGCTCTCCATGACTTTTTGGTGTGAACTTGGTTCGCAGACCAATCTCCGGGGATGGTATTGCTGGAGTATATATTCTAAGGTAATGAACCTATAACTAACTATTTCTTTCAGATGAACAAGTTACTTACCTTCGGTAACAGTATATCTGTAAGAAACAGGTTAGTTATAGATTCCTTACTGCCACACCCATCCTCCCCATTCTGCGAACTGACTTCTAGGGTTAAGGATTTCCTTTCAGGGCCCAGTTTTGTGCACCAGTGGTCAGTGTCTTGCATAGCTCTGCGCTTTTGGCGTGGAAAGTAGTGTACATAACTGACGTCACCATGTGAGGGCAGCTTCTAAGTAGCTGCCGTGATGTCGTACGGCAACCATGATGCCAACGACGAATGTGGAGCCGATGGACGCCACCTTTCAACGTGCAAGGGTACCGCTGACAAAAAAAATCTCCGGATCCAGTCTGTCGCCTATCATGTGATCCTTAAGATTCTTAGCACGTCTGTAAGTTATTATAGGATGATTGCCCATAATTTCTTTGACAGTGTTATCCAATTGTAACAATTTCCAGTTTTTTCTAAGTATCTTTCCAATTTGAGTGCTTTCTTGGGAGAAGTCCATGATCATTCTAATCAAGTGTAACATTTAAAATGGAAAAAGGCGGCTCAGCCCGTTGATCGTGAGCAAGGTGAAGTCACACCGAAACGCGTAGATCTATACGTGATGTCAGCCTTTGTATTGTTAAAATAAAGCAGATTTGGTACCGTTATTGGGTGTGCGACCCATTCTTTCCCTATCCGGGGAAAAGTTGTTGGATGTGTAACGGCGTGGGTTCAGCCGTAGGATACCGCACCGACCACGAGCGCTGCAGTTCCCGAGCTTTTGGAACCGATTTGGAGGAATATATATATATATATATATATATTTTCATCATACCAAACTTTCCATCAAAGAAGGCGCTGACTCCGTGTATCAAAATTCAAGCGTTTATTTTCAGTATCAGCTTCTGCTCAGACGCGTTTCGGCGGCTCACTCCCGCCTTGCTCACTAACATCTGACCATCTCTAGGTGCACTTATATATACATACTGTGTCAGGGGCCAACAAATCACACACTTAATTAGCGTTCTTTGGTTGCTAAGGTGACTAAATTACATCCTGGCGAGTGACGTCACAGTTTACTTAACTCAGCACATTAATTACATGGCCGTATTGTATTTTCACTGTTTAAACACTCGTACATAATTTTAAAACATTGCATCATGTTCAAAATATTAACATATTACATTATATGTTCTGTGCAAGGATGTATACAATAGTTAATCGTACATCGAGGCCACATATAGAATATATGCTAAGAATCTCCGTGATTTAAGGTCATCCAAATTGTCCCTCCCATGTCAGCCCACGAGACCGTGTCTTCAGTTCTGATACGTTGGTTGAACTAGGCTGGGATAAAAGTGTGTCCCTGATTGGCTGAGGGCTATTGTTATCTGTATAACCATAGTAACCACGCAGTCAAACCTGGTTTGCTACCTGATGCGCGGAGCCCTCACACACGTTAGTCGTGTCAGTCGGAGATCTGAGCTCCTGATCGCGGCATAGTGCCGGTGAGTCCTTGTGTTCTGGCTATGTGTATACCCTAGTGGAGCGTTACTTCGCTGTGTGTGGTGGGTAGGATGAAGGATTCAGCCACGGAGAGTAAGCTACGTGTAGGTGTGCCTCAATGTTTGTAGTGAATTGCGATGCCCTTTGCCGACACGGAGTGAATGAGTAAGGTGAAAGTTCTGGATGGTGGATGTTTAAACTGGGTACTCGGGGAAGGGAACCAAGGCAGCTAAATGTGGACTGTAAGGGCTTCATCAGCGTTCAGCCCTGACGGGATCTTGGAATTCAAGAGAATAATGTATCTTGATTCCAATCGGCGTAAGGCCAATTTACGATTCCCGCCTCTCACTTTTTTAGGGATATTGTCGATGACAAAATATGTCAGACCTGAAGAGTCTCCACCATGCGCTTCGTGAATGTGACGCGCTACTGGGTAGGTTTGGTCTTTGTTGGTAATGGCCCGCAAGTGCTGTAGGATTCTGACGTGTGCTTGGTGAATGGTTGATCCTACATATCGTTTCCCGCATTCGCAGGTGAGTACATACACCGCGAATTCTGTCTTGCAGGTAAACTGATCTCTGATGGTAAGAGGTTTTTTTCTGAATGGTGTCACTACACTTGTTGTGTTGACGCCATGGGTGCATGCCTTGCATTTGCTGCATTTTTTGAAGCCGGTTTGGGACTGTAGCCAGTTTTTCTTCTTTTTGACCGCCGGGGCATTGCACACTAATTCCGCCCGCATGGATTTGGCTTTCCTAAAAGAAACTAATGGGTGATTGCCCATTAAGTTTCCTATTGTTGTATCATTGCTGATTAACGGCCAGTGCCTTCTAAGGATCTTTCGAAGGTTAGCATGGTGGCGATTGTACCCCGTGATTGGTCTAGGAGGTTGTCTTTGTTGTGTGGCTGTCTCACCTTCTGTTACCTGAGGGAACAGTAGGTCGTGTCGGTTTTTGGTACAGCATTTGGCTTCAGCAATGTTACAGGTTTTCTCAGAATATCCCCTTCTTTTGAGTCTCGTAAAGAGATTCAGTTTGGCATCAGTTAGTCCTTCTGTGGTGCTGCAGTTGCGTGTCATCCTGAGACATTCAGCGTAGGGAATTGACTGTTTTAATGGTGTGGGATGAAAGCTATTGGCATGAAGGATCGAGTTACCAGCAGTTGGTTTGCAGTATGTGCGTGTTTGTACTTTACTGTTTTGAATGAAAAGTTCTACATCCAGAAATTGAATGTTTTCCCTACTTGTGTTGCAGGTAAACTTTAGATTTACAGCATTTTCATTCAGCTTTTCTGTAAACAACAATGCACTTTCCACACTGCCCTCCCACAAAATGAAAATGTCATCTATATAACGTTTATAGATAATTACATTTTTGGTCATAATGTCTTGGTACCCTTTCATGAGTACTTGCTCCTCCCACCAGCCCATGTGTAAATTCGCATAGCTGGGAGAGAAGCAAGTACCTATATATATATATATATATATATATATATATATATATATATATATATATATAATTATATTATACACAAAGAAAACCAAAGGGGTGCCCCGGGGAGGACGTCACACAGCTGCAGGTAGCAACCGTTGCAGCTTCTCTCCTTGCTGTCACCAATAGCCAGACGCGTTTCAAGCCGTTGTGACTCATCTTCAGTTGCTAAATGAACAAAGACGCAGCTGCGTGTTGTGGAAGCATATATGTGTGTGTGTGTGTGTGAGGAAACCTTTGCTGTGCGGACTGTGCGGACTGTGGTAATCTTGAGTAGCACCAGTGGGAGACACGGACTGGGGTTGACTCGCTAACCCCCCCTGAGGATTCTCAAGCAAGCAACTTCTCGCGTTTCCCGCTTCGCGGGAAACACTCACACCCGACATCATCAAGGGGAGAAGCTTGAGAAAGACTACGACTCCCAAAAGGCACTGCGGCTTAGTTTCATCCACCCGCCACGCCCAGCCCAGAGCAGACCAGGTGATTGAAATCCTCACCGGACCCGCGCACCGCGGGACGCGCGCGGGACGAGCCGGACGAAGCCCGTGCCAAGGGCCGGCCCGTCTGAGCCCGTCAGAGACTGACTGAGACTGGACTGGGCCACTCCCTTTATGTTCCCAT